>NC_092543.1:644656-1289312 GCF_037038585.1 Patagioenas fasciata
GTCACAATGGGCCCCAGTGATAAGGGGGCATCCCCAGGATGTCATAATGGGCCCTGGGGACCAGAGGGGTCCTTCGATATCACAATGGGCCCTGGGGACAAAGGGGGTCCCCTGGATGTCACAATGGGCCCTGGGGACAAAGGGGGGTCCTGGGATGTCACAATGGGCCCCAGTGACAAAGGGGCCCCCTGAATGTCACAATGGGTCCTGGGGACAATGGGGGGTCCTGGGACGTCACAATGGGCCCCAGTGACAAGGGGGGGTCCCCAGGATGTCACAATGTGCCCTGGGGACAAAGAGGCGTCCCCGGAATGTCACAATGGGCCCTGGGGACAAGGGGGTGCCCTGAATGTCACAATGGGCCCTGGGGACAATGGGGGGTCCTAAGACGTCACAATGGGCCCTGGGGACAAGGAGGGATCCTGGGATGTCACAATGGGCCCCAGTGACAAGGGGGGGTCCCCAGGATGTCACAATGGGCCCTGGGGACAAAGAGGGGTCCCCAGGATGTCACAATGGGCCCTGGGGACAATGGGGGGTCCTAAGACGTCACAATGAACCCTGGGGACAACGGGGGGTCCTGGGACGTCACAATGGGCCCCAGTGACAAGGGGGGGTCCCCAGGATGTCACAATGGGCCCTGGGGACAAAGAGGGTCCCCTGAATGTCACAATGGGCCCTGGGGACAAGGGGGTGCAGTGGATGTCACAATGGGCCCTGGGGACAATGGGGGGTCCTGGAATGTCACAATGGGCCCTGGGGACAATGGGTGTCCCCAGGATGTCACAATGGGCCCTGGGGACAATAGGAGGTTCTGGGATGTCACAATGGGCCCTGGGGACAATGAGGGTCCCCAGGATGTCACAATGGGCCCTGGGGACAATGGGGGGTGCCCAGGTTGTGAGAATGAGTCCTGAGAAGAAGGGGGGGTCCCCATGGTGTCATAATGGGTCCCCAGTGACAAGGAGGGGTCCCCATGGTGTCACAATAGGCCCTGGGGACAAAGTGGGGTCCTAGAATGTCACAATGGGCCCTGGGGCAAAAGGGGTTGCCATGGTGCCACAATGGGCCCTGGGGTCAAAGGGGGTCCCCATGGTGCTACAATGGGCCCTGGGGACAAAGCGGGGTCCTGGGATGTCACAATGGTTCCTGGGGACAAAGGTGATGTCCTCATGGTGCCATAATGGGCCCTGGGAGCAAGGGGGTCCCCAGGATGTCACAATAGGTCCTGGGGACAATGGGAGGTGCCCAAGATGTCACAATGGACCCTGAGGACAAGCAGGGGTCTCCATGGTGTCACAATGGGTCCCCAGTGACAAGGGGGGGTCCCCATGGTGTCACAATGGGTCCTGGGGTCAATGGGAGGTGCCCAAGATGTCACAATGGACCCTGAGGACAAGCGGGGGTCTCCATGCCCGACAGATCCTGACAGGGCCCGAGCAAACCTGACAGGGCCCGACGGAGCCCGACAGGGCAAGAGCATACCCGACAGGGCCTGACGGAGCCTGACAGGGAACGAAGGAGCCCGACAGGGCCCGAGCAAACCCGACAGGGCCCGACAGAGCCCAACAGGACCCGAGCAAACCCGACAGGGCCCGAGCAAACCCGACAGGGTTCGACAAAGCCTGACAGGGCTCGATGGAGCCCGACAGGGCCCGAGGAAACCCGACAGGGCCCGACGGAGCCTGACAGGGCCCGAGCAAACCCGACAGGGCCCGAGCAAACCTGACAGGGCACGAAGGAGCCCGACAGGGCCCGAGCAAACCTGACAAGGCCCAACGGATCCCGACAGGGCCTGAGCAAACCTGACAGGGCCCGACGGAGCCCGACAGGGCACGAGCAAACCCGACAGGGCCTGACGGAGCCTGACAGGGCCTGAGCAAACCCGACAGGGCCCGAGCAAATCTGACAGGGCCCGTCGGAGCCCGACAGGATGCGGGCAAACCGACAGGTCCCGAGCAAACCCGACAGGGCCTGACAAGGCCTGACAGGGCCCGAGCAAACCCGACAGGGCCCGAGCAAACCTGATAGGGCACGAAGGAGCCCGACAGGGCCCGAGCAAACCCGACAAGGCCCAATGGATCCCGACAGGGCCCGAGCAAACCTGAAAGGGCCCGAGAGAACCTGACAGGGCCCGACGGAGCCCGACAGGGCGCGAGCAAACCCGACAGGGGCTGACAAGGCCCGACAGGGCCTGAGCAAACCCGACAGGACCCGCCAAAGCCTGATAGGGTCCGATGGAGCCCGACAGGGCCCGAGCAAACCCGACAGGGCCCGAGCAAACCTGACAGGGCTCGATGGAGCCCGACAGGGCCCGAGGAAACCCGACAGGGCGCGACGGAGCCTGACAGGGCCCGAGCAAACCCGACAGGGTTCGACGGAGCCCGAGAGGGCCCGAGCAAACCCGACAGGGTCCGACGAAGCCTGACAGGGCTTCAGCAAACCCGACAGGGCCCGAGCAAACCCGACAGGGCCAGACGGAGCCCGACAGGGCCCGAGGAAACCAGACAGGGCCCGACAGAGCCCGACAGGGCCCGAGCAAACCCGACAGGGCCCGAGCAAACCCGACAGGGTTCGACAAAGCCTGACAGGGCTTGATGGAGCCCGACAGGGCCCGAGGAAACCCGACAGGGCCCGACGGAGCCTGACAGAGCCCGAGCAAACCCGACAGGGCTCGACGGAGCCCGATAGGGCCCGAGCAAACCCGACAGGGCCTGACGGAGCCCGACAGGGCCCGAGCAAACCCGAAAGGGCCCGACGAAGCCTGACAGGGCTCGATGGAGCCCGACAGGGCCCGAGGAAACCCGACAGGGCCCGACGGAGCCCGATAGGGCCCGAGCAAACCCGACAGGGCCCGATGGAGCCCGACAGGGCTCGAGCAAACCCGACAGGGTCCGACGAAGCCTGACAGGGCTTCAGCAAACCCGACATGGCCCGAGCAAACCCGACAGGGCCCGATGGAGCCCGACAGAGCCCGAGGAAACCAGACAGGGCCCGACGGAGCCCGACAGGGCCCGAGCAAACCCGACAGGGCCCGACAGAGCCCGACAGGGCCCGAGCAAACCCGAAAGGGCCCGACGGAGCCTGACAGGGCTCGATGGAGCCCGACAGGGCCCGAGGAAACCTTACAGGGCCTGATTGAACCCGATAGGGCCCGAGCAAACCCGACAGGGCCTGACGGAGCCTTACAGGGCCCGGGCAAACCCGACAGGGCACGCTGGAGCCCAACAGAGCCCGAGCAAACCCGACAGGGCCCGACAAGGCCCGACAGGGCCCGAGCAAACCTGACACGTCCTGACAAAGCCTGACAGGGCCCGACGGAGCCCGCCAGGGCCCGAGCAAACCCGAAAGAGCCCGACGGAGCCTGACAGGGCTCAGTGGAGTCCGACAGGGCCCGAGGAAACCCAACAGGGCCCGACGGAATCCGACAGGGCCTGAGCAAACCCGACAGGGCCCGAGCAAACCCGACAGGGCCCGAAGGAGCCTGACAAGGCCCGAGAAAACCTGACAGGGCTCGACGGAGCCCGACAGGGCCCGAGCACACTTGACAGGGTCCGACGAAGCCTGACAGGGCTTCAGAAAACCCGACAGGGCCCGAGCAAGCCGACAGGGCCCAACGGAGCCTGACAGGGCCCGAGGAAACCCGACAGGGCCCGACGGAGCCCGATAGGGCCCGAGCAAACCCGACAGGACCCGATGGAGCCCGACAGGGCTCGAGCAAACCCGACAGGGCCTGAGGAAATCCGACAGGGCCCAAAGGAGCCCGACAGGGCCCGAGCAAACCCGAAAGGGCCCGACGGAGCCTGACAGGGCACGATGGAGCCCGACAGGGCCCGAGGAAACCCGACAGGGCCCCACGGAGCCCGATAGGGCCCGAGCAAACTCGACAGGGCCTGATGGAGCCTGACAGGGCCCGGGCAAACCCGACAGGGCACGCTGGAGCCCGACAGAGCCCGAGCAAACCCGACAGGGCCCGACAAGGCCCGACAGGGCCCGAGCAAACCTGACAGGACCTGACAAAGCCTGACAGGGCCCGACGGAGCCCGACAGGGCCTGAGCAAACCCGAAAGAGCCCGACGGAGCCTGACAGGGCTCAATAGAGTCCGACAGGGCCCGAGGAAACCCGACAGGGCCGGACGGAACCCGAGAGGGCCCGACGGAACCCGAGAGGGCCCGAGGGAATCCGACAGGGCCCGACGGAGCCTGACAGGGCCCGAGCAAACCCAACAGGGCCCGACAGGGCCCGACAGGGCCCGACAGGACCCGAGCAAACCCGACAGGGCCCGAGCAAACCCAACAGGGTTCGACAAAGCCTGACAAAGCTCGATGGAGCCCGACAGGGCCCGAGGAAACCCGACAGGGCCCGACAGAGCCTGACAGGGCCCGAGCAAACCCGACAGGGCTCGACGGAGCCTGACAGGGCCCGAGCAAACCCAACAGGGATCGACGGAGCCTGACAGGGCCCGAGCAAACCCGACAGGGCCCGAGCAAACCTGACAGGGCACGAAGGAGCCCGACAGGGCCCGAGCAAACCCGACAAGGCCCAACGGATCCCGACAGGGCCTGAGCAAACCTGACAGGGCCCGACGGAGCCCGACAGGGCACGAGCAAACCCGACAGGGCCTGACGGAGCCTGACAGGGCCCGAGCAAACCCGACAGGGCCCGAGCGAATCTGACAGGGCCCGACGGAGCCCGACAGGACGCGGGCAAACCTGACAGGTCCCGAGCAAAACCGACAGGGCCTGACAAGGCCCGACAGGCCCGAGCAAACCTGACAGGGCCCGACGGAGCCCGACAGTGCCCAAGCAAACCTGACAGGGCCCGACGGAGCCCGACAGGGTACGAGCAAACCAGACAGGGCCTGACGGAGCCTGACAGGGCCCGAGCAAACCCGACAGGGCTCGACGGAGCCTGACAGGGCCTGAGCAAACCCGACAGGGCCCGAGCAAACCTGACAGGGCTCGACGGAGCCTGACAGGGCCCGAGCAAACCCGACAGGGCCCGAGCAAACCTGACAGGGCACGAAGGAGCCCGACAGGGCCCGAGCAAACCCGACAGGGCCCAACGGATCCCGACAGGGCCTGAGCAAACCTGACAGGGCCCGACGGAGCCTGACAAGGCCCGAGCAAACCCGACAGGGCCTGACAAGGCCCGACAGGGCCCGAGCAAACCTGACAGGGCTCGATGGAGCCCGACAGGGCCCGAGGAAACCCCATAGGGCCTGACGGAGCCTGACAGGGCCCGAGCAAACCCGACAGGGTTCGACGGAGCCCGACAGGGCCCGAGCAAACCCGACAGGGTCGGACGAAGCCTGACAGGGCTTCAGCAAACCCGACAGGGCCCGAGCAAACCCGACAGGGCCCGACGGAGCCCGACAGGGCCCGAGGAAACCAGACAGGGCCCGACAGAGCCCGACAGGGCCCGAGCAAACCCGACAGGGCCCGAGCAAACCTGACAGGGTTCGACAAAGCCTGACAGGGCCCGACGGAGCCCGACAGTGCCCAAGCAAACCTGACAGGGCCCGACGGAGCCCGACAGTGCCCAAGCAAACCTGACAGGGCCCGACGGAGCCCGACAGGGTACGAGCAAACCAGACAGGGCCTGACGGAGCCTGACAGGGCCCGAGCAAACCCGACAGGGCTCGACGGAGCCTGACAGGGCCTGAGCAAACCCGACAGGGCCCGAGCAAACCTGACAGGGCTCGACGGAGCCTGACAGGGCCCAAGCAAACCCGACAGGGCCCGAGCAAACCTGACAGGGCACGAAGGAGCCCGACAGGGCCCGAGCAAACCCGACAGGGCCCAACGGATCCCGACAGGGCCTGAGCAAACCTGACAGGGCCCGATGGAGCCTGACAGGGCCCGAGCAAACCCGACAGGGCCTGACGGAGCCTGACAGGGCCCGAGCAAACCCGACAGGGCCCGAGCGAATCTGACAGGGCCCGACGGAGCCCCACAGGACGCGGGCAAACCCGGCAGGGCCCGAGCAAACCCGACAGGGCCTGACAAGGCCCGACAGGGCCTGAGCAAACCCGACAGGACCCGACAAAGCCTGACGGGGTCCGATGGTGCCCGACAGGGCCTGAGCAAACCCGACAGGGCTCGATGGAGCCCGACAGGGCCCGAGGAAACCCGACAGGGCGCGACGGAGCCTGACAGGGCCCGAGCAAACCCGACAGGGCTCGACGGAGCCCGACAGGGCCTGAGGAAACCAGACAGGGCCCGACGGAGCCCGACAGGGCCCTAGCAAACCCGACAGGGCTTGACAAAGCCTGACAGGGCCCGAGCAAACCCGACAGGGCCCGAGCAAACCCGACAGGGCCCGACGGAGCCCGACAGGGCCCGAGCAAACCCGAAAGGGCCCGACGGAGCCTGACAGGGCTCGATAGAGCCCGACAGGGCCCGAGGAAACCCGACAGGGCTCGACGGAGCCCGATAGGGCCCGAGCAAACCCGACAGGGCCTGATGGAGCCTGACAGGGCCCGGGCAAACCCGACAGGGCATGCTGGAGCCCGACAGAGCCCGAGCAAACCCGACAGGGCCCGACAAGGCCCGACAGGGCCCGAGGAAACCAGACAGGGCCTGACGAAGCCCGACAGGGCCCGAGCAAACCCGACAGGGCCTGACGGAGCCCGACAGGGCCCGAGCAAACCCGAAAGGGCCCGACGGAGCCTGACAGGGCTCGATGGAGCCAGACAGGGCCCGAGGAAACCCGACAGGGCCTGATTGAACCCGATAGGGCCCGAGCAAACCCAACAGGGCCTGACGGAGCCTGACAGGGCCCGGGCAAACCCAACAGGGCACGCTGGAGCCCGACAGAGCCCGAGCAAACCCGACAGAGCCCGACAAGGCCCGACAGGGCCCGAGCAAACCTGACACGTCCTGACAAAGCCTGACAGGGCCCGACGGAGCCCGCTAGGGCCCGAGCAAACCCGAAAGAGCCCGACGGAGCCTGACAGGGCTCAGTGGAGTCCGACAGAGCCCGAGGAAACCCGACAGGGCCCGACGGAACCCGACAGGGCCTGAGCAAACCCGACAGGGCCCGAGCAAACCCGACGGGGCCCGAAGGAGCCTGACAAGGCTCGAGAAAACCTGACAGGGCTCGACGGAGCCCGACAGGGCCCGAGCACACTTGACAGGGTCCGATGAAGCCTGACAGGGCTTCAGAAAACCCGACAGGGCCCGAGCAAGCCGACAGGGCCCAACGGAGCCTGACAGGGCCCGAGGAAACCCGACAGGGCCCGACGGAGCCCGATAGAACCCGAGCAAACCCGACAGGACCCGATGGAGCCCGACAGGGCTCGAGCAAACCCGACAGGGCCTGAGCAAATCCGACAGGGCCCGACGGAGCCCGACAAGGCCCGAGCAAACCCGAAAGGGCCCGACGGAGCCTGACAGGGCTCGATGGAGCCCGACAGGGCCCGAGGAAACCCGACAGGGCCCCACGGAGCCCGATAGGGCCCGAGCAAACCCGACAGGGCCTGATGGAGCCTGACAGGGCCCGGGCAAACCCGACAGGGCACGCTGGAGCCTGACAGAGCCCGAGCAAACCCGACAGGGCCCGACAAGGCCCGAGCAAACCTGACAGGACCTGACAAAGCCTGACAGGGCCCGACGGAGCCCGACAGGGCCTGAGCAAACCCGAAAGAGCCCGACAGAGCCTGACAAGGCTCGATAGAGTCCGACAGGGCCCGAGGAAACCCGACAGGGCCCGACGGAACCCGACAGGACCCGAGCAAACCCGACAGGGCCCGAGCAAACCCGACAGGGTTCGACAAAGCCTGACAAAGCTCGATGGAGCCCGACAGGGCCCGAGGAAACCCGACAGGGCCCGACGGAGCCTGACAGGGCCCGAGCAAACCTGACAGGGCTCGACGGAGCCTGACAGGGCCCGAGCAAACCCGACAGGGCCCGAGCAAACCTGACAGGGCACGAAGGAGCCCGACAGGGCCCGAGCAAACCCGACAGGGCCCGAGCAAACCCGACAGGGTCCGACGAAGCCTGACAGGGCTTCAGCAAACCCGACAGGGCCTGAGCAAACCCGACAGGGCCCGACGGAGCCCGACAGGGCCCGAGCAAACCAGACAGGGCTCGACAGAGCACGACAGGGCCCGAGCAAACCCGACAGGGCCTGAGCAAACCCGACAGGGTTCGACAAAGCCTGACAGGGCCCGACGGAGCCCGACAGTGCCCAAGCAAACCTGACAGGGCCCGATGGAGCCCGACACGGTACGAGCTAACCAGACAGGGCCTGACGGAGCCTGACAGGGCCCGAGCAAACCAGACAGGGCTCGACGGAGCCTGACAGGGCCCGAGCAAACCCGACAGGGCCCGAGCAAACCTGACAGGGCTCGACGGAGCCTGACAGGGTCCGAGCAAACCCGACAGGGCCCGAGCAAACCTGACAGGGCACGAAGGAGCCCGACAGGGCCCGAGCAAACCTGACAGGGCCCAACGGATCCCGACAGGGCCTGAGCAAACCTGACAGGGCCCGACGGAGCCTGACAGGGCCCGAGCAAACCCGACTAGGCCTGACGGAGCCTGACAGGGCCCAAGCAAACCCGACAGGGCCCGAGCGAATCTGACAGGGCCCGACGGAGCCCCACAGGACGCGGGCAAACCCGACAGGGCCCGAGCAAACCCGACAGGGCCTGACAAGGCCCGACAGGGCTTGAGCAAACCCGACAGGACCCGACAAAGCCTGAAGGGGTACGATGGAGCCCGACAGGGCCCGAGCAAACCCGACAGGGCTCGATGGAGCCCGACAGGGCCCGAGGAAACCCGACAGGGCGCGACGGAGCCTGACAGGGCCCGAGCAAACCTGACAGGGCTCGACGGAGCCCGACAGGGCCTGAGGAAACCAGACAGGGCCCGACGGAGCCCGACAGGGCCCTAGCAAACACGACAGGGCCTGAGCAAACCCGACAGGGCCCGACGGAGCCCGACAGGGCCTGAGGAAACCAGACAAAGCCCGACGGAGCCCAACAGGGCCCTAGCAAACCCGACAGTGCTTGACAAAGCCTGACAGGGCCCGAGCAAACCCGACAGGGCCCGAGGAAACCCGACAGGGCCCGACGGAGCCCGACAGGGCCCGAGCAAACCCGAAAGGGCCCGACGGAGCCTGACAGGGCTCGATGGAGCCCGACAGGGCCCGAGGAAACCCGACAGGGCTCGACGGAGCCCGATAGGGCCCGAGCAAACCCGACAGGGCCTGATGGAGCCTGACAGGGCCCGGGCAAACCCGACAGGGCACGCTGGAGCCCGACAGAGCCCGAGCAAACCTGACAGGGCCCGACAAGGCCCGACAGGGCCCAAGCAAACCTGACAGGACCTGACAAAGCCTGACAGGGCCCGACGGAGCCCGACAGGGCCTGAGTAAACCTGACAGGGCCCGACGGAGCCCGACAGGGCACGAGCAAACCCGACAGGGCCTGACGGAGCCTGAAAGGGCCCGAGCAAACCCGACAGGGCCCGAGCGAATCTGACAGGGCCCGACGGAGCCCGACAGGACGCGGGCAAACCCGACAGGTCCCGAGCAAACCCGACAGGGCCTGACAAGGCCCGACAGGGCCCGAGCAAACCTGACAGGGCCTGACGGAGCCCGATAGGGCTCGAGCAAACCCGATAGGGCCTGACGGAGCCTGACAGGGCCCGAGCAAACCTGACAGGGCCCGAGAGAACCTGACAGGGCCCGACGGAGCCCGACAGGGCGCGAGCAAACCTGACAGGGGCTGACAAGGCCCGACAGGGCCTGAGCAAACCCGACAGGACCCGCCAAAGCCTGATAGGGTCCGATGGAGCCCGACAGGGCCTGAGCAAACCAGACAGGGCCCGAGCAAACCTGACAGGGCTTGATGGAGCCCGACAGGGCCCGAGGAAACCCGACAGGGCGCGACGGAGCCTGACAGGGCCCGAGCAAACCCGACAGGGTTCGACGGAGCCCGACAGGGCCCGAGCAAACCCGACAGGATCCGACGAAGCCTGACAGGGCTTCAGCAAACCCGACAGGGCCCGAGCAAATCCGACAGGGCCCGACGGAGCCCGACAGGGCCCGAGGAAACCAGACAGGGCCCGACAGAGCCCGACAGGGCCCGAGCAAACGCGACAGGGCCCGAGCAAACCCGACAGGGTTCGACAAAGCCTGACAGGGCCCGACGGAGCCCGACAGGGCCCTAGCAAACCCGACAGGGCTTGACAAAGCCTGACAGGGCCCGAGCAAACCCGACAGGCCCCGAGCAAACCCGACAGGGCCCGACGGAGCCCGACAGGTCCCGAGCAAACCCGAAAGGGCCCGACGGAGCCTGACAGGGCTCGATGGAGCCCGACAGGGCCCGAGGAAACCCGACAGGGCTCGACGGAGCCCGATAGGGCCCGAGCAAACCCGACAGGGCCTGACAAAGCCCGACAGGGCCCGAGCAAACCC
Source organism: Patagioenas fasciata (assembly GCF_037038585.1). Lineage (NCBI taxonomy): Eukaryota > Metazoa > Chordata > Aves > Columbiformes > Columbidae > Patagioenas > Patagioenas fasciata. Next base: position 655,080 of record NC_092543.1, read on the forward strand.
GAAAGGGCCCGACGAAGCCTGACAGGGCTCGATGGAACCCGACAGGGCCCGAGTAAAACCGACAGGGCCCGACGGAGCCCGATAGGGCCCGAGCAAACCCGACAGGACCCGATGGAGCCCGACAAAGCTCGAGCATACCCGACAGGGCCTGAGCAAATCCGACAGGGCCCGACGGAGCCCGACAGGGCCCGAGCAAACCAGAAAGGGCCCGACGGAGCCTGACAGGGCTCGGTGGAGCCCGACAGGGCCCGAGGAAACCCGACAGGGCCCGACAGAGCCCGATAGGGCCGGAGCAAACCCGACAGGGCCTGACGGAGCCCGCCAGGGCCCGAGCAAAACCGAAAGGGCCCGACGAAGCCTGACAGGGCTGGATGGAGCCCGACAGGGCCCGAGCAAACCCGACAGGGCGCAACGGATCCCGACAGGGCCCGAGCAAACCTGACAGGGCCCGACGGATCCCGACAGGGCACGAGCAAACCCGACAGGGCCCGAGCGAATCTGACAGCGCCCGACGGAGCCCGACAGGACGCGGGCAAACCCGACAGGTCCCGAGCAAACCCGACAGGGTCTGATAAGGCCCGACAGGGCCCGAGCAAACCTGACAGGGCCTGATGGAGCCCGACAGGGCTCGAGCAAACCCGATAGGGCCCGACGGAGCCCGACAGGGCCCGAGCACACCCGACAGGGTCCGACAAAGCCTGACAGGGCTTCAGCAAACCCGACAGGGCCCGAGCAAACCCGACAGAGCCCGACGGAGCCCGACAGGGCCTGAGGAAACCAGACAGGGCCCAACAGAGCCCGACAGGGCCCGAGCAAACCCGACAGGGCCCGAGCAAATGCGAAAGAGTTCGACAAAGCCTGACAGGGCCCGATGGAGCCCGACAGGGCCCGAGGAAACCCGATAGGGCCCGACGGAGCCTGACAGGGCCTGAGCAAAACCGACAGGGCTCGACGGAGCCCGACAGGGCCCGAGCAAACCCGACAGGGCCCGAGCAAACCTGACAGGGCACGAAGGAGCCCGACAGGGCCCGAGCAAACCCGAGAGGGCCCGACGGATCCCGACAGGGCCCGAGCAAACCTGACAGGGCCCGAGCGAAGCTGACAGGGCCCGAGCGAACCTGACAGGGCCCGACAGAGCCCGACAGGACGCGGGCAAACCCGACAGGGCCCGAGCAAACCCGACATGGCCCGAGCAAACCTGACAGGGCCCGACGGAGCCCGACAGGACGCGGGCAAACCCGACAGGGCCCGAGCAAACCCGACATGGCCCGAGCAAACCTGACAGGGCTCGATGGAGCCCGACAGGGCCCGAGGAAACCCGACAGGGTGCGACGGAGCCTGACAGGGCCCGAGCAAACCTGACAGGGCTCGACGGAGCCCGACAGGGCCCGAGCAAACCCGACAGGGCCTGACGGAGCCTGACAGGGCCCGAGGAAACCCGACAGAGACCGACGGAGCCCGAGAGGGCCCGAGCAAACCCGACAGGGCCCGAGCAAACCTGACAGGGCTTGTCGGAGCCTGACAGGGCCTGAGTAAAACCGAAAGGGCCCGAACAAACCCGACAAAGCTCGACGGAGCCCGACAGGGCCCGAGCAATCCCGACAGGGCCCGACAAGGCCCGACAGGGCCCGAGCAAACCCGACAAAGCCTCACAGAGCCTGACAGTGCTCCATGGAGCCCGACAGGGCCCAAGGAAACCCGACAGGGCTAGACGGAGCCCGACAGGGCCCGAGCAAACCCGACAGGGCCCGACGGAGCCCGACAGGGCCCCAGCAAACCCGACAGGGCCCGAGCAAACCCGAAAAGGCCTGACGGAGCCTGACAGGGCCTGAGCAAACCCGACAGGGCTCGACGGAGCCTGACAGGGCCTGAGTAAACCCGACAGGGCCCGAGCAAACCTAGACAGGGGTCGACGGAGCCTGACAGGGCCTGAGCAAACCTGACAGGGCCCGAGCATACCTGACAGGGGTCGACGGAGCCTGACAGGGCCTGAGCAAACCCGACAGGACCCGACAAAGCCTGACAGGGTTCGATGGAGCCCGACAGGGCCCGAGCAAACCCGACATGGCTCAACGGAGCCCGACAGGGCCCGAGCAAACCTGCCAGGGGTCGACGGAGCCTGACAGGACCTGAGCAAACCCGACAGTGGCCGAGCAAACCCGACAGGGCCCAACGAAGCCCGACAGAACCCGAGCAAACCCGACAGGGCCCGACAAGGCCCGACAGGGCCAGAACAAACCTGACAGGACCTGACAAAGCTTGACAGGGCCCGACGGAGCCTGACAGGGCCCGAGCAAACCCAAAAAGGCCCGACGGAGCCTGACAGGGCTCGATGGAACCCGACAGGGCCCGAGGAAACCCGACATGGCCCGACGGAGCCCGACAGGGCCCGAGCAAACCCGAAAGGGCCCGACGGAGCCTGACAGGGCTCGATGGAGCCCGACAGGGCCCGAGGAAACCCGACAGGGCCCGACGGAGCCCGACAGGGCCCAAGCAAACCCGACAGGGCCTGAGCAAACCCGACAGTGCCTGAGCAAACCCGACAGGGCCCGAGCAAACCCGACAGGGCCCGACGGAGCCTGACATGGCTCGATGGAGACCGACAGAGCCCGAGGAAACTCGACAGGGCCCGACCGAGCTCGATAGGGCCCGAGCAAACCCGACAGGGCCTGACGGAGCCTGACAGGGCTCGATGGAGAACGACAGAGCCCGAGGAAACCCGACAGGGCCCGACGGAGCCCGATAGGGTCCGAGCAAACCCGACAGGGCCTGACGGAGCCCGACAGGGTCCGAGCAAACCCGAAAGGGCCCGACGAAGCCTGACAGGGCTCGATGGAGCCTGACAGGGCCCGAGGAAACCCGATAGGGCCCGACGGAGCCCGATAGGGCCCGAGCAAACCCGACAGGGCCCGATGGAGCCCGACAGGGCTCGTGCAAACCCGACAGGGCCTGAGCAAATCCGACAGGGCCTGACGGAGCCCGACAGGGCCCGAGCAAACCCGAAAGGGCCCGACGGAGCCTGACAGGGCTCGATGGAGCCCGACAGGGCCCGAGGAAACCCGACAGGGCCCCACGGAGCCCGATAGGGCCCGAGCAAACCCGACAGGGCCTGACGGAGCCAGACAGGGCCCGGGCAAACCCGACAGGGCATGCTAGAGCCCGACAGAGCCCGAGCAAACCCGACAGGGCCCGACAAGGCCCGACAGGGCCCGAGCAAACCCGCCAGGGCTTGACGGAGCCTGACAGGCCCCGAGCAAACCCGACACGGCCCGAGCAAACCTGACAGGGCTCGAAGGAGCCCGACAGGGCCCGAGGAAACCAGACAGGGCCCGACAGAGCCTGACAGGGCCCGAGCAAACCCGACATGGCCCGAGCAAACCCGAAAAGGCCTGACGGAGCCTGACAGGGCCTGAGCAAACCCGACAGGGCTCGACGGAGCCTGACAGGGCCTGAGTAAACCCGACAGGGCCCGAGCAAACCTGACAGGGGTCGACGGAGCCTGACAGGGCCTGAGCAAACCCGACAGGGCCCGAGCATACCTGACAGGGGTCGACGGAGCCTGACAGGGCCTGAGCAAACCCGACAGGACCCGACAAAGCCTGACAGGGTTCGATGGAGCCCGACAGGGCCCGAGCAAACCCGACATGGCTCAACGGAGCCCGACAGGGCCCGAGCAAACCTGCCAGGGGTCGACGGAGCCTGACAGGACCTGAGCAAACCCGACAGTGGCCGAGCAAACCCGACAGGGCCCAACGAAGCCCGACAGAACCCGAGCAAGCCCGACAGGGCCCGACAAGGCCCGACAGGGCCAGAACAAACCTGACAGGACCTGACAAAGCCTGACAGGGCCCGACGGAGCCTGACAGGGCCCGAGCAAACCCAAAAAGGCCCGACGGAGCCTGACAGGGCTCGATGGAACCCGACAGGGCCCGAGGAAACCCGACATGGCCCGACGGAGCCCGACAGGGCCCGAGCAAACCCGAAAGGGCCCGACGGAGCCTGACAGGGCTCGATGGAGCCCGACAGGGCCCGAGGAAACCCGACAGGGCCCGACGGAGCCCGACAGGGCCCAAGCAAACCCGACAGGGCCTGAGCAAACCCGACAGTGCCTGAGCAAACCCGACAGGGCCCGAGCAAACCCGACAGGGCCCGACGGAGCCTGACATGGCTCGATGGAGACCGACAGAGCCCGAGGAAACTCGACAGGGCCCGACCGAGCTCGATAGGGCCCGAGCAAACCCGACAGGGCCTGACGGAGCCTGACAGGGCTCGATGGAGAACGACAGAGCCCGAGGAAACCCGACAGGGCCCGACGGAGCCCGATAGGGCCCGAGCAAACCCGACAGGGCCTGACGGAGCCCGACAGGGTCCGAGCAAACCCGAAAGGGCCCGACGAAGCCTGACAGGGCTCGATGGAGCCTGACAGGGCCCGAGGAAACCCGATAGGGCCCGACGGAGCCCGATAGGGCCCGAGCAAACCCGACAGGGCCCGATGGAGCCCGACAGGGCTCGAGCAAACCCGACAGGGCCTGAGCAAATCCGACAGGGCCTGACGGAGCCCGACAGGGCCCGAGCAAACCCGAAAGGGCCCGACGGAGCCTGACAGGGCTCGATGGAGCCCGACAGGGCCCGAGGAAACCCGACAGGGCCCCACGGAGCCCGATAGGGCCCGAGCAAACCCGACAGGGCCTGACGGAGCCAGACAGGGCCTGGGCAAACCCGACAGGGCATGCTAGAGCCCGACAGAGCCCGAGCAAACCCGACAGGGCCCGACAAGGCCCGACAGGGCCCGAGCAAACCCGCCAGGGCTTGACGGAGCCTGACAGGCCCCGAGCAAACCCGACACGGCCCGAGCAAACCTGACAGGGCTCGAAGGAGCCCGACAGGGCCCGAGGAAACCAGACAGGGCCCGACAGAGCCTGACAGGGCCCGAGCAAACCCGACATGGCCCGAGCAAACCTGACAGGGTTCGACAAAGCCTGACAGGGCTCGATGGAGCCTGACAGGGCCCAAGGAAACCCGACAGGGCCCGATGGAGCCTTACAGGGCCCAAGGAAACCCGACAGGGCTCGACGGAGCCTGACAGGGCACGAGCAAACCTGACAGGGCTCGACGGAGCCTGACAGGGCCCGAGCAAACCCGACAGGGCCCGAGCAAACCTGACAGGGCACGAAGGAGCCCGACAGGGCCCGAGCAAACCCGACAGGGCCCAACGGATCCCGACAGGGCGCAAGCAAACCTGACAGGGCCCGACGGAGCCCGACAGGGCCCGAGCAAACCCGACAGGGCCCGAGCAAATCTGACAGGGCCCGACGGAGCCCGACAGGACAGGGCAAACCCGACAGGGCCCGAGCAAACCCGACAGGGCCTGACAAGGCCCGACAGGGCCTGAGCAATCCCGACAGGGCCCGACAAGGCCCGACAGGGCCCGAGCAAACCCGACAGGGCCCGACAAAGCCTGACAGGGCCCTATGGAGCCCGACAGGGCCCGAGCAAACCCGACAAAGCCTCAGAGAGCCTGACAGGGCTCGATGGAGCCCGACAGGGCCCGAGGAAACCCGACAGGGCTAGACGGAGCCCGACAGGGCCCGAGCAAACCCGACAGGGCCCGACGGAGCCCGACAGGGCCCCAGCAAACCCGACAGGGCCCAAGCAAACCTGACAGGGCCTGACGGAGCCTGACAGGGCCTGAGCAAACCCGACAGGGCTCGACGGAGCCTGACAGGGCCTGAGAAAACCCGACAGGGCCCGAGCAAACCTGATAGGGCCCGACGGAGCCCGACACGGCCCGAGCAAACCTGACAGGGGTCGACGGAGCCTGACAGGGCCTGAGCAAACCCGACAGGGCCTGAGCAAACCCAACAGGGCCCGACGGAGCCCGACAGGGCCTGAGGAAACCAGACAGGGCCCGACGGAGCCCGACAGGGCCCTAGCAAACCCGACAGGGCCCGAGCAAACCCGACAGGGCTTGATGGAGCCTGACAGGGCCCGAGCAAACCCGACAGGGCCCGAGCAAACCCGACAGGGCCCAATGGAGCCCGACAGAGCCCGAACAAACCCGACAGGCTCCGTCGCGCCCTGTTGGGTTTCCTTGGGCCCTGCCGGGCTCCATCGAGCCCTGTCCTGTTTGCTCGGGCCCTGTCGGGCTCCATCGGACCCTGTCAGGCTTTGTCGGGTCCTGTCGGGTTTGCTCAGGCCCTGTCGGGCCTTGTCAGGCCCTGTCGGGTTTGCTCAGGCCCTGTCGGGTTTGCCCGAGTCCTGTCGGGCTCCGTCGGGCCCTGTCAGATTCGCTCGGGCCCTGTCGGGTTTGCTCGGGCCCTGTCGGGTTTGCTCGGGCCCTGTGGGGTTTGCTCGGGCCCTGTCAGGCTCTGTCAAGCCCTGTCGGGTTTGCTCGGGCCCTGTTGGGTTTGCTCGGGCCCTGTCGGGTTTGCTCGGGCTCTGTCAGGTTCGCTCGGGCCCTGTCGGGTTTGCTCGGGCCCTGTCAGGCTCCGTCGAGCCCTGTTGGGTTTGCTCGGGCCCTGTCAGGCTCCGTCGGGCCCTGTCGGGTTTCCTCGGGCCCTGTCGGGCTCCATCGAGCCCTGTCAGGCTTTGTCGAACCCTGTCGGGTTTGCTCGGGCCCTGTCGGGTTTGCACGGGACCTGTCGGGCTCTGTCAGGCCCTGTCTGGTTTCCTCGAGCCGTGTCGGGCTCCGTTGGGCCCTGTCGGGTTTGCTCGGGCCCTGTCAGGTTTGCTGAAGCCCTGTCAGGCTTCGTCGGACCCTATCGAGTGTGCTCAGACCCTGTCGGGCTCCGTCGAGCCCTGTCGGGTTTGCTCGGGCCCTGTCAGGCTCCGTCGGGCCCTGTCGGATTTCCTAGTGACCTGTCGGACTCTATCGAGCTCTGTCAGGCTCCGTCGGGCTCTTTCAGGTTTGCTCAAGCCCTGTCGGGCTCCGTCGGGCCCTGTCAGGCTTTGTCAGGTCGTGTCAGGTTTGCTCGGGCCATGTCGGTCCTTGTCGGGCCCTGTCGGGTTTGCTCGGGCTCTGTCGGGCTCCAGCGTGCCCTGTCGGGTTTGCTCGGGCCCTGTCGGGCTCCGTCAGGCCCTGTCGGGTTTGCTCGGGCGCTATCGGGCTCCGTGGGGCCCCGTCAGGTTTCCTCGGGCCCTGTCGGGCTCCATCGAGCCCTGTCAGGCTCCGTCGGGCCCTTTCGGGTTTGCCCGAACCCTGTCGGGCTCCGTCGGGCCCTGTCGGATTTGCTCAGGCCCTGTCGGGTTTGTTCGAGCCCTGTCAGGCTCCATCGGGCCCTGTCGGGTTTGCTCGGGCCCTATCGAGCTCCGTCGGGCCCTGTCGGGTTTCCTTGGGCCCTGTCGGGCTCCATCGAGCCCTGTCAGGCTTTGTCGGGTCCTGTCGGGTTTGCTCAGGCCCTGTCGGGCCTTGTCTGGCCCTGTCGGGTTTGCTCGGGCCCTGTCGGGTTTGCCCACGTCCTGTCGTGCTCCGTCGGGCCCTGTCAGATTCGCTCCGGCCCTGTCGGGTTTGCTCGGGCCCTGTCAGGCTCCGTCAGGCTCTGTCGAGTTTGCTCCTGCCCTGTCGGGCTCCGTCGGGCCCTGTCAGGTTTGCTTGGGCCCTGTCGGGATCCGTTGGGCCCTGTCGGGTTTGCTCGGGCCCTGTCAGGCTCCGTCAGGCCCTGTCTGGTTTGCTCGTGCCCTGTCGGGCTCCGTCGGGCCCTGTCAGGTTTGCTTGGGCACTGTCGGGCTCCGTCGGGCCCTGTCGGGTTTCCTTGGGCCCTGTCGGGCTCCATCGAGCCCTGTCAGGCTTTGTCGAACCCTGTCGAGTTTGCTCAGGCCCTGTCGGGTTTGCTCGGGCCCTGTCGGGCTCCGTTAGGCCCTGTCAGTTTGCTCGGGCCTTGTCGGGTTTTCTGAAGCCTTGTCAGGATTCGTCGGACCCTGTTGAGTGTGCTCGGGCCCTGTCGGGCTCCGTCGAGCCCTGTCAGGTTTTCTGGGGCCTTGTCAGGCTCCGTCGGGCCCTGTCGGGTTCACTCGAGCCCTGTCGGGTTGCCTCGGGCCCTGTCAGACTCCACTGAGCCCTGTCAGGCTCCGTTGGGCTCTTTCGGGTTTGCTCGGGCCCTGGCGGGCTCCTTCGGGCCCTGTCAGGCTTTCTCAGGACGTGTCAGGTTTGCTCGGGCCCTGTCGGGCCTTGTCGGGCCCTGTCGGGTTTGCTCGGGCTCTGTCGAGCTCCAGCGTGCCCTGTCGGGTTTGCCCGGGCCCTGTCAGGCTCCGTCAGGGCCTGTCGGGTTTGCTCGGGCTCTATCGGGCTCAATCAGGCCCTGTCGGGTTTCCTCAGGCCCTGTCGGGCTCCATCGAGCCCTGTCAGGCTCCGTCGGGCCCTTTCGGGTTTGATCGGGCCCTGTCGGGCTCCGTCGGGCCCTGTCGGGTTTGCTCGAGCCCTGTCGGGCTCCGTCGGGCCCTGTCTGGTTTCCTCGGGCTCTGCCGGGCTCCGTCGGCCCTGTCGGGTTTGCTCGAGCCATGTCGGGTTTGCTGAAGCCCTGTCAGGCTTCGTCGGACCCTGTCGGGTTTGCTCGAGCCCTGTCGGGCTCCATCGAGCCCTGTCAGGCTCCGTCGGGCCCTTTCGGGTTTGCTCGGGCCCTGTCGGGCTCCGTCGGGCCCTGTCGGGTTTGCTCGAGCCCTGTCGGGCTCCGTCGGGCCCTGTCGGGTTTCCTCGGGCTCTGTCGGGCTCCGTCGGGCCCTGTCAGGTTTGCTCGGGCCATGTCGGGTTTGCTGAAGCCCTGTCAGGCTTCGTCGGACCCTGTCGGGTTTGCTCGAGACCTGTCGGCCTCCATCGGGCCCTGTCAGGTCTGCTCGGGCCCTATCGGGCTCTGTCGGGCTCTGTCAGGCTTCGTCGGGCCCTTTCGGGTTTGCTCGAGCCCTGTCGGGCCCCGTCAGGCCCTGTTGGGTTTGCTCGGGCGCTATCGGGCTCCGTCGAGCCCTGTCGGGTTTGCTCGGGCTCTGTCAGGCTCCGTCGGGCCCTGTCGGGTTTGCTCGGGCCCTGTCGGGCTCTGTCGGGTTTCCTTGGGCCCTGTCGGGCTCCATCGAGCCCTGTCAGGCTTTGTCGAACCCTGTCGGGTTTGCTCAGGCCCTGTCGGGTTTGCTCGAGCCCTGTCGGGCTCCGTCAGGCCCTGTCTGGTTTCCTCGGGCTCTGTCGGGCTCCGTCGGCCCTGTCGGGTTTGCTCGGGCCCTGTCGGGTTTGCTGAAGCCCTGTCAGGCTTCGTCGGACCCTGTCGGGTTTGCTCGAGCCCTGTCGGGCTCCATCGAGCCCTGTCAGGCTCCGTCGGGCCCTTTCGGGTTTGCTCGGGCCCTGTCGGGCTCCGTCGGGCCCTGTCGGGTTTGCTCGAGCCCTGTCGGGCTCCGTCGGGCCCTGTCGGGTTTCCTCGGGCTCTGTCGGGCTCTGTCGGGCCCTGTCAGGTTTGCTCGGGCCATGTCGGGTTTGCTGAAGCCCTGTCAGGCTTCGTTGGACCCTGTCGGGTTTGCTCGAGCCCTGTCGGCCTCCATCGGGCCCTGTCAGGTCTTCTCGGGCCCTATCGGGCTCTGTCGGGCCCTGTCAGGCTTCGTCGGGCCCTTTCGGGTTTGCTCGAGCCCTGTCGGGCCCCGTCAGGCCCTGTCGGGTTTGCTCGGGCCCTATCGGGCTCCGTCGAGCCCTGTCGGGTTTGCTCGGGCTCTGTCAGGCTCCGTCGGGCCCTGTCGGGTTTGCTCGGGCCCTGTCGGGCTCTGTCGGGTTTCCTTGGGCCCTGTCGGGCTCCATCGAGCCCTGTCAGGCTTTGTCGAACCCTGTCGGGTTTGCTCAGGCCCTGTCGGGTTTGCTCGGGCCCTGTCGGGCTCTGTCGGGCCCTGTCTGGTTTCCTCGGGCCCTGTCGGGCTCCGTTGGGCCCTGGCGGTTTGCTCGGGCCCTGTCGGGTTTTCTGAAGCCCTGTCAGGTTTTCTCAGGCCTTGTCAGGCTTTGTGGGGCCCTGTCGGGTTTGCTCGGGCCCTGTCGGGTTTGCTCAGGCCCTGTCGGGTTCCGTCGGGCCCTGTCGGGTTTCCTCGGGCCCTGTCGGACTCCACTGAGCCCTGTCAGGCTCCGTCGGGCTCTTTCGGGTTTGCTCGGGCCCTGCCGGGCTCCGTCGGGCCCTGTCGGGTTTGCTCGGGCCCTATCGGGCTCAATCAGGCCCTGTCGGGTTTCCTCGGGCCCTGTCGGGCTCCATCGAGCCCTGTCCGGCTTCGTCGGGCCCTTTCGGGTTTGCTCGGGCTCTGTCAGGCTCCGTCGGGCCCTGTCGGGTTTCCTCGGGCCCTGTCGGGCTCCATCGAGCCCTGTCAGGCTTTGTCGGGTCCTGTGGGGTTTGCTCAGGCCCTGTCGGGCCTTGTCTGGCCCTGTCGGGTTTGCTCGGGCCCTGTCGGGTTTGCCCACGTCCTGTCGTGCTCCGTCGGGCCCTGTCAGATTCGCTCGGGCCCTGTCGGGTTTGCTCGGGCCCTGTCAGGCTCCGTCAGGCTCTGTCGAGTTTGCTCCTGCCCTGTCGGGCTCCGTCGGGCCCTGTCAGGTTTGCTTGGGCCCTGTCGGGATCCGTTGGGCCCTGTCGGGTTTGCTCGGGCCCTGTCAGGCTCCGTCAGGCCCTGTCTGGTTTGCTCGTGCCCTGTCGGGCTCCGTCGGGCCCTGTCAGGTTTGCTCGTGCCCTGTCGGGCTCCGTCGGGCCCTGTCAGGTTTGCTTGGGCCCTGTCGGGATCCGTTGGGCCCTGTCGGGTTTGCTCGGGCCCTGTCAGGCTCCGTCAGGCCCTGTCTGGTTTGCTCGTGCCCTGTCGGGCTCCGTCGGGCCCTGTCGAGTTTGCTCAGGCCCTGTCGGGTTTGCTCGGGCCCTGTCGGGCTCCGTTAGGCCCTGTCGGTTTGCTCGGGCCTTGTCGGGTTTTCTGAAGCCTTGTCAGGATTCGTCGGACCCTGTCGAGTGTGCTCGGGCCCTGTCGGGCTCCGTCGAGCCCTGTCAGGTTTTCTGGGGCCTTGTCAGGCTCCGTCGGGCCCTGTCGGGTTCTGTCGAGCCCTGTCGGGTTGCCTCGGGCCCTGTCAGACTCCACTGAGCCCTGTCTGGCTCCGTCGGGCTCTTTCGGGTTTGCTCGGGCCCTGGCGGGCTCCTTCGGGCCCTGTCAGGCTTTCTCAGGACGTGTCAGGTTTGCTCGGGCCCTGTCGGGCCTTGTCGGGCCCTGTCGGGTTTGCTCGGGCTCTGTCGAGCTCCAGCGAGCCCTGTCGGGTTTGCCCGGGCCCTGTCAGGCTCCGTCAGGGCCTGTCGGGTTTGCTCGGGCTCTATCGGGCTCAATCAGGCCCTGTCGGGTTTCCTCAGGCCCTGTCGGGCTCCATCGAGCCCTGTCAGGCTCCGTCGGGCCCTTTCGGGTTTGCTCGGGCCCTGTCGGGCTCCGTCGGGCCCTGTCGGGTTTGCTCGAGCCCTGTCGGGCTCCGTCGGGCCCTGTCGGGTTTCCTCGGGCTCTGTCGGGCTCCGTCGGGCCCTGTCAGGTTTGCTCGGGCCATGTCGGGTTTGCTGAAGCCCTGTCAGGCTTCGTCGGACCCTGTCGGGTTTGCTCGAGCCCTGTCGGCCTCCATCGGGCCCTGTCAGGTCTGCTCGGGCCCTATCGGGCTCTGTCGGGCTCTGTCAGGCTTCGTCGGGCCCTTTCGGGTTTGCTCGAGCCCTGTCGGGCCCCGTCAGGCCCTGTCGGGTTTCCTCGGGCCCTATCGGGCTCCGTCGAGCCCTGTCGGGTTTGCTCGGGCTCTGTCAGGCTCCGTCGGGCCCTGTCGGGTTTGCTCGGGCCCTGTCGGGCTCTGTCGGGTTTCCTTGGGCCCTGTCGGGCTCCATCGAGCCCTGTCAGGCTTTGTCGAACCCTGTCGGGTTTGCTCAGGCCCTGTCGGGTTTGCTCGGGCCCTGTTGGGCTCTGTCGGGCCCTGTCTGGTTTCCTCGGGCCCTGTCGGGCTCCGTTGGGCCCTGGCGGTTTGCTCGGGCCCTGTCGGGTTTTCTGAAGCCCTGTCAGGCTTCGTCGGACCCTGTCGAGTGTGCTCGGGCCCTGTTGGGCTCCGTCGAGCCCTGTCAGGTTTTCTCGGGCCTTGTCAGGCTTTGTCGGGCCCTGTCGGGTTTGCTCGGGCCCTGTCGGGTTTGCTCAGGCCCTGTCGGGTTCCGTCGGGCCCTGTCGGGTTTCCTCGGGCCCTGTCGGACTCCACTGAGCCCTGTCAGGCTCCGTCGGGCTCTTTCGGGTTTGCTCGGGCCCTGCCGGGCTCCGTCGGGCCCTGTCAGGCTTTGTCAGGACGTGTCAGGTTTGCTCGGGCCCTGTCGGGCCTTGTCGGGCCCTGTCGGGTTTGCTCGGGCTCTGTCGGGCTCCAGCGTGCCCTGTCGGGTTTGCCCGGGCCCTGTCAGGCTCCGTCAGGCCCTGTCGGGTTTGCTCGGGCCCTATCGGGCTCAATCAGGCCCTGTCGGGTTTCCTCGGGCCCTGTCGGGCTCCATCGAGCCCTGTCCGGCTTCGTCGGGCCCTTTCGGGTTTGCTCGGGCTCTGTCAGGCTCCGTCGGGCCCTGTCGGGTTTCCTCGGGCCCTGTCGGGCTCCATCAAGCCCTGTCAGGCTTTGTCGAACCCTGTCGGGTTTGCTCGGGCCCTGTCGGGTTTGCTCGGGCCCTGTCGGGCTCTGTCGGGCCCTGTCTGGTTTTCTCGGGCCCTGTCGGGCTCCGTCGGGCCCTGTCGGATTTGCTCGGGCCCTGTCGGGTTTGCTGAAGCCCTGTCAGGCTTCGTCGAACCCTGTCGGGTTTGCTCGGGCTCTGTCGGGCTCCATCGGACTCTATCAGGCTTTGGCGGGTCCTGTCGGTTTTGCTCAGGCCCTGTCAGGCCTTGTCAGCCCCTGTCGGGTTTGCTCGCGCCCTGTCGGGCTCCGTCGGGCCCTGTCAGGTTCTCTCGGGCCCTGTCAGGTTTGCTCGGGCCCTGTCAGGCTCCGTCAGGCCCTATCGGGTTTGCTCGAGCCCTGTCGGGCTCCGTCAGGCCCTGTCAGGTTTGCTCGGGCCCTGTCGGGTTTGCTCGGGCCCTGTGGGGTTTGCTCGGGCCCTGTCAGGCTCTGTCAAGCCCTGTCGGGTTTGCTCGGGCCCTGTTGGGTTTGCTCGGGCCCTGTCGGGTTTGCTCGGGCTCTGTCAGGTTCGCTCGGGCCCTGTCGGGTTTGCTCGGGCCCTGTCAGGCTCCGTCGAGCCCTGTTGGGTTTGCTCGGGCCCTGTCAGGCTCCGTCGGGCCCTGTCGGGTTTCCTCGGGCCCTGTCGGGCTCCATCGAGCCCTGTCAGGCTTTGTCGAACCCTGTCGGGTTTGCTCGGGCCCTGTCGGGTTTGCACGGGACCTGTCGGGCTCTGTCAGGCCCTGTCTGGTTTCCTCGAGCCGTGTCGGGCTCCGTTGGGCCCTGTCGGGTTTGCTCGGGCCCTGTCAGGTTTGCTGAAGCCCTGTCAGGCTTCGTCGGACCCTATCGAGTGTGCTCAGACCCTGTCGGGCTCCGTCGAGCCCTGTCGGGTTTGCTCGGGCCCTGTCAGGCTCCGTCGGGCCCTGTCGGATTTCCTAGTGACCTGTCGGACTCTATCGAGCTCTGTCAGGCTCCGTCGGGCTCTTTCAGGTTTGCTCAAGCCCTGTCGGGCTCCGTCGGGCCCTGTCAGGCTTTGTCAGGTCGTGTCAGGTTTGCTCGGGCCATGTCGGTCCTTGTCGGGCCCTGTCGGGTTTGCTCGGGCTCTGTCGGGCTCCAGCGTGCCCTGTCGGGTTTGCTCGGGCCCTGTCGGGCTTCGTCAGGCCCTGTCGGGTTTGCTCGGGCGCTATCGGGCTCCGTGGGGCCCCGTCAGGTTTCCTCGGGCCCTGTCGGGCTCCATCGAGCCCTGTCAGGCTCCGTCGGGCCCTTTCGGGTTTGCCCGAACCCTGTCGGGCTCCGTCGGGCCCTGTCGGATTTGCTCAGGCCCTGTCGGGTTTGTTCGAGCCCTGTCAGGCTCCATCGGGCCCTGTCGGGTTTGCTCGGGCCCTATCGAGCTCCGTCGGGCCCTGTCGGGTTTCCTTGGGCCCTGTCGGGCTCCATCGAGCCCTGTCAGGCTTTGTCGGGTCCTGTCGGGTTTGCTCAGGCCCTGTCGGGCCTTGTCTGGCCCTGTCGGGTTTGCTCGGGCCCTGTCGGGTTTGCCCACGTCCTGTCGTGCTCCGTCGGGCCCTGTCAGATTCGCTCGGGCCCTGTCGGGTTTGCTCGGGCCCTGTCAGGCTCCGTCAGGCTCTGTCGAGTTTGCTCCTGCCCTGTCGGGCTCCGTCGGGCCCTGTCAGGTTTGCTTGGGCCCTGTCGGGATCCGTTGGGCCCTGTCGGGTTTGCTCGGGCCCTGTCAGGCTCCGTCAGGCCCTGTCTGGTTTGCTCGTGCCCTGTCGGGCTCCGTCGGGCCCTGTCAGGTTTGCTTGGGCACTGTCGGGCTCCGTCGGGCCCTGTCGGGTTTCCTTGGGCCCTGTCGGGCTCCATCGAGCCCTGTCAGGCTTTGTCGAACCCTGTCGAGTTTGCTCAGGCCCTGTCGGGTTTGCTCGGGCCCTGTCGGGCTCCGTTAGGCCCTGTCAGTTTGCTCGGGCCTTGTCGGGTTTTCTGAAGCCTTGTCAGGATTCGTCGGACCCTGTTGAGTGTGCTCGGGCCCTGTCGGGCTCCGTCGAGCCCTGTCAGGTTTTCTGGGGCCTTGTCAGGCTCCGTCGGGCCCTGTCGGGTTCACTCGAGCCCTGTCGGGTTGCCTCGGGCCCTGTCAGACTCCACTGAGCCCTGTCAGGCTCCGTTGGGCTCTTTCGGGTTTGCTCGGGCCCTGGCGGGCTCCTTCGGGCCCTGTCAGGCTTTCTCAGGACGTGTCAGGTTTGCTCGGGCCCTGTCGGGCCTTGTCGGGCCCTGTCGGGTTTGCTCGGGCTCTGTCGAGCTCCAGCGTGCCCTGTCGGGTTTGCCCGGGCCCTGTCAGGCTCCGTCAGGGCCTGTCGGGTTTGCTCGGGCTCTATCGGGCTCAATCAGGCCCTGTCGGGTTTCCTCAGGCCCTGTCGGGCTCCATCGAGCCCTGTCAGGCTCCGTCGGGCCCTTTCGGGTTTGATCGGGCCCTGTCGGGCTCCGTCGGGCCCTGTCGGGTTTGCTCGAGCCCTGTCGGGCTCCGTCGGGCCCTGTCTGGTTTCCTCGGGCTCTGCCGGGCTCCGTCGGCCCTGTCGGGTTTGCTCGAGCCATGTCGGGTTTGCTGAAGCCCTGTCAGGCTTCGTCGGACCCTGTCGGGTTTGCTCGAGCCCTGTCGGGCTCCATCGAGCCCTGTCAGGCTCCGTCGGGCCCTTTCGGGTTTGCTCGGGCCCTGTCGGGCTCCGTCGGGCCCTGTCGGGTTTGCTCGAGCCCTGTCGGGCTCCGTCGGGCCCTGTCGGGTTTCCTCGGGCTCTGTCGGGCTCCGTCGGGCCCTGTCAGGTTTGCTCGGGCCATGTCGGGTTTGCTGAAGCCCTGTCAGGCTTCGTCGGACCCTGTCGGGTTTGCTCGAGACCTGTCGGCCTCCATCGGGCCCTGTCAGGTCTGCTCGGGCCCTATCGGGCTCTGTCGGGCTCTGTCAGGCTTCGTCGGGCCCTTTCGGGTTTGCTCGAGCCCTGTCGGGCCCCGTCAGGCCCTGTTGGGTTTGCTCGGGCGCTATCGGGCTCCGTCGAGCCCTGTCGGGTTTGCTCGGGCTCTGTCAGGCTCCGTCGGGCCCTGTCGGGTTTGCTCGGGCCCTGTCGGGCTCTGTCGGGTTTCCTTGGGCCCTGTCGGGCTCCATCGAGCCCTGTCAGGCTTTGTCGAACCCTGTCGGGTTTGCTCAGGCCCTGTCGGGTTTGCTCGAGCCCTGTCGGGCTCCGTCAGGCCCTGTCTGGTTTCCTCGGGCTCTGTCGGGCTCCGTCGGCCCTGTCGGGTTTGCTCGGGCCCTGTCGGGTTTGCTGAAGCCCTGTCAGGCTTCGTCGGACCCTGTCGGGTTTGCTCGAGCCCTGTCGGGCTCCATCGAGCCCTGTCAGGCTCCGTCGGGCCCTTTCGGGTTTGCTCGGGCCCTGTCGGGCTCCGTCGGGCCCTGTCGGGTTTGCTCGAGCCCTGTCGGGCTCCGTCGGGCCCTGTCGGGTTTCCTCGGGCTCTGTCGGGCTCTGTCGGGCCCTGTCAGGTTTGCTCGGGCCATGTCGGGTTTGCTGAAGCCCTGTCAGGCTTCGTTGGACCCTGTCGGGTTTGCTCGAGCCCTGTCGGCCTCCATCGGGCCCTGTCAGGTCTTCTCGGGCCCTATCGGGCTCTGTCGGGCCCTGTCAGGCTTCGTCGGGCCCTTTCGGGTTTGCTCGAGCCCTGTCGGGCCCCGTCAGGCCCTGTCGGGTTTGCTCGGGCCCTATCGGGCTCCGTCGAGCCCTGTCGGGTTTGCTCGGGCTCTGTCAGGCTCCGTCGGGCCCTGTCGGGTTTGCTCGGGCCCTGTCGGGCTCTGTCGGGTTTCCTTGGGCCCTGTCGGGCTCCATCGAGCCCTGTCAGGCTTTGTCGAACCCTGTCGGGTTTGCTCAGGCCCTGTCGGGTTTGCTCGGGCCCTGTCGGGCTCTGTCGGGCCCTGTCTGGTTTCCTCGGGCCCTGTCGGGCTCCGTTGGGCCCTGGCGGTTTGCTCGGGCCCTGTCGGGTTTTCTGAAGCCCTGTCAGGTTTTCTCAGGCCTTGTCAGGCTTTGTGGGGCCCTGTCGGGTTTGCTCGGGCCCTGTCGGGTTTGCTCAGGCCCTGTCGGGTTCCGTCGGGCCCTGTCGGGTTTCCTCGGGCCCTGTCGGACTCCACTGAGCCCTGTCAGGCTCCGTCGGGCTCTTTCGGGTTTGCTCGGGCCCTGCCGGGCTCCGTCGGGCCCTGTCGGGTTTGCTCGGGCCCTATCGGGCTCAATCAGGCCCTGTCGGGTTTCCTCGGGCCCTGTCGGGCTCCATCGAGCCCTGTCCGGCTTCGTCGGGCCCTTTCGGGTTTGCTCGGGCTCTGTCAGGCTCCGTCGGGCCCTGTCGGGTTTCCTCGGGCCCTGTCGGGCTCCATCGAGCCCTGTCAGGCTTTGTCGGGTCCTGTGGGGTTTGCTCAGGCCCTGTCGGGCCTTGTCTGGCCCTGTCGGGTTTGCTCGGGCCCTGTCGGGTTTGCCCACGTCCTGTCGTGCTCCGTCGGGCCCTGTCAGATTCGCTCGGGCCCTGTCGGGTTTGCTCGGGCCCTGTCAGGCTCCGTCAGGCTCTGTCGAGTTTGCTCCTGCCCTGTCGGGCTCCGTCGGGCCCTGTCAGGTTTGCTTGGGCCCTGTCGGGATCCGTTGGGCCCTGTCGGGTTTGCTCGGGCCCTGTCAGGCTCCGTCAGGCCCTGTCTGGTTTGCTCGTGCCCTGTCGGGCTCCGTCGGGCCCTGTCAGGTTTGCTCGTGCCCTGTCGGGCTCCGTCGGGCCCTGTCAGGTTTGCTTGGGCCCTGTCGGGATCCGTTGGGCCCTGTCGGGTTTGCTCGGGCCCTGTCAGGCTCCGTCAGGCCCTGTCTGGTTTGCTCGTGCCCTGTCGGGCTCCGTCGGGCCCTGTCGAGTTTGCTCAGGCCCTGTCGGGTTTGCTCGGGCCCTGTCGGGCTCCGTTAGGCCCTGTCGGTTTGCTCGGGCCTTGTCGGGTTTTCTGAAGCCTTGTCAGGATTCGTCGGACCCTGTCGAGTGTGCTCGGGCCCTGTCGGGCTCCGTCGAGCCCTGTCAGGTTTTCTGGGGCCTTGTCAGGCTCCGTCGGGCCCTGTCGGGTTCTGTCGAGCCCTGTCGGGTTGCCTCGGGCCCTGTCAGACTCCACTGAGCCCTGTCTGGCTCCGTCGGGCTCTTTCGGGTTTGCTCGGGCCCTGGCGGGCTCCTTCGGGCCCTGTCAGGCTTTCTCAGGACGTGTCAGGTTTGCTCGGGCCCTGTCGGGCCTTGTCGGGCCCTGTCGGGTTTGCTCGGGCTCTGTCGAGCTCCAGCGAGCCCTGTCGGGTTTGCCCGGGCCCTGTCAGGCTCCGTCAGGGCCTGTCGGGTTTGCTCGGGCTCTATCGGGCTCAATCAGGCCCTGTCGGGTTTCCTCAGGCCCTGTCGGGCTCCATCGAGCCCTGTCAGGCTCCGTCGGGCCCTTTCGGGTTTGCTCGGGCCCTGTCGGGCTCCGTCGGGCCCTGTCGGGTTTGCTCGAGCCCTGTCGGGCTCCGTCGGGCCCTGTCGGGTTTCCTCGGGCTCTGTCGGGCTCCGTCGGGCCCTGTCAGGTTTGCTCGGGCCATGTCGGGTTTGCTGAAGCCCTGTCAGGCTTCGTCGGACCCTGTCGGGTTTGCTCGAGCCCTGTCGGCCTCCATCGGGCCCTGTCAGGTCTGCTCGGGCCCTATCGGGCTCTGTCGGGCTCTGTCAGGCTTCGTCGGGCCCTTTCGGGTTTGCTCGAGCCCTGTCGGGCCCCGTCAGGCCCTGTCGGGTTTCCTCGGGCCCTATCGGGCTCCGTCGAGCCCTGTCGGGTTTGCTCGGGCTCTGTCAGGCTCCGTCGGGCCCTGTCGGGTTTGCTCGGGCCCTGTCGGGCTCTGTCGGGTTTCCTTGGGCCCTGTCGGGCTCCATCGAGCCCTGTCAGGCTTTGTCGAACCCTGTCGGGTTTGCTCAGGCCCTGTCGGGTTTGCTCGGGCCCTGTTGGGCTCTGTCGGGCCCTGTCTGGTTTCCTCGGGCCCTGTCGGGCTCCGTTGGGCCCTGGCGGTTTGCTCGGGCCCTGTCGGGTTTTCTGAAGCCCTGTCAGGCTTCGTCGGACCCTGTCGAGTGTGCTCGGGCCCTGTTGGGCTCCGTCGAGCCCTGTCAGGTTTTCTCGGGCCTTGTCAGGCTTTGTCGGGCCCTGTCGGGTTTGCTCGGGCCCTGTCGGGTTTGCTCAGGCCCTGTCGGGTTCCGTCGGGCCCTGTCGGGTTTCCTCGGGCCCTGTCGGACTCCACTGAGCCCTGTCAGGCTCCGTCGGGCTCTTTCGGGTTTGCTCGGGCCCTGCCGGGCTCCGTCGGGCCCTGTCAGGCTTTGTCAGGACGTGTCAGGTTTGCTCGGGCCCTGTCGGGCCTTGTCGGGCCCTGTCGGGTTTGCTCGGGCTCTGTCGGGCTCCAGCGTGCCCTGTCGGGTTTGCCCGGGCCCTGTCAGGCTCCGTCAGGCCCTGTCGGGTTTGCTCGGGCCCTATCGGGCTCAATCAGGCCCTGTCGGGTTTCCTCGGGCCCTGTCGGGCTCCATCGAGCCCTGTCCGGCTTCGTCGGGCCCTTTCGGGTTTGCTCGGGCTCTGTCAGGCTCCGTCGGGCCCTGTCGGGTTTCCTCGGGCCCTGTCGGGCTCCATCAAGCCCTGTCAGGCTTTGTCGAACCCTGTCGGGTTTGCTCGGGCCCTGTCGGGTTTGCTCGGGCCCTGTCGGGCTCTGTCGGGCCCTGTCTGGTTTTCTCGGGCCCTGTCGGGCTCCGTCGGGCCCTGTCGGATTTGCTCGGGCCCTGTCGGGTTTGCTGAAGCCCTGTCAGGCTTCGTCGAACCCTGTCGGGTTTGCTCGGGCTCTGTCGGGCTCCATCGGACTCTATCAGGCTTTGGCGGGTCCTGTCGGTTTTGCTCAGGCCCTGTCAGGCCTTGTCAGCCCCTGTCGGGTTTGCTCGCGCCCTGTCGGGCTCCGTCGGGCCCTGTCAGGTTCTCTCGGGCCCTGTCAGGTTTGCTCGGGCCCTGTCAGGCTCCGTCAGGCCCTATCGGGTTTGCTCGAGCCCTGTCGGGCTCCGTCAGGCCCTGTCAGGTTTGCTCGGGCCCTGTCGGGCCTTGTCAGGCCATGTCGGGTTTGCTCGGGACCTGTCGGGTTTGCCCGCGTCCTGTCGGGCTCCGTTGGGCCCTGTCAGATTCGCTCGGGCCCTGTCGGGTTTGCTCGGGCCCTGTCAGGTTCTGTCAGGCCCTGTCGGGTTTGCTCGTGCCCTGTCGGGCTCCGTCGGGCCCTGTCAGGTTTTCTCAGGCCCTGTCGGGATCCGTTGGGCCTTGTCGGGTTTGCTCGGGCCCTGTCGGGCTCCTTCGTGCCCTGTCAGGTTTGTTCGGGCCCTGTCGGGTTTGCTCGGGCCCTGTCAGGCTCCGTCGGGCCCTGTCGGGTTTCCTTGGGCCCTGTCGGGCTCCATCGAGCCCTGTCAGGCTTTGTCGAACCCTGTCGGGTTTGCTCGGGCCCTGTCGGGTTTGCTCGGGTCCTGTCGGGCTCTGTCGAGCCCTGTCGGGTTTGCTCGGGCCCTGTCAGGTTCCGTCGGGCCCTGTCGGGTTTCCTCGGGCCCTGTCGGACTCTATCGAGCCCTGTCAGGCTCCGTCGGGCTCTTTCGGGTTTGCTCAGGCCCTGTCAGGCTCCGTCAGGCCCTGTCAGGCTTTGTCAGGTCCTGTCAGGTTTGCTCGGGCCCTGTCGGGCCTTGTCGGGCCCTGTCGGGTTTGCTCGGGCTCTGTCGGGCTCCAGCGTGCCGTGTCGGGTTTGCCCGGGCCCTGTCAGGCTCCATCAGGCCCTGTCGGGTTTGCTCGGGCCCTATCGGGCTCCGTCGGGCCCTGTCGGGTTTCCTCGGGCCCTGTCGGGCTCCATCGAGCCCTGTCAGGCTCCGTCGGGCCCTTTCGGGTTTGCTCGGGCCCTGTCGGGCTCCGTCGGGCCCTGTCGGATTTGCTCAGGCCCTGTCGGGCTCCATCGGGTCCTGTCGGGTTTGCTCGGGCCCTATCGGGCTCCTTCGGGCCCTGTCGGGTTTCCTCGGGCCCTGTCGGGCTCTGTTGGGCCCTGTCGGTTTGCTCGGGCCCTGTCGGGTTTTCTGAAGCCCTGTCAGGCTTCGTCGGACCCTGTCAAGTGTGCTCGGGCCCTGTCGGGCTCCGTCGAGCCCTGTCAGGTTTTCTCGGGCCTTGTCAGGCTCCGTCGGGCCCTGTCGGGTTTGCTCGGGCCCTGTCGGGTTTGCTCAGGCCCTGTCGGGTTCCGTCGGGCGCTGTCGGGTTTCCTCGGGCCCTGTCGGACTCCACTGAGCCCTGTCAGGCTCCGTCGGGCCCTGTCGGGTTTGCTCGGGCCCTGTCAGGCTCCGTCGGGCCTTGTCGGGTTTCCTCGGGCCCTGTCGGACTGCATCGAGCCCTGTCAGGCTTTGTCGAACCCTGTCAGGTTTGCTCAGGCCCTGTCGGGATCCGTTGGGCCCTGTCGGGTTTGCTCGGGCCCTGTCGGGCTCCTTCGTGCCCTGTCAGGTTTGCTCGGGCCCTGTCGGGTTTGCCCGGGCCCTGTCAGGCTCCGTCGAGCTTTGTCAGGTTTGCTCGGGCCCTGTCGGGTTTGCTCGGGCCCTGTCAGGCTCCGTCGAGCCCTGTCGGGTTTGCTCGGGCCCTGTCAGGCTCCGTCAGGCCCTGTCTGGTTTGCTCGTGCCCTGTCGGGCTCCGTCGGGCCCTGTCAGGTTTGCTTGGGCACTGTCGGGCTCTGTCGGGCCCTGTCGGGTTTCCTTGGGCCCTGTCGGGCTCCATCGAGCCCTGTCAGGCTTTGTCGAACCCTGTCGGTTTTGCTCAGGCCCTGTCGGGTTTGCTCGGGCCCTGTCAGGCTCTGTCGGGCCCTGTCTGGTTTCCTCGGGCCCTGTCGGGCTCCGATTGGCCCTGTCGGTTTGCTCGGGCCCTCTCGGGTTTTCTGAAGCCCTGTCAGGCTTCGTCGGACCCTGTCGAGTGTGCTCGGGCCCTGTCGGGCTCCGTCGAGCCCTGTCAGGTTTTCTCGGGCCTTGTCAGGCTTTGTCGGGCCCTGTCGGGTTTGCTCGGGCCCTGTCGGGTTTGCTCAGGCCCTGTCGGGTTCCGTCGGGCCCTGTCGGGTTTCCTCGGGCCCTGTCGGACTCCACTGAGCCCTGTCAGGCTCCGTCGGGCTCTTTCGGGTTTGCTCGGGCCCTACCGGGCTCCGTCGGGCCCTGTCAGGCTTTGTCAGGACGTGTCAGGTTTGCTCAGGCCCTGTCGGGCCTTGTCGGGCCCTGGCGGGTTTGCTCGGGCTCTGTCGGGCTCCAGCGTGCCCTGTCGGGTTTGCCCGGGCCCTGTCAGGCTCCGTCAGGCCCTGTCGGGTTTGCTCAGGCCCTATCGGGCTCAATCAGGCCCTGTCGGGTTTCCTCGGGCCCTGTCGGGCTCCATCGAGCCCTGTCAGGCTTCGTCGGGCCCTTTCGGGTTTGCTCGGGCCCTGTCGGGCTCCGTCGGGCCCTGTCGGGTTTGCTCAGGCCCTGTCGGGCTCCATCGGGACCTGTCGGGTTTGCTCGGGCCTTATCGGGCTCCGTCAGGCCCTGTCGGGTTTCCTCGGGCCCTGTCGGGCTCCATCGAGCCCTGTCAGGCTTCGTCGGGCCTTGTCAGGCTTTGTCGGGCCCTGTCGGGTTTGCTCGGGCCCTGTCGGGTTTGTTCAGGCCCTGTCGGGTTCCGTCGGGCCCTGTCGGGTTTCCTCGGGCCCTGTCGGACTCCACTGAGCCCTGTCAGGCTCCGTCGGGCTCTTTCGGGTTTGCTCGTGCCCTGCCGGGCTCCGTCGGGCCCTGTCGGGTTTGCTCGGGCCCTATCGGGCTCAATCAGGCCCTGTCGGGTTTCCTCGGGCCCTGTCGGGCTCCATCGAGCCCTGTCAGGCTCCGTCGGGCCCTTTCGGGTTTGCTCGGGCCCTGTCGGGCTCCGTCGGGCCCTGTCGGGTTTGCTCGGGCCCTGTCGGGCTCCGTCGGGCCCTGTCTGGTTTCCTCGGGCTCTGTTGGGCTCCGTCGGGCCCTGTCGGGTTTGCTTGGGCCATGTCGGGTTTGCTGAAGCCCTGTCAGGCTTCGTCGGACACTGTCGGGTTTGCTCGAGCCCTGTCGGGCTCCATCGGGCCCTGTCGGGTTTGCTCGGGCCTTATCGGGCTCCGTCGGGCCCTGTCGGGTTTCCTCGGGCCCTGTCGGGCTCCATCGAGCCCTGTCAGGCTTCGTCGGGCCCTTTCGGGTTTGCTCGGGCCCTGTCGGGCTCCGTCAGGCCCTGTCGGGTTTCCTCGGGCCCTGTCGGGCTCCATCAAGCCCTGTCAGGCTTCGTCGGGCCCTTTCGGGTTCGCTCGGGCCCTGTCGGGCTCTGTCGGGCCCTGTCTGGTTTCCTCGGGCCCTGTCGGGCTCCGTCGGGCCCTGTCGGATTTGCTCGGGCCCTGTCGGGTTTGCTGAAGCCCTGTCAGGCTTCGTCGAACCCTGTCGGGTTTGCTCGGGCCTTATCGGGCTCCGTCGGGCCCTGTCGGGTTTCCTCGGGCCCTGTCGGGCTCCATCGAGCCCTGTCAGGCTTCGTCGGGCCCTTTCGGGTTCGCTCGGGCCCTGTCGGGCTCCGTCAGGCCCTGTCGGGTTTCCTCGGGCCCTGTCGGGCTCCATCGAGCACTGTCAGGCTTCGTCGGGCCCTTTCGGGTTTGCTCGGGCCCTGTCGGGCTCCGTCAGGCCCTGTCGGGTTTCCTCGGGCCCTGTCAGGCTCCGTCGGGCCCTGTCGCATTCCCTCGGGCCCTCTCGGGTTCCGTCGGGCCCTCTCGGGTTCCGTCGGGCCCTGTCGGGTTTCCTCGGGCCCTGTCGGACTCTATCGAGCCCTGTCAGGCTCCGTCGGGCTCTTTCGGGTTTGCTCAGGTCCTGTCGGGCTCCGTCGGGCCCTGTCAGGCTTTGTAAGGTCCTGTCAGGTTTGCTCGGGCCCTGTCGGGCCTTGTCGGGCGCTGTCGGGTTTGCTCGGGCTCTGTCAGGCTCCAGCGTGCCCTGTCGGGTTTGCCCGGGCCCTGTCAGGCTCCATCAGGCCCTGTCGGGTTTGCTCGGGCCCTATCGGGCTCCGTGGGGCCCTGTCGGGTTTCCTCGGGGCCTGTCGGGCTCCATCGAGCCCTGTAAGGCTCCGTCGGGCCCTTTCGGGTTGGCTCGGGCCCTGTCGGGCTCCGTCAGGCCCTGTCGGATTTGCTCAGGCCCTGTCGGGTTTGCTTGACCTTTGTCGGGCTCCATCGGGTCCTGTCGGGTTTGCTCGGGCCCTATCGGGCTCCGTCGGGCCCTGTCGGGTTTCCTCGGGCCCTGTCGGGCTCCATCGAGCCCTGTCAGGCTTCGTCGGGCCCTTTCGGGTTTGCTCGGGCCCTGTCGGGCTCTGTCGGGCCCTGTCTGGTTTCCTCGGGCCCTGTCGGGCTCCGTCGGGCCCTGTCGGATTTGCTCGGGCCCTGTCGGGTTTGCTGAAGCCCTGTCAGGCTTCGTCGGACCCTGTCGGGTTTGCTCGGGCCCTGTCAGGCTCCGTCGCGCCCTGTCGGGTTTCCTCGGGCCCTGTCGGGCTCCATCGAGCCCTGTCAGGTTTGCTCGGGCCCTGTCGGGTTTGCTCGGGCCCTGTCGGGCTCCATCGGACCTTATCTGGCTTTGGCGGGTCCTGTCAGGTTTGCTCAGGCCCTGTCGGGCCTTGTCAGCCCCTGTCAGGTTTGCTCGCGCCCTGTCGGGCTCCGTCGGGCCCTGTCAGGTTCTCTCGGGCCCTGTCAGGTTTGCTCGGGCCCTGTCAGGCTCCGTCAGGCCCTATCGGGTTTGCTCGAGCCCTGTCGTGCTCCGTCAGGCCCTGTCAGGTTTGCTCGGGCCCTGTCGGGCCTTGTCAGCCCCTGTCGGGTTTGCTCGGGACCTGTCGGGTTTGCCCGCGTCCTGTCGGGCTCCGTCGGGCCCTGTCAGGTTTGCTCAGGCCCTGTCGGGATCCGTTGGGCCTTGTCGGGTTTGCTCGGGCCCTGTCGGGCTCCTTCGTGCCCTGTCAGGTTTGCTCGGGCCCTGTCGGGTTTGCTCGGGCCCTGTCAGGCTCCGTCGGGCTCTTTCGGGTTTGCTCAGGCCCTGTCGGGCTCCGTCGGGCTTTGTCAGGCTTTGTAAGGTCCTGTCAGGTTTGCTCGGGCCCTGTCGGGCCTTGTCGGGCCCTGTCGGGTTTGCTCGGGCTCTGTCGGGCTCCAGCGTGCCCTGTCGGGTTTGCCCGGGCCCTGTCAGGCTCCATCAGGCCCTGTCGGGTTTGCTCGGGCCCTATCGAGCTCCGTCGGGCCCTGTCGGGTTTCCTCGGGCCCTGTCGGGCTCCATCGAGCCCTGTCAGGCTCCGTCGGGCCCTTTCGGGTTTGCTCGGGCCCTGTCGGGCTCTGTCGGGCCCTGTCGGATTTGCTCAGGCCCTGTCAGGCTCCGTCAGGCCCTGTCGGGTTTGCTCGTGCCCTGTCGGGCTCCGTCGGGCCCTGTCAGGTTTGCTCAGGCCCTGTCGGGATCCGTTGGGCCTTGTCGGGTTTGCTCGGGCCCTGTCGGGCTCCTTCGTGCCCTGTCAGGTTTGCTCGGGCCCTGTCGGGTTTCCTCGGGCCCTGTCGGGCTCCATCGAGCCCTGTCAGGCTTTGTCGAACCCTGTCGGGTTTGCTCGGGCCCTGTCGGGTTTGCTCGGGCCCTGTCGGGCTCTGTCGGGCCCTGTCTGGTTTTCTCGGGCCCTGTCGGGCTCCGTCGGGCCCTGTCGGATTTGCTCGGGCCCTGTCGGGTTTGCTGAAGCCCTGTCAGGCTTCGTCGAACCCTGTCGGGTTTGCTCGGGCTCTGTCGGGCTCCATCGGACTCTATCAGGCTTTGGCGGGTCCTGTCGGTTTTGCTCAGGCCCTGTCAGGCCTTGTCAGCCCCTGTCGGGTTTGCTCGCGCCCTGTCGGGCTCCGTCGGGCCCTGTCAGGTTCTCTCGGGCCCTGTCAGGTTTGCTCGGGCCCTGTCAGGCTCCGTCAGGCCCTATCGGGTTTGCTCGAGCCCTGTCGGGCTCCGTCAGGCCCTGTCAGGTTTGCTCGGGCCCTGTCGGGCCTTGTCAGGCCATGTCGGGTTTGCTCGGGACCTGTCGGGTTTGCCCGCGTCCTGTCGGGCTCCGTTGGGCCCTGTCAGATTCGCTCGGGCCCTGTCGGGTTTGCTCGGGCCCTGTCAGGTTCTGTCAGGCCCTGTCGGGTTTGCTCGTGCCCTGTCGGGCTCCGTCGGGCCCTGTCAGGTTTTCTCAGGCCCTGTCGGGATCCGTTGGGCCTTGTCGGGTTTGCTCGGGCCCTGTCGGGCTCCTTCGTGCCCTGTCAGGTTTGTTCGGGCCCTGTCGGGTTTGCTCGGGCCCTGTCAGGCTCCGTCGGGCCCTGTCGGGTTTCCTCGGGCCCTGTCGGGCTCCATCGAGCCCTGTCAGGCTTTGTCGAACCCTGTCGGGTTTGCTCGGGCCCTGTCGGGTTTGCTCGGGTCCTGTCGGGCTCTGTCGAGCCCTGTCGGGTTTGCTCGGGCCCTGTCAGGCTCCGTCGGGCCCTGTCGGATTCCCTCGGGCCCTCTCAGGTTCCGTCGGGCCCTGTCGGGTTTCCTCGGGCCCTGTCGGACTCTATCGAGCCCTGTCAGGCTCCGTCGGGCTCTTTCGGGTTTGCTCAGGCCCTGTCAGGCTCCGTCAGGCCCTGTCAGGCTTTGTCAGGTCCTGTCAGGTTTGCTCGGGCCCTGTCGGGCCTTGTCGGGCCCTGTCGGGTTTGCTCGGGCTCTGTCGGGCTCCAGCGTGCCGTGTCGGGTTTGCCCGGGCCCTGTCAGGCTCCATCAGGCCCTGTCGGGTTTGCTCGGGCCCTATCGGGCTCCGTCGGGCCCTGTCGGGTTTCCTCGGGCCCTGTCGGGCTCCATCGAGCCCTGTCAGGCTCCGTCGGGCCCTTTCGGGTTTGCTCGGGCCCTGTCGGGCTCCGTCGGGCCCTGTCGGATTTGCTCAGGCCCTGTCGGGCTCCATCGGGTCCTGTCGGGTTTGCTCGGGCCCTATCGGGCTCCTTCGGGCCCTGTCGGGTTTCCTCGGGCCCTGTCGGGCTCTGTTGGGCCCTGTCGGTTTGCTCGGGCCCTGTCGGGTTTTCTGAAGCCCTGTCAGGCTTCGTCGGACCCTGTCAAGTGTGCTCGGGCC
Organism: Patagioenas fasciata; assembly: GCF_037038585.1. Classification (NCBI taxonomy): domain Eukaryota; kingdom Metazoa; phylum Chordata; class Aves; order Columbiformes; family Columbidae; genus Patagioenas; species Patagioenas fasciata. The sequence continues at coordinate 681,863 of NC_092543.1, forward strand.
CTGTCGGGCTCCGTCGAGCCCTGTCAGGTTTTCTCGGGCCTTGTCAGGCTCCGTCGGGCCCTGTCGGGTTTGCTCGGGCCCTGTCGGGTTTGCTCAGGCCCTGTCGGGCTCCATCGGGACCTGTCGGGTTTGCTCGGGCCTTATCGGGCTCCGTCAGGCCCTGTCGGGTTTCCTCGGGCCCTGTCGGGCTCCATCGAGCCCTGTCAGGCTTCGTCGGGCCTTGTCAGGCTTTGTCGGGCCCTGTCGGGTTTGCTCGGGCCCTGTCGGGTTTGTTCAGGCCCTGTCGGGTTCCGTCGGGCCCTGTCGGGTTTCCTCGGGCCCTGTCGGACTCCACTGAGCCCTGTCAGGCTCCGTCGGGCTCTTTCAGGTTTGCTCGTGCCCTGCCGGGCTCCGTCGGGCCCTGTCGGGTTTGCTCGGGCCCTATCGGGCTCAATCAGGCCCTGTCGGGTTTCCTCGGGCCCTGTCGGGCTCCATCGAGCCCTGTCAGGCTCCGTCGGGCCCTTTCGGGTTTGCTCGGGCCCTGTCGGGCTCCGTCGGGCCCTGTCGGGTTTGCTCGGGCCCTGTCGGGCTCCGTCGGGCCCTGTCTGGTTTCCTCGGGCTCTGTTGGGCTCCGTCGGGCCCTGTCGGGTTTGCTTGGGCCATGTCGGGTTTGCTGAAGCCCTGTCAGGCTTCGTCGGACACTGTCGGGTTTGCTCGAGCCCTGTCGGGCTCCATCGGGCCCTGTCGGGTTTGCTCGGGCCTTATCGGGCTCCGTCGGGCCCTGTCGGGTTTCCTCGGGCCCTGTCGGGCTCCATCGAGCCCTGTCAGGCTTCGTCGGGCCCTTTCGGGTTTGCTCGGGCCCTGTCGGGCTCCGTCAGGCCCTGTCGGGTTTCCTCGGGCCCTGTCGGGCTCCATCAAGCCCTGTCAGGCTTCGTCGGGCCCTTTCGGGTTCGCTCGGGCCCTGTCGGGCTCTGTCGGGCCCTGTCTGGTTTCCTCGGGCCCTGTCGGGCTCCGTCGGGCCCTGTCGGATTTGCTCGGGCCCTGTCGGGTTTGCTGAAGCCCTGTCAGGCTTCGTCGAACCCTGTCGGGTTTGCTCGGGCCTTATCGGGCTCCGTCGGGCCCTGTCGGGTTTCCTCGGGCCCTGTCGGGCTCCATCGAGCCCTGTCAGGCTTCGTCGGGCCCTTTCGGGTTCGCTCGGGCCCTGTCGGGCTCCGTCAGGCCCTGTCGGGTTTCCTCGGGCCCTGTCGGGCTCCATCGAGCACTGTCAGGCTTCGTCGGGCCCTTTCGGGTTTGCTCGGGCCCTGTCGGGCTCCGTCAGGCCCTGTCGGGTTTCCTCGGGCCCTGTCAGGCTCCGTCGGGCCCTGTCGCATTCCCTCGGGCCCTCTCGGGTTCCGTCGGGCCCTCTCGGGTTCCGTCGGGCCCTGTCGGGTTTCCTCGGGCCCTGTCGGACTCTATCGAGCCCTGTCAGGCTCCGTCGGGCTCTTTCGGGTTTGCTCAGGTCCTGTCGGGCTCCGTCGGGCCCTGTCAGGCTTTGTAAGGTCCTGTCAGGTTTGCTCGGGCCCTGTCGGGCCTTGTCGGGCGCTGTCGGGTTTGCTCGGGCTCTGTCAGGCTCCAGCGTGCCCTGTCGGGTTTGCCCGGGCCCTGTCAGGCTCCATCAGGCCCTGTCGGGTTTGCTCGGGCCCTATCGGGCTCCGTGGGGCCCTGTCGGGTTTCCTCGGGGCCTGTCGGGCTCCATCGAGCCCTGTAAGGCTCCGTCGGGCCCTTTCGGGTTGGCTCGGGCCCTGTCGGGCTCCGTCAGGCCCTGTCGGATTTGCTCAGGCCCTGTCGGGTTTGCTTGACCTTTGTCGGGCTCCATCGGGTCCTGTCGGGTTTGCTCGGGCCCTATCGGGCTCCGTCGGGCCCTGTCGGGTTTCCTCGGGCCCTGTCGGGCTCCATCGAGCCCTGTCAGGCTTCGTCGGGCCCTTTCGGGTTTGCTCGGGCCCTGTCGGGCTCTGTCGGGCCCTGTCTGGTTTCCTCGGGCCCTGTCGGGCTCCGTCGGGCCCTGTCGGATTTGCTCGGGCCCTGTCGGGTTTGCTGAAGCCCTGTCAGGCTTCGTCGGACCCTGTCGGGTTTGCTCGGGCCCTGTCAGGCTCCGTCGCGCCCTGTCGGGTTTCCTCGGGCCCTGTCGGGCTCCATCGAGCCCTGTCAGGTTTGCTCGGGCCCTGTCGGGTTTGCTCGGGCCCTGTCGGGCTCCATCGGACCTTATCTGGCTTTGGCGGGTCCTGTCAGGTTTGCTCAGGCCCTGTCGGGCCTTGTCAGCCCCTGTCAGGTTTGCTCGCGCCCTGTCGGGCTCCGTCGGGCCCTGTCAGGTTCTCTCGGGCCCTGTCAGGTTTGCTCGGGCCCTGTCAGGCTCCGTCAGGCCCTATCGGGTTTGCTCGAGCCCTGTCGTGCTCCGTCAGGCCCTGTCAGGTTTGCTCGGGCCCTGTCGGGCCTTGTCAGCCCCTGTCGGGTTTGCTCGGGACCTGTCGGGTTTGCCCGCGTCCTGTCGGGCTCCGTCGGGCCCTGTCAGGTTTGCTCAGGCCCTGTCGGGATCCGTTGGGCCTTGTCGGGTTTGCTCGGGCCCTGTCGGGCTCCTTCGTGCCCTGTCAGGTTTGCTCGGGCCCTGTCGGGTTTGCTCGGGCCCTGTCAGGCTCCGTCGGGCTCTTTCGGGTTTGCTCAGGCCCTGTCGGGCTCCGTCGGGCTTTGTCAGGCTTTGTAAGGTCCTGTCAGGTTTGCTCGGGCCCTGTCGGGCCTTGTCGGGCCCTGTCGGGTTTGCTCGGGCTCTGTCGGGCTCCAGCGTGCCCTGTCGGGTTTGCCCGGGCCCTGTCAGGCTCCATCAGGCCCTGTCGGGTTTGCTCGGGCCCTATCGAGCTCCGTCGGGCCCTGTCGGGTTTCCTCGGGCCCTGTCGGGCTCCATCGAGCCCTGTCAGGCTCCGTCGGGCCCTTTCGGGTTTGCTCGGGCCCTGTCGGGCTCTGTCGGGCCCTGTCGGATTTGCTCAGGCCCTGTCAGGCTCCGTCAGGCCCTGTCGGGTTTGCTCGTGCCCTGTCGGGCTCCGTCGGGCCCTGTCAGGTTTGCTCAGGCCCTGTCGGGATCCGTTGGGCCTTGTCGGGTTTGCTCGGGCCCTGTCGGGCTCCTTCGTGCCCTGTCAGGTTTGCTCGGGCCCTGTCGGGTTTCCTCGGGCCCTGTCGGGCTCCATCGAGCCCTGTCAGGCTTTGTCGAACCCTGTCGGGTTTGCTCGGGCCCTGTCGGGTTTGCTCGGGCCCTGTCGGGCTCTGTCGGGCCCTGTCTGGTTTTCTCGGGCCCTGTCGGGCTCCGTCGGGCCCTGTCGGATTTGCTCGGGCCCTGTCGGGTTTGCTGAAGCCCTGTCAGGCTTCGTCGAACCCTGTCGGGTTTGCTCGGGCTCTGTCGGGCTCCATCGGACTCTATCAGGCTTTGGCGGGTCCTGTCGGTTTTGCTCAGGCCCTGTCAGGCCTTGTCAGCCCCTGTCGGGTTTGCTCGCGCCCTGTCGGGCTCCGTCGGGCCCTGTCAGGTTCTCTCGGGCCCTGTCAGGTTTGCTCGGGCCCTGTCAGGCTCCGTCAGGCCCTATCGGGTTTGCTCGAGCCCTGTCGGGCTCCGTCAGGCCCTGTCAGGTTTGCTCGGGCCCTGTCGGGCCTTGTCAGGCCATGTCGGGTTTGCTCGGGACCTGTCGGGTTTGCCCGCGTCCTGTCGGGCTCCGTTGGGCCCTGTCAGATTCGCTCGGGCCCTGTCGGGTTTGCTCGGGCCCTGTCAGGTTCTGTCAGGCCCTGTCGGGTTTGCTCGTGCCCTGTCGGGCTCCGTCGGGCCCTGTCAGGTTTTCTCAGGCCCTGTCGGGATCCGTTGGGCCTTGTCGGGTTTGCTCGGGCCCTGTCGGGCTCCTTCGTGCCCTGTCAGGTTTGTTCGGGCCCTGTCGGGTTTGCTCGGGCCCTGTCAGGCTCCGTCGGGCCCTGTCGGGTTTCCTCGGGCCCTGTCGGGCTCCATCGAGCCCTGTCAGGCTTTGTCGAACCCTGTCGGGTTTGCTCGGGCCCTGTCGGGTTTGCTCGGGTCCTGTCGGGCTCTGTCGAGCCCTGTCGGGTTTGCTCGGGCCCTGTCAGGCTCCGTCGGGCCCTGTCGGATTCCCTCGGGCCCTCTCAGGTTCCGTCGGGCCCTGTCGGGTTTCCTCGGGCCCTGTCGGACTCTATCGAGCCCTGTCAGGCTCCGTCGGGCTCTTTCGGGTTTGCTCAGGCCCTGTCAGGCTCCGTCAGGCCCTGTCAGGCTTTGTCAGGTCCTGTCAGGTTTGCTCGGGCCCTGTCGGGCCTTGTCGGGCCCTGTCGGGTTTGCTCGGGCTCTGTCGGGCTCCAGCGTGCCGTGTCGGGTTTGCCCGGGCCCTGTCAGGCTCCATCAGGCCCTGTCGGGTTTGCTCGGGCCCTATCGGGCTCCGTCGGGCCCTGTCGGGTTTCCTCGGGCCCTGTCGGGCTCCATCGAGCCCTGTCAGGCTCCGTCGGGCCCTTTCGGGTTTGCTCGGGCCCTGTCGGGCTCCGTCGGGCCCTGTCGGATTTGCTCAGGCCCTGTCGGGCTCCATCGGGTCCTGTCGGGTTTGCTCGGGCCCTATCGGGCTCCTTCGGGCCCTGTCGGGTTTCCTCGGGCCCTGTCGGGCTCTGTTGGGCCCTGTCGGTTTGCTCGGGCCCTGTCGGGTTTTCTGAAGCCCTGTCAGGCTTCGTCGGACCCTGTCAAGTGTGCTCGGGCCCTGTCGGGCTCCGTCGAGCCCTGTCAGGTTTTCTCGGGCCTTGTCAGGCTCCGTCGGGCCCTGTCGGGTTTGCTCGGGCCCTGTCGGGTTTGCTCAGGCCCTGTCGGGCTCCATCGGGACCTGTCGGGTTTGCTCGGGCCTTATCGGGCTCCGTCAGGCCCTGTCGGGTTTCCTCGGGCCCTGTCGGGCTCCATCGAGCCCTGTCAGGCTTCGTCGGGCCTTGTCAGGCTTTGTCGGGCCCTGTCGGGTTTGCTCGGGCCCTGTCGGGTTTGTTCAGGCCCTGTCGGGTTCCGTCGGGCCCTGTCGGGTTTCCTCGGGCCCTGTCGGACTCCACTGAGCCCTGTCAGGCTCCGTCGGGCTCTTTCAGGTTTGCTCGTGCCCTGCCGGGCTCCGTCGGGCCCTGTCGGGTTTGCTCGGGCCCTATCGGGCTCAATCAGGCCCTGTCGGGTTTCCTCGGGCCCTGTCGGGCTCCATCGAGCCCTGTCAGGCTCCGTCGGGCCCTTTCGGGTTTGCTCGGGCCCTGTCGGGCTCCGTCGGGCCCTGTCGGGTTTGCTCGGGCCCTGTCGGGCTCCGTCGGGCCCTGTCTGGTTTCCTCGGGCTCTGTTGGGCTCCGTCGGGCCCTGTCGGGTTTGCTTGGGCCATGTCGGGTTTGCTGAAGCCCTGTCAGGCTTCGTCGGACACTGTCGGGTTTGCTCGAGCCCTGTCGGGCTCCATCGGGCCCTGTCGGGTTTGCTCGGGCCTTATCGGGCTCCGTCGGGCCCTGTCGGGTTTCCTCGGGCCCTGTCGGGCTCCATCGAGCCCTGTCAGGCTTCGTCGGGCCCTTTCGGGTTTGCTCGGGCCCTGTCGGGCTCCGTCAGGCCCTGTCGGGTTTCCTCGGGCCCTGTCGGGCTCCATCAAGCCCTGTCAGGCTTCGTCGGGCCCTTTCGGGTTCGCTCGGGCCCTGTCGGGCTCTGTCGGGCCCTGTCTGGTTTCCTCGGGCCCTGTCGGGCTCCGTCGGGCCCTGTCGGATTTGCTCGGGCCCTGTCGGGTTTGCTGAAGCCCTGTCAGGCTTCGTCGAACCCTGTCGGGTTTGCTCGGGCCTTATCGGGCTCCGTCGGGCCCTGTCGGGTTTCCTCGGGCCCTGTCGGGCTCCATCGAGCCCTGTCAGGCTTCGTCGGGCCCTTTCGGGTTCGCTCGGGCCCTGTCGGGCTCCGTCAGGCCCTGTCGGGTTTCCTCGGGCCCTGTCGGGCTCCATCGAGCACTGTCAGGCTTCGTCGGGCCCTTTCGGGTTTGCTCGGGCCCTGTCGGGCTCCGTCAGGCCCTGTCGGGTTTCCTCGGGCCCTGTCAGGCTCCGTCGGGCCCTGTCGCATTCCCTCGGGCCCTCTCGGGTTCCGTCGGGCCCTCTCGGGTTCCGTCGGGCCCTGTCGGGTTTCCTCGGGCCCTGTCGGACTCTATCGAGCCCTGTCAGGCTCCGTCGGGCTCTTTCGGGTTTGCTCAGGTCCTGTCGGGCTCCGTCGGGCCCTGTCAGGCTTTGTAAGGTCCTGTCAGGTTTGCTCGGGCCCTGTCGGGCCTTGTCGGGCGCTGTCGGGTTTGCTCGGGCTCTGTCAGGCTCCAGCGTGCCCTGTCGGGTTTGCCCGGGCCCTGTCAGGCTCCATCAGGCCCTGTCGGGTTTGCTCGGGCCCTATCGGGCTCCGTGGGGCCCTGTCGGGTTTCCTCGGGGCCTGTCGGGCTCCATCGAGCCCTGTAAGGCTCCGTCGGGCCCTTTCGGGTTGGCTCGGGCCCTGTCGGGCTCCGTCAGGCCCTGTCGGATTTGCTCAGGCCCTGTCGGGTTTGCTTGACCTTTGTCGGGCTCCATCGGGTCCTGTCGGGTTTGCTCGGGCCCTATCGGGCTCCGTCGGGCCCTGTCGGGTTTCCTCGGGCCCTGTCGGGCTCCATCGAGCCCTGTCAGGCTTCGTCGGGCCCTTTCGGGTTTGCTCGGGCCCTGTCGGGCTCTGTCGGGCCCTGTCTGGTTTCCTCGGGCCCTGTCGGGCTCCGTCGGGCCCTGTCGGATTTGCTCGGGCCCTGTCGGGTTTGCTGAAGCCCTGTCAGGCTTCGTCGGACCCTGTCGGGTTTGCTCGGGCCCTGTCAGGCTCCGTCGCGCCCTGTCGGGTTTCCTCGGGCCCTGTCGGGCTCCATCGAGCCCTGTCAGGTTTGCTCGGGCCCTGTCGGGTTTGCTCGGGCCCTGTCGGGCTCCATCGGACCTTATCTGGCTTTGGCGGGTCCTGTCAGGTTTGCTCAGGCCCTGTCGGGCCTTGTCAGCCCCTGTCAGGTTTGCTCGCGCCCTGTCGGGCTCCGTCGGGCCCTGTCAGGTTCTCTCGGGCCCTGTCAGGTTTGCTCGGGCCCTGTCAGGCTCCGTCAGGCCCTATCGGGTTTGCTCGAGCCCTGTCGTGCTCCGTCAGGCCCTGTCAGGTTTGCTCGGGCCCTGTCGGGCCTTGTCAGCCCCTGTCGGGTTTGCTCGGGACCTGTCGGGTTTGCCCGCGTCCTGTCGGGCTCCGTCGGGCCCTGTCAGGTTTGCTCAGGCCCTGTCGGGATCCGTTGGGCCTTGTCGGGTTTGCTCGGGCCCTGTCGGGCTCCTTCGTGCCCTGTCAGGTTTGCTCGGGCCCTGTCGGGTTTGCTCGGGCCCTGTCAGGCTCCGTCGGGCTCTTTCGGGTTTGCTCAGGCCCTGTCGGGCTCCGTCGGGCTTTGTCAGGCTTTGTAAGGTCCTGTCAGGTTTGCTCGGGCCCTGTCGGGCCTTGTCGGGCCCTGTCGGGTTTGCTCGGGCTCTGTCGGGCTCCAGCGTGCCCTGTCGGGTTTGCCCGGGCCCTGTCAGGCTCCATCAGGCCCTGTCGGGTTTGCTCGGGCCCTATCGAGCTCCGTCGGGCCCTGTCGGGTTTCCTCGGGCCCTGTCGGGCTCCATCGAGCCCTGTCAGGCTCCGTCGGGCCCTTTCGGGTTTGCTCGGGCCCTGTCGGGCTCTGTCGGGCCCTGTCGGATTTGCTCAGGCCCTGTCAGGCTCCGTCAGGCCCTGTCGGGTTTGCTCGTGCCCTGTCGGGCTCCGTCGGGCCCTGTCAGGTTTGCTCAGGCCCTGTCGGGATCCGTTGGGCCTTGTCGGGTTTGCTCGGGCCCTGTCGGGCTCCTTCGTGCCCTGTCAGGTTTGCTCGGGCCCTGTCGGGTTTCCTCGGGCCCTGTCGGGCTCCATCGAGCCCTGTCAGGCTTTGTCGAACCCTGTCGGGTTTGCTCGGGCCCTGTCGGGTTTCCTCGGGTCCTGTTGGGCTCTGTCGGGCCTTGTCGGGTTTGCTCGGGCCCTGTCGGGCTCCTTCGTTCCCTGTCAGGCTCCGTCAGGCCCTGTCGGGTATGCTCGTGCCCTGTCGGGCTCCGTCGGGCCCTGTCAGGTGTGCTCGGGCCCTGTCAGGATCTGTCGGGCATGGAGACCCCCGCTTGTCCTCAGGGTCCATTGTGACATCTTGGGCACCTCCCATTGACCCCAGGACCCATTGTGACACCATGGGGACCCCCCCTTGTCACTGGGGACCCATTGTGACACCATGGAGACCCCCGCTTGTCCTCAGGGTCCATTGTGACATCTTGGGCACCTCCCATTGTCCCCAGGACCTATTGTGACATCCTGGGGACCCCCTTGCTCCCAGGGCCCATTATGGCACCATGAGGACATCACCTTTGTCCCCAGGAACCATTGTGACATCCCAGGACCCCGCTTTGTCCCCAGGGCCCATTGTAGCACCATGGGGACCCCCTTTGACCCCAGGGCCCATTGTGGCACCATGGCAACCCCTTTTGCCCCCAGGGCCCATTGTGACATTCTAGGACCCCACTTTGTCCCCAGGGCCTATTGTGACACCATGGGGACCCCTCCTTGTCACTGGGGACCCATTATGACACCATGGGGACCCCCCCTTCTTCTCAGGACTCATTCTCACATCCTGGGGACCCCCCATTGTCCCCAGGGCCCATTGTGACATCCTGGGGACCCTCTTTGTCCCCAGGGCCCATTGTGACATCCTGGGGACCCCCCCTTGTCACTGGGGCCCATTGTGACGTCCCAGGACCCCCCGTTGTCCCCAGGGTTCATTGTGACGTCTTAGGACCCCCCATTGTCCCCAGGGCCCATTGTGACATCCTGGGGACCCCTCTTTGTCCCCAGAGCCCATTGTGACATCCTGGGGACCCCCCCTTGTCACTGGGGCCCATTGTGACGTCCCAGGATCCCTCCTTGTCCCCAGGGCCCATTGTGACGTCTTAGGACCCCCCATTGTCCCCAGGGCCCATTGTGACATTCAGGGCACCCCCTTGTCCCCAGGGCCCATTGTGACATTCCGGGGACGCCTCTTTGTCCCCAGGGCACATTGTGACATCCTGGGGACCCCCCCTTGTCACTGGGGCCCATTGTGACCTCCCAGGATCCCCCATTGTCCCCAGGGCCCATTGTGACATTCCGGGGACGCCTCTTTGTTCCCAGGGCCCATTGTGACGTCCCAGGACCCCCCTTTGTCCCCAGGGCCCATTGTGACATCCAGGGGACCCCCTTTGTCCCCAGGGCCCATTGTGATATCGAAGGACCCCTCTGGTCCCCAGGGCCCATTATGACATCCTGGGGATGCCCCCTTATCACTGGGGCCCATTGTGACGTCCCAGGACCCCCCATTGTCCCCAGGGCCCATTGTGACATCCTGGGGATCCCTGTTTGGCCCCAGGGCCCATTGTGACATCGCAGGACCCCCCATTGTCCCCAGGGCCCATTGCGACATTCAGGGGACGCCTCTTTGTACCCAGGGCACATTGTGACATCCTGGGGACCCCCCCATTGTCTCCAGGGCCCATTGTGACATCCCAGGACCCCACATTGTCCCCAGGGCCCATTGTGACATCCTGGGGACCCCACTTGTCCCCAGGACCCATTGTGACACTATGGGCACCCCGCCTTGTTCCCAGGGCCCATTGTGAACACCGTGGGTACCACCCTTGTCCCCAGAGCCCATTGTGACATCCAGGGGACCCCCTTTGTCCCCAGGGCCCATTGTGACATCGCAGGACCCCCCCTGGTCCCCAGGGCCCATTGTGACATCCTGCGGACCCCTTTTGTCCCCACGGCCCATTGTGGCACCATGGGGACCCCCTTTGTCCCCAGGGCCCATTGTGACATCGCAGGACCCCCCCTGGTCCCCAGGGCCCATTGTGACATCCCAGGACCCCACTTTGTCCCCAGGGCTTATTGTGACACCATGGGGACCTCCCTTGTCCCCAGGGCCCATTGTGACATCCCGTGACCCCCCTTTGTCCCCAGTGCTATTGTGAAATCCTGGGGACCCCCTTTGTGCCCAGGGCCGATTGTGGCACCATGGGGAACCCCTTTGTCACTGGGGGCCATTGTGACATTCCAGGATTCCACTTTGTCCCCAGGGCTCGTTCTGACACCTTGGGGACTCCCATTGTCCCCAGGGCCCATTGTGACATCCTGGGGATCCCCATTGTCCCCAGGGTCCATTGTGACATCCTGGGCAACCCCATTGTCCCCACGGCCCATTGTGACATCTAGGGGACCCCCTTGTCCCCAGGACCCATCGTGGCACTGTGGGGCCCTCCTTGTCACTTGGGCACATTGTGACACCATGGGGACGCCCCCTTTGTCCCCAGTGCCCATTGTGACATCCTGCGACCCCCCTTTGTCCCCAGGGCTCATTTTGACATTCAGGGGACCCACCATTGTCCCCAGGGCCCATTGTGACATCCTGGGCAACCCCAATGTCCCCAGGGCCCATTGTGACATCTGGGGGACCCCCTTGTCCCCAGGACCCATCGTGGCACCGTGGGTGCCCTCATTGTCACTTCGGCCCATTGTGACACCATGGGGACGCCCCCTTTGTCCCCAGTGCCCATTGTGACATCCTGCGGACCCCCACTTTGTCCCCAGGGCCCATTTTGACATTCAGGGCACCCACCATTGTCCCCAGGGCCCATTGTGACCTTCAAGGGACCCCCATTGTTCCCAGGGCCCATTGTGACGTCCTGGGGACCCCCTCTGTTCCCAGGGCTCATTGTGACTTTCAGGGGACCCCCCCCTTGTCCCCAGGGCTGATTGTGACGTCCTAGGGCCCCTCTGTGTCCCCAGGGCCCATTGTGACACTTTAGAGACCCCTCTTTGTCCCCAGGGCCCATTGTGACATCCTGGGGACCCCTCTTTGTCCTAAGGACCCATTGTGACGTCCCAGGACCCTGCATTGTCCCCAGAGCCCATTGTGACATTCTGGAGACACCCTTTGTCCCCAGGACCCATTGTGACGTCCCAGGACCCCCCATTGTCCCCAGGGTTCATTCTTACATCCTGGGGACCCCCTTGTCCCCAGGACCCATCGTGACACCATGGGGACCCTCCTTGTCACTGGGGACCCATTGTGACACCATGGAGACCCCTCCTTGTCCTCAGGGCCCATTGTGACATTCTGGGCATCCCCCTTTGTCACCCGGGACCATAGTAACACCGTGGGGACCCCCTTTGTCCCTAGGGCCTATTGTTACGTCCCAGGACCCCCCATTGTTCCCAGGGCCCATTGTGACACCTTGGGGACCCCCTTGTCACTGGGGACCCATTGTGACACCATGGGGACCACCCCTTGTCCTCAGGGCCTATTGTGAACATCCTGGGGAACCTCCATTGTCCCCAGAGCCCATTGTGAGTTCCTGGGGACCCCCTTGTCCCCAGGTCCCATTGTGACATCCTGGGGAGTCTCTTTGTCCCCAGGGCCCATTGTGACATCCTGGGGACCCCCTTTGTCCCCAGGGCCCATGGTGACATCCTGGGGACCTCCTTGTCCGCAGGACCCATCCTGGCACCGTGGGGACCTCCCTTGTCACTGGGGACCCTTTGTGACACCACGGGGACCTCCCTTTGTCCTCAGGGCCCATTGAGACATCCTGGGGACCCCCTTTGTCACTGGGGACCCGTTGTGACATCCCAGGAACCCCATTGTCCCAAGGGCCCATTGTGACATCCTAGGGACCTCCCTTTGTCCCCAGGGCTCATTGTGGCACCATGGGGACCCCCTTTGTCACTGTGTCACATTGTGATATCCAAGAACCCCACTTTGTCCCGAAGGCCCATTTTGACATCCTGGGGACCCCCTTTCTCCCCAGGGCCCATTGTGACATTCAGGGGACCCCCCCCCTTGTCCCCAGGGCCCATTGTGACTTCCCAGGACCCCCCATTGTCCCTAGAGCCCATTGTGACATCCTGGGGATCCCTCCTTGTCCCCAGGGCCCATTGTGACATCCTGGGGATCCCTCCGTGTCCCCAGGGCCCATTCTGAGGTCCCAGGATCCCCCATTGTCCCCAGGGCCCATTGTGACATTCAGGGGACCCCCTTTGGCACTGGGGCCCATTGTGACATCCCAGGACCCCACATTGTCCCCAGGGCCCATTGTGACATTCAGGGGTCCCCCCCTTGTCCCCAGGACCCATTGTGATGTTCCAGGACCCCTCATTATCCCCACGGCCCATTGTGACATCCTGGGTACCCCCCTTTGTCACTGGGGCTCATTGAGACATCGTGGGGACCAACTTTGTCCCCAGGGCCCATTGTGACGTCCCAGGACCTCCCGTTGTCCCCAGTGTCCATTGTGACATCCGAGGAGCCCACGTTGTCCCCAGGACCCATTTTGATATTGAGGGGAACCACGTTTGTCCCCAGGGCCCATTGTGACACCATGGGGACCCCCCCTTGTCACTGGGGACCCATTGTGACACCATGGAGACCCCTGCTTGTCCTCAGGGTCCATTGTGACATCTTGGGCACCTCCCATTGTCCCCAGGACCCATTGTGACATCCTGGTGACCCCCTTGCTCCCAGGGCCCATTGTGGCACCATGGGGACATCCCCTTTGTCCCCAGGGCCCATTGTGACATTCCAGGACCCCCCATTGTCCCCAGGGCCCATTGTGACATCCACTGCACCCCCTTGTCCCCAGGGCCCATTGTGACATTCAGGGGACCCCTCTTTGTCCCCAGGGCCCATTCTGACATCCTGGGGACCCCCCCTTGTCACTGGGGCCCATTGTGACGTCCCAGGACCCCCCATTGTCCCCAGGACCCATTGTGACATCCTGGGGATCCCTCCTTGTCCTCAGGGCCCATTGTGACGTCTTAGGACCCCCCATTGTCCCCAGGGCCCATTGTGACATTCAGGGGACGCCTCTTTGAAACCCAGGGCACATTGTGACATCCTGGGGACCCCCCCTTGTCCCCAGAGCCCATTGTGACGTCCCAGGACCCCCCATTGTCCCCAGGGCCCATTGTGACATCCTGGGGATCCCTCCTTGTCCCCAGGGCCCATTGTGACATCCCAGGACACCCCATTGTCCCCAGGGCCCATTGTGACATTCAGAGGACCCCCTTTGTCACTGGGGCCCATTGTGACATCCCAGGACCCCACATTGTCCCCGGGGCCCATTGTGACATCCTGGGGACCCCACTTGTCCCCAGGACCCATTGTGACACTATGGGGAACCCCCTTGTCCCCAGGGCCCATTGTGACGTCCTGGGTACCACCCTTGTCCGCAGGGCTCATTGTGACGTCCCAGGACCCCCCATTGTCCCCAGGGCCCATTGTGACATCCTGGGGATCCCTCCTTGTCCGCAGGGACCATTGTGACGTCCTAGGACCCCCCATTGTCCCCAGGGCCCATTGTGACATCCTCGGCAGCCCCTTGTCCCCAGGGCCCATTGTGACATCCTGGGGATCCCTCCTTGTCCGCAGGGCCCATTGTGACGTCCTAGGACCCCCCATTGTCCCCAGGGCCCATTGTGACATCCTCGGCAGCCCCTTGTCCCCAGGGCCCATTGTGACATTCAGGGGACCCCTGTTTGTCCCCAGGGCCCATTGTGACATCCTGGGGACCCCCTCTTGTCACTGGGGCCCATTGTGACGTCCCAGGACCCCCCATTGTCCCCAGGGCCCATTGTGACATTCAGGGGACCCCTCTTTGTCCCCAGGGGCCATTGTGACGTCTAACGACCCCCCATTGTCCCCAGGGCCCATTGTGACATCCTGGGGATCCCTCCTTGTCCTCAGGGCCCATTGTGACGTCCCAGGACCGCCCATTGTCCCCAGGGCCCATTGTGACATTCAGGGGACCCCTCTTTGTCCCCAGGGCCCATTGTGACATCCTGGGGATCCCTCATTGTCCCCAGGGCCCATTGTGACGTCCCAGCACCCCCCATTGTCCCCAGGACCTATTGTGACATTCAGGGGAGCCCCTTTGTCACTGGGGCCCATTGTGACACCATGGAGACCCCCGCTTGTCCTCAGGGTCCATTGTGACATCCTGGGCACCCCCCATTTTCCCCAGGACCCATTGTGACATCCTGGCCACCCCCTTGCTCCCAGGGCCCGTTGTGGCACCATGGGGATACCCCCTTTGTCCCCAGGGCCCATTGTGACATCCCAGGACCCCCCTTTGTCCCCAGGGCCATTGTGAAATCCTGGGGACCCCTTTTGTCCCCAGGGCCCATTGTGGCACCATGGGGAACCCCTTTGTCACTGGGGACCATTGTGACATTCCAGGATTCCACTTTGTCCCCAGGGCTCGTTCTGACACCTTGGGGACTCCCATTGTCCCCAGGGCCCATTGTGACATCCCAGGACCCCACTTTGTCCCCAGGGCTTATTGTGACATCTGGGGGACGCCCTTGTCCCCAGGACCCATCGTGGCACCGTGGGGACCCTCCTTGTCACTTGGGCCCATTGTAACGTCCCAGAACCCGCCATTGTCCCCAGGGCCCATTGTGACATCCTGCGGACCCCCCGTTGTCCCCAGGGCCCATTGTGACATTCAGGGGACCCACCATTGTCCTCAGGGCCCATTGTGACGTCCCAGGACCCCCCATTGTCCCCAGGGCCCATTGTGACATCCTCAGCACCCCCTTGTCCCCAGGGCCCATTGTGACATTCAGGGGACCCCTCTTTTTCCCCAGGGCCCATTGTGACATCCTGGGGACCCCCCTTGTCCCCAGGGCCCATTGTGACGTCCCAGAAGCCGCCATTGTCCCCAGGGCCCATTGTGACATCCTGGGGATCCCTGCTTGTCCCCAGGGCCCATTGGGACGTCCCAGGACCCGCTATTGTCCCCAGGGCCCATTGTGACATCCTGGGGATCCCTCCTAGTCCCCAGGGCCCATTGGGACGTCCCAGGACCCCCATTGTCCCCAGGGCCCATTGTGACATTCAGGGGCCCCCGTTTGTCACGGGGGCCCATTGTGACATCCCAGGACCCCACTTGTCCCCAGGACCCATTGTGACACTATAGGGACCCCCCCTTGTGCCCAGTGACCATTGTGACACCGTGGGTACCACCCTTGTCCGCACGGCCCATTGTGACATCCTAGGGACACCCCCTTGTCTCCAGGGCCCATTGTGACATCCTGGGAATCCCTCCTTGTCCCCAGGGCCCATTTTGACATTCAGGGGACCCCCCATTGTCCCCAGGGCCCATTGTGACATTCAGGGGACCCCTCTTTGTCCCCAGGGCCCATTGTGACATCCTGGGGATCCCTCGTTGTCCCCAGAGCCCATTGTGACGTCCCAGGACCCCCCATTGTCCCCAGGACCTATTGTGACATTCAGGGGAGCCCCTTTGTCACTGGGGCCCATTGTGACACCATGGAGACCCCCGCTTGTCCTCAGGGTCCATTGTGACATCCTGGGCACCCCCCATTTTCCGCAGGACCCATTGTGACATCCTCGCCACCCCCTTGCTCCCAGGGCCCGTTGTGGCACCATGGGGACACCCCCTTTGTCCCCAGGACCCATTGTGACATCCCAGGACCCCCCTTTGTCCCCAGGGCCATTGTAGCACCATGGGGACCCCCTTTGACCCCAGGGCCCATTGTGGCACCATGGCAACCCCTTTTGTCCCCAGGGCCCATTGTGACATTCTTGGACCCCACTTTGTCCCCAGGGCCTATTGTGACACCATGGGGACCCCTCCTTGTCACTGGGGACCCATTGTGACACCATGGGGACCCCTCCTTGTCCTCAGGACTCATTCTCACATCCTGGACACCCCCCATTGTCCCCAGGGCCCATTGTGACATCCACTGCACCCCCTTGTCCCCAGGGCCCATTGTGACATTCAGGGGACCCCTCTTTGTCCCCAGGGCCCATTGTGACATCCTGGGGACCCCCCCTTGTCCCCAGGGCCCATTGAGACGTCCCAGGACCCCCCACTGTCCCCAGGGCCCATTGTGACATTCAGGGGACCCCCTTTGTCCCCAGGGCTCATTGTGGCACCATGGGGACCCCCTTTGTCACTGTGTCACATTGTGATATCCAAGAACCCCACTTTGTCCCCAAGGCCCATTTTGACATCCTGGGGACCCCCTTTCTCCCCAGGGCCCATTGTGACATTCAGGGGACCCCCCCCCTTGTCCCCAGGGCCCATTGTGACTTCCCAGGACCCCCCATTGTCCCTAGAGCCCATTGTGACATCCTGGGGATCCCTCCTTGTCCCCAGGGCCCATTGTGACATCCTGGGGATCCCTCCGTGTCCCCAGGGCCCATTCTGAGGTCCCAGGATCCCCCATTGTCCCCAGGGCCCATTGTGACATTCAGGGGACCCCCTTTGGCACTGGGGCCCATTGTGACATCCCAGGACCCCACATTGTCCCCAGGGCCCATTGTGACATTCAGGGGTCCCCCCCTTGTCCCCAGGACCCATTGTGATGTTCCAGGACCCCTCATTATCCCCACGGCCCATTGTGACATCCTGGGTACCCCCCTTTGTCACTGGGGCTCATTGAGACATCGTGGGGACCAACTTTGTCCCCAGGGCCCATTGTGACGTCCCAGGACCTCCCGTTGTCCCCAGTGTCCATTGTGACATCCGAGGAGCCCACGTTGTCCCCAGGACCCATTTTGATATTGAGGGGAACCACGTTTGTCCCCAGGGCCCATTGTGACACCATGGGGACCCCCCCTTGTCACTGGGGACCCATTGTGACACCATGGAGACCCCTGCTTGTCCTCAGGGTCCATTGTGACATCTTGGGCACCTCCCATTGTCCCCAGGACCCATTGTGACATCCTGGTGACCCCCTTGCTCCCAGGGCCCATTGTGGCACCATGGGGACATCCCCTTTGTCCCCAGGGCCCATTGTGACATCCCAGGACCCCCCATTGTCCCCAGGGCCCATTGTGACATCCACTGCACCCCCTTGTCCCCAGGGCCCATTGTGACATTCAGGGGACCCCTCTTTGTCCCCAGGGCCCATTCTGACATCCTGGGGACCCCCCCTTGTCACTGGGGCCCATTGTGACGTCCCAGGACCCCCCATTGTCCCCAGGACCCATTGTGACATCCTGGGGATCCCTCCTTGTCCTCAGGGCCCATTGTGACGTCTTAGGACCCCCCATTGTCCCCAGGGCCCATTGTGACATTCAGGGGACGCCTCTTTGAAACCCAGGGCACATTGTGACATCCTGGGGACCCCCCCTTGTCCCCAGAGCCCATTGTGACGTCCCAGGACCCCCCATTGTCCCCAGGGCCCATTGTGACATCCTGGGGATCCCTCCTTGTCCCCAGGGCCCATTGTGACGTCCCAGGACACCCCATTGTCCCCAGGGCCCATTGTGACATTCAGAGGACCCCCTTTGTCACTGGGGCCCATTGTGACATCCCAGGACCCCACATTGTCCCCAGGGCCCATTGTGACATCCTGGGGACCCCACTTGTCCCCAGGACCCATTGTGACACTATGGGGAACCCCCTTGTCCCCAGGGCCCATTGTGACGTCCTGGGTACCACCCTTGTCCGCAGGGCTCATTGTGACGTCCCAGGACCCCCCATTGTCCCCAGGGCCCATTGTGACATCCTGGGGATCCCTCCTTGTCCGCAGGGACCATTGTGACGTCCTAGGACCCCCCATTGTCCCCAGGGCCCATTGTGACATCCTCGGCAGCCCCTTGTCCCCAGGGCCCATTGTGACATCCTGGGGATCCCTCCTTGTCCGCAGGGCCCATTGTGACGTCCTAGGACCCCCCATTGTCCCCAGGGCCCATTGTGACATCCTCGGCAGCCCCTTGTCCCCAGGGCCCATTGTGACATTCAGGGGACCCCTGTTTGTCCCCAGGGCCCATTGTGACATCCTGGGGACCCCCTCTTGTCACTGGGGCCCATTGTGACGTCCCAGGACCCCCCATTGTCCCCAGGGCCCATTGTGACATTCAGGGGACCCCTCTTTGTCCCCAGGGGCCATTGTGACATCCTGGGGATCCCTCATTGTCCCCAGGGCCCATTGTGACATCCTCGGCACGCCCTTGTCCCCAGGGCCCATTGTGACATCCTGGGGATCCCCCTTGTCCCCAGGGCCCATTGTGACGTCCCAGGACCGCCCATTGTCCCCAGGGCCCATTGTGACATTCAGGGGACCCCTCTTTGTCCCCAGGGCCCATTGTGACATCCTGGGGATCCCTCATTGTCCCCAGGGCCCATTGTGACGTCCCAGCACCCCCCATTGTCCCCAGGACCTATTGTGACATTCAGGGGAGCCCCTTTGTCACTGGGGCCCATTGTGACACCATGGAGACCCCCGCTTGTCCTCAGGGTCCATTGTGACATCCTGGGCACCCCCCATTTTCCCCAGGACCCATTGTTACATCCTGGCCACCCCCTTGCTCCCAGGGCCCGTTGTGGCACCATGGGGATACCCCCTTTGTCCCCAGGGCCCATTGTGACATCCCAGGACCCCCCTTTGTCCCCAGGGCCATTGTGAAATCCTGGGGACCCCTTTTGTCCCCAGGGCCCATTGTGGCACCATGGGGAACCCCTTTGTCACTGGGGACCATTGTGACATTCCAGGATTCCACTTTGTCCCCAGGGCTCGTTCTGACACCTTGGGGACTCCCATTGTCCCCAGGGCCCATTGTGACATCCCAGGACCCCACTTTGTCCCCAGGGCTTATTGTGACATCTGGGGGACGCCCTTGTCCCCAGGACCCATCGTGGCACCGTGGGGACCCTCCTTGTCACTTGGGCCCATTGTAACGTCCCAGAACCCGCCATTGTCCCCAGGGCCCATTGTGACATCCTGCGGACCCCCCGTTGTCCCCAGGGCCCATTGTGACATTCAGGGGACCCACCATTGTCCTCAGGGCCCATTGTGACGTCCCAGGACCCCCCATTGTCCCCAGGGCCCATTGTGACATCCTCAGCACCCCCTTGTCCCCAGGGCCCATTGTGACATTCAGGGGACCCCTCTTTTTCCCCAGGGCCCATTGTGACATCCTGGGGACCCCCCTTGTCCCCAGGGCCCATTGTGACGTCCCAGAAGCCGCCATTGTCCCCAGGGCCCATTGTGACATCCTGGGGATCCCTGCTTGTCCCCAGGGCCCATTGGGACGTCCCAGGACCCGCTATTGTCCCCAGGGCCCATTGTGACATCCTGGGGATCCCTCCTAGTCCCCAGGGCCCATTGGGACGTCCCAGGACCCCCATTGTCCCCAGGGCCCATTGTGACATTCAGGGGCCCCCGTTTGTCACGGGGGCCCATTGTGACATCCCAGGACCCCACTTGTCCCCAGGACCCATTGTGACACTATAGGGACCCCCCCTTGTGCCCAGTGACCATTGTGACACCGTGGGTACCACCCTTGTCCGCACGGCCCATTGTGACATCCTAGGGACACCCCCTTGTCTCCAGGGCCCATTGTGACATCCTGGGAATCCCTCCTTGTCCCCAGGGCCCATTTTGACATTCAGGGGACCCCCCATTGTCCCCAGGGCCCATTGTGACATTCAGGGGACCCCTCTTTGTCCCCAGGGCCCATTGTGACATCCTGGGGATCCCTCGTTGTCCCCAGAGCCCATTGTGACGTCCCAGGACCCCCCATTGTCCCCAGGACCTATTGTGACATTCAGGGGAGCCCCTTTGTCACTGGGGCCCATTGTGACACCATGGAGACCCCCGCTTGTCCTCAGGGTCCATTGTGACATCCTGGGCACCCCCCATTTTCCGCAGGACCCATTGTGACATCCTCGCCACCCCCTTGCTCCCAGGGCCCGTTGTGGCACCATGGGGACACCCCCTTTGTCCCCAGGACCCATTGTGACATCCCAGGACCCCCCTTTGTCCCCAGGGCCATTGTAGCACCATGGGGACCCCCTTTGACCCCAGGGCCCATTGTGGCACCATGGCAACCCCTTTTGTCCCCAGGGCCCATTGTGACATTCTTGGACCCCACTTTGTCCCCAGGGCCTATTGTGACACCATGGGGACCCCTCCTTGTCACTGGGGACCCATTGTGACACCATGGGGACCCCTCCTTGTCCTCAGGACTCATTCTCACATCCTGGACACCCCCCATTGTCCCCAGGGCCCATTGTGACATCCACTGCACCCCCTTGTCCCCAGGGCCCATTGTGACATTCAGGGGACCCCTCTTTGTCCCCAGGGCCCATTGTGACATCCTGGGGACCCCCCCTTGTCCCCAGGGCCCATTGAGACGTCCCAGGACCCCCCACTGTCCCCAGGGCCCATTGTGACATTCAGGGGACCCCCTTTGTCCCCAGGGCCCATTCTGATACCGTGGGGACGCCCTTTGTCCCCAGGGCCCATTGTGACATTCAGGGGACGCTCTTTGTCCACAAGGCCCATTGTGACATCCTCGGGACCCTCCTTGTCCCCAGAGCCCATTGTGACATCCAGGGGACCCCCTTTGTCCCCAGGACCCATTGTGGCACCATGAGGACCCTCTTTGTCACTGGGGCCCATTGTGACATCCCAGGACCCCCCTTTGTCCCCAGGGCCCATTGTGACATCCTGGGGACCCTCCTTGTCCCCAGAGCCCATTGTGACATCCCAGGACCCCACTTTGTCCCCAGGGCTTATTGTGACACCATGGGGATCTCCCTTGTCCCCAGGGCCCATTGTGACATCCCATGACCCCCCTTTGTCCCCAGTGCTATTGTGAAATCCTGGGGACCCCTTTTGTCCCCAGGGCCCATTGTGACACCGTGGGGACCCCCATTGTCCCCAGGGCCCATTGTGACATCCTGGGGACCCCCATTGTCCCCAAGGCCCATTGTGACATTCCAGGACCCCCCATTGTCCCCAGGGCCCATTGTGACATCCACTGCACCCCCTTGTCCCCAGGGCCCATTGTGACATTCAGGGGACCCCTCTTTGTCCCCAGGGCCCATTGTGACATCCTGGGCAACCCCATTGTCCCCAGGGCCCATTGTGACATCCTGGGGACCCCCATTGTCCCCAAGGCCCATTGTGACATTCCAGGACCCCCCATTGTCCCCAGGGCCCATTGTGACATCCACTGCACCCCCTTGTCCCCAGGGCCCATTGTGACATTCAGGGGACCCCTCTTTGTCCCCAGGGCCCATTCTGACATCCTAGGCATCCCCGTTGTCACTGGGGCCCATTGTGACGTTCCAGGACCCCCCATTGTCCCCAGGGCCCATTGTGACATCCTGGGGATCCCTCCTTGTCCCCAGGGCCCATTGTGACGTCTTAGGACCCCCTATTGTCCCCAGGGCCCATTGTGACATTCAGGAAACGCCTCTTTGTACCCAGGGCACATTGTGACATCCTGGGGACCCCCCCTTGTCCCCAGGGCCCATTGTGACATCCTGGGGATCCCTCCTTGTCCCCAGGGCCTATTGTGACGTCCCAGGACCCCCCATTGTCCTCCGGACCCATTGTAACATTCAGGGAACCCCTTTGTCACTGGGGCCCATTGTGACATCCCAGGACCGCCCATTGTCCCCAGGGCCCATTGTGACATCCTGGGGACCCCATTTTCCCCAGGACCCATTGTGACCCTATGGGGACCCCCCCTTGTTCCCAGGGCCCATTGTGACACCGTGGGTACCACCCTTGACCGCAGGGCTCATTGTGACATCGCAGGACCCCCCTTTGTCCCCAGAGCCCATTGTGACATACAGGGGACCCCCTTTGTCCCCAGGGCCCATTGTGACATCGCAGGACCCACCCTGGTCCCCAGGGCCCATTGTGACATCCTGGGCACCCCTTTTGTCCCCACGGCCCATTGTGGCACCATGGGGACCCCCTTTGTCACTGGGGCCCATTGTGACATCCCAGGACCCCACTTTGTCCCCAGGGCTGATTGTGACGTCCCAGGGCCCCTCTGTGTCCCCAGGGCCCATTGTGACACTTTAGGGACCCCTCTTTGTCCCCAGGGCCCATTGTGACATCCTGGAGACCCCCCCTTGTCCCCAGGGCCCATTGTGACGTCCCAGGACCCCCCTCTGTTCCCAGGGCTCATTGTGACTTTCAGGGGATCCCCCCTTGTCCCCAGGGCTGATTGTGACGTCCTAGGGCCCCTCTGTGTCCCCAAGGCCCATTGTGACGTCCCAGGACCCCCATTGTCCCCAGGGCCCATTGTGACATCCTCGGCACCCCCTTGTCCCCAGGGCCCATTGTGACATTCAGGTGACCCCTCTTTGTCCCCAGGGCCCATTGTGACATCCTGGGGACCCCCTCTTGTCCCCAGGGCCCATTGTGACGTCCCAGGACCCCCCATTGTCCCCAGGGCCCATTGTGACATCCTGGGGATCCCCCCTTGTCACCAGGGCCCATTGTGACATTCAGGGGACCCCCCTTTGTCTCCAGGACCTATTGTGAGACCGTGGGGACCTCATTAGTCCCCAGGGCCCATTGTGACATCCTAGGGATCCCCTCTTGTCCCCAGGGCCCATTGTGACATTCACGGGACCCCCCATTGTCCCCAGGGCCCATTCTGATATGGTGGGGACCGCCTTTGTCTCCAGGGCCCATTGTGACATCCTGGGGACCCTCCTTGTCCCCAGAGCCCATTGTGACATCCAGGGGAACCCCCTTGTCCCCAGGGCCCATTGTGGCACCATGGGGACCCCTTTGTCACTGGGGCCCATTGTGACATCCCAGGACCCCCCTTTGTCCCCAGGGCCCATTGTGACATCCACTGCACCCCCTTGTCCCCAGGGCCCATTGTGACATCCACTGCACCCCCTTGTCCCCAGGGCCCATTGTGACATCCTGGGGACCCCCCCTTGTCACTCGGGCCCATTGTGACGTCCCAGGACCCCCCATTGTCCCCAGGGCCCATTGTGACATTCAGGGCACCCCCTTGTCCCCAGGGCCCATTGTGACATTCAGGGGACCCCTCTTTGTCCCCAGGGCCCATTGTGACATCCTGGGGACCCCCCCTTGTCACTCGGGCCCATTGTGATGTCCCAGGACCCCCCATTGTCCCCAGGGCCCATTGTGACATTCAGGGCACCCCCTTGTCCCCAGGGCCCATTGTGACATTCCAGGGACGCCTCTTTGTACCCAGGGCACACTGTGACATCCTGGGGACCCCCCCTTATCCCCAGGGCCCATTGTGACATCCCAGGACCCCCCATAGTCCCCAGGGCCCATTGTGACATCCTGGGGATCGCTCCTTGTCCCCAGGGCCCATTTTGACGTCCTAGGACCCCCCATTGTCCCCAGGACCCATTGTGACATTCAGGGGGACCCCCTTTGTCTCTGGGGCCCATTGTGACATCCCAGGACCCCACATTGTCCCCAGGGCCCATTGTGACATCCTGGGGACCCCACTTGTCCCCAGGACCCATTGTGACACTATGGGGACATCCACTTGTGCCCAGGGCCCATTGTGGCACTGTGGGTACCACCCTTGTCCGCAGGGCTCATTGTGACATCCCAGGACCCCCCATTGTCCCCAGGGCCCATTGTGACATTCAGGGGACCCCCCTTTGTCGCCAGGGCCCATTCTGATACCGTGGGGACCCCGTTTGTCCCCAGGGCCCATTGTGACATCCTGGGGATCCTCCGTGTCTCCAGAGCCCATTGTGACATCCAGGGGACCCCCTTTGTCCCCAGGGCCCATTGTGGCACCATAGGGACCCACTTTGTCACTGGGGCCCATTGTGACATCCCAGGACCCCCCCTGGTCCCCAGGGCCCATTGTGACATCCAGCGGACCCCCCTTTGTCCCTAGGGCCCATTGTGACATCCTGGGGACCCGTTTCTCCCCACGGCGTATTGTGGCACCATGGGGACTCCCCCTTGTCACTGGGGGCCCATTGTGACACCATGGAGACCCCTGCTTGTCCTCAGGGTCCATTGTGACATCCTGGGCACCCCCTTGCTCCCAGGGCCCATTGTGGCACCATGGGGACCCCCCATTGTCCCCAGGGCCCATTGTGACATTCTAGGACCCCACTTTGTCCCCAGGGCCTATTGTGACACCATGGGGACCCCTCCTTGTCCTCAGGACTCATTCTCACATCCTGGGTACCCCCCATTGTCCCCAGGGCCCATTGTGACATCGTGGGGACCCCACTTGTCCCCAGGGTCCATTGTGACACTATGGGGACCCCCCCTTGTGCCCAGGGCCCATAGTGACACCGTGGGTACCACCCTTGTCTGCAGGGCTCATTGTGACATCCCAGGACCCCCCATTGTCCCCAGGGCCCATTGTGACATCGTGGGGACCCCACTTGTCCCCAGGGTCCATTGTGACACTATGGGGACCCCCCCTTGTGCCCAGGGCCCATAGTGACACCGTGGGTACCACCCTTGTCTGCAGGGCTCATTGTGACATCCCAGGACCCCCCATTGTCCCCAGGGCCCATTGTGACATCGTGGGGACCCCACTTGTCCCCAGGGTCCATTGTGACACTATGGGGACCCCCCCTTGTGACCAGGGCCCATAGTGACACCGTGGGTACCACCCTTGTCTGCAGGGCTCATTGTGACATCCCAGGACCCCCCATTGTCCCCAGGGCCCATTGTGACATTCAGGGGACCCCCTTTGTCCCCAGAGCCCATTGCGACATGCTGGGGACGCTCTTTGTCCCCAGGGCCCATTGTGACATCCTGGGGACCCCCTTTGTCCCCAGGGCCCATTGTGGCACCATAGGGACCCCCTTTGTCACTGGGGCCCATTGTGACATCCCAGGACCCCCCCTGGTCCCCAGGCCCCATTGTGACATCCTGGGGACCCCCTTTGTCCCAGGACTTCATTGTGACATCCTGGGGACCCCCCTTGTCCTCAGGGTCCATTGTGACAGCCCAGGACCTTACATTGTCCCCAGGGCCCATTGTGTTATCTGGGGGAACCCCTTGTTCCCAAGGCCCATTGTGACATCCTGGGGACCCACCCTTGTCCCCAGGGCCCATTGTGACATCCCAGGACCCCCCATTGTCCCCAGGGCCCATTGTGACATTCAGGGCACCCCCTTGTCCCCAGGGCCCATTGTGATATTCAGGGGACCCCTCTTTGTCCCCAGGGCCCATTGTGACATCCTGGGGATCCCTCCTTGACCCCAGGGCCTATTGTGACGTCCCAGGACCCCCCATTGTCCCCAGGACCTATTGTGACATCCTGGCCACCCCCTTGCTCCCAGGGCCCATTGTGGCACCATGGGGACACCCCCTTGTCCCCGGTGCCCATTGTGACATCCCAGGACCCCCCTTTGTCCCCAGGAGCCATTGTGACATTCTAGGACCCCACTTTGTCCCCAGGGCCTATTGTGACACCATGGGGACCCCTCCTTGTCCTCAGGACTCATTCTCACATCCTGGGCACCCGCCATTGTCCTCAGGGCCCATTGTGACATCCTGGGCACCCCCCATTTTCCCCAGGACCCATTGTGACATCCTGGCCACCCCCTTGCTCCCAGGGCCTGTTGTGGCACCATGGGGACACCCCCTTTGACCCCAGGGCCCATTGTGGCACCATGGCAAGCCCTTTTGTCCCCAGGGCCCAATGTGACATTCTTGGACCCCACTTTGTCCCCAGGGCCTATTGTGACACCATGGGGACACCTCCTTGTCACTGGGGACCCATTGTGACACCATGGGGACCCCCCCTTGTCCTCAGGACTCATTCTCACATCCTGGACACCCCCCATTGTCCCCAGGGCCCATTGTGACATCCACTGCACCCCCTTGTCCCCAGGGCCCATTGTGACATTCAGGGGACCCCTCTTTGTCCCCAGGGCCCATTGTGACATCCTGGAGACCCCCTTGTCCCCAGTGCCTATTGTGAAATCCTGGGCACCCCCTTTGTCCCCAGGGCCCATTGTGACATTCCAGGACACCCCTTGTCCCCATGGCCCATTGTGAAATCCTGGGGACCTCCTTTGTCCCCAGGGCCCATTGTGATGTCCCAGGACCCCCCTTTGTCCCCAGGGTCCATTGTGACATCCTGGGGACCCTCTTTGTCCCCAGGGCCCATTGTGACAGGGTGGGGACTCCCTTTGTCCCCAGGGGCCATTGTGATGTCCCAGGATCCCCCTTTGTCCCCAGGGCCCATTGTGACATCTCAGGACACCCCAATTGTTTCCAGGGCCCATTGTGACATCCTGGGGACCGCCCAGTTGTCTCCAGGGCCCATTGTGGCATCCTGGGTACCCCTTTTATCCCCGGAGCCCATTGTGACATCCTGGGGACTCCCCTTGTCACTGGGGACCCATTGTGACACCATGGGGACCACCCCTTTCTCCCCAGTGCCCATTGTGACATCCTGGGGACCCCTTTGTCCCCAGAGCCCATTGTGACATCCTGGTGAGCCCCCTTTGTCCCCAGGGCCCATTGTGACATCCCAGGACCCCTCTTTGTCCCCAGGGCCCATTGTGACATCCCCGGACCCCCCATTGTCCCCAGAGCCCATTGTGACATCCTTGGGACCCCCATTGTCCCCAGGGCCCATTGTGACATTCAGGGGACAGCCTTTTTCCCAAGGGCCCATTGTGACACCATCGGGACCCCCGTTGTCCCCAGGGCCAATTGTGACACCATGGGGACCCTCCTCGTCACTGCGGACCCATTGTGACACCATGGGGACCTGCCCTTGTCCTCAGGGCCCATTGTGACATCCTGGGGACCCTCTTGTCCCCAGGGCCCATAGTTGCACCCTGGGGACCCCCTCTTTATTCCCAGTGCCCATTGTGACATCCCAGGACCCCCCTATGTCCCCAGGGCCCATTGTGACACCATGGGGACCCGCCCTTGTCCGCAGGGCCCATTGTGAAGTCCCAGGACCCCCTTTGACTCCAGGGCCCATTGTCACATCCCAGGACCTCCCAATTGTCCCCAGGGCCCATTGTGACATCCTGGGGACCCGCCCTTGTCCGCAGGGCCCATTGTGAAGTCCCAGGACCCCCTTTGTCCCCAGGGCCCATTGTGACATCCTGGGGACCCCCCTTGTCACTGGGGACCCATTGTATACACCATGGGGACCCCCATTGTCCCCAGGGCCCATTGTGACATCCTGGGGACCCCCCTTGTCACTGGTGACCCATTGTGACACCATGGGGACCCCCGTTTGTCCCGAGGGCTCATTGTGACATTCAGGGGACCCCTCTTTGTCCCCAGGGCCCATTGTGACATCCTGGGGACCCCCGTTGTCACTGGGGCCCATTGTGACGTCCCAGGACCCCCCATTGTCCCCAGGGCCCATTGTGACATCCTGGGGATCCCTCCTTGTCCCCAGGGCCCATTGTGACGTCTTAGGACCCCCTATTGTCCCCAGGGCCCATTGTGACATTCAGGAAACGCCTCTTTGTACCCAGGGCACATTGTGACATCCTGGGGACCCCCCCTTGTCCCCAGGGCCCATTGTGACATCCTGGGGATCCCTCCTTGTCCCCAGGGCCTATTGTGACGTCCCAGGACCCCCCATTGTCCTCCGGACCCATTGTAACATTCAGGGAACCCCTTTGTCACTGGGGCCCATTGTGACATCCCAGGACCGCCCATTGTCCCCAGGGCCCATTGTGACATCCTGGGGACCCCATTTTCCCCAGGACCCATTGTGACCCTATGGGGACCCCCCCTTGTTCCCAGGGCCCATTGTGACACCATGGGTACCACCCTTGACCGCAGGGCTCATTGTGACATCGCAGGACCCCCCTTTGTCCCCAGAGCCCATTGTGACATACAGGGGACCCCCTTTGTCCCCAGGGCCCATTGTGACATCGCAGGACCCACCCTGGTCCCCAGGGCCCATTGTGACATCCTGGGCACCCCTTTTGTCCCCACGGCCCATTGTGGCACCATGGGGACCCCCTTTGTCACTGGGGCCCATTGTGACATCCCAGGACCCCACTTTGTCCCCAGGGCTGATTGTGACGTCCCAGGGCCCCTCTGTGTCCCCAGGGCCCATTGTGACACTTTAGGGACCCCTCTTTGTCCCCAGGGCCCATTGTGACATCCTGGGGACCCGCCCTTGTCCGCAGGGCCCATTGTGAAGTCCCAGGACCCCCTTTGTCCCCAGGGCCCATTGTGACATCCTGGGGACCCCCCTTGTCACTGGGGACCCATTGTATACACCATGGGGACCCCCATTGTCCCCAGGGCCCATTGTGACATCCTGGGGACCCCCCTTGTCACTGGTGACCCATTGTGACACCATGGGGACCCCCGTTTGTCCCCAGGGCTCATTGTGACATCCCAGGACCTCCCATTGTCCCCAGGGCCCATTGTGACATCATGGGGACCGCCTTGTCCCTCTGGCCCGTTGTGGCACCGTGGGGACCTCCTTTGTCCCCAGGGCCCATTGTGACACCATGGGGACCCCTTTTGTCACTGTGGTCCAATGTGACATCCCAGGACCCCACTTTGTACCCAAGGCCCATTGTGACACCGTGGGGACCCCCCTTGTCTCCAGGACCCACCGTGGCACCGTGGGGACCACCCTTGTCACTGGGACCCATTGTAACACTATGGGGATCCCCACTTGTCCCCAGAGCCCATTGTGACATCCTGGGGACCCCCTTGTTCCCCATGGCCCACTGTGATGTCCCAGGACCCCCCCTTGTCCCCAGAGCCCATTGTGACATCTTGGGGACCCCCTTTGTCCCCAGGGCCCATTGTGACATTCAGGGGACAGCCTTTGTCCCAAGGGCCCATTGTGACACCGTTGGAATCCCCGTTGTCCTCAGAGCCCATTGTGACATCCTGGGAACCCCCTTTGTGCCCAGGGCCCATTGTGACATTTCAGGACCCCACTTTGTCCCCAAGGCCCATTGTGACATCCTGGAGACGCCCTTTGTCCCCAGAGCCCGTTGTGACATCTAAGGACCCCCCAATTGTGCCCAGGGCTCATTGTGACATCCCAGGACCCCCCATTGTCCCCAGGGCCCATTGTGATGTCCCAGGCCCCCCCTTTGTCCCCAGGGCCTATTTTGCCATCCTGGGGACCCCCCTTTGTCCCTAGGGCCCGTTGTGACATCCTGGGGACCTCGTTTGTCACTAGGGTCCATTGTGGCACCATGGGGATGCCCTTTGTCCCCAGGACCCATTGTGACATCCTGGGCACCCCCTTTGTCCCCAGGGCCTATTGTGACAGGGTGGGGACTCCCTTTGTCCCTAGGGCCCATTGTGACATCCTGGGGACCTCGTTTGTCCCCAGGGTCCATTGTGGCACCATGGGGACCCCCTTTGTCCCCAGGGCCCATTGTGAAATCTTGGGGACCCCCTTTGTCCCCAGGACCCATTGTGACATCCTGGGCACACCCTTTGTCCCCAGGGCCTATTGTGACAGTGTGGGGACTCCCTTTGTCCCCAGGGTCCATTGTGAAATTCTGGGGACCCCCTTTGTCCCCAGGGCCCATTGTGACATCCTGGGGACCCCACTTTGTTCCCAGGACCCATTGTGATGTCCACAATGGCCCCGTTGTCCCAAGGGGTCATTGTGACATCCTGGGGACCTCCTTTGTCCCCAGGGCCCATTGTGACGTCCCAGGACCCTCCATTTTTCCAAGAGCCCATTGTGACATCCTGGCGACCCCGCTTTTTCCTCAGGGCCCATTGTGGCACCATGGGGAGCCCCTCTGTCTCCAGGGCCCATTGTGACATTTAGGGGACTCATCTTTGTCCCCAGGGCCCATTGTGACATCCCAGGACCCCCCTTTGTCCCCAGGGCCCATTTTGGCACCACAGGGACGCCCTTTGTCACTGGGGCCCATTGTGACATCCCAGGACACCCCTTGTCTCCAGGGCCCTTTGTGACATTCAGGGGACCCCTCTTTGTCCCCAGGGCCCGTTGTTGCATCCTGGGGTCCCCCCTTGTCCCCAGGGCCCATTTTGACATTCAGGAGAGCCCTCTTTGTCCCCAGGGCCTGTTGTGACATCCTGGGGACCCCCTTTGTCACTGGGGCCCATTGTGACATCCCAGGACCCCCCTTTGTCTGCAGGTCCCAATGTGACATTCAGGGGACCCCACTTTGTCCCCAGGGCCCACTGTGACGTCCTAGGACCTCCCTTTGTCCCCAGGGCCCATTGTGACACCGTGGGGACCCCCTGTTTTCCCCAGGGCCCATTGTGACATCTGGTGGACCCCCTTGTCCCCAGGGCCCATCGTGGAACCGTGGGGACCCTCCTTGTCACTAGGGCCCATTGTGACACCATGGGGACCACCCCTTTCTCCCCAGTGCCCATTGTGACATCCTGGGGACCCCACTTGTCCCCAGAGCCCATTATCACATCCTTGGGACCCCTGTGTCCCCAGGGCCCATTGTGACGTCCCAGGACCCCCCATTGTCCCCAGGGTGCATTGTGACACCGTGGGGACCCCCTTTGTCCCCAGAGCCCATTGTGACATCCTGGGGAGCCCCCTTTGTCCCCAGGGCCCATTGTGACATTTCTGGACCCCCCACTGTCTCCAGGGCCCATTGTGCACATCCTGGGGACCCCTCTTTGTCCCCAGGGCCCATTGTGACATCCTGGGCTGCCCCGTATGTCACCAGGGCCCATTTTGACACCGTGGGGACCCCCTGTTGTCCTCACGGCCCATTGTGACATCCCAGGACCCCCAATTGTCCCCAGGGCCCATTGTGACACCATGGGGAACCCTGTTGTCACTGCGGACGCATTGTGACACAATGGGGACCCCACCTTTGTCTCAAGTGCCCATTGTGACATCCTGGGGACCCCCTTTATCCCCAGGACCCATTGTGACGTCCCAGGACCCCGTTTGTCCCCAGGGCCCATTGTGACATCCCAGGGCCCCACTTTGTCCCCAGGGCCCATTGTTACAGGATGGGACCCCCCTTGTCCCCAGGGCCCATTGTGACATCCTGGTGACTCCCTTTGTCCCCAGGGCCCATTGTGGCACCATGGGGACCCTCTTTGTCACTGGGGCCCATTGTGACATCCCAGGACCCCACTTTGTCTTAGAAGGTCACTGATTGGACTACTGGTACATCCTGACTCTGCTTTCTCAATAAACATTGAAGAACACCTGGGGTTTGTTTGCTCCAAGGGAAAACTTCCCTGCCACGGTTCCTGGTTCCCGGTCCTGTTTCCCGGTCCGGTTTGGCTTCGCTATCAGAACAGCTGCTGCCTCCACAGCCGCGCTCAAAGTCCCCGTTGTGACACCGGGATGGCGGGAGAAGGGGGGTGGCGGGGGCGGCAGCGGCGGCGATTGGGGGGGGGCAGTCGGGGCTGGGCGGACAAGCGGCGGCTGCTGCGGCTCCTCAGGCAGCGACAGCAGCAGC
This sequence comes from Patagioenas fasciata, assembly GCF_037038585.1. NCBI lineage: Eukaryota > Metazoa > Chordata > Aves > Columbiformes > Columbidae > Patagioenas > Patagioenas fasciata. Next base: position 713,126 of record NC_092543.1, read on the forward strand.
GATCGGGGGGACGTGGGGGGCGGACAAGCGGCGGCTGCTGCGGCTCCTCAGGCAGCGACAGCAGCAGCGATCGGGGGGACGTGGGGGGCGGACAAGCGGCGGCTGCTGCGGCTCCTCAGGCAGCGACAGCAGCAGCGATCGGGGGGACGTGGGGGGCGGACAAGCGGCGGCTCCTCCGGCCGCGGCCAGGACGTGGCTTCGCCGGCACCGGGGCCCGAGACCGCGCGCTGTGGGGCTGCGGGGCGGCTGTGGGGCCGGGGGTCTCCGGGGGTCCCGCAGCGGCCGCTGTGGGGCGGGATGGGGCGGCTGTGGAATTACCTGTGGGGCACTCATGGGGCTGCTGTAGGGGTCTTAAGAGGCATGTCTGGAGCACTTATGGGGCGACTATGGGGCAGGTGCTGGGCTGCTACAGCGGGACCTGTGGGGCACCCAGGTATGTGCACCCAGCACCGCGTGCACGCACACGCAGCTACACACTGATGTGTAAGCAAACACGTGGCCACACACACGCACACTTCCACAAGCGTGCCCAGTCCCATCTATTGACAGAAAGACGTACGTGAAATGTACTGACATGCTTGAGGGTAAACACGTGCGTGGATGTTTGGCACACTGCACACACGCACACGTCTGAACGATGATGCTCCAGCTTTAGCATAAATGGAGCTGACATCAAGGCACTCACATGTGGACAGACCAACGTTTATAGGCACTAAGGCTTTCGCGCACAGGTTCGTCCAAGAACAGGCACATACCTGCAGGCACCTCCGAATGTGTGTTCTGTGCATTCTCTTAAGGGACGCTAGATGGCAGCAAAGACCATGAAATTATTAACCTCAGTCTAACCCTAGGTTTATGACATTTTTTCTTACTATAGATGCGTTTGATGCTAAAAATTCCCTCAAATTGTAATGAATATGCGATAATTGTGTGAATACAAGCATCGCAAGAGCATCCAGTTTTTGGAGCACTTATGGAACATGATAAAGCCAGGCAGAGCCTGACAAAGCGCGACAGAGCCCAACAGGGCTTGACAGAGCCTGATAGAACTCAACAGGGGCCGACAAATCCCGACAGCGCCTGACAGCGAACAGTGGAGTCTGGCAGGGCCTGACAGAGGCTGTCACAGCACGACAGAGCCAGAGGAGCCTGACAGAGCCCAGCAAACCCGGCAGGAATAGACAAGGCCTGGGTGCACAGACCTGGGTGCATGTGGGAAGGTTTCTGCCTGTTTTCCAGTGAGGAATGGTGTGTGTGCACGTGGACAAACAGAAGGCGAAGCAGCTCGGTTCCAACACTGAAGAAGGCTGTACAGTCACGTAGACACGGGGGCTGCTCCACTCCTGCTCTCCTGCTCTCTTGCAGGACACAGAGGCCTCAGAGCCCTGTTCAGTTCAGTTCAGTTCCATACAATGTTCACTGACTGCAAGAAAATCCCTCAAATCCCCCACAATGTGGGGCTCAAAAGGGAGTCCCCCTGAAAAGAGGGGGTCACAGTCCAAAAATGCCTGAAAATTCCTGGGGGAGGATAAAACTTATTAAACCCTGTAAATATGAGCGTGAGAATTTCAAACAGAGAGAAGTCTGTCGTTTGTATTTAGATATTGCAGAATGGTATTCATGTAGACATAAAATGATTTTAAAATAAAACCCCTTTTCTACTCTGTTATATAAAGGATTTTAGAATGTAAAAAATTTCTGTTGATGGTTTTAAGAATACAAACATCTTATCTATTTGTAGATTAAAAAGTGAAGGACTTGAAAAAGAAGAAAATATCTAGATAGGAACTTAAAATAGAAAAAAGTGTGAGTAGGCAGAGCTCTGTATAATTACTACGTGTTACATAGTCTAAATAGGTAATAAATATCATCTATATATATCCACTCACACCCGTATACATACCTTTAATTTATTAATAAATGTAAATCGATATCCCAGTCTAAATATATATAATTGTAAATATGTCAAAATCTGTACATTTGAAAAGATACCTGAGTGTTAAAATGGAAGTTTAAATGTATTTAAGTGTAAATAGACACTGGATCAGAGCGCAGCGCGGGGCAAACGGGGACGGGTGATGATAGGCGGAGAGAATGGAAATTGACGTGCTTAGCTGGCCAATCAGATTGCGGAGAGGGAAGAGAAGGGGCGGGCCGCGGGGGAAGGGTTGTCTCGAGGGCTTCCCAATGCGCATGCGCAGAAATGGGCGCTGCGAGGTGCACGGGGCGCTCTCGGCGGCCACGTGCGCGCACCGTTGGAGCCCGGAGCGGACTCGCTGCGCCGCTGTTTCTGCGAGGCCCCGGGGAGTGCCCGGCCCGGCCCCGCCCGGCCCGCTCCGCTCCGTCTCAGAGCCGCCTGGAGAGCCGGGTCGGGCAGCCCCTTCTCGGCTCCACCTCTTCCCGAGCTAAGCCACGCCCCCTTGGGGCCGTGCCATGTTGACCGCACCCTCTCCCTACCCCAAGAGGCTCCTCCCATGGGGGCGTGCCCCAGAGAATGCCCGCCCCCAGACCACCTCCCATGGGGCGTGACACAGAGGCTCCGCCCCCCCGAGGGGCTCCCCGTGGGCGTGCCCTCTCAGTACCCGCCCCTCGGCACTGACCCCACCCCATGTAGGCGGGGCCACACCCAGCTGCCCCCTCCCATCTGTGACCCATAAGCAACCCCATAGCAGCCCTATGGCTGCCCCACAGGTCCCGCTGTAGCAGCCCAGCACCTGCCCCATAGTCGCCCCATAAGTGCTCCAGACATGCCTCTTAAGAGCCCCTACAGCAGCCCCATGAGTGCCCCACAGGTAATTCCACAGCCGCCCCATCCCGCCCCACAGCGGCCGCTGCGGGACCCCCGGAGACCCCCGGCCCCACACCCGCCCCGCAGCCCCACAGCGCGCGGTCTCGGGCCCCGGTGCCGGCGAAGCCACGTCCTGGCCGCGGCCGGAGGAGCCGCCGCTTGTCCGCCCCCCACGTCCCCCCGATCGCTGCTGCTGTCGCTGCCTGAGGAGCCGCAGCAGCCGCCGCTTGTCCGCCCCCCACGTCCCCCCGATCGCTGCTGCTGTCGCTGCCCGAGGAGCCGCAGCAGCCGCCGCTTGTCCGTCCCCGACGTCCCCCCGATCGCTGCTGCTGTCGCTGCCTGAGGAGCCGCAGCAGCCGCCGCTTGTCCGCCCCCCACGTCCCCCCGATCGCTGCTGCTGTCGCTGCCTGAGGAGCCGCAGCAGCCGCCGCTTGTCCGCCCCCCACGTCCCCCCGATCGCTGCTGCTGTCGCTGCCTGAGGAGCCGCAGCAGCCGCCGCTTGTCCGCCCCCCACGTCCCCCCGATCGCTGCTGCTGTCGCTGCCTGAGGAGCCGCAGGAGCCGCCGCTTGTCCGCCCCCCACGTCCCCCCGATCGCTGCTGCTGTCGCTGCCCGAGGAGCCGCAGCAGCCGCCGCTTGTCCGCCCCCCACGTCCCCCCGATCGCTGCTGCTGTCGCTGCCTGAGGAGCCGCAGCAGCCGCCGCTTGTCCGCCCCCCACGTCCCCCCGATCGCTGCTGCTGTCGCTGCCTGAGGAGCCGCAGCAGCCGCCGCTTGTCCGCCCCCCACGTCCCCCCGATCGCTGCTGCTGTCGCTGCCTGAGGAGCCGCAGCAGCCGCCGCTTGTCCGCCCAGCCCCGACTGCCCCCCCCCAATCGCCGCCGCTGCCGCCCCCGCCACCCCCCTTCTCCCGCCATCCCGGTGTCACAACGGGGACTTTGAGCGCGGCTGTGGAGGCAGCAGCTGTTCTGATAGCGAAGCCAAACCGGACCGGGAAACAGGACCGGGAACCAGGAACCGTGGCAGGGAAGTTTTCCCTTGGAGCAAACAAACCCCAGGTGTTCTTCAATGTTTATTGAGAAAGCAGAGTCAGGATGTACCAGTAGTCCGATCAGTGACCTTCTAAGACAAAGTGGGGTCCTGGGATGTCACAATGGGCCCCAGTGACAAAGAGGGTCCCCATGGTGCCACAATGGGCCCTGGGGACAAAGGGAGTCACCAGGATGTCACAATGGGCCCTGGGGACAAAGTGGGGCCCTGGGATGTCACAATGGGCCCTGGGGACAAATGGGGTCCTGGGACGTCACAATGGGTCCTGGGGATAAAGGGGGTCCCCAGGATGTCACAATGGGCACTTGAGACAAAGGTGGGGTCCCCATTGTGTCACAATGCGTCCCCAGTGACAAGAGGGTTCCCCATGGTGTCACAATGGGCCCTGGGGACAATTGGGGGTCCTGGGATGTCACAATGGGCCCTGAGGACAACAGGGGGTCCACACGGTGTCAAAATGGGCCCTGGTGACATACGGGGCAGCCCAGGATGTCACAATGGGCCCTGGGGACAAAGAGGGGTCCCCAGGATGTTCACAATGGGCCCTGGAGACAGTGGGGGGTCCAGAAATGTCACAATGGGCCCTGGGGACAAAGGGGGCTCCCCAGGATGTCACAATGGGCTTTGGGGACAGAGGGGGTCCCCACGGTGTCACAATGGGCCCTGGGGACAAATGGGGGTCCCCTGAATGTCACAATGCACCCTGAGGACAATGGGGGGTCCTGGGACGTCACAATGGGCCCTGGGGACACAGGGGTCCCCAGGATGTGATAATGGGTTCTGGGGACAAGTGGGGTCCCCAGGATGTTACAATGGGCACTGGGGGGAAAGGGGTGGTCCCCATGGTGTCACAATGGGCCCAAGTGACAAGGAGGGTCCCCACGGTTCCACGATGGGCCCTGGGGACAACGGGGTCCACTGGATGTCACAATGGGCCCTGGGGACATAGGGAGGTCCTAGGATGTCACAGTGGGCCCTGGGGACAAAGTGGGGTGCCCTGAATGTCAGAATGGGACCTGGGGACAAAGGGGGTCCTGGGATGTCACAATGGGTACTGGGAAGAAAGAGGGGGTCCCCAGGGTGCTACTATGGGCCCTGGGGACAAGAGGGTCCCCAGGATATCACAATGTGCCCTGGGGACAACGAGGGTTCCGACGGTGTCACAATGGGCCCTTGGGAAAAAGGCTGTCCCCTGAATGTCACAATGGGCCCTGGGGACAATGGGGGTCCCCAGGATGTCACAATGGGCTCTGGGGAGAAAGGGGTGGTCCCCATGGTGTCACAATGGGCCCAAGTGACAAGGAGGGTCTCCATGGTTCCACGATGGGCCCTGCGGACAACGGGGTCCACCGGATGTCACAATGGGCCCTGGGGACAAAGGGAGGTCCTAGGATGTCACAGTGGGCCCTGGGGACAAAGTGGGGTCCCCTGACTGTCACAATGGGAGCTGGGGACAAAGGGGGTCCTGGGATGTCACAATGGGCCCCAGTGACAAAGGGGGTCCCCATGGTGTCACAATGGGCCATGGGGACAAAGGGGGGTCCTCGGATGCCACAATGGGCCCTCGGGACAACTGGGGGGTCCTGAGATGTCGCAATGGGCCCTGGGGACAATGGGGGGTCCCCACGGTGCCACAATGGGTCCCCAGTGACAAGGGGAGTCCCCAGGATGCCACAATGGGCCCTGGGGAAAAAGGGGGGTCCTGGGATGTCACAATGGGCCCTTGGGAAAAAGGCTGTCCCCTGAATGTCACAATGGGCCCTGGGGACAATGGTGGTCCCCAGGATGTCACAATGGGCCTTCAGTATAAAGTGGGGTCCTGGGATGTCACAATGGGCCCTGGGGATCAAGGATGGTGCCCAGGATGTCACAATGGGCTCTGGGGACAATGGGGGGTCCTGGAATGTCACAATGGGCCCTAGGGACAAAGGTTGGTCCCCAGGTTGTCACAATGGGTCCTGGGGACAACTGGGGGTCCCCAGGATGTCACAATGGGCCCTGGGGACAAGGGGGATACCCACGGTGTCAAAATGGGCCCTGGGGACAAAGGGAGGTCCCCAGGATGTCACAATGGGCCCTGGGGATGACGGGGGGTCCTGGGACGTCACAATGGGCCCTGGGGACAATGGGGCGTCCTGATATGTTACAATGAGCCCTGGGCACAACTGGGGGGTCCTTAGATGGGGGGTCCTTATGTGGGGGGTGATGGTTAAAGTGTAAGTATGGAGAAGCTTGGCAGATTGATTATATTACACTTCCACAAACACGTCAAGGTAAGCGTTATGTACTTACAATGGTGGAAGCAACCACTGGATGGTTGGAAACATCTGCCGTACCTCCTGCTACAGCCCGAAATACCATCTTGGGCCTTGAGAAGCAAGTCCTTTGGCGGCCGGGTACGCCAGAAAGAATTGAATCAGACTATGGTACTCATTTCAAAACCAGTATTATAGACAATTGGGCCAAAGAACATGGTATTGAGTGGGTATATCATATTCCATATCATGCACCAGCCTCTGGGAAAACTGAAAGGTACAATGGTTTGTTAAAAACTACACTAAAGGCACTGGGTGGTGGAGCCTTTAAAAACTGGGATTCACATTTAGCAAAAGCCACTTGGTTGGGCAACACCAGGGGATCAACCAATCGAGCCGGGCCTGCCCAATCAGAAATTCTATGGACTGTGGAAGGAGATAAAGTCCCTGTAGTACACATGGAAAATATGTTAGGAAAGGCAGTCTGGGTTCCTCCTGCCTCAGGCACAGGCAAACCTATTCGTGGGATTGTTTTTGCCCAGGGACCTGGCAGCACCTGGTGGGTGATGCTTAAGGATGGAGAAGTTCGGTGTGCACCTCAAGGGGATTTGATTTTAGGTGAAAATATGCAATGCTGAACTGTACGATGTGAATTGCCGCACTAACAATGTTTAATAAGTGTCTTTCAGATCAAGACAATGGTGATGAAACCAGCGCTGGCTTCTTCGAGTGGCGCCCGACACCTTCTTGGAAGTTGGTGTCCTTAACCCACCAACAGGGGTCATGAGATGCACTTGGACCATTTTCCCTGCCCTGGGAGACTGTGGTGACAAAATGAACTTAATGAACTTTTCAAAGGATGGTCCACTGATTAATTACTCCTGTGTATATATGTACATATGTGTATATATATAGTAGTAGTGATTAATTAGATTGTATTGATAGATTGTATTGATAAGGTTTAAGTATTCAGTGAATGTCACATGATAAGGGGTGGAATGTCCTGGTTTTGGTAAAAACAAGTTTCTCTTTTAGTGAATTTGCCTGTCAGCCAAAGCCTTCATGTCAGCTGCATTTTCCTGGAGAACCCGACACATGTTTTGGTTAAACCCAGCAAGGGAATGCAAACTTATTGACAAGCACGGATGGACATCTCGCGAGAGGGGCAACGAGAAACTGGTGATCGAGAGACTGACCAACGGTGAATAACATTCCATTCACGTGAATACTTCATATAAAAGTGGGAGATCACGAGGATCTCGCCCCTTTTCCCTTTCTCCCTTTTTTCCTCATGGCCGACATCAGGAGAGGACCTTGCTGGTCGTCCCTGCGAACGGAGGCCAGTGAGAGACTGAATCCAGCTCCGGTTGGCTGCAGAGTCTGATCCAGGACTTTGGGTGCTGGCTCCGCAGTTGCTCAGACTTACAAGATGGGTTTTGTATATTTGTATCATTTTCTCTGTTCTCATCAGTAGCATCAGTAAAACATCTTGAACTTTTCCAACTCTCTCCCCTCTGTGCTTCTTCCCCTCCCGATCGCCTGTGCTGAGTGGGAAGGGGGGAGAGGGAGGGGCAAAAGGGGGAAGTGGGGGGCAGAGGAGGTTGACAACACATCTGGCAGGGTTTGATTGTCACCCCGCAATCCTAACCCTCGACAGGGACAAAGGGGGACCCAGGATGTCACAATGGGCCCTGGGGACAAAGGGCGGACGCCAGGATATCACAATGGGCTCTGGTGACAATGGGGTCCCCAGGATGTCACAATGGGCCCAGGGGACAAGTTGGGGTCCCCTGAATTTCACAATGGGCCCTGGGGACAATGGGGGGTCCTGGGACGTCACAATGGGCCCTGGGGACAAGGGGGGGTCCCCAGGATGTCACAATGGGCCCTGGGGACAAAGAGCGTCCCCAGCATGTCACAATGGGCCCTGGGGACAAAGGGGGTCCCCACGGTATCAGAATGGGCCCTGGGGACAAAGGGGGGTCCCCTGAATGTCACAATGGGCCCTGGGGACAATGGGGGGTCCTGGGATGTCACAATGAGCCCTGCAGACAAGGGTGGTACCCACAGTGTCACAATGGGCCCTGGGCACAAGGGGGGGTCCCCATAGTGTCACAATGGACCCTGGGGACAATGGGGTGCCGAGGATGTCACAATGGGCCCTGGGGACAATGGGGGGTCCTGGGACCGCACAATGGGCCCTGAGGACAATGGTGGGTCCCCTGAATGTCAAAATGGGCCCTGGGGACAAAGGGGGGTCCGCAGGATGTCACAATGGGCACTGGGGACAAAGGGGGGGTCCCCAGGATGTCACAATGGGCCCCGGGGACAATGTGGGGTCCTGGGATTTCACAATGGGCCCCAGTGACAAAGGGGGTCCCCTGAATGTCACAATGGGTCCTGGGGACAATGGGGGGTCCTGGGACGTCACAATGGGCCCTGGGGACAAGGGGGGGTCCCCAGGATGTCACAATGGGCCCTGGGGACAAAGAGGGGTCCCCTGAATGTCACAATGGGCCCTGGGGACAGGGGGGTGCAGTGGATGTCACAATGGGCCCTGGGGACAATGGGGGGCATCCAGGATGTCAGAATGAGTCCTGAGGACAAGGGGGGGTCCCCATGGTGTCACAATGGGTCCCCAGTGACAAGGAGGGGTCCCCATGGTGTCACAATAGGCCCTGGGGACAAAGTGGGGTCCAAGAATGTCACAATGGGCCCTGGGGACAAAAGGGGTTGCCATAGTGCCACAATGGGCCCTGGGGTCAAAGGGGGTCCCCATGGTGCTACAATGGGCCCTGGGGACAAAGGGGGGTCCTGGGATGTCACAATGAGCCCTGGGGACAAAGGGGGTGTCCCCATGGTGCCACAACGGGCCCTGGGAGGAAGGGGATGGCCAGGATGTCACAATGGGTCCTGGGGAAAATGGGGGGTGCCCAGGATGTCACAATGGACCCTGAGGACAAGCGGGGGTCTCCATGGTGTCACAATGGGCCCCAGTGACAAAGGGGGTCCCCTGAATGTCACAATAGGTCGTGGGGACAATAGGGGGTCCTGGGACGTCACAATGGGCCCTGGGGACAAGGAGGGATCCCCAGGATGTCACAATGGGCCCTGGGGACAATGGGGGGTCCTGGGAAGTCACAATGGGCCCTGGGGACAAGGGGGGGTCCCCAGGATGTCACAATGGGCCCTGGGGACAAAGAGGGGTCCCCTGAATGTCACAATGGGCCCTGGGGACAAGGGGGTGCAGAGGATGTCACGATGGGCCCTGGAGACAATGGGGGGTCCTGGGACATCACAATGGGCCCTGGGGACAAGGAGGGATCCCCAGGATGTCACAATGGGCCCTGGGGACAATGAGGGGTCCTGGGACGTCACAATGGGCCCTGGGGACAAGGGGGGGTCCCCAGGATGTCACAATGGGCCCTGGGGACAAGGGCGTGCCGAGGATGTCACAATGGGCCCTGGGGACAAGGTGGGGTCCCCAGGATGTCACAATGGGCCTTGGGAACAAGGGGGTCCCCCAGATATCACAATGGGCCCTGGGGACAATGTAAGGTCCTGGGCTGTCACAATGGACCCTGAGGACAAGGGGGGACCCCAGGATGTCACAATGGGCCCTGGGGACAAAGGGGGTCCCCACGGTGTCAGAATGGGCCCTGGGGACAAGGGGGGTCCCCTGAATGTCACAATGGGCCCTGGGGACAATGGGGGGTCCTGGGATGTCACAATGAGCCCTAAGGACAAGCGTGGTAACCACGGTGTCACAATGGGCCCTGGGCACAAGGGGGGGTCCCCATAGTGTCACAATGGACCCTGGGGACAAGGGGGTGCCGAGGATGTCACAATGGGCCCTGGGGACAATGGGGGGTCCTGGGACCTCACAATGGGCCCTGAGGACAATGGTGGGTCCCCTGAATGTCAAAATGGGCCCTGGGGACAAAGGGGGGTCCGCAGGATGTCACAATGGGCACTGGGGATAAAGGGGGGGTCCCCAGGATGTCACAATGGGCCCAAGTGACAAGGAGGGTCCCCACGGTGCCACGATGGGTCCTGGGGACAAGGGCGTCCCCCAGATGTCACAATGGGCCCTGGGGACAATGGGAGGCCCCAAGGTGTCAGAACGAGCCCTGGAGACAAAGTGGAAACCTGGAATGTCACAATGGCCCCCAGTGACAAAGGGGTTCCCCATGGTGCCACAATGGGCCCTGGGGACAAAAGGGGTCCCCAGGATTTCACAATAGCACTGGGGACAAAGGGGGGTCGTGGGATGTCACAATGGGCCCTGGGGACAAGGGAGATCCCCATGGTGTCACAATAAGCCCTGGGGACAAAGGGTGGTCCTGGGACATTTCACTGGGCCCTGGGGACAAAGGGGGGACCCCAGGATGTCACAATGGGCCCTGGGGACAAAGGGGGGTCCCCATGGTGTCACAATGGGCCCTGGGGACAAGGGGGTCCCCCAGATATCGTAATGGGCCCTGGGGACAAAGTAAGGTCCTGGGCTGTCACAATGGACCCTGAGGACAAGGGGGGTCCCCCAGATGTCACAATGGGCCCTGGGGACCAGGGGGGGTCCTGGGATGTCACAATGGGCCCCAGTGACAAAGGGGGTCCCCTGGATGTCACAATGGGCTCTGGGGACAATGGGGGGTCCTGGGACGTCACAATGGGCCCTGGGGACAAGGAGGGCACCCCAGGATGTCACACAGGGCCCTGGGGACAATGGGGGGTCCTGGGACGTCACAGTGGGCCCTGGGAACAAGGGGGGGTCCCCAGGATGTCACAATGGGCTCTGGGGACAAAGAGGGGTCCCCTGAATGTCACAATGGGCCCTGGGGACAAGGGGGTGCCGAGGATGTCGCAATGGGCCCTGGGGAAAATGGGGGTCCTGGCACGTCACGATGGGCCCTGGGGACAAGGAGGGATTCCCAGGATGTCACAATGGGCCCTGGGGACAAGGGTGGTACCCACGGTGTCACAATGGTCACTGGGACAAGGGGGGGTCCCTATAGTGTCACAATGGGTCCTGGGGACAAGTGGGGTCCCCTGAAAGTCACAATGGGCCCTGGGGACAATGTGGGGTCCTGGGATGTCACAATGGGCCCCAGTGACAAACGGGGGCCCCTGAATGTCAGAATGGGCCCTGGGGACAATGGGGGGTCCTGGGACGTCACAATGGGCCCTGGGGACAAGGAGGGATCCCCAGGATGTCACAATGGGCCCTGGGGACAATGGCGGGTCCTGGGACGTCACAATGGGCCCTGGGGACAAGGGGGGGTCCCCAGGACGTCACAATGGGCCCTGGGGACAAAGAGGGGTCCCCTGAATGTCACAATGGGCACTGGGCACAAGGGGGTGCCGAGGATGTCACAATGGGCCCTGGGGACAATTGGGGGTCCTGGGATGTCACAATGGGCCCTGAGGACAATGGTGGGTCCCCTGAATGTCACAATGGGCCCTGGGGACAAAGGGGGGTCCGCAGGATGTCACAATGGGCACTGGGGACAAAGGGGGGCGTCCCCATGGTGTCACAATGGGCCCAAGTGACAAGGAGGGTCCCCACGGTGCCACGATGGGTCCTGGGGACAAGGGCGTCCCCCAGATGTCACAATGGGCCCTGGGGACAATGGGGTTGCCCAGGATGTCACAATGGGCCCTGGGGACAATGGGAGTCCCCATGGTGTCACAATGGGCCGTGGGGACAAAAGGGGTCCCCAGGATTTCACAATAGCACTGGGGACAAAGGGGGGTCATGGGATGTCACAATGGGCTCCAGTGAGAAAGAGGGTCCTCATGGTGCCACAATGGGCCCTGGGGACAAAGGGGGTCCCCTGGATGTCACAATGGGCCCTGGGGACAAGGAGGGTCCCCAGCATGTCACAATGGGCCCTGGGGACAAAGGGGGTGCAGAGGATGTCACAATGGGCCCTGGGGACAAAGGGGGGTCCTGGGACGTCACAATGGGCCCTGGGGACAAGGGGGGGTCCTGGGACGTCACAATGGGCCCTGGGGACAAGGGGGTGCAGAGGATGTCACAATGGGCCCTGGGGACAATGTCGGGTCCTGGGACGTCACAATGGGCCCTGGGGACAAGGGGGGGTCCCCAGGATGTCACAATGGGCCCTGGGGACAAAGAGGGGTCCCCTGAATGTCACAATGGGCCCTGGGGACAAGGGGGTGCAGTGGATGTTACAATGGGCCCTGGGGACAATGGGGGGTGTCCAGGATGTGAGAATGAGTCCTGAGGACAAGGGGGGGTCCCCATGGTGTCACAATGGGTCCCCAGTGACAAGGAGGGGTCCCCATGGTGTCACAATAGGCCCTGGGGACAAAGTGGGGTCCAAGAATGTCACAATGGGCCCTGGGGACAAAAGGGGTTGCCATGGTGCCACAATGGGCCCTGGGGTCAAAGGGGGTCCCCATGGTGCTACAATGGGCCCTGGGGACAAAGGGGGGTCCTGGGATGTCACAATGGGCCCTGGGGACAAAGGGGGTCCCCATGGTGCTACAATGGGCCCTGGGGACAAAGGGAGGTCCTGGGATGTCACAACGGGCCCTGGGAGCAAGGGGGTGGCCAGGATGTCACAATGGGTCCTGGGGAAAATGGGGGGTGCCCAGGATGTCACAATGGACCCTGAGGACAAGCGGGGGTCTCCATGGTGTCACAATGGGCCCCAGTGACAAAGGGGGTCCCCTGATTGTCACAATAGGTCCTGGGGACAATGGGGGGTCCTGGGACGTCACAATGGGCCCTGGGGACAAGGAGGGATCCCCAGGATGTCACAATGGGCCCTGGGGACAAGGAGGGATCGCCAGGATGTCACAATGGGCCCTGGGGACAAGGGGGGTCCTGGGATGTCACAATGGGCCTTGGGAACAAGGGGGTCCCCCAGATATCACAATGGGCCCTGGGGACAATGTACGGTCCTGGGCTGTCACAATGGACCCTGAGGACAAGGGGGGTCCCTAGGATGTCACAATGAAGTCCTGGGACAAAGGGGGTCCCCAGGATGTCACAATGGGGCCTGGGGACCAGGGGGGGTCCCCAGGATGTCACAATGGGCCCCAGTGACAAAGGGGGTCCCTATGGTGCCACAATGGGCCCTGGGGACAAAGGGGGTCCCCTGGATGTCACAATGGGCTCTGGGGACAAGGAGGGTCCCCAGGATGTCACAATGGGCCCTGGGGACTAGGGGGGGTCCTGGGATGTCACAATGGGCCCTAGTGACAAAGGGGGTCCCTATGGTGCCACAATGGGCCCTGGGGACAAAGGGGGTGCCCTGGATGTCACAATGGGCTCTGGGGATAAGGAGGGTCCCCAGGATGTCACAATGGGCCCTGGGGACAAAGAGCGTCCCCAGCATGTGACAATGGGCCCTGGGGACAAAGGGGGTCCCCACGGTATCAGAATGGGCCCTGGGGACAAAGGGGGGTCCCCTGAATGTCACAATGGGCCCTGGGGACAATGTGGGGTTCCCTGAATGTCACAATGGGCCCTGGGGACAAGGGGGTGCCGAGGATGTCACAATGGGCCCTGGGGACAATGGGGGGTCCTGGGACCTCACAATGGGCCCTGAGGACAATGGTGGGTCCCCTGAATGTCAAAATGGGCCCTGGGGACAAAGGGGGGTCCGCAGGATGTCACAATGGGCACTGGGGACAAAGGGGGTGTCCCCAGGATGTCACAATGGGCCCTGGGGACAATGTGGGGTCCTGGGATTTCACAATGGGCCCCAGTGACAAAGGGGGTCCCCTAAATGTCACAATGGGTCCTGGGGACAATGGGGGGTCCTGGGACGTCACAATGGGCCCTGGGGACAAGGAGGGATCCCCAGGATGTCACAATGGGCCCTGGGGACAAGGGGGTGTCCCCAGGATGTCACAATGGGCCCTGCGGACAAGGGTGGTACCCACGGTGTCACAATGGGCACTGGGCACAAGGGGGGGTCCCTATAGTGTCGCAATGGGTCCTGGGGACAAGTGGGGTCCCCTGAAAGTCACAATGGGCCCTGAGGACAATGGTGGGTCCCCTGAATGTCAAAATGGGCCCCAGTGACAAACGGGGGCCCCTGAATGTCACAATGGGCCCTGGGGACAAGGAGGGATCCCCAGGATGTCACAATGGGCCCTGGGGACAATGGCGGGTCCTGGGACGTCACAATGGGCCCTGGGGACAAGGGGGGGTCCCCTGGATGTCACAATGGGCCCTGGGGACAAGGAGGGATTCCCAGGACGTCACAATGGGCCCTGGGGACAAGGGGGTGTCCCCAGGATGTCACAATGGGCCCTGCGGACAAGGGTGGTACCCACGGTGTCACAATGGGCACTGGGCACAAGGTGGGGTCCCTATAGTGTCACAATGGGTCCTGGGGACAAGTGGGGTCCCCTGAAAGTCACAATGGGCCCTGGGGACAATGTGGGGTCCTGGGATGTCACAATGGGCGCCAGTGACAAACGGGGGCCCCTGAATGTCACAATGGGCCCTGGGGACAATGGGGGGTCCCGGGACGTCACAATGGGCCCTGGGGACAAGGAGGGATCCCCAGGATGTCACAATGGGCCCTGGGGACAAAGAGGCGTCCCCTGAATGTCACAATGGGCCCTGGGGACAAGGGGGTGCCGCGGATGTCACAATGGGCCCTGGGGACAAGGGAGATCCCCATGGTGTCACAATAAGCCCTGGGGACAAAGTGGGGTCCTGGGATGTCACAATGGGCCCTGGGGACAATGGGGGTCCTGGGACGTCACAATGGGCCCTGGGGACAATGGGGGTCCCCACGGTGCCACGATGGGTCCTGGGGACAAGGGCGTCCCCCTAGATGTCACAATGGGCCCTGGGGACAATGGGGTTGCCCAGGATGTCACAATGGACCGTGGGGACAAAGGGGGGTGGGCAGGATGTCACAATGGGCACTGGGGACAAAGGGGGGGTCCCCATGGTGTCACAATGGGTCCCCAGTGACAAGGAGGGTTCCCCATGGTGTCACAATAGGCCCTGGGGACAAAGTGGGGTCCTAGAATGTCACAATGAGCCCTGGGGACAAAGGGGGGTCCTGGGATGTCACAATGGGCCCTGGGGACAAGAGGGGATTCCTAGGATGTCACAATGGGCCCTGGGGACTAATGTGGTCCCCACGGTGTCACAATATGTCCTGGAGACAAAGAGGGGTCCCCAGGATGTCACAATGGGCCCTTGGGACAATGGGGTTCCTGGGATGTCACAATGGGTCCCCAGTGACAAAGGGGGTCCCCAGGATGTCTCAGTGGGCCCTGAGGACAATGGGAGGTCCCCATGGTGTCACAATGGGTCCCCAGTGACAAGGGAGGTCTCCACAGTGCCAGGATGGGTCCTGGGGACAAGGAGGTCCCCAGGATGTCACAATGGGCCGTGGGGACAAAGAGGCTCCCCAGGATGTCACAATGGGACCTGGGGACAAGGGGGTCTCCAGGAACTCACACTGGGCTCTGGGGACAATGGAGGTTCCCCAGGATGTTCACAATAGGCCCTGAGGACAAGGGGTGGTCCCCATGCTGTCACAATGGGTCTCCAGTGACAAGGGGGTCCCCAAGGTGTCACAATGGGCCCTGGGGACAATGGGGGGTCCTGGGACGTAACAATAGGCCCTGGGGACAAGGGGGTTCCCCACAGTGTCACAATGGGCCCTGGGGACAAAGGGGGTCCGCACGGTGTTACAATGGTCCCGGGGGACAAAGGGGGATGCCCAGGATGTCACAATGGGCCCTGAGGACAAGGGGGGGTCCCCATGGTGTCACAATGGGTCCCCAGTGACAAGGAGGGTCCCCATGGTGTCATGATGGGTCCTGGGGACAAGGGGGTCCCCAGGATGTAACAATGGACCCTGGGGACAATGGGGGGTCCTGGGACGTCACAATGGGTCCCAGTGACATGGGGGTCCCCAGGATGTCACAATGGGCCCTGGGGACAATGTGGGGTCCTGGGACGTCACAATGGGCCCTGGGGACAAGGAGGGATCCCCAGGATGTCACAATGGGCCCTGGGGACAATGGGGGGTCCTGGGACGTCACAATGGGCCCTAGGGACAAGAGGGGGTCCCCAGGATGTCACAATGGGCCCTGGGGACAAAGAGGGGTCCCCTGAATGTCACAATGGGCCCTGGGGACAAGGGGGTGCCGAGGATGTCACAATGGGCCCTGGGGACAATGGGGGTCCTGGGACGTCACGATGGGCCCTGGGGACACAGAGGGGCCGTAGGACGTCACAATCAGTCCTGGCGACAAGATGGGGTCCCCTGAGAGTCACAATGAGCCCTGGGAAGAGAGGGGGCTCCCAAGGACATCACAATGGGCCCTGGGAACAATGGGGGGTCCTGGGACGTCACAATGGGCCCTGGGGACTAGGAGGGATCCCCAGGATGTCACAATAGGCCCTGGGGAGAAGGGGGGGTCCCCAGGATGTCACAATGGGCCCTGGGGACAAAGAGGGGTCCCCTGAATGTCACAATGGGCCCTGGGGACAAGGGGGTGCAGAGGATGTCACAATGGGCCCTGGGGACAATGGGGGCTCCTGGGATGTCACAATGGGCCCTGGGGACAAGGAGGGATCCCCAGGATGTCACAATGGGCCCTGGGGACAAGGGGGGGTCGCCAGGATGTCACAATGGGCCCTGGGGACAAAGTAAGGTCCCGGGATGTCACAATGGGCCCTGGGGACAAGGGGGGGTCCCCAGGATGTCACAATGGGCCTTGGGAACAAGGGGGTCCCCCAGATATCACAATGGGCCCTGGGGACAATGTAAGGTCCTGGGCTGTCACAATGGACCCTGAGGACAAGGGGGGTCCCCAGGATGTCACAATGAAGTCTTGGGACAAAGGGGTCCCCAGGATGTTCACAATGGGCCCTGGGGACCAGGGGGGGTCCTGGGATGTCACAATGGGCCCCAGTGACAAAGGGGGTCCCTATGGTGCCACAATGGGCCCTGGGGACAAAGGGGGTCCCCTGGATGTCACAATGGGCCCTGGGGACAAAGAGGATCCCCAGCATGTCACAATGGGCCCTGGGGACAAAGGGGGTCCCCACGGTATCAGAATGGGCCCTGGGGACAAGGGGGGTCCCCTGAATGTCACAATGGGCCCTGGGGACAATGGGGGGTCCTGGGACCTCACAATGGGCCCTGAGGACAATGGTGGGTCCCCTGAATGTCAAAATGGGCCCTGGGGACAAAGGGGGGTCCGCAGGATGTCACAATGGGCACTGGGGACAAAGGGGGGGTCCCCAGGATGTCACAATGGGCCCTGGGGACAGTGTGGGGTCCTGGGATTTCACAATGGGCCCCAGTGACAAAGGGGGTCCCCTGAATGTCACAATGGGTCCTGGGGACAATGGGGGCTCCTGGGACGTCACAATGGGCCCGGGGGACAAGGAGGGATTCCCAAAATGTCACAATGGGCCCTGGGGACAAGGGGGTGTCCCCAGGATGTCACAATGGGCCCTGCGGACAAGGGTGGTACCCACGGTGTCACAATGGGCACTGGGCACAAGGGGGGGTCCCTATAGTGTCACAATGGGTCCTGGGGACAAGTGGAGTCCCCTGAAAGTCACAATGGGCCCTTGGGACAATGTGGGGTCCTGGGATCTCACAATGGGCCCCAATGACAAACGGGGGCCCCTGAATGTCACAATGGGTCCTGGGGACAATGGGGGGTCCTGGGACGTCACAATGGGCCCTGGGGACAAAGGGCGGTCCTCAGGATATCACAATGGGCCCTGGGGACAAAAGGTGGTCGCCAGGATATCACAATGGGCTTTGGTGACAATGGGGTCCCCAGGATGTCACAATGGGCCCTGGGGACAAAGAGTGTCCCCAGGATATCAGAATGGGCCCTGAGGACAAGTTGGGGTCCCCTGAATTTCACAATGGGCCCTGGGGACAAAGAGGGCTCCCCAACATATCACAATGGGCCCTGGGGACAATGGGGGGTCCTGGGACGTCACAATGGGCCCTGGGGACAAGGAGGGATCCACAGGATGTCACAATGGGCCCTGGGGACAATGGGGGGTCCTGGGACGTCACAATGGGCCCTGGGGACAAGGGGGGGTCCCCAGGATGTCACAATGGGCCCTGGGGACAAAGAGGGGTCCCCTGAATGTCACAATGGGCCCTGGGGACAAGGGGGTGCCGAGGATGTCACAATGGGCCCTGGGGACAATGGGGGTCCTGGGACGTCACGATGGGCCCTGGGGACACAGAGGGGCCGTAGGACGTCACAATCAGTCCTGGCGACAAGATGGGGTCCCCTGAGAGTCACAATGAGCCCTGGGAAGAGAGGGGGCTCCCAAGGACATCACAATGGGCCCTGGGAACAATGGGGGGTCCTGGGACGTCACAATGGGCCCTGGGGACTAGGAGGGATCCCCAGGATGTCACAATAGGCCCTGGGGAGAAGGGGGGGTCCCCAGGATGTCACAATGGGCCCTGGGGACAAAGAGGGGTCCCCTGAATGTCACAATGGGCCCTGGGGACAAGGGGGTGCAGAGGATGTCACAATGGGCCCTGGGGACAATGGGGGCTCCTGGGATGTCACAATGGGCCCTGGGGACAAGGAGGGATCCCCAGGATGTCACAATGGGCCCTGGGGACAAGGGGGGGTCGCCAGGATGTCACAATGGGCCCTGGGGACAAAGTAAGGTCCCGGGATGTCACAATGGGCCCTGGGGACAAGGGGGGGTCCCCAGGATGTCACAATGGGCCTTGGGAACAAGGGGGTCCCCCAGATATCACAATGGGCCCTGGGGACAATGTAAGGTCCTGGGCTGTCACAATGGACCCTGAGGACAAGGGGGGTCCCCAGGATGTCACAATGAAGTCTTGGGACAAAGGGGTCCCCAGGATGTTCACAATGGGCCCTGGGGACCAGGGGGGGTCCTGGGATGTCACAATGGGCCCCAGTGACAAAGGGGGTCCCTATGGTGCCACAATGGGCCCTGGGGACAAAGGGGGTCCCCTGGATGTCACAATGGGCCCTGGGGACAAAGAGGATCCCCAGCATGTCACAATGGGCCCTGGGGACAAAGGGGGTCCCCACGGTATCAGAATGGGCCCTGGGGACAAGGGGGGTCCCCTGAATGTCACAATGGGCCCTGGGGACAATGGGGGGTCCTGGGACCTCACAATGGGCCCTGAGGACAATGGTGGGTCCCCTGAATGTCAAAATGGGCCCTGGGGACAAAGGGGGGTCCGCAGGATGTCACAATGGGCACTGGGGACAAAGGGGGGGTCCCCAGGATGTCACAATGGGCCCTGGGGACAGTGTGGGGTCCTGGGATTTCACAATGGGCCCCAGTGACAAAGGGGGTCCCCTGAATGTCACAATGGGTCCTGGGGACAATGGGGGCTCCTGGGACGTCACAATGGGCCCGGGGGACAAGGAGGGATTCCCAAAATGTCACAATGGGCCCTGGGGACAAGGGGGTGTCCCCAGGATGTCACAATGGGCCCTGCGGACAAGGGTGGTACCCACGGTGTCACAATGGGCACTGGGCACAAGGGGGGGTCCCTATAGTGTCACAATGGGTCCTGGGGACAAGTGGAGTCCCCTGAAAGTCACAATGGGCCCTTGGGACAATGTGGGGTCCTGGGATCTCACAATGGGCCCCAATGACAAACGGGGGCCCCTGAATGTCACAATGGGTCCTGGGGACAATGGGGGGTCCTGGGACGTCACAATGGGCCCTGGGGACAAAGGGCGGTCCTCAGGATATCACAATGGGCCCTGGGGACAAAAGGTGGTCGCCAGGATATCACAATGGGCTTTGGTGACAATGGGGTCCCCAGGATGTCACAATGGGCCCTGGGGACAAAGAGTGTCCCCAGGATATCAGAATGGGCCCTGAGGACAAGTTGGGGTCCCCTGAATTTCACAATGGGCCCTGGGGACAAAGAGGGCTCCCCAACATATCACAATGGGCCCTGGGGACAATGGGGGGTCCTGGGACGTCACAATGGGCCCTGGGGACAAGGAGGGATCCACAGGATGTCACAATGGGCCCTGGGGACAATGGGGGGTCCTGGGACGTCACAATGGGCCCTGGGGACAAGGGGGGGTCCCCAGGATGTCACAATGGGCCCTGGGGACAAAGAGGGGTCCCCTGAATGTCACAATGGGCCCTGGGGACAATGGGGGGCGTCCAGGATGTGAGAATGAGTCCTGAGGACAAGGCGGGGTCCCCATGGTATCACAATGGGTCCCCAGTGACAAGGAGGGGTCCCCATGGTGTCACAATAGGCCCTGGGGACAAAGTGGGGTCCAAGAATGTCACAATGGGCCCTGGGGACAAAAGCGGTTGCCATGGTGCCACAATGGGCCCTGGGGTCAAAGGGGGTCCCCATGGTGCTACAATGGGCCCTGGGGACAAAGGGGGGTCCTGGGATGTCACAATAGGCCCCAGTGACAAAGAGGGTCCCCAGGATGTCACAATGGGCCCTGGGGACAAAGAGGGGTCCCCTGAATGTCACAATGGGCCCTGGGGAGAAGGGGGTGCAGAGGATGTCACAATGGGCCCTGGGGACAAGGGTGGTACCCACGGGGTCACAATGGGCCCTGGGCAAAAGGGGGGGTCCCCATAGTGTCACAATGGGTCCTGGGGACAATGGGGGGTCCTGGGACGTCACAATGGGCTCTGGGGACAAGGGGGGGTCCCCAGGATGTCACAATGGGCCCTGG
Organism: Patagioenas fasciata; assembly: GCF_037038585.1. Lineage (NCBI taxonomy): Eukaryota > Metazoa > Chordata > Aves > Columbiformes > Columbidae > Patagioenas > Patagioenas fasciata. The sequence goes on from NC_092543.1 coordinate 733,921, forward strand.
GGACAAAGAGGGGTCCCCTGAATGTCACAATGGGCCCTGGGGACAAGGGGTTGCAGTGGATGTCACAATGGGCCCTGGGGACAATGCGGGGTGTCCAGGATGTCAGAATGACTCCTGAGGACAAGGGGGGGTCCCCATGGTGTCACAATCGGTCCCCAGTGGCAAGGAGGGGTCCCCATGGTGTCACAATAGGCCCTGGGGACAAAGTGGGGTCCAAGAATGTCACAATGGGCCCTGGGGACAAAAGGGGTTGCCATAGTACCACAATGGGCCCTGGGGTCAAAGGGGGTCCCCATGGTGCTACAATGGGCCCTGGGGATAAAGGGGGGTCCTGGGATGTCACAATGGGCCCTGGGGACAAAGGGGGTGTCCCCATGGTGCCACAACGGGCCCTGGAAGCAAGGGGGTGGCCAGGATGTCACAATGGGTCCTGGGGAAAATGGGGGGTGCCCAAGATGTCACAATGCAGCCTGAGGACAAGCGGGGGTCTCCATGGTGTCACAATGGGCCCCAGTGACAAAGGGGGTCCCCTGAATGTCACAATAGGTCCTGGGGACAATGGGGGGTCCTGGGATGTCACAATGGGCCCTGGGGACAAGGAGGGATCCCCAGGATGTCACAATGGGCCCTGGGGACAATGGGGGGTCCTGGGACGTCACAATGGGCCCTGGGGACAAGGGGGGGTCCCCAGGATGTCACAATGGGCCCTGGGGACAATGGGGGGTCCTGGGATGTCACAATGGGCCCTGGGGACAAGGAGGGATCCCCAGGATGTCACAATGGGCCCTGGGGACAATGGGGGGTCCTGGGATGTCACAATGGACCCTGAGGACAAGGGGGGTCCCCAGGATGTCACAATGAAGTCTTGGGACAAAGGGGGTCCCCAGGATGTCACAATGGGGCCTGGGGACCAGGGGGCGTCCTGGGATGTTACAATGGGCCCTGGGGACAAGGGGGGGTCCCCAGGATGTCACAATGGGCCTTGGGAACAAGGGGGTCCCCCAGATATCACAATGGGCCCTGGGGACAATGTAAGGTCCTGGGCTGTCACAATGGACCCTGAGGACAAGGGGGGACCCCAGGATGTCACAATGAAATCTTGGGACAAAGGGGGTCCCCACGATGTCACAATGGGCCCTGGGGACAAAGGGGTTCCCCTGAATGTCACAATGGGCCCTGGGGACAATGGGGGGTCCTGGGATGTCACAATGGACCCTGGGGACAAGGGGGTGCCGAGGATGTCACAATGGGCCCTGGGGACAATGGGGGGTCCTGGGACCTCACAATGGGCCCTGAGGACAATGGTGGGTCCCCTGAATGTCAAAATGGGCCCTGGGGACAAAGGGGGGTCCGCAGGATGTCACAATGGGCACTGGGGATAAAGGGGGGGTCCCCATGGTGTCACAATGGGCCCAAGTGACAAGGAGGGTCCCCACGGTGCCAGGATGGGTCCTGGGGACAAGGGCGTCCCCCAGATGTCACAATGGGCCCTGGGGACAATGGGAGGCCCCAAGGTGTTCAGAACGAGCCCTGGGGACAAAGTGGAATCCTGGAATGTCACAATGGCCCCCAGTGACAAAGGGGTTCCCCATGGTGCCACAATGGGCCCTGGGGACAAAAGGGGTCCCCAGGATTTCACAATAGCACTGGGGACAAAGGGGGGTCATGGGATGTCACAATGGGCCTTGGGGACACAGAGGGGCCCTAGGACGTCACAATCAGCCCTGGGGACAAGGGGGGGTCCCCTGAAAGTCACAATGAGCCCTGGGAACAGAGGGGGCTCCCCAGGACATCACAATGGGCCCTGGGAACAATGGGGGGTCCTGGGACATCTCAATGGGCCCTGGGGACAAGGGGGGGTCTCCAGGATGTCACAATGGGCCCTGGGGACAAAGAGGGGTCCCTAAAGTGTCACAATGGGCCCTGGGGACACAGAGTGGCCCTGGGACGTCACAATCAGCCCTGGGGACAAAGTGGGGTCCTGGGATGTCACAATGGGCCACAGTGACAAAGGGGGTCCCCATAGTGCCACAATGGGCCGTGGGGACAAAAGGGGTGCCCAGGATGTCACAATGGGCCCTGGGGACCAGGGTGGTCCTGCGATGTCACAATGGGCCCTGGGGACAAAGGGTGTCCCCTGGTTTTCACAATGGGCCCTGGGGACAAAAGGTGGTCGCCAGGATATCACAATGGGCTTTGGTGACAATGGGGTCCCCAGGATGTCACAATGGGCCCTGGGGACAAAGAGTGTCCCCAGGATATCAGAATGGGCCCTGAGGACAAGTTGGGGTCCCCTGAATTTCACAATGGGCCCTGGGGACAAAGAGGGCTCCCCAACATATCACAATGGGCCCTGGGGACAATGGGGGGTCCTGGGACGTCACAATGGGCCCTGGGGACAAGGAGGGATCCACAGGATGTCACAATGGGCCCTGGGGACAATGGGGGGTCCTGGGACGTCACAATGGGCCCTGGGGACAAGGGGGGGTCCCCAGGATGTCACAATGGGCCCTGGGGACAAAGAGGGGTCCCCTGAATGTCACAATGGGCCCTGGGGACAATGGGGGGCGTCCAGGATGTGAGAATGAGTCCTGAGGACAAGGCGGGGTCCCCATGGTATCACAATGGGTCCCCAGTGACAAGGAGGGGTCCCCATGGTGTCACAATAGGCCCTGGGGACAAAGTGGGGTCCAAGAATGTCACAATGGGCCCTGGGGACAAAAGCGGTTGCCATGGTGCCACAATGGGCCCTGGGGTCAAAGGGGGTCCCCATGGTGCTACAATGGGCCCTGGGGACAAAGGGGGGTCCTGGGATGTCACAATAGGCCCCAGTGACAAAGAGGGTCCCCAGGATGTCACAATGGGCCCTGGGGACAAAGAGGGGTCCCCTGAATGTCACAATGGGCCCTGGGGAGAAGGGGGTGCAGAGGATGTCACAATGGGCCCTGGGGACAAGGGTGGTACCCACGGGGTCACAATGGGCCCTGGGCAAAAGGGGGGGTCCCCATAGTGTCACAATGGGTCCTGGGGACAATGGGGGGTCCTGGGACGTCACAATGGGCTCTGGGGACAAGGGGGGGTCCCCAGGATGTCACAATGGGCCCTGGGGACAAAGAGGGGTCCCCTGAATGTCACAATGGGCCCTGGGGACAAGGGGTTGCAGTGGATGTCACAATGGGCCCTGGGGACAAGGGGGGGTCCCCAGGATGTCACAATGGGCCCTGGGGACAATGGGGGGTCCTGGGATGTCACAATGGGCCCTGGGGACAAGGAGGGATCCCCAGGATGTCACAATGGGCCCTGGGGACAATGGGGGGTCCTGGGATGTCACAATGGACCCTGAGGACAAGGGGGGTCCCCAGGATGTCACAATGAAGTCTTGGGACAAAGGGGGTCCCCAGGATGTCACAATGGGGCCTGGGGACCAGGGGGCGTCCTGGGATGTTACAATGGGCCCTGGGGACAAGGGGGGGTCCCCAGGATGTCACAATGGGCCTTGGGAACAAGGGGGTCCCCCAGATATCACAATGGGCCCTGGGGACAATGTAAGGTCCTGGGCTGTCACAATGGACCCTGAGGACAAGGGGGGACCCCAGGATGTCACAATGAAATCTTGGGACAAAGGGGGTCCCCACGATGTCACAATGGGCCCTGGGGACAAAGGGGTTCCCCTGAATGTCACAATGGGCCCTGGGGACAATGGGGGGTCCTGGGATGTCACAATGGACCCTGGGGACAAGGGGGTGCCGAGGATGTCACAATGGGCCCTGGGGACAATGGGGGGTCCTGGGACCTCACAATGGGCCCTGAGGACAATGGTGGGTCCCCTGAATGTCAAAATGGGCCCTGGGGACAAAGGGGGGTCCGCAGGATGTCACAATGGGCACTGGGGATAAAGGGGGGGTCCCCATGGTGTCACAATGGGCCCAAGTGACAAGGAGGGTCCCCACGGTGCCAGGATGGGTCCTGGGGACAAGGGCGTCCCCCAGATGTCACAATGGGCCCTGGGGACAATGGGAGGCCCCAAGGTGTTCAGAACGAGCCCTGGGGACAAAGTGGAATCCTGGAATGTCACAATGGCCCCCAGTGACAAAGGGGTTCCCCATGGTGCCACAATGGGCCCTGGGGACAAAAGGGGTCCCCAGGATTTCACAATAGCACTGGGGACAAAGGGGGGTCATGGGATGTCACAATGGGCCTTGGGGACACAGAGGGGCCCTAGGACGTCACAATCAGCCCTGGGGACAAGGGGGGGTCCCCTGAAAGTCACAATGAGCCCTGGGAACAGAGGGGGCTCCCCAGGACATCACAATGGGCCCTGGGAACAATGGGGGGTCCTGGGACATCTCAATGGGCCCTGGGGACAAGGGGGGGTCTCCAGGATGTCACAATGGGCCCTGGGGACAAAGAGGGGTCCCTAAAGTGTCACAATGGGCCCTGGGGACACAGAGTGGCCCTGGGACGTCACAATCAGCCCTGGGGACAAAGTGGGGTCCTGGGATGTCACAATGGGCCACAGTGACAAAGGGGGTCCCCATAGTGCCACAATGGGCCGTGGGGACAAAAGGGGTGCCCAGGATGTCACAATGGGCCCTGGGGACCAGGGTGGTCCTGCGATGTCACAATGGGCCCTGGGGACAAAGGGTGTCCCCTGGTTTTCACAATGGGCCCTGGGGACAAAAGGTGGTCGCCAGGATATCACAATGGGCTTTGGTGACAATGGGGTCCCCAGGATGTCACAATGGGCCCTGGGGACAAAGAGTGTCCCCAGGATATCAGAATGGGCCCTGAGGACAAGTTGGGGTCCCCTGAATTTCACAATGGGCCCTGGGGACAAAGAGGGCTCCCCAACATATCACAATGGGCCCTGGGGACAATGGGGGGTCCTGGGACGTCACAATGGGCCCTGGGGACAAGGAGGGATCCACAGGATGTCACAATGGGCCCTGGGGACAATGGGGGGTCCTGGGACGTCACAATGGGCCCTGGGGACAAGGGGGGGTCCCCAGGATGTCACAATGGGCCCTGGGGACAAAGAGGGGTCCCCTGAATGTCACAATGGGCCCTGGGGACAATGGGGGGCGTCCAGGATGTGAGAATGAGTCCTGAGGACAAGGCGGGGTCCCCATGGTATCACAATGGGTCCCCAGTGACAAGGAGGGGTCCCCATGGTGTCACAATAGGCCCTGGGGACAAAGTGGGGTCCAAGAATGTCACAATGGGCCCTGGGGACAAAAGCGGTTGCCATGGTGCCACAATGGGCCCTGGGGTCAAAGGGGGTCCCCATGGTGCTACAATGGGCCCTGGGGACAAAGGGGGGTCCTGGGATGTCACAATAGGCCCCAGTGACAAAGAGGGTCCCCAGGATGTCACAATGGGCCCTGGGGACAAAGAGGGGTCCCCTGAATGTCACAATGGGCCCTGGGGAGAAGGGGGTGCAGAGGATGTCACAATGGGCCCTGGGGACAAGGGTGGTACCCACGGGGTCACAATGGGCCCTGGGCAAAAGGGGGGGTCCCCATAGTGTCACAATGGGTCCTGGGGACAATGGGGGGTCCTGGGACGTCACAATGGGCTCTGGGGACAAGGGGGGGTCCCCAGGATGTCACAATGGGCCCTGGGGACAAAGAGGGGTCCCCTGAATGTCACAATGGGCCCTGGGGACAAGGGGTTGCAGTGGATGTCACAATGGGCCCTGGGGACAAGGGGGGGTCCCCAGGATGTCACAATGGGCCCTGGGGACAATGGGGGGTCCTGGGATGTCACAATGGGCCCTGGGGACAAGGAGGGATCCCCAGGATGTCACAATGGGCCCTGGGGACAATGGGGGGTCCTGGGATGTCACAATGGACCCTGAGGACAAGGGGGGTCCCCAGGATGTCACAATGAAGTCTTGGGACAAAGGGGGTCCCCAGGATGTCACAATGGGGCCTGGGGACCAGGGGGCGTCCTGGGATGTTACAATGGGCCCTGGGGACAAGGGGGGGTCCCCAGGATGTCACAATGGGCCTTGGGAACAAGGGGGTCCCCCAGATATCACAATGGGCCCTGGGGACAATGTAAGGTCCTGGGCTGTCACAATGGACCCTGAGGACAAGGGGGGACCCCAGGATGTCACAATGAAATCTTGGGACAAAGGGGGTCCCCACGATGTCACAATGGGCCCTGGGGACAAAGGGGTTCCCCTGAATGTCACAATGGGCCCTGGGGACAATGGGGGGTCCTGGGATGTCACAATGGACCCTGGGGACAAGGGGGTGCCGAGGATGTCACAATGGGCCCTGGGGACAATGGGGGGTCCTGGGACCTCACAATGGGCCCTGAGGACAATGGTGGGTCCCCTGAATGTCAAAATGGGCCCTGGGGACAAAGGGGGGTCCGCAGGATGTCACAATGGGCACTGGGGATAAAGGGGGGGTCCCCATGGTGTCACAATGGGCCCAAGTGACAAGGAGGGTCCCCACGGTGCCAGGATGGGTCCTGGGGACAAGGGCGTCCCCCAGATGTCACAATGGGCCCTGGGGACAATGGGAGGCCCCAAGGTGTTCAGAACGAGCCCTGGGGACAAAGTGGAATCCTGGAATGTCACAATGGCCCCCAGTGACAAAGGGGTTCCCCATGGTGCCACAATGGGCCCTGGGGACAAAAGGGGTCCCCAGGATTTCACAATAGCACTGGGGACAAAGGGGGGTCATGGGATGTCACAATGGGCCTTGGGGACACAGAGGGGCCCTAGGACGTCACAATCAGCCCTGGGGACAAGGGGGGGTCCCCTGAAAGTCACAATGAGCCCTGGGAACAGAGGGGGCTCCCCAGGACATCACAATGGGCCCTGGGAACAATGGGGGGTCCTGGGACGTCTCAATGGGCCCTGGGGACAAGGGGGGGTCTCCAGGATGTCACAATGGGCCCTGGGGACAAAGAGGGGTCCCTAAAGTGTCACAATGGGCCCTGGGGACACAGAGTGGCCCTGGGACGTCACAATCAGCCCTGGGGACAAAGTGGGGTCCTGGGATGTCACAATGGGCCACAGTGACAAAGGGGGTCCCCATAGTGCCACAATGGGCCGTGGGGACAAAAGGGGTGCCCAGGATGTCACAATGGGCCCTGGGGACCAGGGTGGTCCTGCGATGTCACAATGGGCCCTGGGGACAAAGGGTGTCCCCTGGTTTTCACAATGGGCCCTGGGGACAAAAGGTGGTCGCCAGGATATCACAATGGGCTTTGGTGACAATGGGGTCCCCAGGATGTCACAATGGGCCCTGGGGACAAAGAGTGTCCCCAGGATATCAGAATGGGCCCTGAGGACAAGTTGGGGTCCCCTGAATTTCACAATGGGCCCTGGGGACAAAGAGGGCTCCCCAACATATCACAATGGGCCCTGGGGACAATGGGGGGTCCTGGGACGTCACAATGGGCCCTGGGGACAAGGAGGGATCCACAGGATGTCACAATGGGCCCTGGGGACAATGGGGGGTCCTGGGACGTCACAATGGGCCCTGGGGACAAGGGGGGGTCCCCAGGATGTCACAATGGGCCCTGGGGACAAAGAGGGGTCCCCTGAATGTCACAATGGGCCCTGGGGACAATGGGGGGCGTCCAGGATGTGAGAATGAGTCCTGAGGACAAGGCGGGGTCCCCATGGTATCACAATGGGTCCCCAGTGACAAGGAGGGGTCCCCATGGTGTCACAATAGGCCCTGGGGACAAAGTGGGGTCCAAGAATGTCACAATGGGCCCTGGGGACAAAAGCGGTTGCCATGGTGCCACAATGGGCCCTGGGGTCAAAGGGGGTCCCCATGGTGCTACAATGGGCCCTGGGGACAAAGGGGGGTCCTGGGATGTCACAATAGGCCCCAGTGACAAAGAGGGTCCCCAGGATGTCACAATGGGCCCTGGGGACAAAGAGGGGTCCCCTGAATGTCACAATGGGCCCTGGGGAGAAGGGGGTGCAGAGGATGTCACAATGGGCCCTGGGGACAAGGGTGGTACCCACGGGGTCACAATGGGCCCTGGGCAAAAGGGGGGGTCCCCATAGTGTCACAATGGGTCCTGGGGACAATGGGGGGTCCTGGGACGTCACAATGGGCTCTGGGGACAAGGGGGGGTCCCCAGGATGTCACAATGGGCCCTGGGGACAAAGAGGGGTCCCCTGAATGTCACAATGGGCCCTGGGGACAAGGGGTTGCAGTGGATGTCACAATGGGCCCTGGGGACAATGCGGGGTGTCCAGGATGTCAGAATGACTCCTGAGGACAAGGGGGGGTCCCCATGGTGTCACAATCGGTCCCCAGTGGCAAGGAGGGGTCCCCATGGTGTCACAATAGGCCCTGGGGACAAAGTGGGGTCCAAGAATGTCACAATGGGCCCTGGGGACAAAAGGGGTTGCCATAGTACCACAATGGGCCCTGGGGTCAAAGGGGGTCCCCATGGTGCTACAATGGGCCCTGGGGATAAAGGGGGGTCCTGGGATGTCACAATGGGCCCTGGGGACAAAGGGGGTGTCCCCATGGTGCCACAACGGGCCCTGGAAGCAAGGGGGTGGCCAGGATGTCACAATGGGTCCTGGGGAAAATGGGGGGTGCCCAAGATGTCACAATGCAGCCTGAGGACAAGCGGGGGTCTCCATGGTGTCACAATGGGCCCCAGTGACAAAGGGGGTCCCCTGAATGTCACAATAGGTCCTGGGGACAATGGGGGGTCCTGGGATGTCACAATGGGCCCTGGGGACAAGGAGGGATCCCCAGGATGTCACAATGGGCCCTGGGGACAATGGGGGGTCCTGGGACGTCACAATGGGCCCTGGGGACAAGGGGGGGTCCCCAGGATGTCACAATGGGCCCTGGGGACAATGGGGGGTCCTGGGATGTCACAATGGGCCCTGGGGACAAGGAGGGATCCCCAGGATGTCACAATGGGCCCTGGGGACAATGGGGGGTCCTGGGATGTCACAATGGACCCTGAGGACAAGGGGGGTCCCCAGGATGTCACAATGAAGTCTTGGGACAAAGGGGGTCCCCAGGATGTCACAATGGGGCCTGGGGACCAGGGGGCGTCCTGGGATGTTACAATGGGCCCTGGGGACAAGGGGGGGTCCCCAGGATGTCACAATGGGCCTTGGGAACAAGGGGGTCCCCCAGATATCACAATGGGCCCTGGGGACAATGTAAGGTCCTGGGCTGTCACAATGGACCCTGAGGACAAGGGGGGACCCCAGGATGTCACAATGAAATCTTGGGACAAAGGGGGTCCCCACGATGTCACAATGGGCCCTGGGGACAAAGGGGTTCCCCTGAATGTCACAATGGGCCCTGGGGACAATGGGGGGTCCTGGGATGTCACAATGGACCCTGGGGACAAGGGGGTGCCGAGGATGTCACAATGGGCCCTGGGGACAATGGGGGGTCCTGGGACCTCACAATGGGCCCTGAGGACAATGGTGGGTCCCCTGAATGTCAAAATGGGCCCTGGGGACAAAGGGGGGTCCGCAGGATGTCACAATGGGCACTGGGGATAAAGGGGGGGTCCCCATGGTGTCACAATGGGCCCAAGTGACAAGGAGGGTCCCCACGGTGCCACGATGGGTCCTGGGGACAAGGGCGTCCCCCAGATGTCACAATGGGCCCTGGGGACAATGGGAGGCCCCAAGGTGTTCAGAACGAGCCCTGGGGACAAAGTGGAATCCTGGAATGTCACAATGGCCCCCAGTGACAAAGGGGTTCCCCATGGTGCCACAATGGGCCCTGGGGACAAAAGGGGTCCCCAGGATTTCACAATAGCACTGGGGACAAAGGGGGGTCATGGGATGTCACAATGGGCTCCAGTGACAAAGAGGGTCCTCATGGTGCCACAATGGGCCCTGGCGACAAAGGGGGTCCCCAGGATGTCACAATGGGCCCTGGGGACAAAGTGGGGTCCCCTGAATGTCACAATGGGCCGTGGGGACAATGGGGGGTCCTGGGACGTCACAATGGGCCCTGGGGACAAGGGGGTGCAGAGGATGTCACAATGGGCCCTGGGGACAATGTCGGGTCCTGGGACGTCACAATGGGCCCTGGGGACAAGGGGGGGTCCCCAGGATGTCACAATGGGCCCTGGGGACAAAGAGGGGTCCCCTGAATGTCACAATGGGCCCTGGGGTCAAAGGGGGTCCCCATGGTGCTACAATGGGCCCTGGGGACAAAGGGGGGTCCTGGGATGTCAAAATGGGCCCTGGGGACAAAGGGGGTGTCCCCATGGTGCCACAACGGGCCCTGGGAGCAAGGGGGTGGCCAGGATGTCACAATGGGTCCTGGGGAAAATGGTGGGTCCTGGGACGTCGCAATGGGCCCTGGGGACAAGGAGGGATCCCCAGGATGTCACTATGGGCCCTGGGGACAATGGGGGGTCCCCAGGATGTCACAGTGTGCCCTGGGTACAAAGAGGCGTCCCCGGAATGTCACAATGGGCCCTGGGGACAAGGGGGTGCCCTGAATGTCACAATGGGGCCTGGGGAAATTGGGGGGTCCTAAGACGTCACAATGGGCCCTGGGGACAATGGGAGTCCCCAAGGTGTCAGAACGAGCCCTGGGGACAAAGTGGAATCCTGGAATGTCACAATGGCCCCCAGTGACAAAGGGGTTCCCCATGGTGTCACAATGGGCCCTGGGGACAAAAGGGGTCCCCAAGATTTCGCAATAGCACTGGGGACAAAGGGGGGTCATGGGATGTCACAATGGGCCTTGGGGACACAGAGGGGCCCTAGGACGTCACAATCAGCCCTGGGGACAAGGGGGGGTCCCCTGAAAGTCACAATGAGCCCTGGGAACAGAGGGGGTTCCCCAGGACATCACAATGGGCCCTGGGAACAATGGGGGGTCCTGGGACGTCTCAATGGGCCCTGGGGACAAGGGGGGGTCTCCAGGATGTCACAATGGGCCCTGGGGACAAAGAGGGGTCCCTAAAGTGTCACAATGGGCCCTGGGGACACAGAGTGGCCCTGGGACGTCACAATCAGCCCTGGGGACAAAGTGGGGTCCTGGGATGTCACAATGGGCCACAGTGACAAAGGGGGTCCCCATAGTGCCACAATGGGCCGTGGGGACAAAAGGGGTGCCCAGGATGTCACAATGGGCCCTGGGGACCAGGGTGGTCCTGCGATGTCACAATGGGCCCTGGGGACAAAGGGTGTCCCCTGGTTTTCACAATGGGCTCTGGGGACAAAGGGGGGTCCTGCGATGTCACAATGAGCCCTGCGGTCAAGGGTGGTACCCACGGTGACACAATGGGCCCTGGGAACAAGGGGGGTTCCCCATAGTGTCACAATGGGTCCTGGGGAAAATGGGGTCCCCAGGATGTCACAATGGGCCCTGGGGACAATGTGGGGTCCTGGGATGTCACAATAGGCCCCAGTGACAAAGGGGTTCCCTGAATGTTACAATGGGTCCTAAGGACAATGGGGGTCCTGGGACGTCACAATGGGCCCTGGGGACAAGGAGGGATCCCCAGGATGTCACAATGGGCCCTGGGTACAAAGAGGCGTCCCCTGAATGTCGCAATGGGCCCTGGGGACAAGGGGGGGTCATAAGACGTCACAATGGGCTCTGGGGCCAAGCACGGATCCCCAGGATGTCACAATGGGCCCTGGAGACAATGGGGGGTCCTGGGACGTCACAATGGGTCCCGGTGACAAGGGGGCATCCCCAGGATGTCAAAATGCGCCCTGGGGCCCAGGGGGGTCCTGCGATGTCACAATGGGCCCTGGGGACAAAGGGGATCCCCACGGTATCAGAATGAGCCCTGGGGACAAAGGTGGGTCCTGGGATGTCACAATGAGCCCTGCGGACCTGGGTGGTACCCACGGTGTCACAATGGGCCCTGGGAACAAGGGGGGGTCCCCATAGTGTCACAATGTGTCCTGGGGACAATGTGGGGTCCTGGGATGTCACAATGGGTCCCAGTGACAAAGGGGCCCCCTGAATGTCACAATGGGTCCTGGGGACAACGGGGGGTCCTGCGACGTCACAATGGGCCCTGGGGACAAGGAGGGATCCCCAGGATGTCACAATGGGCCCTGGGGACAATGGGGGGTCCTGGGACGTCACAATGGGCCCCAGTGACAACGGGGGTCCCCAGGATGTGACAATGGGCCCGGGGGACAAAGAGGGGTCCACTGAATGTCACAATGGGCCCTGGGGACAAGGGGGTGCAGTGGATGTCACAATGGGCCCTGGGGACAATGGGGGGTCCTGGAATGTCACAATGGGCCTTGGGGACAATGGGGGTCCCCAGGATGTCACAATGGGCCCTGGGGACAATGGGGTTGCCCAGGATGTCACAATGGGCCCTGGGGACAATGGGAGTCCCCAAGGTGTCAGAACGAGCCCTGGGGACAAAGTGGAATCCTGGAATGTCACAATGGCCCCAGTGACAAAGGGGTTCCCCATGGTGCCACAATGGGCCCTGGGGACAAAAGGGGTCCCCAGGATTTCACAATAGCACTGGGGACAAAGGGGGGTCATGGGATGTCACAATGGGCTCTGGGGACAAGGAGGGTCCCCCAGGATGTCACAATGGGCCCTGGGGACAAAGGGGGTCCCGGGATGTCACAATGGGCCCCAGTGATAAAGAGGGTCCTCACGGTGCCACAATGGGCCCTGGGGACAAAGGGGGTCCCCTGGATGTCACAATGGGCCCTGCGGACAAGGGGGTGTCCCCAGGATGTCACAATGGGCCCTGCGGACAAGGGTGGTACCCACGGTGTCACAATGGTCACTGGGCACAAGGGGGGGTCCCTATAGTGTCACAATGGGTCCTGGGGACAAGTGGGGTCCCCAGGATGTCACAAGGGCCCTGGGGACAATGTGGGGTCCTGGGATGTCACAATGGGCCCCAGTGACAAAGGGGGTCCCCATGGTGTCACAATGGGCTGTGGGGACAAAAGGGGTACCCAGGATGTCACAATGGGCCCTGGGGACCAGGGTGGGTCCTGCGATGTCACAATGGGCCCTGGGGACAAAGGGGGTCCCCTGGATGTCAGAATGGGCTCTGGGGACAAAGGGGGGTCCTGGGATGTCACAATGAGCCCTGCGGTCAAGGGTGGTACCCACGGTGTCACAATGGGCCCTGGGAACAAGGGGGGGTCCCCAGGATGTCACAATGTGCCCTGGGTACAAAGAGGCGTCCCCTGAATGTCGCAATGGGCCCTGGGGACAATGGGGGGTCCTAAGACGTCACAATGGGCGGTCCTAAGACGTCACAATGGGCCCTGGGGCCAAGCACGGATCCCCAGGATGTCACAATGGGCCCTGGACACAATGGGGGGTCCTGGGACGTCACAATGGGTCCCGGTGACAAGGGGGCATCCCCAGGATGTCAAAATGCGCCCTGGGGCCCAGGGGGGTCCTGCGATGTCACAATGGGCCCTGGGGACAAAGGGGGTCCCCTGGATGTCACAATGGGCTCTGGGGACAAAGGGGATCCCCACGGTATCAGAATGGGCCCTGGGGACAAAGGGGGGTCCTGGGATGTCACAATGAGCCCTGCGGACAAGGGTGGTACCCACGGTGTCACAATGGGCCCTGGGAACAAGGGGGGGTCCCCATAGTGTCACAATGGGTCCTGGGGACAAGTGGGGTCCCCAGGATGTCACAATGTGTCCTGGGGATAATGTGGGGTCCTGGGATGTCACAATTGGCCCCAGTGACAAAGGGGCCCCCTGAATGTCACAATGGGTCCTGGGGACAATGGGGGGTCCTGGGACGTCACAATGGGCCCTGGGGACAGGGAGGGATCCCCAGGATGTCACAATGGGCCCTGGGGACAGTGGGGGGTCCTGGGACGTCACAATGGGCCCTGGGGACAAGGGGGGGTCCCCAGGATGTCACAATGGGCCCTGGGGACAAAGAGGGGTCCCCTGAATGTCACAATGGGCCCTGGGGACAAGGGGGTGCAGAGGATGTCACAATGGGCCCTGGGGACAATGGGGGGTCTTGGAATGTCACAATGGGCCTTGGGGACAATGGGGGTCCCCAGGATGTCACAATGGGCCCTTGGGACAATGGGGTTGCCCAGGATGTCACAATGGGCCCTGGGGACAATGGGGTTGCCCAGGATGTCACAATGGGCCCTGGGGACAATGGGAGTCCCCAAGGTGTCAGAACGAGCCCTGGGGACAAAGTGGAATCCTGGAATGTCACAATGGCCCCCAGTGACAAAGGGGTTCCCCATGGTGTCACAATGGGCCCTGGGGACAAGGGAGATCCCCATGGTGTCACAATAAGCCCTGGGGACAAAGTGGGGTCCTGGGATGTCACAATGGGCTCTGGGGACAAGGAGGGTCCCCAGGATGTCACAATGGGCCCTGGGGACAAAGGGGGGTCCTGGGATGTCACAATGGGCCCCAGTGACAAAGAGGGTCCTCATGGTGCCACAATGGGCCCTGGGGACAAAGGGGGTCCCCTGGATGTCACAATGGGCTCTGGGGACAAGGAGGGTCCCCAGGATGTCACAATGGGCCCTGGGGACAATGGGGGGTGTCCAGGATGTGAGAATGAGTCCTGAGGACAAGGGGGGGTCCCCATGGTGTCACAATGGGTCCCCAGTGACAAGGAGGGGTCCCCATGGTGCCACAATAGGCCCTGGGGACAAAGTGGGGTCCTGGGATGTCACAATGGGCCCTGGGGACAAAGGGGGTGTCCCCATGGTGCCACAACGGGCCCTGGGAGCAAGGGGTTGGCCAGGATGTCACAATGGGTCCTGGGGAAAATGGGGGGTGCCCAGGATGTCACAATGGAGCCTGAGGACAAGCGGGGGTCTCCATGGTGTCACAATGGGCCCCAGTGACAAAGGGGCTCCCCTGAATGTCACAATAGGTCCTGGGGACAATGGGGGGTCCTGGGACGTCACAATGGGCCCTGGGGACAAGGAGGGATCCCCAGGATGTCACAATGGGCCCTGGGGACAAAGATGGGTCCCCTGAATGTCACAATGGGCCCTGGGGACAAGGGGGTGCCGAGGATGTCACAATGGGCCCTGGGGACAATGGGGGGTCCTGGGACGTCACAATGGGCCCTGGGGACAAGGAGGGATCCCCAGGATGTCACAATGGGCACTGGGGATAAAGGGGGGGTCCCCATGGTGTCACAATGGGCCCAAGTGACAAGGAGGGTCCCCACAGTGCCACGATGGCTCCTGGGGACAAGGGCGTCCCCCAGATGTCACAATGGGCCCTGGGGACAATGGGGTTGCCCAGGATGTCACAATGGGCCCTGGGGACAATGGGAGTCCCCAAGGTGTCAGAACGAGCCCTGGGGACAAAGTGGAATCCTGGGATGTCACAATGGCCCCCAGTGACAAAGGGGTTCCCCATGGTGCCACAATGGGCCCTGGGGACAAAAGGGGTCCCCAGGATTTCACAATAGCGCTGGGGATAAAGGGGGGTCATGGGATGTCACAATGGGCCCTGGGGACAAGGGAGATCCCCATGGTGTCACAATAAGCCCTGGGGACAAAGTGGGGTCCTGGGATGTCACAATGGGCCCCAGTGACAAAGGGGGTCCCTATGGTGCCACAATTGGCCGTGGGGACAAATGGGGTCCCCAGGATGTCACAATGAACCCTGGGGACAAACGGTGGTCCTGGGACATTTCAATGGGCCCTGGGGACAAAGGGGGGACCCCAGGATGTCACAATGGGCCCTGGGGACAAAGGGGGTCTCCAGGAACTCACAATGGGCTCTGGGGACAATGGAGGTTCCCCAGGATGTTCACAATAGGCCCTGAGGACAAGGAGTGGTCCCCAGGCTGTCACAATGGGTCTCCAGTGACAAGGGGGTCCCCAAGGTGTCACAATGGGCCCTGGGGACAATGGGGGGTCCTGGGACGTAACAATAGGTCCTGGGGACAAGGGGGTTCCCCACAGTGTCACAATGGGCCCTGGGGACAAAGGGGGTCCGCACGGTGTTACAATGGTCCCGGGGGACAGGGGGGATGCCCAGGATGTCACAATGGGCCCTGAGGACAAGGGGGGGTCCCCATGGTGTCACAATGGGTCCCCAGTGACAAGGAGGGTCCCCATGGTGTCATGATGGGTCCCAGTGACAAGGGGGTCCCCAGGATGTAACAATGGACCCTGGGGACAATGGGGGGTCCTGGGACATCACAATGGGCCCCAGTGACATGGGGATCCCCAGGATGTCACAATGGGCCCTGGGGACAAAGGGGGGTCCTGGGATGTCACAATGGGCCCCAGTGACAAAGGGGGTCCCCTGAATGTCACAATGGGCCCTGGGGACAATGGGGGGTCCTGGGACGTCACAATGGGCCCTGGGGACAAGGAGGCATCCCCAGGATATCACAATGGGCCCCGGGGACAAAGGGGGGACCCCAGGATGTCACAATGGGCCCTGGGGACAAAGGGGGTCCCCTGGATGTCACAATGGCCTCTGGGGACAAGGAGGGTCCCCAGGATGTCACAATGGGCCATGGGGACAAAGGGGGGTGTCGACGGTGTCAAAATGGGCCCTGGGGACAAAGGGCGTCCCCAGGATGTCACAATGGGCCCTGGGGACAATGGGGGGTCCTGGGACGTCACAATGGGCCCTGGGGACAAGAGGGGATCCCTAGGATGTCACAATGGGCCCTGGGGACTAATGTGGTCCCCACGGTGTCACAATATGTCCTGGAGACAAAGGGGGGTCCCCAGGATGTCACAATGGGCCCTTGGGACAATGGGGTTCCTGGGATGCCACAATGGGTCTCCAGTGACAAAGGGGGTCCCCAGGATGTCTCAATGGGCCCTGAGGACAATGGGAGGTCCCCATGGTGTCACAATGGGTCCCCAGTGACAAGGGAGGTCTCCACGGTGCCAGGATGGGTCCTGGGGACAAGGAGGTCCCCAGGATGTCACAATGGGCCGTGGGGACAAAGAGGCTCCCCAGGATGTCACAATGGGACCTGGGGACAAGGGGGTCTCCAGGAACTCACAATGGGCTCTGGGGACAATGGAGGTTCCCCAGGATGTTCACAATAGGCCCTGAGGACAAGGGGTGGTCCCCATGCTGTCACAATGGGTCTCCAGTGAAAAGGGGGTCCCCAAGGTGTCACAATGGGTCCTGGGGACAATGGGGGTTCCTGGGACGTAACAATAGGACCTGGGGACAAGGGGGTTCACCACAGTGTCACAATGGGCCCTGGGGACAAAGGGGGTCCGCACGGTGTTACAATGGTCCCGGGGGACAGGGGGGATGCCCAGGATGTCACAATGGGCCCTGAGGACAAGGGGGGGTCCCCATGGTGTCACAATGGGTCCCCAGTGACAAGGAGGGTCCCCATGGTGTCATGATGGGTCCCAGTGACAAGGGGGTCCCCAGGATGTAACAATGGACCCTGGGGACAATGGGGGGTCCTGGGACGTCACAATGGGCCCTGGGGACAAGAGGGGGTCCCCAGGATGTCACAATGGGCCCTGGGGACAATGTGGGGTCCTGGGATGTCACAATGGGCCCTGGGGACAAAGAGGGTCCCCTGAATGTCACAATGGGCCCTGGGGACAAGGGGGTGCTGAGGATGTCACAATAGGCCCTGGGGACAATGGGGGGTCCTGGGACGTCACAATGGGCCCTGGGGACAATGGGGGGTCCTGGGATGTCACAATGGGCCCTGGGGACAAAGGGGCCCCCTGAATGTCACAATGGGTCCTGGGGACAATGGTGGGTCCTGGGACGTCACAATGGGCCCTGGGGACAAGGAGGGATCCCCAGGATGTCACAATGGGCCCCGGGGACAATGGGGGGTCCTGGGACGTCACAATGGGCCCCAGTGACAAGGGGGGGTCCCCAGGATGTCACAGTGTGCCCTGGGTACAAAGAGGCGTCCCCGGAATGTCACAATGGGCCCTGAGGACAAGGGGGTGCCGTGAATGTCACAATGGGGCCTGGGGAAAATGGGGGGTCCTAAGACGTCACAATGGGCCCTGGGGACAATGGGAGTCCCCAAGGTGTCAGAACGAGCCCTGGGGACAAAGTGGAATCCTGGAATGTCACAATGGCCCCCAGTGACAAAGGGGTTCCCCATGGTGTCACAATGGGCCCTGGGGACAAAAGGGGTCCCCAGGATTTCGCAATAGCACTGGGGACAAAGGGGGGTCATGGGATGTCACAATGGGCCTTGGGGACACAGAGGGGCCCTAGGACGTCACAATCAGCCCTGGGGACAAGGGGAGGTCCCCTGAAAGTCACAATGAGCCCTGGGAACAGAGGGGGCTCCCCAGGACATCACAATGGGCCCTGGGAACAATGGGGGGTCCTGGGACGTCACAATGGGCCCTGGGGACAAGGGGGGGTCTCCAGGATGTCACAATGGGCCCTGGGGACAAAGAGGGGTCCCTAAAGTGTCACAATGGGCCCTGGGGACACAGAGTGGCCCTGGGACGTCACAATCAGCCCTGGGGACAAAGTGGGGTCCTGGGATGTCACAATGGGCCACAGTGACAAAGGGGGTCCCCATAGTGCCACAATGGGCCGTGGGGACATAAGGGGTGCCCAGGATGTCACAATGAGCCCTGGGGACCAGGGTGGTCCTGCGATGTCACAATGGGCCCTGGGGACAAAGGGTGTCCCCTGGTTTTCACAATGGGCTCTGGGGACAAAGGGGGGTCCTGCGATGTCACAATGGGCCCCAGTGACACAGGGGTTCCCTGAATGTTACAATGGGTCCTAAGGACAATGGGGGTCCTGGGACGTCACAATGGGCCCTAGGGACAAGGAGGGATCCCCAGGATGTCACAATGGGCCCTGGGTACAAAGAGGCGTCCCCTGAATGTCGCAATGGGCCCTGGGGACAAGGGGGGGTCATAAGACGTCACAATGGGCTCTGGGGCCAAGCAGGGATCCCCAGGATGTCACAATGGGCCCTGGAGATAATGGGGGGTCCTGGGACGTCACAATGGGTCCCGGTGACAAGGGGGCATCCCCAGGATGTCAAAATGCGCCCTGGGGCCCAGGGGGGTCCTGCGATGTCACAATGGGCCCTGGGGACAAAGGGGATCCCCACGGTATCAGAATGGGCCCTGGGGCCAAGCAGGGATCCCCAGGATGTCACAATGGGTCCTGGGGAAAATGGGGGGTCCTGGGATGTCACAATGGGCCCCAGTGACAAAGGGGTTCCCCATGGTGCCACAATGGTCCCTGGGAACAAAGGGGGTCCCCAGGATTTGACAATAGCACTGGGGACAAATGGGGGTCATGGGATGTCACAGTGGGCCCTGGGGACAAGGGAGGTCCCCATGGTGTCACAATAAGCCCTGGGGACAAAGTGGGGTGTTGGGATGTCACAATGGGCCCCAGTGACAAAAGGGGGTCCCCATGGTGCCACAATGGGCCGTGGGGACCAGGGGGGGTACTGCAATGTCACAATGGGCCCTGGGGAGAAAGGGGGTCCCCTGGATGTCACAATGGGCTCTGGGGACAAGGAGTGTCCCAAGGATGTCACAATGGGCCCTGGGGACAAACGGGGGTGTCGACGGTGTCAAAATGGGTCCTGGGGACAAAGGGCGTCCCCAGGATGTCACAATATGCCCTGGGGACAAAGGGGGTCCCCACGGTATCAGAATGGGCCCTGCGGACAAGGGTGGTACCCACAGTGTCACAATGGACCCTGGGCACAAGGGGTGGTCCCCATAGTGTCACAATGGGTCCTGGGGACAAGTGGGGTCCCCAGGATGTCACAATAGGTCCTGGGGACAATGTGGGGTCCTGGGATGTCACAATGGGCCCCAGTGACAAAGGGGGTCCCCTGAATGTCACAATGGGTCCTGGGTACAATGTGGGGTCCTGGGACGTCACAATGGGCCCTGGGGACAAGGAGGGATCCCCAGGATGTCACAATGGGCCCTGGGGACAATGGGGGGTCCTGGGACGTCACAATGGGCCCCAGTGACAAGGGGGGGTCCCCAGGATGTCACAATGGGCCCTGAGGACAAAGAGGGGTCCCCTGAATGTCACAATGGGCCCTGGGGACAAGGGCGTGCCGAGGATGTCACAATGGGCCCTGGGGACAATGGGGGGTCCTGGAATGTCACAATGGGCCCTGGGGACTATGGGGGTCACCAGGATGTCACAATGGGCCTTGGGGACAATAGGAGGTTCTGGGATGTCACAATGGGCCCTGGGGACAATGGGGGGTGCCCAGGATGTGAAAATGAGTCCTGAGGACATGGGGGGGTCCCCATGGTGTCACAATGGGTCCCCAGTGACAAGGAGGGGTCCCCATGGTGTCACAATAGGCCCTGGGGACAATGGGGTCCCCTGAATGTCACAATGGGCCCTGGGAACAAAAGTGGTTGCCATGGTGCCACAAGGGGCCCTGGGGTCAAAGGGGGTCCCCATGGTGCTAAAATGGGCCCTGGGAGCAAGGGGGTGGCCAGGATGTCACAATGGGTCCTGGGGACAATGGGGGGTGCCCAGGATGTCACAATGGACCCTGAGGACATGGGGGGGTCCCCATGGTGTCACGATGGGTCCTGGGGACAAGGGGGTCCCCGAGATGTCACAATGGGCCCTGGGGACATTGGGGTTGCCCAGGATGTCACAATGGGCTCTGGGGACAATGGGGGGTCCTGGGCTGTCACAATGGACCCTGAGGACAAGGGGGGTCCCCAGGATGTCACAATGGGCCCTGGGGACAAAGGGGGTCCCCACGGTATCAGAATGGGCCCTGGGGACAAGGGGGGTCCCCTGAATGTCACAATGGGCCCTGGGGACAATGGGGGGTCCTGGGATGTCACAATGAGCCCTGCAGACAAGGGTGGTACCCACAGTGTCACAATGGGCCCTGGGCACAAGGGGGGGTCCCCATAGTGTCACAATGGACCCTGGGGACAAGGGGGTGCCGAGGATGTCACAATGGGCCCTGGGGACAATGGGGGGTCCTGGGACCGCACAATGGGCCCTGAGGACAATGGTGGGTCCCCTGAATGTCAAAATGGGCCCTGGGGACAAAGGGGGGTAGCAGGATGTCACAATGGGTACTGGGGACAAAGGGGGCGTCCCCATGGTGTCACAATGGGCCCAAGTGACAAGGAGGGCCCCACGGTGCCACGATGGGTCCTGGGGACAAGGGGGTCCCCCAGATGTCACAATGGGCCCTGGGGACAATGGGGTTGCCCAGGATGTCACAATGGACCCTGGGGACAAAGGGGGAGCCCCAGGATGTCACAATGGGCCCTGGGGACAATGGGAGTCCCCAAGGTGTCAGAACGAGCCCTGGGGACAAAGTGGAATCCTGGGATGTCACAATGGCCCCCTGTGACAAAGGGGTTCCCCATGGTGCCACAATGGGCCCTGGGCACAAAGGGGGTCCCCAGGATTTCACAATAGCACTGGGGACAAAGGGGGGTCACGGGATGTCACAATGGGCCCTGGGGACAAGGGAGGTCCCCATGGTGTCACAATAAGCCCTGGGGACAAAGTGGGGTCCTGGGATGTCACAATGGGCCCCAGTGACAAAGGGGGTCCCCATGGTGCCACAATGGGCCGTGGGGACAAAAGGGGTCCGCAGGATGTCACAATGGGCCCTGGGGACCAGGGGGGGTCCTGCGATGTCACAATGGGCCCTGGGGACAAAGGGGGTCCCCTGGATGTCACAATGGGCTCTGGGGACAAGGGTGGTACCCACGGTGTCACAATGGGCCCTGGGAACAAGGCGGGGTGCCCATAGTGTCACAATGGGTCCTGGGGACAAGTGGGGTCCGCAGGATGTCACAATGGGCCCTGAGGACAATGTGGGGTCCTGGGATGTCACAATGGGCCCCAGTGACAAAGGGGGTGCCCTGAATGTCACAATGGGTCCTGAAGACAATGGGGGGTCCTGGGACGTCACAATGGGCCCTGGGGACAAGGAGGGATCCCCAGGATGTCACAATGGGCCCTGGGGACAAGGGGGGGTCCCCAGGATGTCACAATGTGCCCTGGGTACAAAGAGGCGTCCCCTGAATGTCGCAATGGGCCCTGGGGACAAGGGGGGGTCCTGGGATGTCACAATGGGCCCTGGGGCCAAACAGGGATCCCCAGGATGTCACAATGGGCCCTGGGGACAATGGGGGGTCCTGGGACGTCACAATGGGCCCCAGTGATAAGGGGGCATCCCCAGGATGTCACAATGGGCCCTGGGGACAAAGGGGGTCCCCTGGATGTCACAATGGGCCCTGGGGACAAAGGGGGGTCCTGGGATGTCTCAATGAGCCCTGCGGACAAGGGTGGTACCCACGGTGTCACAATGGGCCCTGGGAACAAGGGGGGGACCCCATAGTGTCACAATGGGTCCTGGGGACAATGTGGGGTCCTGGGATGTCACAATGGGCCCCAGTGACAAAGGGGCCCCCTGAATGTCACAATGGGTCCTGGGGAAAATGGGGGGTCCTGGGACGTCACAATGGGCCCTGGGGACAAGGAGGGATCCCCAGGATGTCACAATGGGCCCTGGGGACAAAGAGGCGTCCCCGGAATGTCACAATGGGCCCTGGGGACAAGGGGGTGCCCTGAATGTCACAATGGGCCCTGGGGACAATGGGGGGTCCTAAGACGTCACAATGGGCCCTGGGGACAAGGAGGGATCCTGGGACGTCACAATGGGCCCCAGTGACAAGGGGCGGTCCCCAGGATGTCACAATGGGCCCTGGGGACAAAGAGGAGTCCCCTGAATGTCACAATGGGCCCTGGGGACAATGGGGGTCCCCAGGATGTCACAATGGGCCCTGGGGACAATAGGAGGTTCTGGGATGTCACAATGGGCCCTTGGGGTTTAGAAGTCAGGTCTAAGAGTGCAGCGTTTGGGGTGCAGGGGCTTGGGGGGAAATATAAGGTTGCAGAGTGTGGGGTTCACAGGACTGGGGCTCAGGATTTGGGGGTGCGGGGTTTCAGGGTTCAGGATTTGGAGGTGTGGAGTTTTGGGGTGCAGGGGTTGGGAGTGCAGGGTGGTGGGGGTGAGAGATTTGGGTGCAGGATTTGGGGGTGCAGAGTCTTGGGAGGCAAGGATCCGGGTCTTCAGGATTTGGGGGTTCAGTGTTTAGGGCAGCACAATCTTGGGGTGCAGGGGTTTGCAGTGAAAGGTTTGGCAGGCAGGATTTGGGGTGCAGGATTCTGGGGTGCTGGGTTTGGGGTACAGGATTTGGTGTTGCAGGTATGGGGTTGAAGGGTTTGGGTTTCCAGGCCTTTGAGGTGCAGGATTTGGAGGTGCAGGGTTTGGGAGGGAATTCTTTGGGGTGCAGGGTTTGGGGGCAGGTTTAGGGGTGGAGGGTATAGGACGGAAGGATCTGGGAATGCAGGGTTTGGGGTGCAGGTTTCGGGGTTCAGGAAGGTAGGGAGGGCAGGATTAGGGGGTGCAAGGTTTCAGTTGTAGGGTTTAGGGGTGCAGAGTTTGGTAGGGCCGAATTTGGGGGTGCAGGATCTGGGGTGCAGGGTTTGGGAAGACAGGATCGGGGGTGGAGGATTTGGGGATGCAGGATTGAGGGGCAGGGTTTTGGTGCAGGGCTTGGGGTCAGGATCTGGGGTGCAGGTTTGGGAAGAGTATTTTGGGGTGCAGGATTTTGGGTGCCGTGTCTGCGGGGCAGGTTTGGGGTGATCACTGCTGATCCGCACACACTCGCTCTCTCTGTCCCCATTGTCCCCAATGCCCCCTTACCTGTCTCACCTCCCTCTCCAGCTCCGCTCCCACCCCCCCAATCCCCCTCAGCGGGGCCAGCCCGGGGTGCAGCTGCTGCAACGGCTCCTCCTCTGCATTCATTAACAATTAACACCCTCAGCAGCGCTAATTAACACCCCCCCCACCCCCCCGTATCCCCGCTGCCCCCTAATTACCCCCTAATTCGCGCTAATCACCCCTAATTCCCCCTCATTACTCACCCAGCAGCCCCTCGATGTCCGGAGCCGCCATCTTGCCCCGCCGGGAGGGCCACAAACCACCTCAAAATTGACCCAAAATAGCGCTTTTTCAACCCAAAACCCTCCCGCTGAGGCTCCCCGAGCTGTGTCCCCAAAGCCCCCGCTGTTGTCACCTCGGGAAAAGCGCGAAAAAAGCGGCCCCGGGGGTCCCCGCGCTTCGCTTCGCGCTCTGAGGGAAAGCGCGGGAAAACGAGCGGAGACGGAAAGAGCCGAGCTGAGCCGAATGGGCCCGAGCGGAGCCGAATGGGCCCGAGCGGAGCCGAGCGGCGCCCGAGTCCCGGCCGGGGCCGAACGCACCCGAAGGGACCCGAAGTCTTCCCGAAGGGGTCCGAGTGGAGCCGAACGCACCCGAACGCACCCGAAGGGGCCGAACGCACCCGAAGGGACCCGAAGTCTTCCCGAAGGGGTCCGAGTGGAGCCGAACGCACCCGAAGGGACCCGAACCCACCCGAAGGGGCCCGAGTGGAGCCGAACAAACCCGAAGGGACCCGAACCCACCCGAAGGGACCCGAACCCACCCGAAGGGGTCCGAGTGGAGCCGAACCCACCCGAAGGGACCCGAACGCACCCGAAGGGACCCGAAGTCTCCCCGAAGGGGCCCGAACCCACCCGAAGGGGCCCGAAGTCTCCCCGAAGGGACCCGAACCCACCCGAAAGTGCCCCAAAAGGCGCCAAACTCCCAAATCCCCCCCTTTTTACCCCAAAACCCGTGTTCCGCTCCCCCCCCGGCCCCTCCTCTTCCTCCCCCCGCCCCCTTTCTTCCCCTTTTCCCGCCTCACGATCGTTTCCCGCCGCGGCGGTGGCTGCGAGCGAGGCCACGCCCCCTTCCTCAGGCGGCGGCCAATGGGAAGCGGGGGGGGTGCGTGGCCACGCCCACTGTGCGTGGCGTGCGCGGAGGCGGCTCCGAGAGGAGCCGAAGATACACGAAGGGAGCCGAAGGGACCCGAACGCACCCGAAGGGACCCGAACGCACCCGAAGGGACCCGAGTGGGGCCCGAACGCACCCGAGGGGACCCGAACGCACCCGAAGGGACCCGAACGCACCCGAAGGGACCCGAACGCACCCGAAGGGACCCGAGTGGGACCCGAACACACCCGAAGGGACCCGAGTGGGACCCGAACACACCCGAAGGGACCCGAGTGGGACCCGAGTGGGGCCCGCACTCACCCGAAGGGACCCGAAGGGACCCGAACACACTTAGGGGGCTCCATGAGTCACTTATGGGTCACTATGGGGCACTCCTGGGTCCCTAAGGGGGAAGTTATGGGGGTCTATGGGGAGTTCAGGAGGGACCCAGGAGTACCCCAAGGGACCCAGGAGTGCCCCAAAGGACCCAGGAGTTCAGGAGGGACCCAGGAGTGCCCCAAAGGACCCAGGAGTTCAGGAGGGACCCAGGAGTGCCCCAAAGGACCCAGGAGTACCCAAATGTGTTGTGTTTTGTTTTTTCTCTCTTGTTTATGTCCTCTTTTACCTGAAATGGGACAATGGGGGCAATGGGGGGCAATGGGGTCAATGGGGGGCAATGGGGTCAGTGGGGGGCAATGGGGTCAGTGGGGGGCAATGGGGGACAATGGGGGACAATGGGGGCAGTGGGTACAATGGGGGCAATGGGGGGCAATGGGGGCAGTGGGGGGCAATGGGGGGCAATGGGACAATGGGGGGCAATGGGGTCAATGGGGGCAATGGGAGTCAATGCGGTCAATGGGTCAATGGGGTCAATGGGGGCAATGGGAGTCAATGGGGGGCAATGGGGATCAATGGGTCAACGGGGTCAATGGGGGTCAATGGGGGTCAATGGGTCAATGGGGGCAATGGGGATCAATGGGGGGCAATGGGGGGCAATGGGGGGCAATGGGGGGCAATGGGGGGCAATGGGGATCAATGGGGATCAATGGGGGGCAATGGGGGTCAATGGGGGGTCAATGAAGTCAATGACTCAATGACTCAATGGGGGTCAATGGGGATCAATGGGTCAATGGGGTCAGTGGGGTCAATGGGTCAATGGGAGTCAATGGGGTCAATGGGGGTCAATGGGGTCAATGGGGATCAATGGGTCAATGGGGATCAATGGGATCAATGGGTCAATGGGGATCAATGGGGGGCAATGGGGATCAATGGGTCAATGGGGTCAATGGGGTCAATGGGTCAATGGGGGTCAATCGGTCAATGGGGATCAATGGGGGTCAATGGGGTCAGTCAATGGGGTCAATGGGGTCAATGGGAGTCAATGGGGTCAATGGGTCCCAGGGTCGCATTCCCGCTGTCCCTGTCCCCGCTGTCCCAGGGCTCAGTGCTCACTCCTCATTGGTTCCTGGCCTTTTGCATTCATTAATATTCGGTTAATTATTCGTTAAGGTTTTCTTGCCATAGTTGAGCCCAGCAGGAACCCCCGGGGTCCTAAAACCCTCCCTCTCTATGGGTCCCTATGGGGCTCTATGGGTCCCTATGGAGCTCTATGGGTCCCTATGGAGCTCTCTAGGTCCCTATGGGGTTCCATGGGGCTCTGTGGTTTCCTATGGGCCTCTATGGGGCTCTATGGGTCCCTATGGGTCCCTATGGGTCCTTATGGGTCCTTATGGGTCTTAATGGGTCTCTATGGGGCTCCTTGGGTCTCTATGGGTCCCTATGGGTCTCTATGGGTCTCTACGGGTCCCTATGGGTCTCTATGGGTCTCTACAGGCTCTATGGGTCCCTATGGGGCTCCTTGATGCTCTATGGGTCTCTATGGAACCCCCAGGGTCCTAAAACCCTCCCTCTCTATGGGTCCCTTTGGGTCTCTATGGGTCCCTATGGGTCTCTATGGGGTTCCATGGGGCTCTGTGGCTCCCTATGGGCCTCTATGGTCTCTATGGGTCCCTACGGGGTCCTACGGAGCTCTATGGGTCCCTATGGGTCTCTACAGGCTCTACGGTCCCTATGGGTCTCTATGGGGTTCCATAGGGCTCTGTGGCTCCCTATGGGCCTCTATGGTCTCTATGGGTCCCTATGGGGTCCTACGGAGCTCTATGGGTCCCTATGGGTCTCTACAGGCTCTACGGTCCCTATGGGTCTCTATGGGGTTCCATGGGGCTCTGTGGCTCCCTATGGGCCTCTATGGTCTCTATGTGTCCCTCTGGGGTCCTATGGAGCTCTATGGGTCCCTATGGGTCTCTACAGGCTCTACGGTCCCTATGGGTCCCTATGGGTCTCTATGGTCTCTATGGGTCCCTACGGGTCCCTTTGGGTCTCTATGGGTCCCTATGGGGTTCCATGGGGCTCTGTGGCTCCCTATGGGCCTCTATGGTCTCTATGGGTCCCTATGGGGTCCTATGGAGCTCTATGGGTCCCTATGGGTCTCTACAGGCTCTACGGTCCCTATGGGTCCCTATGGGTCTCTATGGTCTCTATGGGTCCCTATGGGTCCCTTTGGGTCTCTATGGGTCCCTATGGGGTCCTATGGAGCTCTATGGGTCTCTATGGGTCCCTATGGGTCTCTACAGGCTTTACGGTCCCTATGGGTCTCTATGGGGTTCCATGGGGCTCTGTGGCTCCCTATGGGCCTCTATGGTCTCTATGGGTCCCTATGGGGTCCTATGGAGGTGGGTGCTTTTTTCCAACCAAAGTGATTAATGAGTTTTTAGGGTTTATCCCAAATGATGGGAACCCCCGGTTCCTTCCTTCCTTCCTTCCTTCCTTCCTTCCTTCCTTCCTTCCCTCCTTCCTTCCCTCCTTGCCCTCTCATAACCGCACGCGAGCCCCGATGCTGAGGGCCCTTGAGCTCCTCCTCGCCTTTGAAAACAACATGGACGACCTCACCTTGTTGATGATGGGGATCTTCTGGAGCAGGCCAGGGATCCTCTGGAGATCCTCGCAACGTGGTGCTTTCCTTTGAGCCCACGACTTCTCTGCCTGGGGCCTCTTCCCATTGGACGCTCTTGGAGGAGCCACTGAGTTTTTGGAGCTCGCCACCTCTTTTGGATGAAGCTGGAGCAGCTGGGGATGGGCCTGGGATGCTGGGCAGGAAGAGCCAGGGCCGGTGCTGGACCCTCCCCAGCCCATTTCTCTCTGTTCGCTCCTCCAGAATCCTCGGAATCTGATGGCGAAGATGACGAAGATGACGAAGATGACGAAGATGACGAAGATGACGAAGATGACGAAGATGACGAAGATGACGAGCGTGTCCCCACGCGGGAAGACATCAAGAAGCTGATGGAAAGCAAGAAGAAGCAGCAGTCGCTCCAGGAGAGCTTTGGATACCCCAGACCACCCCTTGTGCTTCGGATGCCCACACCACCCCTTGTGTTTTGGATACCCCAGACCACCCCTTGTGCTTCGGATGCCCACAGCACCCCTTGTGTTTTGGATACCCCAGACCACCCCTTTGGGGAAGGCCCTCCGTATGCTGAGGTGTTGCGTCTCCTTCCTCTTCATCCTCTAAAAGGTGTTTGGTGAAGAGCAGAGCTGGAAGCGGGGGTTCCCATCATTTGGGATAAACCCTAAAAACTCATTTTGGTTGGAAAAGACCCTCGAGGTCATGGAGGCCAAGCATAACCCACCCCTGGCACTGACCCGTATCCCTGAGGACGGTGTTTTGTGACACCATGGGGACCCCGCCTTGTCCCCAGAGCCCATTGTGACATCCTGGGGACCCCCTTTGTCCCCAGGGCCCATTGGACGTCCCATGACTCCCCCTTGTCCCCAGGGCCCATTGTGACATCCAGAGGACCCCGCTTTCTCCCCTGGGCGCATTGTGACTTCCTAGGACCCCCCATTGTCCCCAGGGATCATTGGGACACCGTGGGGACCCCCTTTGTCCCCAGGGCCCATTGTGATATTCGGGGGACCCCCTTGTCCCCAGGGCCCATTGTGACATCCCAGGACCCCCCATTGTCCCCAGAGCCCATTGTGACATCCTAGGGACCCCCTTTGTCCCCAGGGCCCATTTTCGCACCATGGGGACCCCCTTTGTTACTGGGTCCCATTGTGACATTCCAGGACCTTACTTTGTCCCCAGGGCCCATTGTGACACCATCGGGACCCCCATTTGTCCCCAGGGCCCATTGTGACATTCAGAGGACCCCTCTTTGTCCCCAGGGCCCATTGTGAATTCCCAGGGCCCCATGTTGTCCCCAGGGCCCATTGTGACATCCTGGGGACCCCCTTTGTCCCTGTCGAGGGTTAAGATTCCTAACCCCAACTCCTAACCCCAACTCCTAACCCAGACCATAACGCTAATCCTAATCCTAAACCTAAGCCTAATTCCTAACCCTAAACCCAATCCTAACCCAATCCCTTAACCCTAACCCAATCTCTTAACCCTTATCCCAATCCCTTAACCCTAACCCAAACTCCTAACTCTAAGCCTAAGCCCAACCCAGACGCCTAAGCCCAACCCAGACGCCTAAGCCAAACTCCTAACACTAAGCCTAACCCTAACGGAAACTCCTAACCCTAACCCAAACTCCTAGCCTTAAGACTAACCCTAAATCCTAACTCAAACTCCTAACCCTAAGTCTAAGCCTAAACCAAACTCCTAAGCTTAAGACTAAGCCTAACCCAAACTCCTAAGCCTAACCCTAACCCAAACTCCAAAACCTAAGCCTAACCCTAACCCAAACCCAAACTCAGTGGCCACTAAGCAGGCCTGGAGCTGTCAGGAGAAAGGACTCCCTGGAGCTCACCCAGCTCTAAACTCAGCCCCAACCTGCTGCTGCCTCGGCAGCCGGCACTGCGAGCGGCGCAGAGATGGAGCAGTTGGCAAAGAGCTTTGCAAGGCAGAGCCCTCTGGGGCACAGCACTGAGCTGGACCCACTTCCCCTCTGCGTGACCGAGCGTCAGCCAAGAAAGCAGCAAGCGAAATTTCACAGGAACGGAAAATTAACATGGAAACGCTCATTTGTTCCCAGGTCGTACCTGTGGGATCGCCCCGAGGCTCACGGACACACTCAGGTGAAGCAGTCAAGGAGCCGCTGCCTACAGGGACGGCTGGAATCGAGCAGAAAGGAAAAGCGTTTCCATTTCACGTTGTGAAATGACCTGCAGCGCCTGGACGGGGGTCAGGCAACAACACGGGACCCAGACGCATGCTGAAATTGCCAAAGCTGCAGAGGGGCTGCAGACCCCTTGTCTGGGACCTGGCAGCTTCCAAACTACTGTGTCCAGGCCACATGCAACACCCCTCAAGGACCAGATGGACCAACACGGGGCCTCTCAGGGCCTTCTGACCAGGAGACCTCTCACACACACAAAAGGAAACCCACACTAACGTGGGAGCATGGAGCACCAGGGCAAAAAATGATCATCCATGTTTCTCCTAAATCAGAGCCTGCTGGCTACTGCAAGGCTCAACTATTGCAAGAAAACGTTCACAAATAATAAACCAAATACTAACAAACGCAAAAGGCCAGTAACCAATGAACACTGAACACTTACCCCTGCGATTCCCCTCAGGCTCAGGAACAGGATTACACCAAGAGGCTTGATCAGCATGGACTGCAGGAACCAAACAGGGAGTCAAACACGGGTGGGAGCTTCCATGGCACGTTGTGATCTCCTGCTTCCTCAGTCACCTGCTGTGATGGGAGAGGGTGAGATAATGACACGAGACACATACAGAGGTGTGTGTTCCCACAGCTAGAAACAGAGCACGGGTGACCTTTTTGCTGAGACCTAGCAGGTTTTCAGGCAAATTGAACATTCATGACTTGTCTGTGTAATACCACCAAGGCACAAAAAGCTTTTGGAAAGCCTCTGAGAGGATCTTGGGTACAATCACACACGAATAACCTATTAAAACACGAGTGTTTATTCGCTCAAGCAGACAGACAGTGACAACTCACCTCTGGGACAGCCCAAGGCTCCTAACCAGGACCCAGCTGAGAAGCTCGATCAACTCTGCCAAGGCCATGTCCTGGAGTCAAGCACAGATCAGAGAGGTTTCCAGGCTCACCGAGCAACACTCCTGCATTCCAGGTAAAAGAGGACATAGACAAGAGAGAAAAAACAAAACACAACACAACATATTTAGGACAACAGTGCCCATATCTTGCAGAAAAATAGCCGTATTTGGGGAAAAAACTGGCAAAACGACAAAATATTCCAAATATTTGGGGGCTAAATTGGTCAATACAGGCAAAACAATCTGAGTATTTGGGCAAAAAGTGGCCCAAAGAGGCAAAAACATCCACACTTGGGTGCAAAGCTGTCGGCAAACATGAAAACATCCCATATTTGGGATCACAGTGCCCATATCAGGGGAAAAAATGGGCAAAAGCACCTGAGTATATCGGGTCAAGAGAGGCAGAAAAAACCAAAGCACCACTAGATTTGAGCAAAACTGGCCAAAAAGGGGTATAACATCCCCAGATTCAGGGTGAAACTGGACCAAAGAGTCGAAGTATGCCCAGATTTGGGTAAAAAAATGGCCAAAAATGGCCCAAACACCCCCAGATTTGGGTATAAACAAAACTGGAAAACCAAAGAACTCCCAGATATAGGCAGAAACGATCCCAAAGGGCACAAATGTGCCCAGGTTTAGCTCTAAAGTGGCCCAAAGTGCCAAAGCAATCCCAGCTTTGATTTGAAACGGGCCCAAAGGCTCAAAGCGCGCCCTGGGATGGGGCCGTGTGGCACGAGGCTGGGGGGCAGGGAGGGCCCCACAGGGACTCAGTGCTGGTTTCTGCCCTGTGCCAGCACTCCCAGCCCCTGCTTGCCCAGAACCTGCCCCTGAAGCAGCCGCAGCCCCTCTCCCCTCCCTGCGGGTGTCTGCCCCCTGCCCACACCCTGGTGCTGCCTGGCTCGCCCTGCCCGGCCCAGCCCGGCTGCTCTCCCGGCCCCAGCCCCAGCCCTGGCCCCACTGCTGCCCTGCTGAGCTGCTCGGGGCTGGGTGCTGCCCCTGCTCGCCCACCTGCTCCCTGCGCTCGGCTGGAGCAGCCTGGGCGTCCCGGGCTGGCAGGGACACCAGGAGGAGGAACAGGGTGAGGACCATGGCCCCCACGCTCGCCCCATGATGCTGCTGCTGCCAAGACACAGCACAGCACGTCACCGAGGGGCTCTGACCTCACAGTCACATTGGAATCACCACATCTGCACACTGCTGCATGGCCTTGTGCTACACCAGCATGGAAGGAACCGAGGTGGAGAAGGGGGCACCTATTTTGGGAGGCAGCTCTGCCTGTGGGAGTGCACAGGCTCTCACTTCTTGCTTCCCAGAAATCAATCAATCAATCAATCCCAAAAGCTACATATTAATAGTAAATTTAAATAAAAAAAGCCAACTTCAAGGGTCTTTACTTGTAGCTGTTTTTGTCAGGCAGCTCTCTGGGAAGAAACCAGCTTTTCCTGCTAGTTTGACCACAGCTTCAACGCCTTTAAAGCCACCACTTCTGACCTCTGCTGCTCCAACACAGCCTCACAGCCCAGCAAAATCATAGTGCAGGCAGAAAGCTTCACCATACAGAGATGGAGACAGTCAGGAATACGTTCCTCTCAAAAGCAGACACTGCAAGCCACTCTTCCTCTTGCTTACCAAATTCAGACAGCGTTAGAAAACAACAACAACAAGGAAGCGAGATTCTTCTTTTATGCACCCCATTGTATGGACCATTCAACATCAAGTCCAACCGAAGTCTGAACCTCCGAATGAGAAATGCCATCTTCAAATTTCTAGGAAAATGAAGGGCTTTGAAGTGGCAAGACCATAAAATGTTCATTAAAGCAGTGCCATGCAAGTCCGCACCCCTGATCACAGACCACCTGCCCTGGTACCAAAGGCAGTGATGTTCTCAGCTGACATCTGGAAAGCAGCACAAAGTCTCATGTTCTCCAGTGCCAAGCATGTAGTTTGGAACTGAAACAGGGCAGTAAACCATCTCCAGTCAGTCTGTTTTCATTCGAGTACATCAGGACAAGTTCAGTTCACGTTCACCAGGAATCACAGCAGGTCCCACCCGTCCCTGCAGACCCCAACACCGCTCCTGTGCAGGGTCCCCAGGAGCAGTAAGCACAGAACAAGAAACCTCCCTTCCAAAGAAGGCCCACAGCTGCTCTTCCAACGAGCTGCATAAGCAGCAGCTGAGAACAACCTCTGCTGTAGCTGCACCAGGCTCTGCTGTCTGCAGAAGGAGAGCAGCTCCTAAATGATCCCCAGCCCTACAGACACAGCCCAGGGCAGTGATGAGGAACCACCAGAGTGCAGGGACACCTGGCCATTCAGTTGAAGCTGCTGGGGAGAAGGACAGAGGACCAGCAAGAGACAAATCAGACAAGAGAGAAGACAGAGGAGCTGAGAGAGAAACAAACACACAGGGAAAAGGATGGAGAGATGAAGGCAAAAAGGGACAATGAGCTGGGATGAGACAGGGAGGAAGAACCAGCAGGGCTGATGAGCAGGACAGAGGGATGGGGAGGGGGGAGGAGGAGAAGCAGGAAGGGGCTGGAGAAAGACAGGGAGGGGGATGCACAGATGGAGAGACAAAAAGAAAGACAGGGAACAGAACAAAGGGAGTGAGAAATAAAGCAAAGTTGGGATCCAAATGAAGACACTGGAAAGGGGAAACATGCAGCAAGGAGCTGGAGAAAGAGGAAAAGAGGGCTGAGCAGCAGGAAAGAGGAAGAGAAGACAAAGAAAAGGCAGAGCCAGCTGGACAGGGGTGATATAGTGAGAAGGGATGGCACTGGGAACAGGGATGGGAGACAGAAGGAAAACCAGGACAGAAAGACATCAAAAGGAAGAGGGGCAGTAATCTGGACAGAGCTGGAGAAAGAAGCAGCCGGGAAAGGGAAGACAGGCAGAAAGACAGAAGGGGAGCAGGAGAGAGAAAGAACAACAAGGGTTGGGGGCAGGACAGAGATTGGGGAAAAAATCCTGGGGCGGGCAGCAAGATGGAGAGGGAGTAAAAAAGAAGAGGGGCAGGAACAGGTGCAGGGAGCAGGACAGAGGGATACAGTGAGAAATGATGGGGCAGGGAGCAGGACACAGCAACAGAGCAGAATGTGACAAAGAGAAACCAGGGATGATGAGAAGCACAGAGCAGCGGAGACAGAGAGGGAGATACGAGAAACCCTGCACAGAGGTGGAGACGGGTGGAGGAAACGGTGAGGAAGAAGCAGAGAGGGGCAGAGAGAGAAGA
Source organism: Patagioenas fasciata (assembly GCF_037038585.1). Classification (NCBI taxonomy): domain Eukaryota; kingdom Metazoa; phylum Chordata; class Aves; order Columbiformes; family Columbidae; genus Patagioenas; species Patagioenas fasciata. The sequence goes on from NC_092543.1 coordinate 767,948, forward strand.
GATGAAGAGGAAGAAGGACACAGTAGGAAAGAGGAGGGAGCAGGGAGGGACGGGAGCACAAAACAGGATGAAATGAGCCCAAGGGCCCAGCACTCACCACAGTTCCTGCTCTCTGCACTGCCAGGCAAGCTGTGCAGTTCAGGCCCTTCTGTCTGCCTGCCTTTCCCTCCCCTCCTATTCTGTAGCTCCAGCCGTTTGTCCATCCCGCACCTAAGAGAACACATGGGTGTCTGACAGCTCTCACAGCACGAGGCTCCCCAGACGCACCCCACACACACACACACTATACGGCCGGACAGTGATTTTCCCCACTTACACAGGCCCTGCGGTGCACGTTTGTGATCTGCTCTGCTGAGGCTGCTCACAGGGACTCTTCCTCACCCAGAGGGGCAGCTGTCTCTGGTGCAGCTGCAGCAGCAGCTGTGGGGATCCCCTGCACTTCACCCTCCAGCTGCTTCCCCTTCTCCTGCTCTCTCCAGCTCCAGCCCCAGCAGCTCCTCTCCAGCAAGTGCCCCCTGCCCCCTCCCCCGCCCAGGAGAACAAGGCCAGAGCAGCCCACACACACCTGGGCCAGAGGCAGCAAGACATCTCCAGGGCCCCAGAGGGAGGAAAAAGGGCCCCAGGGCTGGGCCGGGCGCTGCTCGGCCTCGGGCAGCTCCACGGGCGCCATGGCAAAGCTCACGCTGGCCGCCTGCAGAGCAACCGCCTGCTCAGCCTGGGCTGCGCCACCATTGGTCGGGAGGGCTGTCAGTCTCCTCCCCTGAGCTGATCCTGCAGCTGATTGGCTGCCTGGGCAGTGATTCTGTCCTGCTTTGGGGCTCGCCCTGCCCTGAGGTGATACTCTCTCTGATTGGCGGCCTGAGGGGTTACTCCCCCCACAGTGTCCGCCTTCCCTGACCCGCTCTTTTCTCTGATTGGCTGTCTGGGATTTCCCACTGGCTCCCCCCACCAAATAATTGGTCAGGTTATTTGTCAATCATCCCTCTGCTGCACTCCCACCAGGTGTGATTGGTGCAGCCAGCACAGCCCGCCCCTGAGCGCTGCCCAGTTTGTCCAACTGTCGCCAACTGTCCTGCAGGTCTCAAAGCTCGATTGGCTGCTTACGTTTCAATCACATGACTTGCCCCGCCTCCTCAAATGTGATTGGCTGCATTTCATCCCCTGGCTGTCCACAGACTTCCGGGCGGTTGTTGCCAGGCAGCGGCTCCACCTGAAAATGAAGCTGCGGGCCCTGACCAAAGGCCGTGGGTGATGAAAGACGCGTTGGGACCCTAAACATGGGGATTTGGCCCCAAGAAGAGGGCTCTGGGCGCTCAGAAGGACGGGCAGATGCCACAGATGGCGCTTTGGGCCCTGCACACGAGGGGACCCTCTTGGCTCCACCCGAGCTGGGTTTGGTGCCCGTGACCCCACGTTCCAGCTCTGCTGTGCTTTCTGACCTCATGGGCCCTCTTGTCCTGCCAAACTTCTGCTGCCAAACCCTGCTGTGGGAAACAATCCCCTTGCCAAGAGAACAGCCCCGGGCAGGATCTCTCAGCAAAGCGTATTTTATAAACGATTTGGCAAGACCAGGTGTTCTACCCAAAGACAGCACAGGGAATGGGACAAAAAGCCCCCGCTTACACATCCACCAACCCCAGCTGCACATTCCCTGCCCTGCTCCCCAGCGCTTGGCACTGCAGGGGTTACAGACTCCCCAGGGCTGGCCTCAGTTTACCTGTCTCATTCATCTAATTAACAACCCTCTCACCTTATTGATTTATTTGAAATATGGATTCCTGGCTCTTTGGTTGCCCTTCCCCCTCGATTATCTTTTTAAACACAGTGATCAGTTTGGACTGTGAGCACCTCGGTGCCACCCTCGCCACCCTTGGCCACCGCCACCGCCACCCCAGTGACCCCCACGGCTCCACCAGTGAACTGGAATGATGGCACGGGGCGTGCGTGTGTCTCTGGGGTCCCTGTGGCCAGCTGTGTGTCCCACGGGTGTGTGTCTGTGCTGGGGCACGTATCCCATGGCTGGCATGGCCAGGACAAGCACGTCTGCAGGATGGAGCTGCCCCAGCCTCCCTGCTCCTGTGCTGGCTCTGACTCGTGCCCATGACCCAGCCCGTCTGCACATCCCAGCAGTCTCTGTGACCCAGGCCATCCATGTCCCAGCCTATCTCTATGTCCCAGCCCACCCCCGTGTCCCAGTCCATCTCCATGTCTCAGCAGCCTCTGCGCCCCACCTGTCCTGGTTTTGGTAAAAACAAGTTTCTCTTTTAGTGAATTTTGCCTGTCAGCCAAAGCCTTCATGTCAGCTGCATTTTCCTGGAGAACCAGACACATGTTTTGGCAAACCCAGCAATGCAATGGAAACTTATTGACAAGCACAGATGGACATCTCGCGAGAGGGGCAACGAGAAACCGGTGAGCAACTGTGTATAACATTCCGTTCACGTGAATACTTCATATAAAAGCGGGAGATCACGAGAATCTCGTCCCTTTTCCTTCCCTTTTGCCTTTTTCCTTCCCTTCTGCTCATGGCCGACATCAGGAGAGGACCTTGCTGGTCGTCCCTGCGAACGGAGGCCAGTGAGAGACTGAATCCAGCTCCGGTTGGCTGCAGAGTCCAGTCCAGGACTTTGGGTGCTGGCTCTGCAGTTGCTCAGACTTACAAGATGGGTTTTGTATATTTGTATTATTTTCTCTGTTCTCATCAGTAGCATCAGTAAAACATCTTGAACTTTTCCAGCTCTCTCCCCTCTGTGCTTCTTCCCCTCCCGATCGCCTGCCCTGAGTGGGAAGGGGGGAGAGGGAGGGGCAAAAGGGGGAGTGGGGGGAGAGGAGGTTGACAACACATCTGCCAGGGTTTGATTGTCACCCCGCAATCCTAACCCTCGACAGGGACAATGGGGGACCCAGGATGTCACAATGGGCCCTGGGGACACCGGGGGGTCCTGGGATGTCACAATGGCCCCTGGGGACAACGGGGGGTCCTGGGATGTCACAATGAGCCCCAGTGACAAAGGGGTTCACCATGGTGCCACAATGGGCCCTGGGGACAAAGGGGGTCCCCATGGTACAACAATGGGCCCTGGGGACAAACGAGGTCCCAAGGATGTCACAATAGGCCCTGGAGACAAAGAGAGGGTCCCCTGAATGTCACAATGGGCTCTGGGGACAAGGGGGGTCCCCAGGATGTCACAATGGGCCCTGGGGACAAACGGGATCCCCAGGATGTCACAATGGGCCCTGGGGACAAAGGGGGGTCCCCATGATGTCACAATCGGCCCTGGAGACAAAGAGAGGGTCCCCTGAATGTCACAATGGGCTCTGGGGACAAGGGGTGTCCCACCCTGTCACAATGGTCCCTGGGGACAAAGGGGTCCCCAGGATGTCACAATGGGGTCTGGAGACAAGGGGGGTCCTGGGATGTCACAATGGGCCCTGGGGACAAAGGGGGCTGGCCAGGATGTCACAATGGACTCTGGGGACAATGGGGGTCCCCAGGATGTCACAAAGGGCCCTGGGGACAAGGGTGGGTCCTGGTATGTCACAATGGCCCCTGGGGACAAAGGGGGTCCCCAGGATGTCACAATGCGCCCTGGGGAAAATGGGGGGTCCTGGGACGTCACAATGGGCCCTGGGGACAAAGGGGGTCACCATGGTACCACAATGGGCCCTAGGGACAAACGGGGTCTCCAGGATGTCACAATCGGCCCTGGGGACAAAGGGGGCTCCCCAGGATGTCACAATGGGCTCTGAGGACAAGAGGGGTCCCAAGGATGTCACAATTGGCACTGGAGAAAAAGGGGAGGGTCCCCACGGTGCCATGACGGGCCCTGGGGACAAGGGGGTTCCCAGGATGTCACAATGGGCCCTGGGGACAATGGGGGGTCCTGGGATGTCACAATGGGCCTGGGGACAAAGGGAGTCCCCAGGATGTCACAATGGGCCCTGGGGACAAAGGGGGTTCCCCTGAACGTCACAATGGGCCCTGGAGACAAAGGGGGGTCCCCAGGATGTCACAATGGGCGCTGGAGAAAAAGGGGGGGTCCCCACGGTGTCACAATGAGCCCTGGGGACAATGGGGGATTCTGGGATGTCACAATAGGCCCTGGGGACAAAGGGGGTCCCCAGGATGTCACAATGGGTCCTGGGGACAACGGGGGTCCCCACAGTGTCAGAATGGGGCCGGGGGATAAAGGGGGACCGCAGGATGTGCATAATGGGGCCTGGGGACAATGGGGGGTCGTGGGATGTCACAATGGGCCTTGGGGAAAAAGAGGGGGTCCCCAGGATTTCACAATGTGCCCGGGGAACAACAGGGGGTCCTGGGACGTCACAATGGGCCCTGGAGTAAAGGGGGGTCCCCAGGATGTCACAATAGGCCCTGGGGACAAAGAGGAGTCCCCTGAATGTCATAATGGGCCCTGAGGACAAGGAGGGTCTCCACGGTGTCACAATGGGCCCTGGGGACAAAGGGGGTCCCCATGGTGTCAGAATGGGCCCTGGGGACAATGGGGGGTCCTGGGATGTCACAACAGGCCCTGGGGATAAAGGGGGTCCCCATGATTTCACAATGGGCCCAGGGGACAATGGGGCATCCTGGGACGTCACAATGGGCCCTGGGGACAAAGGGGGTCCCCATGGTGTCACAATGGCCCTGGGGATAAAGGGGGACCCCAGGATGTGTATAATGGGGCCTGGGGACAATGGGGGGTCCTGGGATGTCACAATGGGCTCTGGGGACAATAGGGGGTCCTGGGACATCACAATGGGCCCTGGAGAAAAGGGGGGGTCCTGGGATGTCACAATAGGCCCTGGGGACAAAGGGGATCTTCAGGATGTCACAATGAGCCTGGGGGACAAAGGCGGTCCCCAGGATGTCACAAGAGGCCCTGGGGACAAAGAGGGGTCCACAGGATGTGCACAATGGGCCCTGCGGACAAAGGGGGCTCCCCAGGATATCACAATGGGCTCTGGTGACATAGGGGTCCCCAAGATGTCACAACGGGTCCTGGGGACAAGGGGGTCCCCAGGATGTAACAATGTGCCCTTGGGACAATGGGGGCTCCTGCGATGTCACAATGGGCCCTGGGGACAAAGGGAGGCCCCAGGAAGTCACAATGGACCCTGGGGACAAAAGGGGTCCCCAGGATGTCACAATGGGCCCAGGGGACAACGAAGCATCCTGGGACGCCACAATGGGCCCGGGGAAAAAGGGGGGTCCCCAGGTTGTTCACAATGGGCCCTGGGGACAATGGGGGTCCTGGGATGTCACAATGAACCCTAGGGACAAAGGGGGTCCCCAGGATGTCACAATGGGCCCTGGGGATAAAGGGGACTCCCCAGGATGTCACAATAGGCCCTGGGGACAAAGGGGGTCCCCAGGATGTCACAACGGGCCCTGGGTACAAGGGGGGTCCCACCCTGTCACAATGAGCACTGGGGACAAAGGGGGTCCCCAGGATGTCACAATGGGCACTGGAGACAAAGGGGGGGTCTCCACGGTGCCACAATGGGCCCTGGGGACAAGAGGGTCCCCACGGTTTCACAATGGGCCCTGGGGACAAGGGGGATCCCCGCCCTGTCACAATGGGCCCTGGGGCCAAAGGGATCCCCAGGATGTCACAATGGGCCCTGGGGACTGCGGGGGGTACTAGGATGTCACAATGGGTCTTGGGGACAAAGGGGGTACCCAGGATGTCACAATGGGCCCTGGGGACAATGGGGGGTCCCTTGAAGGTCACAATGGGCCCATGGGACAAAGAGGGTGCCCACGGTGTCACAGTGGGCCCTGGCGACAAAGGGGGATCCCCAGGATGTCACAATGGGCCCCGGGGACAAAGTAAAATCCTGGAATGTCACAATGGCCCCCAGTGACAAAGGGGTTCCCCATGGTGCCACAATGGGCCCTGGGGACAAAGTGGGTCCCCAGGATTTCACAATGAGCACTGGGGACAAAGGGGGGTCCCATGATGTCACAATGGGCCCTGGGGACAAGGGGGGGTTCCCATGGAGTCACAATGGGTCCTGGGGACAACGAGGCGTCCTGGGACGTCACAATGGGACTTGGGGACAAAGGGGGTCTTCCACAGTCTCACAATGGGCCCTAGAGACAAGGGGAGATCCCCAGGATGACACAATAGGCCCTGGGGACAAAGAGGAGTCCCCCTGAATGTCACAATAGGCCCTGGGGACAAGGGGGGTCCCCATGGTATCACAATAAGCCCTGGGGACAAAGTGGGGTCCTGGGATGTCACAACTGGCCCCAGTGACAAAGGGTGTCCCCATGGTGCCACAATGGGCCCTGGGGACAAAGAGGGTCCCCAGGATGTCACAATGGGCTTTGGGGACAAGGCGGGGTCCCCAGGATGTCACAATGGGGTCTTGGGACAAACGGGGTCCCCAGGATGTCACAATGGTCCCTGGGGACAATGGGGGGTCCTGGGACATCACAATGGGCCCTGGGGACAAAGGCGGTCCCAGGGTGTCACAATAAGCCATGGGGACAAGGGGGGTCCCCAGGATGTCACAATGGGCACTGGGGACAAAGGGGGGTCCCCACGGTGCCATGATGGGCCCTGGCGACAAGGGGGTCCCCAGGATGTCACAATGGGCCCATGGGACAAAGGGGGTACCCATGGTGTCACAATGGGCCCTGGGGACAACTTGGGGTCCTGGGATGTCACAATGGGCCCCGGTGACAAAGGGGGTCCCCGTGGTGCCACAATGTGCCCCTGGGACAAAGGGGGTCCCCAGAATGTCATAATGGGCACTGGGGACAAGGGGGGTCCCCAGGATGTCACAAGTGGCCCTGGGGATAAAGGGGGTCCCCATGGTGCCACAATGTGCCCCTGGGACAAAGGGGTCCCCAGGATGTCACAATAAGCCCTGGGGACAAGGGGGGTCCCCAGGATGTCAGAATGGGCCCTGGGGACAACGCGGGGTCCTGGGATGTCACAATGGGCCACGGGGACAAAGGCGATCCCCATGGTGTCACAATGGGCCCTGGGGACAAGGGGGTCCCCAGGATGTCACAATGGGCTCATGGGATAAAGGGGGTACCCACGGTGTCACTATAGGCCCTGGGGACAACGGGGGGTCCCCACGGTGCCACGATGGGTCGTGTGGACAAGGGGGTCCCCAGGATGTTCACAACGGGCCCTGAGGACAAAGGGGGTCCCCACGGTGTCACAATGGTCCCTGGGGACAACTTGGGGTCCTGGGATGTCACAATGGGCCCTGGGGACAAAGGCGGTCCCCAGGATGTCACAATAAGCCCTGGGGACAAGGGGGGTCCCCAGGATGTCACAATGGGCACTGGGGACAAAGGGGGTACCCACGGTGTCACTATAGGCCCTGGGGACAACGGGGGGTCCCCACGGTGCCACGATGGGCCCTGGGGACAAGGGGGTCCCCAGGATGTTCACAATGGGCCCTGGAGACAATGGGGTGTCCCCAGGATGTCACAATGGGCCCTGGGGACAAAGAGGGTCCCCAGGATGTCACAATCGGCCCTGGGCACAAAGGGGGGTGCACATGGTGTCAAAATGGGCCCTGGGGACAAAGGGCGTCCCCAGGATGTCACAGTGGGCCCTGGGGACAAAGTGGTCCCCATGGTATCAGAATGGGCCCTGGGGACAAAGAGGGGTGCCCTGAATGTCACAATGGGCCCTGAGGACAAAGGGGGGTCCCCAGGATGTCGCAATGGGCCTTGGGGACAATGGGGGGTCCTAGGATGTCACAATGGGCCCCAGTGACAAATGGGGTCTCCATGGTGTCACAATGGGCCCTGAAGACAAAGGGGGTCCCCTGAATGTCACAATGGGCCCTGAGGACAATGGGGGTTCCTGGAACGTCACAATGGGCCCTGGGGAGAAAGGGAGGTCCCCAGGATGTCACAATGGGCCCTGGAGACAATTGGGGGTTTTGGGATGTCACGATGGGCTCTGACGACAAGGGGAGGTGCCCATGGTGTCACAATGGGTCCTCAGTGACAAGGGGGGTCCCTATAGTGTCACAATGGGCTCTGCAGACAATGGGGGGTCCTGGGATGTCACAATGGGCACCAGTGACAAAGGGGGTCCTCATGGTGCCACAATGGGCCCTGGGGAGTAAGTGGGGTCCTGGGATGTCACAATGGGTCCTGGGGACAAAGGGTGATCCTTTGATGTCACAAGGGGCCCTGGAGGCAAGGGGGTCCCCAGGATGTTACAATGGGCCCTGGGCACAAAGGGGGGTCCCCATAGTGTCACAATGGGTCCCCAGTGACAAGGGGGTCCCCACGGTGCCACGATGGGCCCTGGGGACAAGAGGGGGTCCCCATGGTGTCACAATGGACCCTGGGGTCAAAGGGGGTTCCCAGGACATCACAATGGGCTCTGGGGACAATGGGGATCCTGGGACATCACAATGAGCCCTGGGGACAAGGGGGGGTCCTGGGACGTCACAATGGGTCCTGGGGACAAAGCGGTTCCCCAGGATGTCACAATGGGCCCCGGGGACAAAGCAGGGTCCTGGGACGTCACAATGGGCCCTGGAGACAAAGGGATTCCCCAGGATGTCACAATGGGCCCTGGGGACAAAGGGATTCCCCAGGATGTCACAATGGGCCCTGGGGACAAAGGGGGTCCCCACAGTGTCACAATGGTCCCTGGGGACAAAGGAGATCCCCACAGTGTCACAATGGGCCCAGGGGACAAAAGGGGGACCCCAGGATGTCACAATGGGCCCAGGGGACAATGGGGGGTCCTGGGACGTTATAATGGGCCCTCGGGAAAAAGGGGGTCCACATGGTGCCACAATGGGCCCTGGGGACAACGGGGGTCCCAGGATGCCACAATGGACACTGGGGACAAGGGGGTCCCCAGGATGTCACAATGGGCCCTGGGGACAACGGTGGCTCCTGGGATGTCACAATGGGCCCTGGGGACACAGGTGGTCCCCAGGATGTCACAATGGGCCCTGGGGACAAAGTGGGGTCCTAAGATGTCACAATGGGCACTGGGGACAAAGGGGGTCCCCATGGTGCCACAATGGGCCTTGGGGACAATGGGGTCTCCCCAGGATGTCACAATGGGCCTTGGGGACAAAGGGGTGTCCCCTGAATGTGCATAATGGGCCCTGGGGACAAAGGGTGGTCGCCGGGATGTCTCAGTGGGCCCTGGGGACAATGGGGTGTCCTGGGATGTCACAATGGGCCCCAGTGACAAATGGGGTCTCCACGGTGTCACAATGGGCCCTGCGGATAAAGGGGGGTCTCCAGGATGTCACAATGGGCCCAAGTGATGAGTCCCCACAGTGCCACTATGGGCCCTGGAGACAAGGGGGTCCCACGGATGTCACAATGGGCCCTGGGGACAAGGGGGGTCCCCAGGATGTCACGATGGGGCCTGGGGACAACGAGGGGTCCTGGGACGTCACAATGAGCCCTGGGGAAAAAGGGTGGTCCCCATGATGTCACAATGGGCACTGGAGACAGTGGGGGGTCCTGGGATGTCACAATGGGCCCTGGGGACAAAGTAAGGTCCTCGGCTGTCACAATGAGCCCTGAGGACAAGGGGGGTCCCCAGAATTTCACAATGAGCACTGGGGACAAAGTGGGGTCCTGGGATGTCAAAATGGGCCCTGGGGACAAAGGGGGTCCCTTAATTGTCACAATGGGCCCTGGGGACAAGGGGGGTCCCTTAATTGTCACAATGGGCCCTGGGGACAAGGGGGGTCCCCACGGTGTCACAATGGGCCCTGGGGACAAAGTGGGGTCCTGGAATGTCACAATGGGCCCAGAGGACAAAGGGGGTCCCCATGGTGCCACAGTGGGCCCTGGGGACAAAGGGGGTCCTGAGACGTCACAATGGACCCTGGGGAAAAGGCGGGGTCCCCACGGTGTCACAATGGGCCCTGGGGACAATGGGGGGTCCTGGGATGTCACAATGGGCCCCAGTGACAAAGGGGGTCCCCATGGTGCGACAACGAGCTCTGGGGATAAAGGGGGTCTCCAGGATGTCACAATGGGCCCTGGGGACAAAGGAAGTCCCCAGAATGCCACAATGGGTCCTGGAAAGAAGTGGGGTCCCCACGGTGTCACAATGGGCCTTGGGGACAAAGGGGGGTCCCCAGGATGTCACAATGGGCCCCGGGGACAAAGGGGTCCCCAGGATGTCACAATGGGTACTGGGGACAAAGGCGGGGTCCCCATGGTGTCACAATGGACCCAAGTGACAGGACGAGTCCCCACGGTACCACTATGGGCCCTGGAGACCAGGGGGTTCCCCGGATTTCACAATGGGCCCTGGGGACAAGGGGGGTCCCCAGGATGTCACAATGGGCACTGGGGACAACGAGGGGTCCTGGGACGTCACAATGAGCCCTGGGGAGAAAGGGGGGTCCCCACCCTGTCAGAAGGGACCCTGGGGACAAGGTGGGGTCCTGGGATGTCACAATGGGCCCTGGGGACAAAGGGGGTGTCCATGGTGCCACAATGGGCCCTGGGGACAAGGGGGTCCCCAGGATGTCACAATGGGCCCTGAGGACAAATTGGGGTTCTGGGATGTCACAATGGGCCCTGGGGACAAAGGGGGTCCCCAGAATGTCACAATGGGCCCTGGGGACATTTGGGGTCCCCAGAATGTCACAATGGGCCCTGGGGACAATGGGGGATCCTGAGACGTCACAGTGGGCCCTGGGGACAAAGTGGGTCCCCATGGTGTCACAACACCCTGGGGACAATGCAGGGTCCCCAGGATGTCACAATGGCCCCTGGGGACATTAGGGGTCCCCACAGTTTCACGATCTTAACCCTTGACACCCCCCAACTACTGGGTCCTTAGGGTTACTCCCGGGTCCCTCCTGAACTGAATCCCCGCCCGAACTCCTGGGTCTGATAGAGGGCACGAACATTTTAAGGGTTAACAAAACATAATTGGGTGCCCACTAACGAGCCAACACTTTAGGGCTGAGCCACACGAGCCCTTAGTTCAGAGCTTTAGGTGAACTCATGGTAAGGAAACCAGAACCCAGCAGTGCCAGGATCAGGAGTTTTACGGCACCAGCTGTGAACTCGAGGGGACGAGAGAACCGAGATTTACAGCAAAAAGGGGGTGCCAGGCTGGGTTCAACCGACCTGGAGCTTGGGTCCCAGTCCATTCAACACAAGGAGCCAAACCTGAGGAAGCTGAAGGAGCCTTCATCCAAAGACCCCTCCTCCAGAGCACCAGGTGGCGCCGCGCAGACGAACAGGGGGCGTCCAGGCGGAGACTACGGCAGTGATGAGCGGGAAAGGTTCTGGATGTGTGCGGGCGCTCTGGGGTCGTTGGGACACGAGCACCTCGCTGTATTTAAACGCAGCTCCTGCCGCTCGGAGCGGCGCACGAGGGGTGGAACCATCGCTCCCCTTGCGCCCGACGGCGAAACGAACGCAGCTGCTCTGGAGCCCTGCGGGGTGTGGAGGTTCATGGCTCCGGAGGCTGTAAAGTTGTTTTTGCGCCTCCGTTCCCCTCATGCCCCCCCCATTCCCTTCACACCGACCCCCAATCCACCCCCCACCCGACCCCCAGCTCCCCCCCCCACCCCGACCCCCAATCCACCCCCCACCCCGACCCCCAGCTCCCCCCCCCACCCCGACCCCCAATCCACCCCCCACCCGACCCCCAGCTCCCCCCACCCCGACCCCCCAATGCCCCCCAGTTCCTCCCCAGACTGACCCCCAATGCCCCCTCACACCGACCCCCAAGGCCGCCCCCGCACACCAACCCCCCAGTTCCCCCCTCAAACACCGACCCCCAATCCCCCCCCGGACCCTAATTCCCCCTCGCACTGACCCCCAACGCCCCCCACACCAACCCCTAATGCCCCTCACATCGACCCCCAAATCCTCCCCAGACTGACCCCTCAAATCCTCCCCAGACCAACCCCCAACTTCCCCCCCACACCGACCCCCAATTCCCCCTCACACCGACCCCCAATGTCCCCCCCCCCACACCAGACCCCAATTCCCCCCCACACCGACCCCCAATTCCCCCCCACACTGATCCCCAATGCCCCCCCCCCACACCGACCCCCAATTCCTCCCCAGACTGACCCCCAATGCCCCCTCACACCGACCCCCAAGGCCCCCCCTGCACTGACCCCCCCACACCGACCCCCCAATTCCCCCCTCAAACACCGACCCCCAGTGCCCCCCCACTGGACCCTAATTCCCCCTCGCACCGACCCCCAATGCCCCCCCACACACTGACCCCCAGTTCCTGCCCCCCACACCAACCCCTAATGCCCCTCACATCGACCCCCAAATCCTCCCCACACTGACCCCTCAAATCCTCCCCAGACCAACCCCCAACTTCCCCCACACTGACCCCCAATTCCCCCTCACACCGACCCCCCAAGCCCCCCCCACCGATCCCCAATTCCTCCCCACACCGACCCCCAATGTCCCGCTCACACCGACCCCCAGTTCCTCCCCCACACCGCCCCCCAATTCCCCCCTCACACCGACCCCAAATCCCCACCCCCACACTGCCCCCCAAATCCCCCCCTCACGCCGACCCCAATTCCTCCCCCCACACCGACCCCCAATGCCCCTCCCGCCGACCCCCAGCTCCCCTCACAACCTCCACCAAAACGGCGGCGCCTCCCTCTCCTCCCTCCCGCCTTTTCCCGCCACACACTCCCGGCACGTGACGCCGGCGAGGGGGCGTGGCCGGCGGCGAGGGGGCGTGGCCGCGGCGCCGGCGGGCGGGAAGCGCCGGGGCGGGAAGCACCGGGTGAGGAGATCGCGTCCCCTCGGGTCCCTCGTGTCTCTTCATGTCCCATCGCGTCCCCTCGGGTCCCTCGGGTCCCCTCGTGTCCCCTCATCTCCTCAGCACCCCCGCTGGAGCCCGCCCGTCCCTCCCCTCCAGGAGAGACCCCGGGGCTGGGGCGGATCCGCCATCAATCCCCCCACAGACTTTTTCTCTCTTTCATCCCCCTTTTCCCTCTTTTCCCTCTTTCCCCCTTTATCCCTCTTTCCCCCCTTTTTCCCTTCCCCCCCTTTTTCCCTCTTTTCCCTCTTTCCGCCGTTTTTCCCTCTTTTCCCTCTTTCCCCCCTTTTCCCTCTTCCCTCTTTTCCCCCCCTTTTTCCCTCTTTTCCCTCTTTCCCCCCTTTTCCCTCTTCCCCCTTTTCCCCCCCTTTTTCCCTCTTTTCCCTCTTTCCCCCTTTATCCCTGTTTCCCCCCTTTTTCTCCCTTTCCCCCCTTTTTCCCTCTTCCCCCTCTTTTCCCCCTTTTTCTCCCTTTTTCCTTCTTCCCCCCCTTTTCCGCCTTTTCCCTCTTTCCCCCTTTATCCCTCTTTTCCCTCTTTCCGCCCTTTTCCCTCTTCCCCCCTTTTTCCCTCTTTTCCCTCTTTCCCCTTTATCCCTCTTTCCCCCCTTTTCCCCTCTTTTTCCTCTTCCCCCCCTCTTCCCCCTCTTTTCCCTCTTCCCCCTTTTTCCCTTTTCCCCCCTTTTCCCCCTTTTTCCTCTTTCCCCCCTTTTCTCCCCTTTTCCCTCTTCCCTCTTTTCCCTTCTTTCCCCCCTTTCCCTCTTCCCCCCTCTTTCCATCTTATCCCTCTTTTCCCCCTTTATCCCTGTTTCTTCCCTTTTCCCCCCCTTTCCCTCTTTCCTCGCTTTTTCCCTATTTTTCCCTCTTTCCCCCCTTTTTCCCTCTTTTCCCTCTTTCCTCGCTTTTTCCCTCTTTTTCCCTCTTTCCCCCCTTTTTCCCCCTTTTCCCTCTTTCCTTGCTTTTTCCCCCTTTTCCCTCTTTCCCCCCTTTTCCCCTCTTTTCCCTTTTTCCCCCTTTTCCCTTTTTCCCCCTTTCCCCCCTTTTCCCTCTTTCCCCCCTTTTTCCCCCTTTCCCCCCTTTTCCCTCTTCCCCCGTTTCCCTCTCCCGTTTTCCTGTCCCTCCTCCCATTCCCGTGCAGCCCAACCCCTTCCCCCCTTTTCCCCAGAGCAGTTTTCATACAGATCCCCCCTTTCCCCCCAGCCCCGAACCCCCGGGGGTTTCTCAGCATCAGCAGCCACTTCACTCCCCCCAATTTAACTCTTTGTGTCCCTTTTCCAGGCTCTTTGGGAGCCCGGGTGTCCTGGGGCCGCTCTGGTTTTTGCTCCGGGGTGTTTGGAGCCCGGTGACCATGGACCTGTTTCCCTTGGGCGACGAGCTGCGTGGCTTTGCCCAGAGCCCCGGGCTGCTCTGCGGGGAAGCGCTGGAGCCCGACCTGGAGCCCAGTCTGAGCCTGGAGCCCGACCTGAGCCTGGAGCCCGACCTGGAGCCCAACCTGAGCCTGGAGCCCAACCTGAGCCTGGAGCCCGACCTGGAGCCCAGTCAGAGCCTGGAGCCCGACCTGGAGCCCGACCTGAGCCTGGAGCCCGACCTGAGCCTGGAGCCCAACCTGAGCCTTGAGCTCAGTATTTACTACTGATCAGTATTTAGTAATGATGGTCAGTATTTATTAATGATGATCAGTATTTATTAATGGTGATCAGTAATTATTAATAACGGCTAGTATTTATTAATGACGCTCAGTATTTATTAATGATGGCCAGTATTTATTAATGACGATCAGTATTAGTGGTGATCAGTAATTATTAATAACGGTATTTATTAATGACGATCAGTATTTATTAATGATGGTCAGTATTTATTAGGGACAATCAGCATTTATTAATGATGGTCAGTATTTATTAATGACGATCAGCATTATTAATAAGGATCAATATTTATTAATGGTGATCAGTATTTATTAATAACGACCAGTGTTTATTAGTGATGGTCAGTATTTATTAATGGTGATCAGTATTTATTAATGATGGTCAGTATTTATTAAGGACGATCAGTATTTATTAATGGTGATCAGTAATTATTAATAACAGTCAGTATTTATTAATGACGATCACTATTTATTAATGATGGTCAGTATTTATTAATGACGATCAGTATTATTAATGATGATCATTATTTATTAATGATGGTCAGTATTTATTAATAACAATCAGTATTTATTAGTGACAGTCAGCATTTATTAAGGACAGTCAGTATTTATGAACGGTGGTCAGTATTTATTAAGGACATCAGTATTTATTAATGATAGTCAGTATTTATTAAGGACAATCAGTATTTATTAATGATGGTCAGTTTTTATTAATGGTGATCAGTATTTATTAATAAGGATCAGTATTAATGATGATCAGTATTTATTAATGATGGTCAGTATTTATTAATGACAATCGGCATTATTAATAAGGATCAATATTTATTAATGGTGATCATTTATTAATAACGATCAGTATTTATTAGTGATGGTCAGTATTTATTAATGGCGATCAGTATTTATTAATGATGGTCAGTATTTATTAATAGCGATCAGTATTTATTAATGACAATCAGTATTTATTAATGACGGTCAGTATTTATTAATAACGATTGGTATTTATTAATGATGATCAGTATTTATTAATGATGGTCAGTATTTATTAATGATGATCAGCAATATGAATAAGGATCAATATTTATTAATGGTGATCAGCATTTATTAATAATGATCAGTATGTATTAATAACGATCAGTATTAATGATAACCAGTATTTATTAATGATGGTCAGTATTTATTAATGGCGATCAGTATTTATTAATAACGATCAGTATTAATGATGATCAGTATTCATTAATGATGATCAGTATTTATTAATGACAATCAGCATTATTAATAAAGACCAATATTTATTAATGGTGATCAGCATTTATTAATAATGATCAGTATTTATTAATGATGGTCGGTATTTATTAACGGCGATCAGTATTTATTAAGGATGATCAGTATTTACTAATGACGGTCAGTATTTATTAACGGTGGCTGGTATTTATCAACAATCGGTATTGATTAACGGTCGCTATCTATTAATGATGAGCATTTATTAACGGCAGAGCAACCCCTGCCCGCCACCGTTGCTTCTCTCGTGCAGGGTGGGAACATCTACCGCCTGCCGACCGCGGCGCGGAGGAAAACGCCTGCGCCGGGCGGTGAGTGAACCCGTGGGAGCTTGAGGGCACGTTTGCCTTAAATCCTTGTTATTTAACCCTTTTGGCTTGAAACCTTTGAGACCGAACGCCGATTGATTCCACCGGGCAAGCTCCACCTGCCTGGAGCTTCAGCGCCGACTACGCCATCTGTTCTAAAAGCACCGCGGCTTTATCATGTTGATTTTTTTACCTATTTATCCTGATTTTTGTCACTTCAGCCACTTGGCGGCTGCTCCGGTTGAGGATGGCGGCGTCTCCATGTGCCGGAACCACGGGTGGTCGGTGGACGCCGAGAGGGGGCAGGTAACGGGCACCCATGGGTGCTGCTCATTGAGCGGGGATCTGAGCGAAGGCGGCGGGGGGGACGGCGGTGCCGTCGAAGCCCTTTGCGGGGGTCGTTACCAAATTGTGCGTAACTGGATGATTTGTGAACGTCGCTGCCGATTGAGTGGAGATGACGGGGTGAGAAAACGAGAAATAGGGAATCGCTGCGGTGTAAAGATTCGCGTTGCGCGCTCCCGCCCGGTTCGGGTCGTGTTTAGCGTAGCGGGTTTTATTATCCTCGTTATATAATGGAGAAATAATTGGGAAGAGCAGTTTGCAAAGCGCTTTGATATCCTCCAGCGCCACCGACGCTCCCGGTTCCGTTTGTGCTCAGGTGCGCGACGCGGGCGATGCAAACACCGCGAAACCATCGTTGGGAGATGGAAACGCCGCCTCCGAACCCCCGACGCTGTCCGAAAACCCCCCTGGTGATCCCGGTGTTGGTTCCAGTGACAAGGAACGAGGTGGGTGAGGAGTACTTGGATGGTTGTGCGATGATTCGGCAACCGGCGGCGCCGGAGTCGCTTCCCGGAGCACCCGTGTGTGTGTCCCTGGCTGAACCAAGGGTGCTACGTGCCCCAGAACCCCCCAAATTACACCCAAATAACGCTATGGGGACGCGCTCGGCGGCCGCTACCCCAGGGACGGGCTATGGGGACGCGCTCGGCGGCCGCTACCCCAGGGACGGGCTCTGGGAGGCTCCAGGCTCCCGCTGGGTTATTGATCCGAAATACGGAACCCGGCGATCGCCTCGAGTTGGGTGGAAGGGAGGAAGCATCAGCAGGACCGGAGGGTCCCCAGACCCCTCATTTTGGGGTTCGCCGCTTGCTTTTGAGCCAAAAAAGGAGGAAAAGCAGATAAACGCCCGTGTGATTTTGTGCGTTTTCCACCTTTAACCCTTTTCTCGTTCGATGTTGCCCAGGTCACCGAAAATGCGTCTCCGGATGGGAAGATCTCGCAGCAAAAAGGCGACGGAGGCCGAAACCCCTCGTGATCCCGACACCGGGATTGAAGCGCTTTCGGCCGCCCCGCGGGGTTAATTCGGTGCGATGCGGATGTCCCCACGTAGCGCTTTGGGGGGAACACCCCGCTTTATGGTTGTGGTTTACGGGGGGTTTATCTCAACCCGGGCCGAGCGATCCCGGTGTAAAACCGCCCGGTGAACCCGGTTTGGGTTCGGCGTCCCCTCGCTGGTTTGTGGTGACAAACGCAGAGCTCGTGCTCCCCAAAAACCCCCAAAATGGGTGATTTTGTGGAATATGGGATGGAAACAACCCCCCCAGGGTTTCGCTGTGATATCGGGTGTAAAAACCACCCGAGTGCTGCGATCGACTGCAAAACCCCATTGGGATGATCCATCAGCGACCGATTTCACCAAAACGATGGGAATTGGGACAATTTGTGGTTGTGACGCCGAGGAACGGTCTCGGCACGATGATTTTGATCCCGAGCGTTGCTTTTCCCCTCTATTTCTCAATATCCCGCAGGCAGAATGGACGGCGACTTGGGATTGTGCCTGGTGAAGGACGCCCCCAAAATCAGCGTCCGGCCGTGAGTCCCCAAACCACCAAAAACGGGCGCAAAACGGGTGCGTCGCGCTTTTCCTGCCCCTCGTTTGGCCCACCAGGACCCATTGACGTCCATTCCGAACGGAACACGAGGCGCTGATGTCACCGGCGGCGCTGATGTCGCGGCGGAACCCCGGCAACGCTTTGTTGTTCCGAGCCCTCGCAGGGCGTCTCTCCCACTCTGCCGCGTCTTGGAGCGAATCCCTGTGGTTTTCGGCCGAACCGCGCGGTTTCGGTGCCGATCGGAGGGGACATGGACACCGACCCGCAGGCGCCCGACCCAGGTATCGCACGCATTGGGTGCCTGGCCCACCCCACCTGGGCCCCGGGGGGGTCGTCGCTGCTCTTGGGGCTCCCAACGCTGCCTTTTGGGTAGAAATAGTGACGTTTCTCCGTGTGTTTCTTGCTCTCCGCTCCACCTGGTTGGCTCGTTTTCCGCTGTCCCGTATCGCACCTTTTGTCCCCAAAACCCAACTTTTCCTTCTCATATCGTACCCATTATCATGTCGCACCTTTTCTTGACCAACCCCAACGTTTCCATTGTCCTATCGCAGCTTTTCTTGACAAAACCCAACTTTTCCTTGTTGTAGCGCGTCTTTTCTTGACATAAACCCAACTTTTCCTTCTCGTATCGTACCCATTGTTGTATCGCACCTTTTCTTGACGAAACCTGACGTTTCCATTGTCCTATCGCATCTTTTCTCAACAAAACCCAACTTTTCCTTGTCCTATCGCATCTTTTCTCAACAAAACCCAACTTTTCCTTGTCTTATCACGTCTTTTCTTGACAGAACCCAACGTTTCTGTTGTCCTATTGCATCTTTTCTTGACATACACCCAACTTTTCCTTGTCCTATTGCGTCTTATCTTGACCAACTCCAACTTTTCCTTGACCTATCGTGTCTTTTCTTGACAAAAGCCAACTTTTCCTTGTCCTATTGTCTTTTCTTGACATAAACCCAACGTTTCCATTGTCCTATCACGTCTTTTCTCAACAAAACCCAACTTTTCCTTGTCCTATCACACCTTTTCTTGACAAACCCCAACATTTCCTTTATCATATCGCATCTTTTCTTGACCAACTCCAACTTTTCCTTGAATCGTACCCATTGTCGTATCACGCTTTTCCTTGAAAAACCCCAGCTTTTCCTTGTTGGATCCCATATTTCCACCCCCAAACCCCAACACCCCCATGTCACATCCCCCTTTCCCCCAACACCCCCATGTCACATCCCCCTTTCCCCAAACCCCAATACCCCCATGTCACATCCCCCTTTCCCCCAACACCCCCATGTCACATCCCCCTTTCCCCCAACACCCCCATGTCACATCCCCCTTTCCCCAAACCCCAACACCCCCATGTCACATCCCCCTTTCCCCAAACCCCAACACCCCCATGTCACATCCCCCTTTCCCCAAACAACACCCCCATGTCACATCCCCCTTTCCCCCAACACCCCCATGTCACATCCCCCTTTCCCCAAACCCCAACACCCCCATGTCACATCCCCCTTTCCCCCAACACCCCCATGTCACATCCCCCTTTCCCCCAACACCCCCATGTCACATCCCCCTTTCCCCCAACACCCCCATGTCACATCCCCCTTTCCCCCCCAAACCCCAACATCCCCACCTCATATCACCCCATTTCCCCCCCGAACCCCAACATCCCCATGTCCCATCACCCCGTTTCCCCCACCCCGTGTCGGTTGCAGTGTTGACCCTGCTGTCCATGGCGAGCTCCAGCACCATCCCCGGGAGCTCCAGCGCCGTCCCCGGGAGCTCCAGCACCATCCCCAGGAGCTCCAGCACCATCCCCGGGAGCTCCAGCGCCGTCCCCGGAAGCTCCAGCGCCGTCCCCGGAAGCTCCAGCGCCGTCCCCGGGAGCTCTAGCGCCGTCCCCGGGAACTCCAGCGCCATCCCTGGGAGCTCCAGCGCCATCCCTGGGAGCTCCAGTGCCATCCCCGGGAGCTCCAGTGCCATCCCCAGGAGCTCCAGTGCCGTCCCCGGGAGCTCCAGTGCTGTCCCCGGGAGCTCCAGTGCTGTCCCCGGGAGCTCCAGTGCCATCCTCGGGAGCTCCAGTGCTGTCCCCGGGAGCTCCAGTGCCATCCCTGGGAGCTCCAGTGCTGTCCCCGGGAGCTCCAGTGCTGTCCCCGGGAGCTCCAGTGCCATCCCTGGGAGCTCCAGTGCCATCCCTGGAAACTCCAGCGCCATCCCTGGGAGCTCCAGTGCCATCCCTGGGAGCTCCAGCGCTGTCCCCGGCGCCGTCCTTAACCTGGAGCTGGCCCTGCACTGCCTGCACGCAGCGCGCGGCGACCTGATGGTGAGTGACCCCAAAACCCCCAATATCACCCCAACCACCCCGATATCACCCCAAACCCCCCGATATCACCCCAGACCCCCCGATATCACCCCAAAACCCCCTGATATCACCCCCAAAAGCCCCAATATCACCCCCATGCCCCCGATATCACTCCAAAAGCCCCGATATCACCCCAAAACCGCTGATATTTCCCCAAAACACCCTGGTATTTCCCCAAATCCCCGATATCTCCCCAAACCCCCCGATATCACCCCAAAACCCCGATATCACCCCAAAACCTCTCGATATCACCCCAAAACCCCTGATATCTCCCCAAAACCCCCCGATATCACCCCAAAACCCCAATATCTCCCCAAAACACCCCGATATCACCCCCAAAAGCCCCTGGTATCTCCCCAAAACCCCCGATATCTCCCAAAACCCCTTGATATCACCCCAAAAGCCCCCGATATCACCCCAACCCCCCCGATATCACCACAAACCCCCCGATATTTCCCCAAAACCCCTTGATATCACCCCAGAACCCCCCGATATCACCCCAAAATCCCCGATATCTCCCCAAAACCCCCCAATATCACCTCAAAATCTCCCGATATCACCCCAAACCCCCCTGATATCACCCCAAACCCCCTTGATATCTCCCCAGAACCCGCTGATATCACCCCAAACCCCTCCGGTATCTCCCCAAACCCCCCGATATCACCCCAAAACCCCCTGATATCACCCCAAACCCCCTTGATACCTCCCCAGAACCCCTTGATATCTCCCCAGAACCCGCTGATATCATCCCAAACCACCCCGGTATCTCCCCAAAACCCCCTGATATCTCCCCAAACCCCCCGATATCTCCCCAAAACCCCCTGATATCACCCCCATGCCCCCGATATCACTCCAAAACCCCCCGATATCTCCCCCAAACCCCCGATATCTCCCCAAAAGCCCCGATATCTCCCCAAAACCCCCCGATATCACCTCAAAATCTCCCGATATCACCCCAAACCCCCTTGATATCTCCCCAAAACCCCTTGATATCTCCCCAGAACCCCCTGATATTACCCCAAAACCCCCCGATATCTCCCCAAAACCCCCCTATATCACCCCAAACCCTCCCGATATCACCCCAAACCCCCCGATATCTCCCCAAAACCCCTGATATCACCCCAAAACCCCCCCGATATGACCCCAAATCCCCATGATACCACCCCAAAACCCCCCGATATCACCCCAAAGCCCCCTGATATCACCCCCAAAAGCCACAGTATCACCCCCATGCCCTCGATATCACTCCAAAACCCCCGATATCACCCCAAACCCCCCAATATCTCCCCCAAGCCCCCCGATATCACCCTAAAACCCCCTGATATCTCCCCAAAACCCCCTGATATCACCCCAGAACCCCCCGATATCACCCCAAAAGCCCCAATATCACCCCCATGCCCCCGATATCTCCCCAAACCCCCCGATATCACCTCAAAATCTCCCGATATCACCCAAAACTCCCCCGATATCACCCCAAACCCCCTTGATATCTCCCCAAAACCCCTTGATAACTCTCCAGAACCCCCTGATATCACCCCAAAACCCCCCGGTATCTCCCCAAACCCCCCGATGTCACCCCAAAACCCCCTGATATCACCCCAAAATCCCCTGATATCTCCCCAAAACCCCCGATATCTCCCCAAACCCCCCTGATATCACCCCAAAATCCCCGATATCTCCCCAAAACCCCCGATATCTCCCCAAAACCCCCCGATATCACCCCAAAATCCCCGATATCTCCCCAAAACCCCCGATATCTCCCCAAACCCCCCTGATATCACCCCAAAACCTCCTGATATCTCCCCAAAACCCCTTGATACCAGCCCAGAACCCCCTAATATCACCCCCAAACCCACCGATATCATCCCCAAAAGCCCCAGTATCACCCCCATGCCCCCGATATCACCCCAAACCCCCCGATATCACCCCAAAACCCCCTGATATCTCCCCAGAACCCCCAGATATCACCCCAAAACCCCCTGATATCTCCCCAAATCCCATTGATATCACCCCAAAACCCCCTGATATCTCCCCAAAGCCCCCCGATATTACCCCAAAACCCCCCGATATCACCCCAAATCCCGCTGATATCTCCCCAAAACCCCCCGATATCTCCCCAAAACCCCTGATATCTCCCCAAAACCCCCCGATATCTCCCCAAAACACCTTGATATCACCCCAAAACCCCCTGATATCTCCCCAAATCCCCTGATATCACCCCAAAACCCCTCGATATCACCCCAAAACCCCCTGATATCTCCCCAAAACCCCTCGATATCTCGTCAAAACCCCCTGATATCTCCCCAATGCCCCTCAATGTTACCCCAAAACCCCCGATATCACCCCAAAACCCCTGATATCACCCCAAAACCCCCCGATATCTCCCCAAAACACCCCGATATCTCCCCAAAACACCCTGATATCACCCCAAACCCCCCAATATCAGCCCAAAACCCCCTGATATCTCCTCAAATCCCCGATATCACCCCAGAACCCCTCGATATGACCCCAAACCCCCTGATATCTCCCCAAAACCCCTTGATATCACCTCAGAACCCCCTGATTTCACACCAAACCCCCCGATATCACCCCAAACCCCCCAATATCTCCCCAAAGCCCCCTGATATCACCCCCAAACCTCCTGATATCACCCCAAAACCCCCTGATATCTCCCCAAGCCCCCCGATACCTCCCCAAACCCCCCGATATCTCCCCAAAACCCCCCCCGATATCACCCAAAACCCCCAAAATCACAACTTGGGGCGTCCTGCTCCGAATGGAAGGCGAACCCCGAGCCTCTTCCTCTTGCAGAAGGCGCTGGAGATGCTGCTTTCGGGGGGGCCCCCCAAGTCCGAATCGGACCCTCTGGCCAATTATCATTACGCAGGTAAACGAGGAACGGGGCCCATTCCCCCCCAGGACACAAACAGACACCACGATACCCTTTCCACGCCGATTTAAACATCTTGGGCTGCCGATAACGACCCCCCCGCCCCGTTTGCTAATTGCGTTCCCCGTAACGAACCCGCTCATTGCCCCGCAGGCTCGGACACGTGGACGCCATTGGAGCAGCAGCTTTTCCACCGTGCTTTTGCCACCCACAAGAAGGACTTTTATCGCATCCACAAGAAGGTAAATCCCCCAAAATCATCGGGTTTTAACCCAAAAAGCCGCGTTTTTGAGTCACGCATCGAACTCCCGTTCTCCAAATGTCATTTTGCTGCTTAACGCTGCAAAAAAGGCACCGGAATGAGACAAAACGAGGCGTAAATGTGATTTACCGCGGCGTTTCCATCCTAAACCGCCCCTATCCCCTCGCTTAGGTCCAGACTAAGACTGTGGCCCAGTGTGTTGAATATTACTACATCTGGAAGAAAACGACCAAACTCAAGTCCTACCGAGCAAAAGGGACGGGCAAAAAAGCCAAGAGAAACAAGGAAAAGGCCGAGGAGAAGGTAGAAAACGCGTTTACACAGAATTTGCGCTGCAGGAAAACCGCCTTGAGGCCAAAAAAGCGGCTTTTTGGGCCCGAAATGGGCTCGATTGGCTGCAGGTTGATTGCAGTGATTCCAGGTATTAACGATCCTGGTGGGGTTTGAATGGTTTGGGGGATATTCTGTGGTTTTGGCTTCGCCGCCGAAGGGAATTGCTGTGCGTTCCCTGCCAAAAAGCGGTGGTTTGTGTCACAAAAAGAGCCGGTTTTGGCTCTTTTAGCCTCACCTGGCTGAGTTGTCTCTATGGGCTGTTCCATAGGGTCTTGTTTCCAAGCTGGTTTATTCTCAGCGCTCTCGACCTTTGGTGAAAGGGGGGAATGAGAGGAATCTCTGCTTTCCAGGCCACTTTCCAGCCCCCGAAGAAGAAGCCCCGTCCCTCGCCCGAGGAAAGGGCCAAAATGAAGCAGCAAATGGCCCAAAATGAGGGCGCCGGGGAGTCCTTTCCATGCACGGAGTGCGGCAGGTGAGTTGTTGCTTATTTGGGGATAAAGAGGTTAAAAGGTGTTAAAGCCACCCGGCGCGGAGCCAAGAAACGGCGCCGGACCCGCGCCAAAACGCACCCAGAGAGGGTGAAGCCAAAAAGCACTAAAACCTGGGTTTTCCGCCCCGTTTCCAGGGCGTTTGCCACGATGCGGGGCAAGAACGCACACATGAGGAGGATTTATTTTGGGAGGTCTTGAGATTTATTGCTGTCGCGATACCAGGGCCGTCGGTGCCACCCATCGTGATACCAGGGCCATTGTCGTTACCCATCACGATACCGGGGCTGTCAGTGCCACCCATTGCGATACCAGGGCTGTCAGTGCCACCCATTGCGATACCAGGGCCGTCGGTGCCACCCATCGCGCTACCAGGACCATCGTTGCTGCCCATCACGATACTGGGGCCGTCGTCACTGCTGTTGTGACGATACCAGCGCTGTTGTTGCCACCTGTCGCGATACCAGGACCATCAGTGCTCCCTATTGCGATACCGGGGCCGTCGGTGCCACCCTTCGCGATACCGGGGCCGTTGTCGCTGCCCATTGCGATACCGGGGCTGTCGGTGCCACCCATCGCGATACCGGTGCTGTCGGTGCTGCCGTCGCAATACCGGGACTGTCAGTGCTGCCCATCACGATACTGGAGCTGTTGGTTCTGCCCATCACGATACCAGGGCCCCTGTCACTGCCCATCACAATATCAGGGCCGTCGGTGCTGCCGTCGCAATACCAGCTCCATCACTGCTGCCCGCCGTGATACCGGGGCTGTCGGTGCTGCTGTCGCGATACCGGGGCTGTCGGTGCTGCTGTCGCGATACCGGGGCTGTCGGTGCCATCCGTCGTGATACCGGGGCTGTTGGTGCTGCTGTCGTGATACCGGGGCTGTCGGTGCTGCTGTCGCGATACCGGGGCCGTCGGTGCTGCTGTCGCGATACCGGGGCTGTCAGTGCCATCCGTTGCAATACCGGGGCTGTCGGTGCTGCTGTCGCGATACCGGGGCTGTCAGTGCCATCCGTTGCAATACCGGGGCTGTCAGTGCTGCTGTCGCGATACCGGGGCTGTCGGTGCTGCTGTCGCGATACCGGGGCTGTCAGTGCCATCCGTTGCAATACCGGGGCTGTCGGTGCCACCCATCGCGATACCGGGGCTGTCGGTGCTGCTGTCGCGATACCGGGGCCGTCGGTGCTGCTGTCGCGATACCGGGGCTGTTGTCGCTGCCCAACGGTGAGAGGAAAGCTGCGCTTGGAAGGGATTTCCTGTCCAGAGTCCTCATCGTCTTGGCCATGCACAGCACAGTGAGATGTTCCCCATCGAACAGAAACGGTAACTGGGGTCTGTGGAGAGCGCAGGGGGTAAAAGGGGTCTGGGAGGAAACTGCCTGAGGAAAAGTGAGACATCCCTTTTCCCTCTGTTTTAGAAACCCCAGCCAACTCGAGAGCATCTTGGGAGGGGTCGAGCTGCACTTACCCAGAGGACACAGCAGCTGGAGGAAGCCAGGAGAGATCGGCGTGGAGAGGACGAGCGCAAGGAGGCTGCAAAAGGGAGAGGAAAGAAATCAGTGCCGCGGCCACTGCTGTTGCTGGGATGGGAGACGTGAGGGCCTGGGGAGCTGCGGTGGGGCAGCCGGGGCTGGCAGAGCAGCCCCACGCACCCCTCAGTAGGATGGGAATGAAGAATATGAGGAGCAAAAGTAAGAAAACTCATGGGCTAAGATAAAAAAACCAAGTGAGATAAGTAATTGAAAGAGGAAGAGAGAATAAAACGCAAGGCGTGATGCAAAGACTCGTGGGCTCCCACAAGCACAGGGAGATCCCGCAGACCCCGAGCGATGGCTGCCCTGCAACCCCCTTCCCTCCCTTCTTACTGATGAGCACCACGTTAGGGCGCTGTTGGTGCCACCCATCGCGATACCGGGGCTGTTGGTGCCACCCATCGCGATACCGGGGCTGTCGGTGCCACCCATCGCGATACTGGGGCTGTCGGTGCCACCCATCGCGATACCGGGGCCGTCGGTGCCACCCATCGCGATACCGGGGCCGTCGGTGCCACCCATCGCGATACCGGGGCTGTTGGTGCCACCCATCGCGATACCGGGGCCGTCGGTGCCACCCATCGCGATACCGGGGCTGTCGGTGCCACCCATCGCGATACCGGGGCCGTCGGTGCCACCCATCGCGATACCGGGGCCGTCGGTGCCACCCATCGCGATACCGGGGCCGTCGGTGCCACCCATCGCGATACCGGGGCCGTCGGTGCCACCCATCGCGATACCGGGGCTGTCGGTGCCACCCATCGCGATACCGGGGCCGTCGGTGCCACCCATCGCGATAGCGGGGCTGTTGGTGCCACCCATCGCGATAGCGGGGCGATACCGGCCCCTCCTGGGGCAGCAGGGGTCCAGTACCAGCACGGTTTGGGGGTGGACCCGCTGGAAAGCAGCTCTGCGAGAAGGACTTGGGAGTTCTGGGTGACATCAGGTTGGCCACAAGTCACCAATGTGTCCTTGTGGTCACGAGGCCGAGGGTACCTGGGGGATATTTATTAAGAAGAGTGTGAGCAGCAGGTGAGAGAGGTGAATCCTCCCCCTCTGCTCCACCCTGGGGAAGCTGCATCTGCAGTTCTGGGTCCAGTTCTGGGCTCCCCAGTTGAAGAAGGACAAGGAGTTACTGGAGGGAGTCCAGTGGAGGGACACAGAGATGCTGAGGGGTCTGGAGCATCATTCTGAGCAGGAGAGACTGAGAGAGATGGGGCTGTTGAGCTGGAGAAGAGAAGCTGAGAGGGATGTGATCAATGGGATCAATATCTCAGGTGGGTGTCAGGATGGAGCAGACTCTGTTCAGTGGTGCCCAGCGCCGGGGTGAGGGGCATCGGGCACAGACTGAAACCCAGGAGGCTCCATCTGAACGTAAGGAGAAACTTGCTTGCTGGGAGGTGCCAGAGCCCGGCCCAGGCTGCCCAGAGCGGGTGTGGAGTCTCCTTCTGTGAGACATTCAGACCCCTGGGATCCTGTGTGATCTGCTCTGGGACCCCGCGGGAGCAGGGGGGTTGGACTGGATGATCTCCAGAGATCCCTTCATCCCAAACCAGAATGGGGTTCTGAGGGAAGGGAAGGGGAGGGAAGGAAGGGGAGGGAAGAGAAGGGGAGGGAAGAGAAGGGGAGGGAAGAGAAGGGGAGGGAAGAGAAGGGGAGGGAAGAGAAGGGAAGGGGAGGGGAGGGGAGGGGAGGGGAGGGGAGGGGAGGGGAGGGGAGGGGAGGGGAGGGGAGGGGAGGGGAGGGGAGGGGAGGGGAGGGGAGGGGAGGGGAGGGGAGGGGAGGGGAGGGGAGGGGAGGGGAGGGGAGGGGAGGGGAGGGGAGGGGAGGGGAGGGGAGGGGAGGGGAGGGGAGGGGAGGGGAGGGGAGGGGAGGGGAGGGGAGGGGAGGGGAGGGAAGGGAAGGGAAGGGAAGGGAAGGGAAGGGAAGGGAAGGGAAGGGAAGGGAAGGGAAGGGAAGGGAAGGGAAGGGAAGGGAAGGGAAGGGAAGGGAAGGGAAGGGAAGGGAAGGGAAGGGAAGGGAAGGGAAGGGAAGGGAAGGGAAGGGAAGGGAAGGGAAGGGAAGGGAAGGTCCCCTTTCCCAGATGCCAGGGTCCCCTCTCCAGGACTCCTGGGTCCTCTCTCCCGAAATCCTGGGTCCCTTGGGGCACTCCTGGGTCCCCCCCAACTACTGGGTCCTTAGGGGTACTCCTGGGTCCCCTCTCCAGGATTCCTGGGTGCCTTGGGGCACTCCTGGGTCCCTCCCCAAATACTGGGTCCTTAGGGGCACTCCTGGGTCCCCTTTCCCAAACTCCTGGGTCCCTCCTGACCTGAATCCCTGCCTGAACTCCTGGGTCCCTTTCCCAGACTCCTGGGTCCTCTCTCCTGAACTCCTGGGTCCCTTGGGGCACTCCTGGGTCCCCCCCAACTACTGGGTCCATAGGGGTACTCCTGGGTCCCTCCTGAACTGAATCCCCACCTGAACTCCTGGGTCCTCTCTCCTGAACTCCTGGGTCCCTTTCCCGAACTCCTGGGTCCCTTGGGGCACTCCTGGGTCCCTCCCCAAATACTGGGTCCTTAGGGGTACTCCTGGGTCCCCTTTCCCAAACTCCTGGGTCCCTCCTGAACTGAATCCCCACCTGAACTCCTGGGTCCTCTCTCCCGAACTCGTGGGTCCCTTGGGGCACTCCTGGGTCCCCCCTCAACTACTGGGTCCTTAGGGGTACTCCTGGGTCCCCTTTCCCGAACTCCTGGGTCCCTTGGGGCACTCCTGGGTCCCCCCTCAACTACTGGGTCCTTAGGGGCACTCCTGGGTCCCTTTTCCCGAACTCCTGGGTCCCTCCTGACCTGAATCCCCTCCTGAACTCCTGGGTCCCTTTCCCAGACGCCTGGGTCCCCTCTCCAGGACTCCTGGGTCCTCTCTCCCGAACTCCTGGGTCCCTTGGGGCACTCCTGGGTCCCCCCCCAACTACTGGGTCCTTAGGGGCACTCCTGGGTCCCCTTTCCTGAACTCCTGGGTCCCTCCTGAACTGAATTCCCGCCTGGGTCCGCTCTCCTGAATGCCTGGGTCCCTTTCCAGAACTCCTGGGTCCCTTTCTGGAACTCCTGGGTCCCTTTCCCGGAACTCCTGGGTCCTCTCTCCTGAAATCCTGGGTCCCTTGGGGCACTCCTGGGTCCCTCCCCAAATACTGGGTCCTTAGGGGCACTCCTGGGTCCCCTTTCCCGAACTCCTGGGTCCCTCCTGAACTGAATCCCCACCTGAACTCCTGGGTCCTCTCTCCCCAACTCCTGGGTCCCTTGGGGCACTCCTGGGTCGCCCCCCAACTCCTGGGTCCCTTGGGGCACTCCTGGGTCCCCCCCCAACTACTGGGTTCTTAGGGGTACTCCTGGGTCCCCTTTCCTGAACTCCTGGGTCCTTAGGGGCACTCCTGGGTCCCTCCTGACCTGAATCCCCGCCTGAACTCCTGGGTCCCTTTCCCAGACTCCCGGGTCCTCTCTCCTGAACTCCTGGGTCCCTTGGGGCACTCCTGGGTCCCCCCCAACTACTGGGTCCATAGGGGTACTCCTGG
This sequence comes from Patagioenas fasciata, assembly GCF_037038585.1. Lineage (NCBI taxonomy): Eukaryota > Metazoa > Chordata > Aves > Columbiformes > Columbidae > Patagioenas > Patagioenas fasciata. Next base: position 797,274 of record NC_092543.1, read on the forward strand.
GTCCCTCCTGAACTGAATCCCCACCTGAACTCCTGGGTCCTCTCTCCTGAACTCCTGGGTCCCTTTCCCGAACTCCTGGGTCCCCCCCCAACTACTGGGTCCTTAGGGGCACTCCTGGGTCCCTCCTGACCTGAGTCCCCTCCTGAACTCCTGGGTCCCTTTCCCAGACGCCTGGGTCCCCTCTCCAGGACTCCTGGGTCCTCTCTCCCGAACTCCTGGGTCCCTTGGGGCACTCCTGGGTCCCCCCCCAACTACTGGGTCCTTAGGGGTACTCCTGGGTCCCCTTTCCTGAACTCCTGGGTCCCTCCTGAACTGAATTCCCGCCTGAACTCCTGGGTCCGCTCTCCTGAACTCCTGGGTCCCTTTCCAGAACTCCTGGGTCCCTTTCTGGAACTCCTGGGTCCCTTTCCCGGAACTCCTGGGTCCTCTCTCCTGAAATCCTGGGTCCCTTGGGGCACTCCTGGGTCCCCCCCCAACTACTGGGTCCATAGGGGTACTCCTGGGTCCCTCCTGAACTGAATCCCCACCTGAACTCCTGGGTCCTCTCTCCTGAACTCCTGGGTCCCTTTCCCGAACTCCTGGGTCCTTAGGGGTACTCCTGGGTCCCCTCTCCAGGATTCCTGGGTGCCTTGGGGCACTCCTGGGTCCCTCCCCAAATACTGGGTCCTTAGGGGCACTCCTGGGTCCCCTTTCCCAAACTCCTGGGTCCCTCCTGACCTGAATCCCTGCCTGAACTCCTGGGTCCCTTTCCCAGACTCCTGGGTCCTCTCTCCTGAACTCCTGGGTCCCTTGGGGCACTCCTGGGTCCCCCCCAACTACTGGGTCCATAGGGGTACTCCTGGGTCCCTCCTGAACTGAATCCCCACCTGAACTCCTGGGTCCTCTCTCCTGAACTCCTGGGTCCCTTTCCCGAACTCCTGGGTCCCTTGGGGCACTCCTGGGTCCCTCCCCAAATACTGGGTCCTTAGGGGTACTCCTGGGTCCCCTTTCCCAAACTCCTGGGTCCCTCCTGAACTGAATCCCCACCTGAACTCCTGGGTCCTCTCTCCCGAACTCGTGGGTCCCTTGGGGCACTCCTGGGTCCCCCCTCAACTACTGGGTCCTTAGGGGTACTCCTGGGTCCCCTTTCCCGAACTCCTGGGTCCCTTGGGGCACTCCTGGGTCCCCCCTCAACTACTGGGTCCTTAGGGGCACTCCTGGGTCCCTTTTCCCGAACTCCTGGGTCCCTCCTGACCTGAATCCCCTCCTGAACTCCTGGGTCCCTTTCCCAGACGCCTGGGTCCCCTCTCCAGGACTCCTGGGTCCTCTCTCCCGAACTCCTGGGTCCCTTGGGGCACTCCTGGGTCCCCCCCCAACTACTGGGTCCTTAGGGGCACTCCTGGGTCCCCTTTCCTGAACTCCTGGGTCCCTCCTGAACTGAATTCCCGCCTGGGTCCGCTCTCCTGAATGCCTGGGTCCCTTTCCAGAACTCCTGGGTCCCTTTCTGGAACTCCTGGGTCCCTTTCCCGGAACTCCTGGGTCCTCTCTCCTGAAATCCTGGGTCCCTTGGGGCACTCCTGGGTCCCTCCCCAAATACTGGGTCCTTAGGGGCACTCCTGGGTCCCCTTTCCCGAACTCCTGGGTCCCTCCTGAACTGAATCCCCACCTGAACTCCTGGGTCCTCTCTCCCCAACTCCTGGGTCCCTTGGGGCACTCCTGGGTCGCCCCCCAACTCCTGGGTCCCTTGGGGCACTCCTGGGTCCCCCCCCAACTACTGGGTTCTTAGGGGTACTCCTGGGTCCCCTTTCCTGAACTCCTGGGTCCTTAGGGGCACTCCTGGGTCCCTCCTGACCTGAATCCCCGCCTGAACTCCTGGGTCCCTTTCCCAGACTCCCGGGTCCTCTCTCCTGAACTCCTGGGTCCCTTGGGGCACTCCTGGGTCCCCCCCAACTACTGGGTCCATAGGGGTACTCCTGGGTCCCTCCTGAACTGAATCCCCACCTGAACTCCTGGGTCCTCTCTCCTGAACTCCTGGGTCCCTTTCCCGAACTCCTGGGTCCCCCCCCAACTACTGGGTCCTTAGGGGCACTCCTGGGTCCCTCCTGACCTGAGTCCCCTCCTGAACTCCTGGGTCCCTTTCCCAGACGCCTGGGTCCCCTCTCCAGGACTCCTGGGTCCTCTCTCCCGAACTCCTGGGTCCCTTGGGGCACTCCTGGGTCCCCCCCCAACTACTGGGTCCTTAGGGGTACTCCTGGGTCCCCTTTCCTGAACTCCTGGGTCCCTCCTGAACTGAATTCCCGCCTGAACTCCTGGGTCCGCTCTCCTGAACTCCTGGGTCCCTTTCCAGAACTCCTGGGTCCCTTTCTGGAACTCCTGGGTCCCTTTCCCGGAACTCCTGGGTCCTCTCTCCTGAAATCCTGGGTCCCTTGGGGCACTCCTGGGTCCCCCCCCAACTACTGGGTCCATAGGGGTACTCCTGGGTCCCTCCTGAACTGAATCCCCACCTGAACTCCTGGGTCCTCTCTCCTGAACTCCTGGGTCCCTTTCCCGAACTCCTGGGTCCCTTGGGGCACTCCTGGGTCCCCCCCCAACTACTGGGTCCTTAGGGGCACTCCTGGGTCCCCTTTCCCGAACTCCTGGGTCCCTCCTGACCTGAATCCCCTCCTGAACTCCTGGGTCCCTCTCCCAGACGCCTGGGTCCCCTCTCCAGGACTCCTGGGTCCTCTCTCCCGAACTCCTGGGTCCCTTGGGGCACTCCTGGGTCCCCCCCCAACTACTGGGTCCTTAGGGGTACTCCTGGGTCCCCTTTCCCAAACTCCTGAGTCCCTCCTGAACTGAATCCCCACCTGAACTCCTGGGTCCGCTCTCCTGAACTCCTGGGTCCCTTTCCCGAACTCCTGGGTCCCCCCCCAACTACTGGGTCCTTAGGGGCACTCCTGGGTCCCCTTTCCCAAACTCCTGGGTCCCTCCTGAACTGAATCCCCACCTGAACTCCTCGGTCCCTTTCCCAGACTCCTGGGTCCTCTCTCCTGAACTCCTTGGTCCCTTGGGGCACTCCTGGGTCCCCCCCCAATAACTGGGTCCATAGGGGTACTCCTGGGTCCGTCCTGAACTGAATCCCCACCTGAACTCCTGGGTCCTCTCTCCTGAACTCCTGGGTCCCTTTCCCGAACTCCTGGGTCCCTTGGGGCACTCCTGGGTCCCCCCTCAACTACTGGGTCCTTAGGGGCACTCCTGGGTCCCCTTTCCTGAACTCCTGGGTCCCTCCTGACCTGAATCCCCACCTGAACTCCTGGGTCCCCTCTCCAGGACTCCTGGGTCCTCTCTCTCGAACGCCTGGGTCCCTTGGGGCACTCCTGGGTCCCCCCCCAACTACTGGGTCCATAGGGGTACTCCTGGGTCCCTCCTGAACTGAATCCCCACCTGAACTCCTGGGTCCTCTCTCCTGAAATCCTGGGTCCCTTTCCCGAACTCCTGGGTCCCCCCCCAACTACTGGGTCCTTAGGGGCACTCCTGGGTCCCCTTTCCCGAACTCCTGGGTCCTTTGGGGCACTCCTGGGTCCCCCCTCAATTACTGGGTCCTTAGGGGCACTCCTGGGTCCCTCCTGACCTGAATCCCCGCCTGAACTCCTGGGTCCCTTTCCCAGACTCCTGGGTCCTCTCTCCTGAACTCCTGGGTCCCTTGGGGCACTCCTGGGTCCCCCCCCAACTACTGGGTCCATAGGGGTACTCCTGGGACCCTCCTGAACTGAATCCCCACCTGAACTCCTGGGTCCTCTCTCCTGAACTCCTGGGTCCCTTTCCCGAACTCCTGGGTCCCTTGGGGCACTCCTGGGTCCCCCCCCAACTACTGGGTCCTTAGGGGCACTCCTGGGTCCCCTTTCCCGAACTCCTGGGTCCCTCCTGACCTGAATCCCCTCCTGAACTCCTGGGTCCCTTTCTCAGACGCATGGGTCCCCTCTCCAGGACTCCTGGGTCCCCTTTCCCGAACTCCTGGGTCCTTTGGGGCACTCCTGGGTCCCCCCTCAACTACTGGGTCCTTAGGGGCACTCCTGGGTCCCTCCTGACCTGAATCCCCGCCTGAACTCCTGGGTCCCTTTCCCAGACTCCTGGGTCCTCTCTCCTGAACTCCTGGGTCCCTTGGGGCACTCCTGGGTACCCCTCCCAACTACTGGGTCCATAGGGGTACTCCTGGGTCCCCTCTCCAGGATTCCTGGGTCCCTTGGGGCACTCCTGGGTCCCCCTCCCAACTACTGGGTCCATAGGGGTACTCCTGGGTCCCTCCTGAACTGAATCCCCACCTGAACTCCTGGGTCCTCTCTCCTGAACTCCTGGGTCCCTTTCCCGAACTCCTTGGTCCCCCCCCAACTCCTGGGTCCTTAGGGGCACTCCTGGGTCCCCTTTCCCGAACTCCTGGGTCCCTCCTGACCTGAATCCCCTCCTGAACTCCTGGGTCCCTTTCCCAGACGCCTGGGTCCCCTCTCCAGGACTCCTGGGTCCTCTCTCCCGAACTCCTGGGTCCCTTGGGGCACTCCTGGGTCCCCCCCCAACTACTGGGTCCTTAGGGGTACTCCTGGGTCCCCTTTCCTGAACTCCTGGGTCCCTCCTGAACTGAATTCCTGCCTGAACTCCTGGGTCCGCTCTCCTGAATGCCTGGGTCCCTTTCCCGAACTCCTGGGTCCCTTGGGGCACTCCTGGGTCCCCCCTCAACTACTGGGTCCTTAAGGGTACTCCTGGGTCCCCTTTCCCGAACTCCTGGGTCCTTTGGGGCACTCCTGGGTCCCCCCTCAACTACTGGGTCCTTAGGGGCACTCCTGGGTCCCTCCTGACCTGAATCCCCGCCTGAACTCCTGGGTCCCTTTCCCAGACTCCTGGGTCCTCTCTCCTGAACTCCTGGGTCCCTTGGGGCACTCCTGGGTCCCCCTCCCAACTACTGGGTCCTTAGGGGTACTCCTGGGTCCCTCCTGAACTGAATCCCCACCTGAACTCCTGGGTCCTCTCTCCCGAACTCCTGGGTCCCTTGGGGCACTCCTGGGTCCCCCCTCAACTACTGGGTCCTTAAGGGTACTCCTGGGTCCCCTTTCCGGAACTCCTGGGTCCTTTGGGGCACTCCTGGGTCCCCCCTCAACTACTGGGTCCTTAGGGGCACTCCTGGGTCCCTCCTGACCTGAATCCCCGCCTGAACTCCTGGGTCCCTTTCCCAGACTCCTGGGTCCTCTCTCCTGAACTCCTGGGTCCCTTGGGGCACTCCTGGGTCCCCCCCCAACTACTGGGTCCATAGGGGCACTCCTGGGTCCCTCCTGAACTGAATCCCCTCCTGAACTCCTGGGTCCCTCTCCCAGACGCCTGGGTCCCCTCTCCAGGACTCCTGGGTCCTCTCTCCCGAACTCCTGGGTCCCTTGGGGTACTCCTGGGTCCCCCCCCAACTACTGGGTCCTTAGGGGTACTCCTGGGTCCCCTTTCCTGAACTCCTGGGTCCCTCCTGAACTGAATCCCTACCTGAACTCCTGGGTCCTCTCTCCCGAACTCGTGGGTCCCTTGGGGCACTCCTGGGTCCCCCCTCAACTACTGGGTCCTTAGGGGTACTCCTGGGTCCCCTTTCCCGAACTCCTGGGTCCCTTGGGGCACTCCTGGGTCCCCCCTCAACTACTGGGTCCTTAGGGGCACTCCTGGGTCCCCTTTCCCGAACTCCTGGGTCCTTTGGGGCACTCCTGGGTCCCCCCTCAACTACTGGGTCCTTAGGGGTACTCCTGGGTCCTCTCTCCCCAACTCCTGGGTTCCTTGGGGCACTCCTGGGTCCCCCCCCAACTACTGGGTCCTTAGGGGCACTCCTGGGTCCCCTTTCCCGAACTCCTGGGTCCCTCCTGAACTGAATCCCCTCCTGAACTCCTGGGTCCCTCTCCCAGATGCCTGGGTCCCCTCTCCAGGACTCCTGGGTCCTCTCTCCCGAACTCGTGGGTCCCTTGGGGCACTCCTGGGTCCCCCCTCAACTACTGGGTCCTTAGGGGTACTCCTGGGTCCCTCCTGAACTGAATCCCCACCTGAACTCCTGGGTCCCTCTCCCAGACGCCTGGGTCCCCTCTCCAGGACTCCTGGGTCCTCTCTCCCCAACTCCTGGGTCCCTTGGGGCACTCCTGGGTCCCCCCCCAACTACTGGGTCCTTAGGGGTACTCCTGGGTCCCCTTTCCTGAACTCCTGGGTCCCTCCTGAACTGAATCCCCGCCTGAACTCCTGGGTCCCTTTCCCAGACTCCTGGGTCCCTTGGGGCACTCCTGGGTCCCCTTTCCCGAACTCCTGGGTCCCTCCTGACCTGAATCCCCACCTGAACTCCTGGGTCCCCTCTCCAGGACTCCTGGGTCCTCTCTCTCGAACGCCTGGGTCCCTTGGGGCACTCCTGGGTCCCCCCCCAACTACTGGGTCCTTAGGGGTACTCCTGGGTCCCCTTTCCTGAACTCCTGGGTCCCTCCTGAACTGAATCCCCACCTGAACTCCTGGGTCCTCTCTCCTGAACTCGTGGGTCCCTTGGGGCACTCCTGGGTCCCCCCCCAACTACTGGGTCCTTAGGGGCACTCCTGGGTCCCCTTTCCTGAACTCCTGGGTCCTTAGGGGCACTCCTGGGTCCCTCCTGACCTGAATCCCCTCCTGAACTCCTGGGTCCCTCTCCCAGACGCCTGGGACCCCTCTCCAGGACTCCTGGGTCCCTTGGGGCACTCCTGGGTCCCCCCCCAACTACTGGGTCCTTAGGGGTACTCCTGGGTCCCCTTTCCCGAACTCCTGGGTCCCTCCTGAACTGAATCCCCACCTGAACTCCTGGGTCCCCTTTCCCGAACTCCTGGGTCCCTTGGGGCACTCCTGGGTCCCCCCTCAACTACTGGGTCCTTACGGGTACCCCTGGGTCCTCTCTCCTGAACTCCTGGGTCCCTTGGGGAACTCCAGGTTCCCCCCCCAATAACTGGGTCCATAGGGGTACTCCTGGGTCCCTCCTGAACTGAATCCCCACCTGAACTCCCGGGTCCTCTCTCCTGAACTCCTGGGTCCCTTTCCCGAACTCCTGGGTCCCTTGGGGCACTCCTGGGTCCCCCCCCAACTACTGGGTCCTTAGGGGCACTCCTGGGTCCCCTTTCCCGAACTCCTGGGTCCCTCCTGACCTGAATCCCCTCCTGAACTCCTGGGTCCCTTTCTCAGACGCCTGGGTCCCCTCTCCAGGACTCCTGGGTCCTCTCTCCCGAACTCCTGGGTCCCTTGGGGCACCCCTGGGTCCCCCCCCAAGTAATGGGTCCTTAGGGGTACTCCTGGGTCCCCTTTCCCAAACTCCTGGGTCCCTCCTGAACTGAATCCCCACCTGAACTCCTGGGTCCTCTCTCCCGAACTCCTGGGTCCCTTGGGGCACTCCTGGGTGCCCCCTCAACTACTGGGTCCTTAGGGGTACTCCTGGGTCCCCTTTCCCGAACTCCTGGGTCCCTTGGGGCACTCCTGGGTCCCCCCTCAACTACTGGGTCCTTAGGGGCACTCCTGGGTCCCCTTTCCCGAACTCCTGGGTCCCTCCTGACCTGAATCCCCACCTGAACTCCTGGGTCCCCTCTCCAGGACTCCTGGGTCCTCTCTCTCGAACGCCTGGGTCCCTTGGGGCACTCCTGGGTCCCCCCCCAACTACTGGGTCCATAGGGGTACTCCTGGGTCCCTCCTGAACTGAATCCCCACCTGAACTCCTGGGTCCTCTCTCCTGAAATCCTGGGTCCCTTTCCCGAACTCCTGGGTCCCCCCCCAACTACTGGGTCCTTAGGGGCACTCCTGGGTCCCCTTTCCCGAACTCCTGGGTCCTTTGGGGCACTCCTGGGTCCCCCCTCAATTACTGGGTCCTTAGGGGCACTCCTGGGTCCCTCCTGACCTGAATCCCCGCCTGAACTCCTGGGTCCCTTTCCCAGACTCCTGGGTCCTCTCTCCTGAACTCCTGGGTCCCTTGGGGCACTCCTGGGTCCCCCCCCAACTACTGGGTCCATAGGGGTACTCCTGGGTCCCTCCTGAACTGAATCCCCACCTGAACTCCTGGGTCCTCTCTCCTGAATTCCTGGGTCCCTTTCCCGAACTCCTGGGTCCCTTGGGGCACTCCTGGGTCCCCCCCCAACTACTGGGTCCTTAGGGGTACTCCTGGGTCCCCTTTCCTGAACTCCTGGGTCCGCTCTCCTGAATGCCTGGGTCCCTTTCCAGAACTCCTGGGTCCCTTTCTGAAACTCCTGGGTCCCTTTCCCGGAACTCCTGGGTCCCTCCTGAACTGAATCCCCACCTGAACTCCTGGGTCCTCTCTCCTGAACTCGTGGGTCCCTTGGGGCACTCCTGGGTCCCCCCTCAACTACTGGGTCCTTAAGGGTACTCCTGGGTCCCCTTTCCCGAACTCCTGGGTCCTTTGGGGCACTCCTGGGTCCCCCCTCAACTACTGGGTCCTTAGGGGCACTCCTGCGTCCCTCCTGACCTGAATCCCCGCCTGAACTCCTGGGTCCCTTTCCCAGACTCCTGGGTCCTCTCTCCTGAACTCCTGGGTCCCTTGGGGCACTCCTGGGTCCCCCTCCCAACTACTGGGTCCTTAGGGGTACTCCTGGGTCCCCTCTCCAGGATTCCTGGGTCCCTTGGGGCACTCCTGGGTCCCTCCCCAAATACTGGGTCCTTAGGGGCACTCCTGGGTCCCCTTTCCCAAACTCCTGGGTCCCTCCTGAACTGAATCTCCACCTGAACTCCTGGGTCCTCTCTCCCCAACTCCTGGGTCCCTTGGGGCACTCCTGGGTCCCCCCCCAACTACTGGGTCCTTAGGGGTACTCCTGGGTCCCCTTTCCTGAACTCCTGGGTCCTTAGGGGCACTCCTGGGTCCCTCCTGACCTGAATCCCTGCCTGAACTCCTGGGTCCCTTTCCCAGACTCCTGGGTCCTCTCTCCTGAACTCCTGGGTCCCTTGGGGCACTCCTGGGTCCCCCCTCAACTACTGGGTCCTTAAGGGTACTCCTGGGTCCCCTTTCCCGAACTCCTGGGTCCTTTGGGGCACTCCTGGGTCCCCCCTCAACTACTGGGTCCTTAGGGGCACTCCTGGGTCCCTCCTGACCTGAATCCCCGCCTGAACTCCTGGGTCCCTTTCCCAGACTCCTGGGTCCTCTCTCCTGAACTCCTGGGTCCCTTGGGGCACTCCTGGGTCCCCCCCCAACTACTGGGTCCTTAGGGGTACTCCTGGGTCCCCTTTCCCGAACTCCTGGGTCCCTCCTGAACTGAATCCCCACCTGAACTCCTGGGTCCCCTTTCCCGAACTCCTGGGTCCCTTGGGGCACTCCTGGGTCCCCCCTCAACTACTGGGTCCTTAGGGGTACCCCTGGGTCCTCTCTCCTGAACTCCTGGTTCCCTTGGGGAACTCCAGTGTCCCCCCCCAATAACTGGGTCCATAGGGGTACTCCTGGGTCCCTCCTGAACTGAATCCCCACCTGAACTCCTGGGTCCTCTCTCCTGAACTCCTGGGTCCCTTTCCCGAACTCCTGGGTCCCTTGGGGCACTCCTGGGTCCCCCCCCAACTACTGGGTCCTTAGGGGTACTCCTGGGTCCCCTTTCCCGAACTCCTGGGTCCCTCCTGAACTGAATCCCCACCTGAACTCCTGGGTCCCCTTTCCCGAACTCCTGGGTCCCTTGGGGCACTCCTGGGTCCCCCCTCAACTACTGGGTCCTTACGGGTACCCCTGGGTCCTCTCTCCTGAACTCCTGGGTCCCTTGGGGAACTCCAGGTTCCCCCCCCAATAACTGGGTCCATAGGGGTACTCCTGGGTCCCTCCTGAACTGAATCCCCACCTGAACTCCCGGGTCCTCTCTCCTGAACTCCTGGGTCCCTTTCCCGAACTCCTGGGTCCCTTGGGGCACTCCTGGGTCCCCCCCCAACTACTGGGTCCTTAGGGGCACTCCTGGGTCCCCTTTCCCGAACTCCTGGGTCCCTCCTGACCTGAATCCCCTCCTGAACTCCTGGGTCCCTTTCTCAGACGCCTGGGTCCCCTCTCCAGGACTCCTGGGTCCTCTCTCCCGAACTCCTGGGTCCCTTGGGGCACCCTTGGGTCCCCCCCCAAGTAATGGGTCCTTAGGGGTACTCCTGGGTCCCCTTTCCCAAACTCCTGGGTCCCTCCTGAACTGAATCCCCACCTGAACTCCTGGGTCCTCTCTCCCGAACTCCTGGGTCCCTTGGGGCACTCCTGGGTGCCCCCTCAACTACTGGGTCCTTAGGGGTACTCCTGGGTCCCCTTTCCCGAACTCCTGGGTCCCTTGGGGCACTCCTGGGTCCCCCCTCAACTACTGGGTCCTTAGGGGCACTCCTGGGTCCCCTTTCCCGAACTCCTGGGTCCCTCCTGAACTGAATCCCCACCTGAACTCCTGGGTCCGCTCTCCTGAACTCCTGGGTCCCTTTCCCGAACTCCTGGGTCCCCCCCCAACTACTGGGTCCTTAGGGGCACTCCTGGGTCCCCTTTCCCAAACTCCTGGGTCCCTCCTGAACTGAATCCCCACCTGAACTCCTGGGTCCCTTTCCCAGACTCCTGGGTCCTCTCTCCTGAACTCCTTGGTCCCTTGGGGCACTCCTGGGTCCCCCCCCAATAACTGGGTCCATAGGGGTACTCCTGGGTCCCTCCTGAACTGAATCCCCACCTGAACTCCTGGGTCCTCTCTCCTGAACTCCTGGGTCCCTTTCCCGAACTCCTGGGTCCCTTGGGGCACTCCTGGGTCCCCCCTCAACTACTGGGTCCTTAGGGGCACTCCTGGGTCCCCTTTCCTGAACTCCTGGGTCCCTCCTGACCTGAATCCCCACCTGAACTCCTGGGTCCCCTCTCCAGGACTCCTGGGTCCTCTCTCTCGAACGCCTGGGTCCCTTGGGGCACTCCTGGGTCCCCCCCCAACTACTGGGTCCATAGGGGTACTCCTGGGTCCCTCCTGAACTGAATCCCCACCTGAACTCCTGGGTCCTCTCTCCTGAAATCCTGGGTCCCTTTCCCGAACTCCTGGGTCCCCCCCCAACTACTGGGTCCTTAGGGGCACTCCTGGGTCCCCTTTCCCGAACTCCTGGGTCCTTTGGGGCACTCCTGGGTCCCCCCTCAATTACTGGGTCCTTAGGGGCACTCCTGGGTCCCTCCTGACCTGAATCCCCGCCTGAACTCCTGGGTCCCTTTCCCAGACTCCTGGGTCCTCTCTCCTGAACTCCTGGGTCCCTTGGGGCACTCCTGGGTCCCCCCCCAACTACTGGGTCCATAGGGGTACTCCTGGGTCCCTCCTGAACTGAATCCCCACCTGAACTCCTGGGTCCTCTCTCCTGAATTCCTGGGTCCCTTTCCCGAACTCCTGGGTCCCTTGGGGAACTCCTGGGTCCCCCCCCAACTACTGGGTCCTTAGGGGTACTCCTGGGTCCCCTTTCCTGAACTCCTGGGTCCGCTCTCCTGAATGCCTGGGTCCCTTTCCAGAACTCCTGGATCCCTTTCTGAAACTCCTGGGTCCCTTTCCCGGAACTCCTGGGTCCTCTCTCCTGAACTCCTGGGTCCCTTGGGGCACTCCTGGGTCCCCCCTCAACTACTGGGTCCTTAAGGGTACTCCTGGGTCCCCTTTCCCGAACTCCTGGGTCCCTCCTGAACTGAATCCCCACCTGAACTCCTGGGTCCTCTCTCCCGAACTCCTGGGTCCCTTGGGGCACTCCTGGGTCCCCCCTCAACTACTGGGTCCTTAAGGGTACTCCTGGGTCCCCTTTCCCGAACTCCTGGGTCCTTTGGGGCACTCCTGGGTCCCCCCTCAACTACTGGGTCCTTAGGGGCACTCCTGGGTCCCTCCTGACCTGAATCCCCGCCTGAACTCCTGGGTCCCTTTCCCAGACTCCTGGGTCCTCTCTCCTGAACTCCTGGGTCCCTTGGGGCACTCCTGGGTCCCCCTCCCAACTACTGGGTCCTTAGGGGTACTCCTGGGTCCCCTCTCCAGGATTCCTGGGTCCCTTGGGGCACTCCTGGGTCCCTCCCCAAATACTGGGTCCTTAGGGGCACTCCTGGGTCCCCTTTCCCAAACTCCTGGGTCCCTCCTGAACTGAATCTCCACCTGAACTCCTGGGTCCTCTCTCCCCAACTCCTGGGTCCCTTGGGGCACTCCTGGGTCCCCCCCCAACTACTGGGTCCTTAGGGGTACTCCTGGGTCCCCTTTCCTGAACTCCTGGGTCCTTAGGGGCACTCCTGGGTCCCTCCTGACCTGAATCCCTGCCTGAACTCCTGGGTCCCTTTCCCAGACTCCTGGGTCCTCTCTCCTGAACTCCTGGGTCCCTTGGGGCACTCCTGGGTCCCCCCCCAACTACTGGGTCCATAGGGGTACTCCTGGGTCCCTCCTGAACTGAATCCCCACCTGAACTCCTGGGTCCTCTCTCCTGAAATCCTGGGTCCCTTTCCCGAACTCCTGGGTCCCCCCCCAACTACTGGGTCCTTAGGGGCACTCCTGGGTCCCCTTTCCCGAACTCCTGGGTCCTTTGGGGCACTCCTGGGTCCCCCCTCAATTACTGGGTCCTTAGGGGCACTCCTGGGTCCCTCCTGACCTGAATCCCCGCCTGAACTCCTGGGTCCCTTTCCCAGATTCCTGGGTCCTCTCTCCTGAACTCCTGGGTCCCTTGGGGCACTCCTGGGTCCCCCCCCAACTACTGGGTCCATAGGGGTACTCCTGGGACCCTCCTGAACTGAATCCCCACCTGAACTCCTGGGTCCTCTCTCCTGAACTCCTGGGTCCCTTTCCCGAACTCCTGGGTCCCTTGGGGCACTCCTGGGTCCCCCCCCAACTACTGGGTCCTTAGGGGCACTCCTGGGTCCCCTTTCCCGAACTCCTGGGTCCCTCCTGACCTGAATCCCCTCCTGAACTCCTGGGTCCCTCTCCCAGGCGCCTGGGTCCTCTCTACTGAACTCCTGGGTCCCTTTCCCGAACTCCTGGGTCCCTTGGGGCACTCCTGGGTCCCCCCCCAACTACTGGGTCCTTAGGGGCACTCCTGGGTCCCCTTTCCCGAACTCCTGGGTCCCTCCTGACCTGAATCCCCTCCTGAACTCCTGGGTCCCTTTCTCAGACGCATGGGTCCCCTCTCCAGGACTCCTGGGTCCCCTTTCCCGAACTCCTGGGTCCTTTGGGGCACTCCTGGGTCCCCCCTCAACTACTGGGTCCTTAGGGGCACTCCTGGGTCCCTCCTGACCTGAATCCCCGCCTGAACTCCTGGGTCCCTTTCCCAGACTCCTGGGTCCTCTCTCCTGAACTCCTGGGTCCCTTGGGGCACTCCTGGGTCCCCCTCCCAACTACTGGGTCCTTAGGGGTACTCCTGGGTCCCCTCTCCAGGATTCCTGGGTCCCTTGGGGCACTCCTGGGTCCCCCTCCCAACTACTGGGTCCATAGGGGTACTCCTGGGTCCCTCCTGAACTGAATCCCCACCTGAACTCCTGGGTCCTCTCTCCTGAACTCCTGGGTCCCTTTCCCGAACTCCTTGGTCCCCCCCCAACTCCTGGGTCCTTAGGGGCACTCCTGGGTCCCCTTTCCCGAACTCCTGGGTCCCTCCTGACCTGAATCCCCTCCTGAACTCCTGGGTCCCTTTCCCAGACGCCTGGGTCCCCTCTCCAGGACTCCTGGGTCCTCTCTCCCGAACTCCTGGGTCCCTTGGGGCACTCCTGGGTCCCCCCCCAACTACTGGGTCCTTAGGGGTACTCCTGGGTCCCCTTTCCTGAACTCCTGGGTCCCTCCTGAACTGAATTCCTGCCTGAACTCCTGGGTCCGCTCTCCTGAATGCCTGGGTCCCTTTCCCGAACTCCTGGGTCCCTTGGGGCACTCCTGGGTCCCCCCTCAACTACTGGGTCCTTAAGGGTACTCCTGGGTCCCCTTTCCCGAACTCCTGGGTCCTTTGGGGCACTCCTGGGTCCCCCCTCAACTACTGGGTCCTTAGGGGCACTCCTGGGTCCCTCCTGACCTGAATCCCCGCCTGAACTCCTGGGTCCCTTTCCCAGACTCCTGGGTCCTCTCTCCTGAACTCCTGGGTCCCTTGGGGCACTCCTGGGTCCCCCTCCCAACTACTGGGTCCTTAGGGGTACTCCTGGGTCCCTCCTGAACTGAATCCCCACCTGAACTCCTGGGTCCTCTCTCCCGAACTCCTGGGTCCCTTGGGGCACTCCTGGGTCCCCCCTCAACTACTGGGTCCTTAAGGGTACTCCTGGGTCCCCTTTCCGGAACTCCTGGGTCCTTTGGGGCACTCCTGGGTCCCCCCTCAACTACTGGGTCCTTAGGGGCACTCCTGGGTCCCTCCTGACCTGAATCCCCGCCTGAACTCCTGGGTCCCTTTCCCAGACTCCTGGGTCCTCTCTCCTGAACTCCTGGGTCCCTTGGGGCACTCCTGGGTCCCCCCCCAACTACTGGGTCCATAGGGGCACTCCTGGGTCCCTCCTGAACTGAATCCCCTCCTGAACTCCTGGGTCCCTCTCCCAGACGCCTGGGTCCCCTCTCCAGGACTCCTGGGTCCTCTCTCCCGAACTCCTGGGTCCCTTGGGGTACTCCTGGGTCCCCCCCCAACTACTGGGTCCTTAGGGGTACTCCTGGGTCCCCTTTCCTGAACTCCTGGGTCCCTCCTGAACTGAATCCCTACCTGAACTCCTGGGTCCTCTCTCCCGAACTCGTGGGTCCCTTGGGGCACTCCTGGGTCCCCCCTCAACTACTGGGTCCTTAGGGGTACTCCTGGGTCCCCTTTCCCGAACTCCTGGGTCCCTTGGGGCACTCCTGGGTCCCCCCTCAACTACTGGGTCCTTAGGGGCACTCCTGGGTCCCCTTTCCCGAACTCCTGGGTCCTTTGGGGCACTCCTGGGTCCCCCCTCAACTACTGGGTCCTTAGGGGTACTCCTGGGTCCCCTTTCCCGAACTCCTGGGTCCCTTGGGGCACTCCTGGGTCCCCCCTCAACTACTGGGTCCTTAGGGGCACTCCTGGGTCCCCTTTCCCGAACTCCTGGGTCCTTTGGGGCACTCCTGGGTCCCCCCTCAACTACTGGGTCCTTAGGGGTACTCCTGGGTCCTCTCTCCCCAACTCCTGGGTCCCTTGGGGCACTCCTGGGTCCCCCCCCAACTACTGGGTCCTTAGGGGCACTCCTGGGTCCCCTTTCCCGAACTCCTGGGTCCCTCCTGAACTGAATCCCCTCCTGAACTCCTGGGTCCCTCTCCCAGACGCCTGGGTCCCCTCTCCAGGACTCCTGGGTCCTCTCTCCCGAACTCGTGGGTCCCTTGGGGCACTCCTGGGTCCCCCCTCAACTACTGGGTCCTTAGGGGTACTCCTGGGTCCCTCCTGAACTGAATCCCCACCTGAACTCCTGGGTCCCTCTCCCAGACGCCTGGGTCCCCTCTCCAGGACTCCTGGGTCCTCTCTCCCCAACTCCTGGGTCCCTTGGGGCACTCCTGGGTCCCCCCCCAACTACTGGGTCCTTAGGGGTACTCCTGGGTCCCCTTTCCTGAACTCCTGGGTCCTTAGGGGCACTCCTGGGTCCCTCCTGACCTGAATCCCCGCCTGAACTCCTGGGTCCCTTTCCCAGACTCCTGGGTCCCTTGGGGCACTCCTGGGTCCCCTTTCCCGAACTCCTGGGTCCCTCCTGACCTGAATCCCCACCTGAACTCCTGGGTCCCCTCTCCAGGACTCCTGGGTCCTCTCTCTCGAACGCCTGGGTCCCTTGTGGCACTCCTTGGTCCCCCCCCAACTACTGGGTCCATAGGGGTACTCCTGGGTCCCTTCTGAACTGAATCCCCACCTGAACTCCTGGGTCCTCTCTCCTGAACTCCTGGGTCCCTTTCCCGAACTCCTGGGTCCCTTGGGGCACTCCTGGGTCCCCCCCCAACTACTGGGTCCTTAGGGGTACTCCTGGGTCCCTCCTGAACTGAATCCCCACCTGAACTCCTGGGTCCTCTCTCCTGAACTCCTGGGTCCCTTTCCCGAACTCCTGGGTCCCTTGGGGCACTCCTGGGTCCCCCCTCAACTACTGGGTCCTTAGGGGTACTCCTGGGTCCCCTTTCCCGAACTCCTGGGTCCCTTGGGGCACTCCTGGGTCCCCCCTCAACTACTGGGTCCTTAGGGGCACTCCTGGGTCCCCTTTCCCGAACTCCTGGGTCCCTCCTGACCTGAATCCCCTCCTGAACTCCTGGGTCCCTTTCCCAGACGCCTGGGTCCCCTCTCCAGGACTCCTGGGTCCTCTCTCCTGAACTCCTGGGTCCCTTGGGGCACTCCTGGGTCCCCCCCCAACTACTGGGTCCTTAGGGGTACTCCTGGGTCCCCTTTCCTGAACTCCTGGGTCCCTCCTGAACTGAATCCCCACCTGAACTCCTGGGTCCTCTCTCCTGAACTCGTGGGTCCCTTGGGGCACTCCTGGGTCCCCCATCAACTACTGGGTCCTTAAGGGTACTCCTGGGTCCCCTTTCCCGAACTCCTGGGTCCCTTGGGGCACTCCTGGGTCCCCCCCCAACTACTGGGTCCTTAGGGGTACTCCTGGGTCCCCTTTCCTGAACTCCTGGGTCCTTAGGGGCACTCCTGGGTCCCTCCTGACCTGAATCCCCTCCTGAACTCCTGGGTCCCTCTCCCAGACGCCTGGGACCCCTCTCCAGGACTCCTGGGTCCCTTGGGGCACTCCTGGGTCCCCCCCCAACTACTGGGTCCTTAGGGGTACTCCTGGGTCCCCTTTCCCGAACTCCTGGGTCCCTCCTGAACTGAATCCCCACCTGAACTCCTGGGTCCCCTTTCCCGAACTCCTGGGTCCCTTGGGGCACTCCTGGGTCCCCCCTCAACTACTGGGTCCTTACGGGTACCCCTGGGTCCTCTCTCCTGAACTCCTGGGTCCCTTGGGGAACTCCAGGTTCCCCCCCCAATAACTGGGTCCATAGGGGTACTCCTGGGTCCCTCCTGAACTGAATCCCCACCTGAACTCCCGGGTCCTCTCTCCTGAACTCCTGGGTCCCTTTCCCGAACTCCTGGGTCCCTTGGGGCACTCCTGGGTCCCCCCCCAACTACTGGGTCCTTAGGGGCACTCCTGGGTCCCCTTTCCCGAACTCCTGGGTCCCTCCTGACCTGAATCCCCTCCTGAACTCCTGGGTCCCTTTCTCAGACGCCTGGGTCCCCTCTCCAGGACTCCTGGGTCCTCTCTCCCGAACTCCTGGGTCCCTTGGGGCACCCTTGGGTCCCCCCCCAAGTAATGGGTCCTTAGGGGTACTCCTGGGTCCCCTTTCCCAAACTCCTGGGTCCCTCCTGAACTGAATCCCCACCTGAACTCCTGGGTCCTCTCTCCCGAACTCCTGGGTCCCTTGGGGCACTCCTGGGTGCCCCCTCAACTACTGGGTCCTTAGGGGTACTCCTGGGTCCCCTTTCCCGAACTCCTGGGTCCCTTGGGGCACTCCTGGGTCCCCCCTCAACTACTGGGTCCTTAGGGGCACTCCTGGGTCCCCTTTCCCGAACTCCTGGGTCCCTCCTGACCTGAATCCCCACCTGAACTCCTGGGTCCCCTCTCCAGGACTCCTGGGTCCTCTCTCTCGAACGCCTGGGTCCCTTGGGGCACTCCTGGGTCCCCCCCCAACTACTGGGTCCATAGGGGTACTCCTGGGTCCCTCCTGAACTGAATCCCCACCTGAACTCCTGGGTCCTCTCTCCTGAAATCCTGGGTCCCTTTCCCGAACTCCTGGGTCCCCCCCCAACTACTGGGTCCTTAGGGGCACTCCTGGGTCCCCTTTCCCGAACTCCTGGGTCCTTTGGGGCACTCCTGGGTCCCCCCTCAATTACTGGGTCCTTAGGGGCACTCCTGGGTCCCTCCTGACCTGAATCCCCGCCTGAACTCCTGGGTCCCTTTCCCAGACTCCTGGGTCCTCTCTCCTGAACTCCTGGGTCCCTTGGGGCACTCCTGGGTCCCCCCCCAACTACTGGGTCCATAGGGGTACTCCTGGGTCCCTCCTGAACTGAATCCCCACCTGAACTCCTGGGTCCTCTCTCCTGAATTCCTGGGTCCCTTTCCCGAACTCCTGGGTCCCTTGGGGCACTCCTGGGTCCCCCCCCAACTACTGGGTCCTTAGGGGTACTCCTGGGTCCCCTTTCCTGAACTCCTGGGTCCGCTCTCCTGAATGCCTGGGTCCCTTTCCAGAACTCCTGGGTCCCTTTCTGAAACTCCTGGGTCCCTTTCCCGGAACTCCTGGGTCCCTCCTGAACTGAATCCCCACCTGAACTCCTGGGTCCTCTCTCCTGAACTCGTGGGTCCCTTGGGGCACTCCTGGGTCCCCCCTCAACTACTGGGTCCTTAAGGGTACTCCTGGGTCCCCTTTCCCGAACTCCTGGGTCCTTTGGGGCACTCCTGGGTCCCCCCTCAACTACTGGGTCCTTAGGGGCACTCCTGGGTCCCTCCTGACCTGAATCCCCGCCTGAACTCCTGGGTCCCTTTCCCAGACTCCTGGGTCCTCTCTCCTGAACTCCTGGGTCCCTTGGGGCACTCCTGGGTCCCCCTCCCAACTACTGGGTCCTTAGGGGTACTCCTGGGTCCCCTCTCCAGGATTCCTGGGTCCCTTGGGGCACTCCTGGGTCCCTCCCCAAATACTGGGTCCTTAGGGGCACTCCTGGGTCCCCTTTCCCAAACTCCTGGGTCCCTCCTGAACTGAATCTCCACCTGAACTCCTGGGTCCTCTCTCCCCAACTCCTGGGTCCCTTGGGGCACTCCTGGGTCCCCCCCCAACTACTGGGTCCTTAGGGGTACTCCTGGGTCCCCTTTCCTGAACTCCTGGGTCCTTAGGGGCACTCCTGGGTCCCTCCTGACCTGAATCCCTGCCTGAACTCCTGGGTCCCTTTCCCAGACTCCTGGGTCCTCTCTCCTGAACTCCTGGGTCCCTTGGGGCACTCCTGGGTCCCCCCTCAACTACTGGGTCCTTAAGGGTACTCCTGGGTCCCCTTTCCCGAACTCCTGGGTCCTTTGGGGCACTCCTGGGTCCCCCCTCAACTACTGGGTCCTTAGGGGCACTCCTGGGTCCCTCCTGACCTGAATCCCCGCCTGAACTCCTGGGTCCCTTTCCCAGACTCCTGGGTCCTCTCTCCTGAACTCCTGGGTCCCTTGGGGCACTCCTGGGTCCCCCCCCAACTACTGGGTCCTTAGGGGTACTCCTGGGTCCCCTTTCCCGAACTCCTGGGTCCCTCCTGAACTGAATCCCCACCTGAACTCCTGGGTCCCCTTTCCCGAACTCCTGGGTCCCTTGGGGCACTCCTGGGTCCCCCCTCAACTACTGGGTCCTTAGGGGTACCCCTGGGTCCTCTCTCCTGAACTCCTGGTTCCCTTGGGGAACTCCAGTGTCCCCCCCCAATAACTGGGTCCATAGGGGTACTCCTGGGTCCCTCCTGAACTGAATCCCCACCTGAACTCCTGGGTCCTCTCTCCTGAACTCCTGGGTCCCTTTCCCGAACTCCTGGGTCCCTTGGGGCACTCCTGGGTCCCCCCCCAACTACTGGGTCCTTAGGGGCACTCCTGGGTCCCCTTTCCCGAACTCCTGGGTCCCTCCTGACCTGAATCCCCTCCTGAACTCCTGGGTCCCTTTCTCAGACGCCTGGGTCCCCTCTCCAGGACTCCTGGGTCCTCTCTCCCGAACTCCTGGGTCCCTTGGGGCACCCCTGGGTCCCCCCCCAAGTACTGGGTCCTTAGGGGTACTCCTGGGTCCCCTTTCCCAAACTCCTGGGTCCCTCCTGAACTGAATCCCCACCTGAACTCCTGGGTCCTCTCTCCCGAACTCCTGGGTCCCTTGGGGCACTCCTGGGTGCCCCCTCAACTACTGGGTCCTTAGGGGTACTCCTGGGTCCCCTTTCCCGAACTCCTGGGTCCCTTGGGGCACTCCTGGGTCCCCCCTCAACTACTGGGTCCTTAGGGGCACTCCTGGGTCCCCTTTCCCGAACTCCTGGGTCCCTCCTGACCTGAATCCCCACCTGAACTCCTGGGTCCCCTCTCCAGGACTCCTGGGTCCTCTCTCTCGAACGCCTGGGTCCCTTGGGGCACTCCTTGGTCCCCCCCCAACTACTGGGTCCATAGGGGTACTCCTGGGTCCCTCCTGAACTGAATCCCCACCTGAACTCCTGGGTCCTCTCTCCTGAACTCCTGGGTCCCTTGGGGTACTCCTGGGTACCCCCCCAACTACTGGGTCCTTAGGAGTACTCCTGGGTCCCCACTCCAGGATTCCTGGGTCCCTTGGGGCACTCCTGGGTCCCTCCCCAAATACTGGGTCCTTAGGGGCACTCCTGGGTCCCCTTTCCCAAACTCCTGGGTCCCTCCTGAACTGAATCCCCACCTGAACTCCTGGGTCCCTCTCCCAGACGCCTGGGTCCCTTGGGGCACTCCTGGGTCCCCCCCCAACTACTGGGTCCTTAGGGGTACTCCTGGGTCCCCTTTCCCGAACTCCTGGGTCCCTCCTGAACTGAATCCCCACCTGAACTCCTGGGTCCCCTTTCCCGAACTCCTGGGTCCCTTGGGGCACTCCTGGGTCCCCCCTCAACTACTGGGTCCTTACGGGTAACCCTGGGTCCTCTCTCCTGAACTCCTGGGTCCCTTGGGGAACTCCAGGTTCCCCCCCCAATAACTGGGTCCATAGGGGTACTCCTGGGTCCCTCCTGAACTGAATCCCCACCTGAACTCCCGGGTCCTCTCTCCTGAACTCCTGGGTCCCTTTCCCGAACTCCTGGGTCCCTTGGGGCACTCCTGGGTCCCCCCCCAACTACTGGGTCCTTAGGGGCACTCCTGGGTCCCCTTTCCCGAACTCCTGGGTCCCTCCTGACCTGAATCCCCTCCTGAACTCCTGGGTCCCTTTCTCAGACGCCTGGGTCCCCTCTCCAGGACTCCTGGGTCCTCTCTCCCGAACTCCTGGGTCCCTTGGGGCACCCTTGGGTCCCCCCCCAAGTAATGGGTCCTTAGGGGTACTCCTGGGTCCCCTTTCCCAAACTCCTGGGTCCCTCCTGAACTGAATCCCCACCTGAACTCCTGGGTCCTCTCTCCCGAACTCCTGGGTCCCTTGGGGCACTCCTGGGTGCCCCCTCAACTACTGGGTCCTTAGGGGTACTCCTGGGTCCCCTTTCCCGAACTCTTGGGTCTCTTGGGGCACTCCTGGGTCCCCCCTCAACTACTGGGTCCTTAGGGGCACTCCTGGGTCCCCTTTCCCGAACTCCTGGGTCCCTCCTGACCTGAATCCCCACCTGAACTCCTGGGTCCCCTCTCCAGGACTCCTGGGTCCTCTCTCTCGAACGCCTGGGTCCCTTGGGGCACTCCTGGGTCCCCCCCCAACTACTGGGTCTATAGGGGTACTCCTGGGTCCCTCCTGAACTGAATCCCCACCTGAACTCCTGGGTCCTCTCTCCTGAAATCCTGGGTCCCTTTCCCGAACTCCTGGGTCCCCCCCCAACTACTGGGTCCTTAGGGGCACTCCTGGGTCCCCTTTCCCGAACTCCTGGGTCCTTTGGGGCACTCCTGGGTCCCCCCTCAATTACTGGGTCCTTAGGGGCACTCCTGGGTCCCTCCTGACCTGAATCCCCGCCTGAACTCCTGGGTCCCTTTCCCAGACTCCTGGGTCCTCTCTCCTGAACTCCTGGGTCCCTTGGGGCACTCCTGGGTCCCCCCCCAACTACTGGGTCCATAGGGGTACTCCTGGGTCCCTCCTGAACTGAATCCCCACCTGAACTCCTGGGTCCTCTCTCCTGAATTCCTGGGTCCCTTTCCCGAACTCCTGGGTCCCTTGGGGCACTCCTGGGTCCCCCCCCAACTACTGGGTCCTTAGGGGTACTCCTGGGTCCCCTTTCCTGAACTCCTGGGTCCGCTCTCCTGAATGCCTGGGTCCCTTTCCAGAACTCCTGGGTCCCTTTCTGAAACTCCTGGGTCCCTTTCCCGGAACTCCTGGGTCCCTCCTGAACTGAATCCCCACCTGAACTCCTGGGTCCTCTCTCCTGAACTCCTGGGTCCCTTGGGGCACTCCTGGGTCCCCCCTCAACTACTGGGTCCTTAAGGGTACTCCTGGGTCCCCTTTCCCGAACTCCTGGGTCCTTTGGGGCACTCCTGGGTCCCCCCTCAACTACTGGGTCCTTAGGGGCACTCCTGGGTCCCTCCTGACCTGAATCCCCGCCTGAACTCCTGGGTCCCTTTCCCAGACTCCTGGGTCCTCTCTCCTGAACTCCTGGGTCCCTTGGGGCACTCCTGGGTCCCCCCCCAACTACTGGGTCCTTAGGGGTACTCCTGGGTCCCCTTTCCCGAACTCCTGGGTCCCTCCTGAACTGAATCCCCACCTGAACTCCTGGGTCCCCTTTCCCGAACTCCTGGGTCCCTTGGGGCACTCCTGGGTCCCCCCTCAACTACTGGGTCCTTAGGGGTACTCCTGGGTCCTCTCTCCTGAACTCCTGGTTCCCTTGGGGAACTCCAGTGTCCCCCCCCAATAACTGGGTCCATAGGGGTACTCCTGGGTCCCTCCTGAACTGAATCCCCACCTGAACTCCTGGGTCCTCTCTCCTGAACTCCTGGGTCCTCTCTCCCGAACTCCTGGGTCCCTTGGGGCACTCCTGGGTCCCCCCCCAACTACTGGGTCCTTAGGGGCACTCCTGGGTCCCCTTTCCCGAACTCCTGGGTCCCTCCTGACCTGAATCCCCTCCTGAACTCCTGGGTCCCTTTCTCAGACGCCTGGGTCCCCTCTCCAGGACTCCTGGGTCCTCTCTCCCGAACTCCTGGGTCCCTTGGGGCACCCCTGGGTCCCCCCCCAAGTACTGGGTCCTTAGGGGTACTCCTGGGTCCCCTTTCCCAAACTCCTGGGTCCCTCCTGAACTGAATCCCCACCTGAACTCCTGGGTCCTCTCTCCCGAACTCCTGGGTCCCTTGGGGCACTCCTGGGTGCCCCCTCAACTACTGGGTCCTTAGGGGTACTCCTGGGTCCCCTTTCCCGAACTCCTGGGTCCCTTGGGGCACTCCTGGGTCCCCCCTCAACTACTGGGTCCTTAGGGGCACTCCTGGGTCCCCTTTCCCGAACTCCTGGGTCCCTCCTGACCTGAATCCCCACCTGAACTCCTGGGTCCCCTCTCCAGGACTCCTGGGTCCTCTCTCTCGAACGCCTGGGTCCCTTGGGGCACTCCTTGGTCCCCCCCCAACTACTGGGTCCATAGGGGTACTCCTGGGTCCCTCCTGAACTGAATCCCCACCTGAACTCCTGGGTCCTCTCTCCTGAACTCCTGGGTCCCTTGGGGTACTCCTGGGTACCCCCCCAACTACTGGGTCCTTAGGAGTACTCCTGGGTCCCCACTCCAGGATTCCTGGGTCCCTTGGGGCACTCCTGGGTCCCTCCCCAAATACTGGGTCCTTAGGGGCACTCCTGGGTCCCCTTTCCCAAACTCCTGGGTCCCTCCTGAACTGAATCCCCACCTGAACTCCTGGGTCCCTCTCCCAGACGCCTGGGTCCCTTGGGGCACTCTTGGGTCCCACCCTAACTACTGGGTCCTTAGGGGTACTCCTGGGTCCCCTTTCCTGAACTCCTGGGTCCCTCCTGAACTGAATCCCCACCTGAACTCCTGGGTCCTCTCTCCCGAACTCCTGGGTCCCTTGGGGCACTCCTGGGTCCCCCCCCAACTACTGGGTCCTTAGGGGCACTCCTGGGTCCCCCCCCAACTACTGGGTCCTTAGGGGTACTCCTGGGTCCCCTTTCCTGAACTCCTGGGTCCCTCCTGAACTGAATTCCCGCCTGAACTCCTGGGTCCGCTCTCCTGAATGCCTGGGTCCCTTTCCAGAACTCCTGGGTCCCTTTCCCGGAACTCCTGGGTCCCTTTCCCAGACTCCTGGGTCCTCTCTCCTGAACTCCTGGGTCCCATGGGGTACTCCTGGGTACCCCCCCAACTACTGGGTCCTTAGGGGTACTCCTGGGTCCCCTCTCCAGGATTCCTGGGTCCCTTGGGGCACTCCTGAGTCCCTCCCCAAATACTGGGTCCTTAGGGGCACTCCTGGGTCCCCTTTCCCAAACCCCTGGGTCCCTCCTGAACTGAATCCCCACCTGAACTCCTGGGTCCTCTCTCCCCAACTCCTGGGTCCCTTGGGGCACTCCTGGGTCCCCCCCCAACTACTGGGTCCTTAGGGGTACTCCTGGGTCCCCTTTCCTGAACTCCTGGGTCCCTCCTGAACTGAATTCCCGCCTGAACTCCTGGGTCCGCTCTCCTGAATGCCTGGGTCCCTTTCCAGAACTCCTGGGTCCCTTGGGGCACTCCTGGGTCCCCCTCCCAACTACTGGGTCCTTAGGGGTACTCCTGGGTCCCCTCTCCAGGATTCCTGGGTCCCTTGGGGCACTCCTGGGTCCCTCCCCAAATACTGGGTCCTCAGGGGCACTCCTGGGTCCCCTTTCCCAATCTCCTGGGTCCCTCCTGAACTGAATCCCCACCTGAACTCCTGGGTCCTCTCTCCTGAACTCCTGGGTCCCTTTCCCGAACTCCTGGGTCCCCCCCCAACTACTGGGTCCTTAGGGGCACTCCTGGGTCCCTCCTGACCTGAATCCCCTCCTGAACTCCTGGGTCCCTTTCCCAGACGCCTGGGTCCCCTCTCCAGGACTCCTGGGTCTTCTCTCCCGAACTCCTGGGTCCCTTGGGGCACTCCTGGGTCCCCCCCCAACTACTGGGTCCTTAGGGGTACTCCTGGGTCCCCTTTCCTGAACTCCTGGGTCCGCTCTCCTGAATGCCTGGGTCCCTTTCCAGAACTCCTGGGTCCCTTTCTGGAACTCCTGGGTCCCTTTCCCGGAACTCCTGGGTCCTCTCTCCTGAACTCCTGGGTCCCCTGGGGCACTCCTGGGTCCCCCCCCAACTACTGGGTCCTTAGGGGTACTCCTGGGTCCCCTTTCCTGAACTCCTGGGTCCCTCCTGAACTGAATCCCCACCTGAACTCCTGGGTCCTCTCTCCCCAACTCCTGGGTCCCTTGGGGCACTCCTGGGTCCCCCCCCAACTACTGGGTCCTTAGGGGTACTCCTGGGTCCCCTTTCCTGAACTCCTGGGTCCTTAGGGGCACTCCTGGGTCCCTCCTGACCTCAATACCCGCCTGAACTCCTGGGTCCCTTTCCCAGACTCCTGGGTCCTCTCTCCTGAACTCCTGGGTCCCTTGGGGCACTCCTGGGTCCCCCCCCAACTACTGGGTCCTTAGGGGCACTCCTGGGTCCCCTTTCCCGAACTCCTGGGTCCCTCCTGACCTGAATCCCCACCTGAACTCCTGGGTCCCCTCTCCAGGACTCCTGGGTCCTCTCTCCCGAACTCCTGGGTCCCTTGGGGCACTCCTGGGTCCCCCCCCAACTACTGGGTCCTT
Organism: Patagioenas fasciata; assembly: GCF_037038585.1. Taxonomy (NCBI): domain Eukaryota; kingdom Metazoa; phylum Chordata; class Aves; order Columbiformes; family Columbidae; genus Patagioenas; species Patagioenas fasciata. The sequence goes on from NC_092543.1 coordinate 822,584, forward strand.
ACGGGTACTCCTGGGTCCCTCCTGAACTGAATCCCCGCCTGAACTCCTGGGTCTGCTCTCCCGAAGCTTAAGGAGGAGGTTGAGACGCTGAGGTCCATCAGGGAGTGCGAAAGGGAGTTCGACTGGTGGAGTAACACCCTGACGTGCCGGTCGGAAAGGCCCCAGGGAGGTACCCCCGAAAAGGAGATGGACCTCCTGCCCTCCCGGACAGAGGCGGAGGTCCTGAGACAGCCCCACCCTTGTTGCTGTCGGGCAGAGGTAACCGACCTAAAAGAAGATGAGGGTTGGAAGCTTATTCCAGTTCGGCATCACAGGCAGCCCCCCTCCCTGCCTGATTTGCCTCCCCAGGTGCCCGTCCGTAATAGGTTTGAGGCCCTGGATCTTGAAGAAGAGGTAGGTGAGGAGGTGGTGCCAAGCCTGCCTACAAGATCACATAGGAAGAGGCGGTTGACTACACAACTGCAGACTACCTCTGATAAGAAAGATAGAAGGGTGATTGTAATAGGAAATTCCCTTCTGAAAGGAACAGAGGGCCCAATATGCAGGGTTGACCCTCATCTTAGGGAAGTCTGTAGTCTACCTGGAGCCCGGATCAAGGATATTGCTAGAGAGCTCCCCAGACTGGTGCACCCGACAGACTACTACCCGCTGCTGGTCTTCCAGACAGATGGGGAGGAAGCTGCTTCCCGTAGTCTGAGGGGAATGAAGAATGACTTCAAGGTCTTGGGAAGGATGGTGAAAGATTCAGAGGCTCAAGTGATCTTCTCTTCACTCCTTCCCTCTTCAAGTGACGATGTGGGGTGGAATGGGAAAATTCAATCTCTAAATGGTTGCCTCCAAGACTGGTGCTACAGGCAGGGCTTTGGTTTTTTTGATAATGGCTGGTTTTATAAGACTCCAGTCCGGACAGTGTTATGTAGGAAAGGCTTATCTCGCAGGGGCAAAAGGATGCTGGGGCAGGAATCAGCTGGGCTCATTTGGAGAGCTTTAAACTAGGCTCGAAGGGGGATGGGGTTGTAGTTGGGCTTGCCCCAGTGGGGCAGCATTCTAAAACAGATGAGGACCGGGTGGCCTCCTGTGCCCCTAGGGAGAAATTGGTGTGCTCTGCTCGCTCCCTGAAATGCCTGTGCACCAATGCGCGCAGCATGGGGAATAAGCAGGAGGAGTTAGAATCCTATGTTCGGTCGGGAGATTATGATCTGGTGGCAATTACAGAAACGTGGTGGGACAGTTCACATGACTGGAATGTGGTCATGGATGGCTACGCCCTTTTCAGGAAAGACAGGCCAGCCAGGCGTGGTGGTGGAGCTGCTCTCTATGTGAGAGAGCAACTGCAATGTACTAAATTCTGCCCAGGAGCGGATGAGGAACGAGTTGAGAGTGTATGGGTCAGGATCAAGGGACAGGCTGGCAGGGGTGATACTGTTGTAGGTGTCTAATACAGGCCACCAGATCAGGCTGAGGAAGTTGATGAGGCCTTCTATGCGCAGCTGAGAGTGGCCTCGCAGTCACAGGCCCTGGTTGTTGTGGGTGATTTTAACTCCCCTGATGTTTGCTGGAAGGACCATTCAGCCAGCCAGCCACAGTCCAGGAGGTTCCTCCAGTGCAAGGATGATCACTTCCTCATGCAGATGGTGGAGGAGCCGACCAGGAGAGGTGCACTGCTGGATCTCATCCTCACTAACAAAGAGGGTCTGGTCGAAGCAGTAAAGGTCGAGGGCTGCCTGGGTTGCAGTGACCACGAGAGGGTGGAGTTCAGCATCTCGTGTGGCAGGAACAGAATAGCAAGTAGAATTGCAACCCTGGACTTTGGCAGGGCTAATTTCGGCCTTTTCAAGCAATTGCTGGGGGAAATCCCATGGGCAAGACTGCTTGAAGGAAAAGGGGCCCAAGAGAGCTGGATCGCATTCAGAGATTGCTTCTTCCATGCTCAGGATCAGAGCATCCCCACACGTAGGAAGTCGAGGAAGGGAGCCAGGAGGCCTGTGTGGTTGAATAGGGATCTGTTGGGTATGCTCAAGCAGAAGAGGCGAGTTTACAGGTCATGGAAGCAGGGGCTGGCCACTTGGGAGGAATATAAGGCTGCTGTTAGAGGATGCAGGAGGGCAGCTAGGGTAGCCAAGGCCTCCTTAGAATTACAGCTGGCGAGAGGGGTCAAGGACAGCAAGAAGAACTTTTTCAAATACACAGCAGATAAAACTAATACCAGAGGCAATGTAGGCCCACTGATGAATGAGGTGGGTGCCCTGGTGGCAGAAGACACAGAGAAGGCAGAATTGCTGAATGCCTTCTTTGTCTCTGTCTACTCCGCTGGAGGCTGTCCTGGGGAGCCCTGTACCCCTGAGACCCCGGATGAAGCCAGGTCAATGGAGGAGTTTGCTTTAGTCGATGAGGACTGGGTTAGGGAACAATTAAATAGTCTGGACATCCATAAATCCATGGGTCCAGATGGGATGCATCCGCGGGTGCTGAGGGAGCTGGCTGAAGTCATTGCTGGACCGCTCTCCATCATTTTTGCCAAGTCTCGGGAAACGGGAGAGGTGCCCGAGGATTGGAGGAAAGCAAATGTCACTGCAGGCTTCAAAAAGGGCAAGAAGGAGGACCCGGGTAATTATAGAGCGGTCAGCCTCACCTCTGTCCCTGGGAAAGTAATGGAACAGCTTATCCTTGGTGCCATCTGAAGGCACATCAGGGATAAGAGGGTCATTAGGGGCAGTCAGCACGGCTTTACCAAGGGTAAGTCATGCTTGACCAACCTCATAGCCTTTTATGAGAATGTGACAAGGTGGATGGATGATGGCAGAGCGGTGGATGTGGTCTACCTTGACTTCAGTAAAGCCTTTGACACAGTCTGCACAGCATCCTCACAGCTAAATTGAGGAGGTGTGGTCTCGACAATAGAGTAGTGAGGTGGGTTGCAAACTGGCTTAAAGAGAGAAGCCAGAGAGTGGTGGTCAATGGTGCGGAGTCCAGTTGGAGGCCAGTATCTAGTGGAGTGCCTCAGGGGTCAGTACTGGGGCCAATATTATTCAATATATTCATTAATGATTTAGACGAGGGAATTGAGTGTACCATCAGCAAGTTTGCTGATGACACGAAGGTGGGAGGAGTGGCTGACACACCAGAAGGCTGTGCTGCCATCCAGAGACCTGGACAGGCTGGAGAGTTGGGCGGGGGATAACCTGATGGAATTTAACAAGGGAAAGTGTAGAGTCCTGCATCTGGGCAGGAACAACCCCAAGTTCCAGTATAGGTTGGGGGATGACCTATTAGAGAGCAGTGTAGGGGAAAGGGACCTGGGGGTCCTGGTGGACAACAGGGTGACCATGAGCCAGCACTGGGCCCTTGTGGCCAGGAAGGCCAATGGCATCCTTGGGTGTATTACAAGGGGGGTGGTCAGTAGATCGAGAGAGGTCCTCCTTCCCCTCTACTCCGCCCTGGTGAGACCCCATCTGGAATATTGTGTCCAGTTCTGGGCCCCTCAGTTCAAGAAGGACAGGGAACTGCTGGAGAGGGTCCAGCGTAGGGCAACAAAGATGATTAAGGGAGTGGAGCATCTCCCTTATGGAGAAAGGCTGAGGGAGCTGGGGCTCTTTAGTTTGGAGAAGAGGAGACTGAGGGGTGACCTTATTAATGTTTATAAATATATAAAGGGTGAGTGGCACGAGGATGGAGCCAGGCTCTTCTCGGTGGCAAACAATGATAGGACAAGGGGCAATGGGATCAAGCTGGAACACAAGAGGTTCCACTTAAATTTGAGAAAGAACTTCTTCTCAGTGAGGGTAACAGAGCCTGGCCCAGGCTGCCCAGGGAGGTTGTGGAGTCTCCTTCCCTGGAGACATTCAAACCCGCCTGGACCCCTTCCTGTGCGACCTCACCTAGGCGTTCCTGCTCCATGGGGGGATTGGACTGGATGATCTTTCGAGGTCCCTTCCAATCCCAAACATACTGTGATACTGTGAGACTGTGACCACAGCCCCCACGCTCGCCCCATGATGCTGCTGCTGCCAAGACACAGCACAGCACGTCACCGAGGGGCTCTGACCTCACAGTCACATTGGAATCACCACATCTGCACACTGCTGCATGGCCTTGTGCTACACCAGCATGGAAGGAACACAAGTGGAGAAGGGGGCACCTATTTTGGGAGGCAGCTCTGCCTGTGGGAGTGCACAGGCTCTCACTTCTTGCTTCCCAGAAATCAATCAATCAATCAATCCCAAAAGCTACATATTAATAGTAAATTTAAATTAAAAAAGCCAACTTCAAGGGTCTTTACTTGTAGCTATATTTGTCAGGCAGCTCTCTGGGAAGAAACCAGCTTTTCCTGCTAGTTTGACCACAGCTTCAATGCCTTTAAAGCCACCACTTCTGACCTCTGCTGCTCCAACACAGCCTCACAGCCCAGCAAAATCATAGTGCAGGCAGAAAGCTTCACCATACAGAGATGGAGACAGTCAGGAATACGTTCCTCTCAAAAGCAGACACTGTAAACCACGAGAAACCCTGCACAGAGTTGGAGAAGGGTGGAGGAAACAGTGAGGAAGAAGCAGAGAGGGGCAGAGACAGAAGAGATGAAGAGGAAGAAGGACAGAGTAGGAAAGAGGAGGGAGCAGGGAGGGACTGGAGCACAAAACAGGACGAAATGACCCCAAGGGCCCAGCACTCACCACAGTTCCTGCTCTCTGCACTGCCAGGCAAGCTGTGCAGTTCAGGCCCTTCTGTCTGCCTGCCTTTCCCTCCCCCTGTAGCTCCAGTCGTTTGTCCATCCTGCACCTAAGAGAACACATGGGTGTCTGACAGCTCTCACAGCACGAGGCTCCCCAGACGCACCCCACACACACACACACTATACGGCCGGACAGTGATTTTCCCCACTTACACAGGCCCTGCGGTGCACGTTTGTGATCTGCTCTGCTGAGGCTGCTCACAGGGACTCTTCCTCACCCAGAGGGGCAGCTGTCTCTGGTGCAGCTGCAGCAGCAGCTGTGGGGATCCCCTGCACTTCACCCTCCAGCTGCTTCCCCTTCTGCTCTCTCCAGCCCCAGCCCCAGCTGCTCCTCTCCAGCAAGTGCCCCCTGCCCCCTCCCCCGCCCAGGAGAACAAGGCCAGAGCAGCCCACACACACCTGGGCCAGAGGCAGCAAGACATCTCCAGGGCCCCAGAGGGAGGAAAAAGGGCCCCAGGGCTGGGCCGGGCGCTGCTCGGCCTCGGGCAGCTCCACGGGCGCCATGGCAAAGCTCACGCTGGCCGCCTGCAGAGCAACCGCCTGCTCAGCCTGGGCTGCGCCACCATTGGTCGGGAGGGCTGTCAGTCTCCTCCCCTGAGCTGATCCTGCAGCTCATTGGCTGCCTGGGCAGTGATTCTGTCCTGGTTTGAGGCTCACCATGCCCTGAGGTGATACTCTCTCTGATTGGCTGCCTGAGGGGTTACTCCCTCCACAGTGTCCGCCTTCCCTGAGCTGCTGTTTCCTCTGATTGGCTGTCTGGGATTTCCCCACTGGCTCCCCCCACCAAATGATTGGTCAGACTATTTGTCAATCATCCCTGTGCTGCACTCCCACCAGGTGTGATTGGTGCAGCCAGCACAGGCCGCCCCTGAGGGCTGCCCAGTTTGTTCAACTGTCGCCAACTGTCATGCAGGTCTCAAATCTCGATTGGCTGCTTACGTTTCAATCACATGACTTACCCCGCCTCCTCAAATGTGATTGGCTGCATTTCATCCCCTGGCTGTCCACAGACTTCCGGGCGGTTGTTGCCAGGCAGCGGCTCCACCTGAAAATGAAGCTGCGGGCCCTGACCAAAGGCCGTGGGTGATGAAAGATGCGTTGGGACCCTAAACATGAGGATTTGGCCCCAAGAGGGAGGCTCTGGGCGCTCAGAAGGACGGGCAGATGCCACAGATGGCGCTTTGGGCCCTGCACACGAGGGGACCCTCTTGGCTCCACCCGAGCTGGGTTTGGTGCCCGTGACCCCACGTTCCAGCTCTGCTGTGCTTTCTGACCTCATGGGCCCTCTTGTCCTGCCCAACTTCTGCTGCCAAACCCTGCTGTGGGAAACAATCCCCTTGCCAAGAGAACAGCCCCGGGCAGGATCTCTCAGCAAAGCGTATTTTATAAACGATTTGGCAAGACCAGGTGTTCTACCCAAAGACAGCACAGGGAATGGGACAAAAAGCCCCCGCTTACACATCCACCAACCCCAGCTGCACATTCCCTGCCCTGCTCCCCAGCGCTTGGCACTGCAGGGGTTACAGACTCCCCAGGGCTGGCCTCAGTTTACCTGTCTCATTCATCTAATTAACAACCCTCTCACCTTATTGATTTATTTGAAATATGGATTCCTGGCTCTTTGGTTGCCCTTCCCCCTCGATTATCTTTTTAAACACAGTGATCAGTTTGGACTGTGAGCACCTCGGTGCCACCCTCGCCACCCTTGGCCACCGCCACCGCCACCCCAGTGACCCCCACGGCTCCACCAATGAACTGGAATGATGGCACGGGGCGTGCGTGTGTCTCTGGGGTCCCTGTGGCCAGCTGTGTGTCCCACGGGTGTGTGTCTGTGCTGGGGCACGTATCCCATGGCTGGCATGGCCAGGACAAGCACGTCTGCAGGATGGAGCTGCCCCAGCCTCCCTGCTCCTGTGCTGGCTCTGACTCGTGCCCATGACCCAGCCCGTCTGCACATCCCAGCAGTCTCTGTGACCCAGGCCATCCATGTCCCAGCCTATCTCTATGTCCCAGCCCACCCCCGTGTCCCAGTCCATCTCCATGTCTCAGCAGCCTCTGCGTCCCCAGGTATCCTGGTTTTGGTAAAAAACAAGTTTCTCTTTTAGTGAATTTTGCCTGTCAGCCAAAGCCTTCATGTCAGCTGCATTTTCCTGGAGAACCAGACACATGTTTTGGTTAAACCCAGCAATGCAATGGAAACTTATTGACAAGCACAGATGGACATCTCGCGAGAGGGGCAACGAGAAACCGGTGAGCAACTGTGTATAACATTCCGTTCACGTGAATACTTCATATAAAAGTGGGAGATCACGAGGATCTTGTCCCTTTTCCTTCCCTTTTGCCTTTTTCCTTCCCTTCTGCTCATGGCCGACATCAGGAGAGGACCTTGCTGGTCGTCCCTGCGAACTGAGGCCAGTGAGAGACTGAATCCAGCTCCGGTTGGCTGCAGAGTCCAGTCCAGGACTTTGGGTGCTGGCTCTGCAGTTGCTCAGACTTACAAGATGGGTTTTGTATATTTGTATTATTTTCTCTGTTCTCATCAGTAGCATCAGTAAAACATCTTGAACTTTTCCAGCTCTCTCCCCTCTGTGCTTCTTCCCCTCCCGATCGCCTGTGCTGAGTGGGAAGGGGGGAGAGGGAGGGGCAAAAGGGGGAGTGGGGGGCAGAGGAGGTTGACAACACATCTGCCAGGGTTTGATTGTCACCCCGCAATCTTAACCCTCGACAGGGACAAAGGGGGACCCAGGATGTCACAATGGGCCCTGGGGACAACGGGGGGTCCTGGGATGTCACAATGAGCCCCAGTGACAAAGGGGTTCACCATGGTGCCACAATGGGCCCTGGGGACAAAGGGGGTCCCCATGGTACAACAATGGGCCCTGGGGACAAACGAGGTCCCAAGGATGTCACAATAGGCCCTGGGGAAAAAGAGGGGGTCCCCTGAATATCACAATGGGCTCTGGGGACAAGGGGGGTCCCCCGGATGTCACAATGGCCTCTGGGGACAAAGGGGGTCCCCAGGATGTAACAATGGGCCCTGGGCACAAACAGGATCCCCATGATGTCACAATGGGCCTTGGAGACAAGGGGTGTCCCGCCCTGTCACAATGGTGCCTGGGGACAAAGGGGTCCCCAGGATGTCACAATGGGCCCTGGGGACAAGGGGGGTCATGGGATGTCACAATGGGTCCTGGGGACAAAGGGGTCCCCACGGTGTCACAATGGGCCCTGGGGACAAACTGGAGTCCTGGTATGCCACAATGGGCCCCAATGACAAAGGGGGTCCCCACGGTGTCACAATGGGCCCTTGAGACAACACGGTCCCCAGGATGTCACAATGGGCCTGGGGACAAAGGGGGCTGCCCAGGATGTCACAATGGACTCTGGGGACAAGGGTGGGTCCTGGTATGTCACAATGGCCCCTGGGGACAAATAGATCCCCAGGATGTCACAATGCGCCCTGGGGAAAATGGGGGGTCCTAGGATGTCACAATGGGCCCTGGGGACAAGGGGGTTCCCAGGATGTCACAATGGGCCCTGGGTACAATGGGGGGTCCTGGGATGTCACAATGGGCCCTGGAGACAAAGGGGGGTCCCCAGGATGTCACAATGGGCACTGGAGAAAAAGGGGGGGTCCCCACGATGTCACAATGAGCCCTGGGGACAATGGGGGATTCTGGGATGTCACAATAGGCCCTGGGGACAAAGGGGGTCCCCAGGATGTCACAATGGGTCCTGGGGACAACGGGGGTCCCCACAGTGTCAGAATGGGGCCGGGGGATAAAGGGGGACCGCAGGATGTGCATAATGGGGCCTGGGGACAATGGGGGGTCGTGGGATGTCACAATGGGCCTTGGGGAAAAAGAGGGGGTCCCCAGGATTTCACAATGGGCCCGGGGAACAACAGGGGGTCCTAGGATGTCACAATGGGACCTGGAGAAAAGGGGGGTCCCCAGGATGTCACAATAGGCCCTGGGGACAAAGAGGAGTCCCCTGAATGTCATAATGGGCCCTGAGGACAAGGAGGGTCTCCACGGTGTCACAATGGGCCCTGGGGACAAAGGGAGTCCCCAGGATATCACAATGGGCCCTGGGGACAAAGGGGGTCCCCATGGTGTCAGAATGGGCCCTGGGGACAAAGGGGGGTCCCCAGGATGTCACAATGAGCCCTGGGGACAATGGGGGGTCCTGGGATGTCACAATAGGCCCTGGGGACAAAGGGGGTCCCCATGATTTCACAATGGGCCCAGGGGACAATGGGGCATCCTGGGACGTCACAATGGGCCCTGGGGACAAAGGGGGTCCCCATGGTGTCACAATGGCCCTGGGGATAAAGGGGGACCCCAGGATGTGTATAATGGGGCCTGGGGACAATGGGGGGTCCTGGGATGTCACAATGGGCTCTGGGGACAATAGGGGGTCCTGGGACGTCACAATGGGCCCTGGAGAAAAGGGGGGGTCCTGGGATGTCACAATAGGCCCTGGGGACAAAGGGGGTCTTCAGGATGTCACAATGGGCCCGGGGGACAAAGGGGGTCCCCAGGATGTCACAATAGGCCCTAGGGAAAAAGAGGGCTCCCCAGGATATCACAATGGGCCCTGGGGACAAAGAGGGGTCCACAGGATGTGCACAATGGGCCCTGGGGACAAAGGGGGCTCCCCAGGATATCACAATGGGCTCTGGTGACATAGGGGTCCCTAAGATGTCACAACGGGTCCTGGGGACAAGGGGGTTCCCAAGGATGTCACAATGGGCACTGGAGACAAAGGGGGGGTCCCCACGGTGCCACGATGGGCCCTGGGGACAAGGGGGTCCCCAGGATGTAACAATGTGCCCTTGGGACAATGGGGGCTCATGCGGTGTCACAATGGGCCCTGGGGACAAAGGGAGGCCCCAGGATGTCACAATGGACCCTGGGGACAAAAGGGGTCCCCAGGATGTCACAATGGGCCCAGGGGACAACGAAGCATCCGGGACGCCACAATGGGCCCGGGGAAAAAGGGGGGTCCCCAGGTTGTTCACAATGGGCCCTGGGGACAATGGGGGTCCTGGGATGTCACAATGAACCCTAGGGACAAAGGGGGTCCCCAGGATGTCACAATGGGCCCTGGGGATAAAGGGTACTCCCCAGGATGTCACAATAGGCCCTGGGGACAAAGGGGGTCCCCAGGATGTCACAACGGGCCCTGGGTACAAGGGGGGTCCCACCCTGTCACAATGGGCCCTGGGGCCAAAGGGATCCCCAGGATGTCACAATGGGCCCTGGGGACTGCGGGGGGTACTAGGATGTCACAATGGGTCTTGGGGACAAAGGGGGTACCCAGGATGTCACAATGGGCCCTGGGGACAATGCGGAAGTCCCTTGAAGGTCACAATGGGCCCATGGGACAAAGAGGGTGCCCACGGTGTCACAGTGGGCCCTGGCGACAAAGGGGGATCCCCAGGATGTCACAATGGGTCCCGGGGACAAAGTAAAATCCTGGAATGTCACAATGGTCCCCAGTGACAAAGGCGCTCCCCATGGTGCCACAATGGGCCCTGGGGACAAAGTGGGTCCCCAGGATTTCACAATGGGCACTGGGGACAAAGGGGGGTCCCAGGATGTCACAATGGGCCCTGGGGACAAGGGGGGGTTCCCATGGAGTCACAATGGGTCCTGGGGACAACGAGGCGTCCTGGGACGTCACAATGGGACTTGGGGACAAAGGGGGTCTTCCACAGTCTCACAATGGGCCCTAGAGACAAGGGGAGATCCCCAGGATGACACAATAGGCCCTGGGGACAAAGAGGAGTCCCCCTGAATGTCACAATGGGCCCTGGGGACAAGGGGGGTCCCCATGGTATCACAATAAGCCCTGGGGACAAAGTGGGGTCCTGGGATGTCACAACTGGCCCCAGTGACAAAGGGTGTCCCCATGGTGCCACAATGGGCCCTGGGGACAAAGAGGGTCCCCAGGATGTCACAATGGGCTTTGGGGACAAGGCGGGGTCCCCAGGATGTCACAATGGGGTCTTGGGACAAAGGGGGTCCCCAGGATGTCACAATGGTCCCTGGGGACAATGGGGGGTCCTGGGACGTCACAATGGGCCCTGGGGACAAAGGCGGTCCCAGGGTGTCACAATAAGCCATGGGGACAAGGGGGGTCCCCAGGATGTCACAATGGGCACTGGGGACAAAGGGGGGTCCCCACGGCGCCATGATGGGCCCTGGCGACAAGGGGGTCCCCAGGATGTCACAATGGGCCCATGGGACAAAGGGGGTACCCATGGTGTCACAATGGGCCCTGGGGACAACTTGGGGTCCTGGGATGTCACAATGGGCCCCGGTGACAAAGGGCGTCCCCGTGGTGCCACAATGTGCCCCTGGGACAAAGGGGGTCCCCAGAATGTCATAATGGGCACTGGGGACAAGGGGGGTCCCCAGGATGTCACAAGTGGCCCTGGGGATAAAGGGGGTCCCCATGGTGCCACAATGTGCCCCTGGGACAAAGGGGTCCCCAGGATGTCACAATAAGCCCTGGGGACAAGGGGGGTCCCCAGGATGTCAGAATGGGCCCTGGGGACAACGCGGGGTCCTGGGATGTCACAATGGGCCACGGGGACAAAGGCGATCCCCATGGTGTCACAATGGGCCCTGGGGACAAGGGGGTCCCCAGGATGTCACAATGGGCTCATGGGATAAAGGGGGTACCCACGGTGTCACTATAGGCCCTGGGGACAACGGGGGGTCCCCACGGTGCCACGATGGGTCGTGTGGACAAGGGGGTCCCCAGGATGTTCACAACGGGCCCTGAGGACAAAGGGGGTCCCCACGGTGTCACAATGGTCCCTGGGGACAACTTGGGGTCCTGGGATGTCACAATGGGCCCTGGGGACAAAGGCGGTCCCCAGGATGTCACAATAAGCCCTGGGGACAAGGGGGGTCCCCAGGATGTCACAATGGGCCCTGGGGACAAGGGGGTCCCCAGGATGTTCACAATGGGCCCTGGAGACAATGGGGTGTCCCCAGGATGTCACAATGGGCCCTGGGGACAAAGAGGGTCCCCAGGATGTCACAATCGGCCCTGGGCACAAAGGGGGGTGCACATGGTGTCAAAATGGGCCCTGGGGACAAAGGGCGTCCCCAGGATGTCACAGTGGGCCCTGGGGACAAAGTGGTCCCCATGGTATGAGAATGGGCCCTGGGGACAAAGAGGGGTGCCCTGAATGTCACAATGGGCCCTGAGGACAAAGGGGGGTCCCCAGGATGTCGCAATGGGCCCTGAAGACAAAGGGTGTCCCCTGAATGTCACAATGGGCCCTGAGGACAATGGGGGTTCCTGGAACGTCACAATGGGCCCTGGGGAGAAAGGGAGGTCCCCAGGATGTCACAATGGGCCCTGGAGACAATTGGGGGTTTTGGGATGTCACGATGGGCTCTGACGACAAGGGGAGGTGCCCATGGTGTCACAATGGGTCCTCAGTGACAAGGGGGGTCCCTATAGTGTCACAATGGGCTCTGCAGACAATGGGGGGTCCTGGGATGTCACAATGGGCACCAGTGACAAAGGGGGTCCTCATGGTGCCACAATGGGCCCTGGGGAGTAAGTGGGGTCCTGGGATGTCACAATGGGTCCTGGGGACAAAGGGTGATCCTTTGATGTCACAAGGGGCCCTGGAGGCAAGGGGGTCCCCAGGATGTTACAATGGGCCCTGGGCACAAAGGGGGGTCCCCATAGTGTCACAATGGGTCCCCAGTGACAAGGGGGTCCCCACGGTGCCACGATGGGCCCTGGGGACAACAGGGGGTCCCCATGGTGTCACAATGGACCCTGGGGTCAAAGGGGGTTCCCAGGACATCACAATGGGCTCTGGGGACAATGGGGATCCTGGGACATCACAATGAGCCCTGGGGACAAGGGGGGGTCCTGGGACGTCACAATGGGTCCTGGGGACAAAGCGGTTCCCCAGGATGTCACAATGGGCCCCAGGGACAAAGCAGGGTCCTGGGACGTCACAATGGGCCCTGGAGACAAAGGGATTCCCCAGGATGTCACAATGGGCCCTGGGGACAAAGGGGGTCCCCACAGTGTCACAATGGTCCCTGGGGACAAAGGAGATCCCCACAGTGTCACAATGGGCCCAGGGGACAAAAGGGGGACCCCAGGATGTCACAATGGGCCCAGGGGACAATGGGGGGTCCTGGGATGTTATAATGGGCCCTGGGGACAACGGGGGTCCCAGGATGCCACAATGGACACTGGGGACAAGGGGGTCCCCAGGATGTCACAATGGGCCCTAGGGACACAGGTGGCTCCTGGGATGTCACAATGGGCCCTGGGGACACAGGTGTTCCCCAGGATGTCACAATGGGCCCTGGGGACAAAGTGGGGTCCTAAGATGTCACAATGGGCACTGGGGACAAAGGGGGTCCCCATGGTGGCACAATGGGCCTTGGGGACAATGGGGTCTCCCCAGGATGTCACAATGGGCCTTGGGGACAAAGGGGTGTCCCCTGAATGTGCATAATGGGCCCTGGGGACAAAGGGTGGTCGCCGGGATGTCTCAGTGGGCCCTGGGGACAATGGGGTGTCCTGGGATGTCACAATGGGCCCCAGTGACAAATGGGGTCTCCACGGTGTCACAATGGGCCCTGGGGATAAAGGGGGTCTCCAGGATGTCACAATGGGCCCAAGTGATGAGTCCCCACAGTGCCACTATGGGCCCTGGAGACGAGGGGGGTCCCCAGGATGTCACGATGGGGCCTGGGGACAACGAGGGGTCCTGGGACGTCACAATGAGCCCTGGGGACAAAGGAAGTCCCCAGAATGCCACAATGGGTCCTGGAAAGAAGTGGGGTCCTCAGGATGTCACAATGGGCACTGGGGACAACGAGGGGTCCTGGGACGTGACAATGAGCCCTGGGGAGAAAGGGGGGTCCCCACCCTGTCAAAAGGGACCCTGGGGACAAGGTGGGGTCCTGGGATGTCACAATGGGCCCTGGGGACAAAGGGGGTGTCCATGGTGCCACAATGGGCCCTGGGGACTAGGGGGGGGGGGTCCCCTCGGTGCCACGATGGGCCCTGGGGACAAGGGGGTCCCCAGGATGTCACAATGGGCCCTGAGGACAAATTGGGGTTCTGGGATGTCACAATGGGCCCTGGGGACAAAGGGGGTCCCCATGGTGCCACAATGGGCCCTGGGGACAAAGAGGGGTCCCCAGAATGTCACAATGGGCCCTGGGGACATTTGGGGTCCCCAGAATGTCACAATGGGCCCTGGGAAAAATAGGGGGTCCTGGGACGTCACAATGGGCCCTGGAGTAAAGGGGCGTCCCCAGGATGTCACAATAGGCCCTGGGGACAAAGAGGAGTCCCCTGAATGTCATAATGGGCCCTGAGGACAAGGAGGGTCTCCACGGTGTCACAATGGGCCCTGGGGACAATGGGGGGTCCTGGGATGTCACAATAGGCCCTGGGGACAAAGGGGGTCCCCATGATTTCACAATGGGCCCAGGGGACAATGGGGCATCCTGGGACGTCACAATGGGCCCTGGGGACAAAGGGGGTCCCCATGGTGTCACAATGGCCCTGGGGATAAAGGGGGACCCCAGGATGTGTATAATGGGGCGTGGGGACAATGGGGGGTCCTGGGATGTCACAATAGGCCCTGGGGACAAAGGGGGTCTTCAGGATGTCACAATGGGTCCATGGGACAAAGGGGGTCCCCAGGATGTCACAATGGGCCCATGGGACAAAGGGGGTACCCATGGTGTCACAATGGGCCCTGGGGACAACTTGGGGTCCTGGGATGTCACAATGGGCCCCGGTGACAAAGGGGGTCCCCGTGGTGCCACAATGTGCCCCTGGGACAAAGGGGGTCCCCAGAATGTCATAATGGGCACTGGGGACAAGGGGGGTCCCCAGGATGTAACAATAAGCCCTGGAGACAAGGGGTGTCCCCAGGATGTCAGAATGGGCCCTGGGGACAATGCGGGGTCCTGGGATGTCACAATGGGCCACGGGGACAAAGGCGATCCCCATGGTGTCACAATGGGCCCTGGGGACAAGGGGGTCCCCAGGATGTCACAATGGGCTCATGGGATAAAGGGGGTACCCACGGTGTCACTATAGGCCCTGGGGACAACGGGGGGTCCCCACGGTGCCACGATGGGTCGTGTGGACAAGGGGGTCCCCAGGATGTTCACAACGGGCCCTGAGGACAAAGGGGGTCCCCACGGTGTCACAATGGTCCCTGGGGACAACTTGGGGTCCTGGGATGTCACAATGGGCCCTGGGGACAAAGGCGGTCCCCAGGATGTCACAATAAGCCCTGGGGACAAGGGGGGTCCCCAGGATGTCACAATGGGCACTGGGGACAAAGGGGGTACCCACGGTGTCATTATAGGCCCTGGGGACAACGGGGGGTCCCCACGGTGCCACGATGGGCCCTGGGGACAAGGGGGTCCCCAGGATGTTCACAATGGGCCCTGGAGACAATGGGGTGTCCCCAGGATGTCACAATGGGCCCTGGGGACAAAGAGGGTCCCCAGGATGTCACAATCGGCCCTGGGCACAAAGGGGGGTACACATGGTGTCAAAATGGGCCCTGGGGACAAAGGGCGTCCCCAGGATGTCACAGTGGGCCCTGGGGACAAAGTGGTCCCCATGGTATGAGAATGGGCCCTGGGGACAAAGAGGGGTGCCCTGAATGTCACAATGGGCCCTGAGGACAAAGGGGGGTCCCCAGGATGTCGCAATGGGCCTTGGGGACAATGGGGGGTCCTAGGATGTCACAATGGGCCCGAGTGACAAATGGGGTCTCCATGGTGTCACAATGGGCCCTGAAGACAAAGGGGGTCCCCTGAATGTCACAATGGGCCCTGAGGACAATGGGGGTTCCTGGAACGTCACAATGGGCCCTGGGGACAAAGGGAGGTCCCCAGGATGTCACAATGGGCCCTGGAGACAATTGGGGGTTTTGGGATGTCACGATGGGCTCTGACGACAAGGGGAGGTGCCCATGGTGTCACAATGGGTCCTCAGTGACAAGGGGGGTCCCTATAGTGTCACAATGGGCTCTGCAGACAATGGGGGGTCCTGGGATGTCACAATGGGCACCAGTGACAAAGGGGGTCCTCATGGTGCCACAATGGGCCCTGGAGGCAAGGGGGTCCCCAGGATGTTACAATGGGCCCTGGGCACAAAGGGGGGTCCCCATAGTGTCACAATGGGTCCCCAGTGACAAGGGGGTCCCCACGGTGCCACGATGGTCCCTGGGGACAAGAGGGGGTCCCCATGGTGTCACAATGGACCCTGGGGTCAAAGGGGGTTCCCAGGACATCACAATGGGCTCTGGGGACAATGGGGATCCTGGGACATCACAATGAGCCCTGGGGACAAGGGGGGGTCCTGGGACGTCACAATGGGTCCTGGGGACAAAGCGGTTCCCCAGGATGTCACAATGGGCCCCGGGGACAAAGCAGGGTCCTGGGACGTCACAATGGGCCCTGGAGACAAAGGGATTCCCCAGGATGTCACAATGGGCCCTGGGGACAAAGGGGGTCCCCACAGTGTCACAATGGTCCCTGGGGACAAAGGAGATCCCCACAGTGTCACAATGGGCCCAGGGGACAAAAGGGGGACCCCAGGATGTCACAATGGGCCCAGGGGACAATGGGGGGTCCTGGGACGTTATAATGGGCCCTAGTGAACAACAGGGGGTCCACATGGTGCCACAATGGGCCCTGGGGACAACGGTGGTCCCCAGGATGTCACAATGGGCCCTGGGGACAAAGTGGGGTCCTAAGATGTCACAATGGGCACTGGGGACAAAGGGGGTCGCATGGTGCCACAATGGGCCTTGGGGACAATGGGGTCTCCCCAGGATGTCACAATGGGCCTTGGGGACAAAGGGGTGTCCCCTGAATGTGCATAATGGGCCCTGGGGACAAAGGGTGGTCGCTGGGATGTCTCAGTGGGCCCTGGGGACAATGGGGTGTCCTGGGATGTCACAATGGGCCCCAGTGACAAATGGGGTCTCCACGGTGTCACAATGGGCCCTGGAGTAAAGGGGGGTCCCCAGGATGTCACAATAGTCCCTGGGGACAAAGAGGAGTCCCCTGAATGTCATAATGGGCCCTGAGGACAAGGAGGGTCTCCACGGTGTCACAATGGGCCCTGGGGACAATGGGGGGTCCTGGGATGTCACAATAGGCCCTGGGGACAAAGGGGGTCCCCATGATTTCACAATGGGCCCAGGGGACAATGGGGCATCCTGGGACGTCACAATGGGCCCTGGGGACAAAGGGGGTCCCCATGGTGTCACAATGGCCCTGGGGATAAAGGGGGACCCCAGGATGTGTATAATGGGGCCTGGGGACAATGGAGGGTCCTGGGATGTCACAATGGGCTCTGGGGACAATAGGGGGTCCTGGGACGTCACAATGGGCCCTGGAGAAAAGGGGGGGTCCTGGGATGTCACAATAGGCCCTGGGGACAAAGGGGGTCTTCAGGATGTCACAATGGGCCCGGGGGACAAAGGGGGTCCCCAGGATGTCACAATAGGCCCTGGGGAAAAAGAGGGCTCCCCAGGATATCACAATGGGCCCTGGGGACAAAGAGGGGTCCACAGGATGTGCACAATGGGCCCTGGGGACAAAGGGGGCTCCCCAGGATATCACAATGGGCTCTGGTGACATAGGGGTCCCCAAGATGTCACAACGGGTCCTGGGGACAAGGGGGGTCCCAAGGATGTCACAATGGGCACTGGAGACAAAGGGGGGGTCCCCACGGTGCCACGATGGGCCCTGGGGACAAGGGGGTCCCCAGGATGTAACAATGTGCCCTTGGGACAATGGGGGCTCCTGCGGTGTCACAATGGGCCCTGGGGACAAAGGGAGGCCCCAGGATGTCACAATGGACCCTGGGGACAAAAGGGGTCCCCGGGATGTCACAATGGGCCCAGGGGACAACGAAGCATCCTGGGACGCCACAATGGGCCCGGGGAAAAAGGGGGGTCCCCAGGTTGTTCACAATGGGCCCTGGGGACAATGGGGGTCCTGGGATGTCACAATGAACCCTAGGGACAAAGGGGGTCCCCAGGATGTCACAATGGGCCCTGGGCACAAACGGGATCCCCATGATGTCACAATGGGCCTTGGAGACAAGGGGTGTCCCGCCCTGTCACAATGGTGCCTGGGGACAAAGGGGTCCCCAGGATGTCACAATGGGCCCTGGGGACAAGGGGGGTCATGGGATGTCACAATGGGTCCTGGGGACAAAGGGGTCCCCACGGTGTCACAATGGGCCCTGGGGACAAAGTGGAGTCCTGGTATGCCACAATGGGCCCCAGTGACAAAGGGGGTCCCCACGGTGTCACAATGGGCCCTTGAGACAACAGGGTCCCCAGGATGTCACAATGGGCCTGGGGACAAAGGGGGCTGCCCAGGATGTCACAATGGACTCTGGGGAAAAGGGTGGGTCCTGGGATGTCACAATGGCTCCTGGGGACAAAGGGGGTCCCCAGGATGTCACAATGCGCCCTGGGGAAAATGGGGGGTCCTGGGATGTCACAATGGGCCCTGGGGACAAAGGGGGCTCCCCAGGATGTCACAATGGGCTCTGAGGACAAGAGGGGTCCCAAGGATGTCACAATTGGCACTGGAGAAAAAGGGGAGGGTCCCCACGGTGCCACGATGGGCCCTGGGGACAAGGGGGTTCCCAGGATATCACAATGGGCCCTGGGTACAATGGGGGGTCCTGGGATGTCACAATGGGCCCTGGGGACAAAGTGAGTCCCCAGGATGTCACAATGGGCCCTGGGGACAAAGGGGGTTCCCCTGAACGTCACAATGGGCCCTGGAGACAAAGGGGGGTCCCCAGGATGTCACAATGGGCACTGGAGAAAAAGGGGGGGTCCCCACGGTGTCACAATGAGCCCTGGGGACAATGGGGGATTCTGGGATGTCACAATAGGCCCTGGGGACAAAGGGGGTCCCCAGGATGTCACAATGGGTCCTGGGGACAACGGGGGTCCCCACAGTGTCAGAATGGGGCCGGGGGATAAAGGGGGACCGCAGGATGTGCATAATGGGGCCTGGGGACAATGGGGGGTCGTGGGATGTCACAATGGGCCTTGCGGAAAAAGAGGGGGTCCCCAGGATTTCACAATGGGCCGGGGGAACAACAGGGGGTCCTGGGACGTCACAATGGGCCCTGGAGAAAAGGGGGGTCCCCAGGATGTCACAATAGGCCCTGGGGACAAAGAGGAGTCCCCTGAATGTCATAATGGGCCCTGAGGACAAGGAGGGTCTCCACGGTGTCACAATGGGCCCTGGGGACAAAGGGCGTCCCCATGGTGTCAGAATGGACCCTGGGGACAAAGGGGGGTCCCCAGGATGTCACAATGGGCCCTGGGGACAATGGGGGGTCCTGGGATGTCACAATAGGCCCTGGGGACAAAGGGGGTCCCCATGATTTCACAATGGGCCCAGGGGACAATGGGGCATCCTGGGACGTCACAATGGGCCCTGGGGACAAATGGGGTCCCCATGGTGTCACAATGGCCCTGGGGATAAAGGGGGACCCCAGGATGTGTATAATGGGGCCTGGGGACAATGGGGGGTCCTGGGATGTCACAATGGGTTCTGGGGACAATAGGGGGTCCTGGGACGTCACAATGGGCCCTGGAGAAAAGGGGGGGTCCTGGGATGTCACAATAGGCCCTGGGGACAAAGGGGGTCTTCAGGATGTCACAATGGGCCCGGGGGACAACGAAGCATCCTGGGACGCCACAATGGGCCCGGGGAAAAAGGGGGGTCCCCAGGTTGTTCACAATGGGCCCTGGGGACAATGGGGGTCCTGGGATGTCACAATGAACCCTAGGGACAAAGGGGGTCCCCAGGATGTCACAATGGGCCCTGGGGATAAAGGGGACTCCCCAGGATGTCACAATAGGACCTGGGGTCAAAGGGGGTCCCCAGGATGTCACAACGGGCCCTGGGTACAAGGGGGGTCCCACCCTGTCACAATGAGCACTGGGGACAAAGGGGGTCCCCAGGATGTCAGAATGGGCACTGGAGACAAAGGGGGGGTCTCCACGGTGCCACAATGGGCCCTGGGGACAAGAGGGTCCCCACGGTTTCACAATGGGCCCTGGGGACAAGGGGGATCCCCGCCCTGTCACAATGGGCCCTGGGGCCAAAGGGATCCCCAGGATGTCACAATGGGCCCTGGGGACTGCGGGGGGTACTAGGATGTCACAATGGGTCTTGGGGACAAAGGGGATACCCAGGATGTCACAATGGGCCCTGGGGACAATGGGGGGTCCCTTGAAGGTCACAATGGGCCCATGGGACAAAGAGGGTGCCCACGGTGTCACAGTGGGCCCTGGCGACAAAGGGGGATCCCCAGGATGTCACAATGGGCCCCGGGGACAAAGTAAAATCCTGGAATGTCACAATGGTCCCCAGTGACAAAGGCGCTCCCCATGGTGCCACAATGGGCCCTGGGGACAAAGTGGGTCCCCAGGATTTCACAATGAGCACTGGGGACAAAGGGGGGTCCCAGGATGTCACAATGGGCCCTGGGGACAAGGGGGGGTTCCCATGGAGTCACAATGGGTCCTGGGGACAAAGGGGGGTCCCCAGGATGTCACAATGGGCCCTGGGGACAATGGGGGGTCCTGGGATGTCACAATAGGCCCTGGGGACAAAGGGGGTCCCCATGATTTCACAATGGGCCCAGGGGACAATGGGGCATCCTGGGACGTCACAATGGGCCCTGGGGACAAAGGGGGTCCCCATGGTGTCACAATGGCCCTGGGGATAAAGGGGGACCCCAGGATGTGTATAATGGGTCCTGGGGACAATGGGGGGTCCTGGGATGTCACAATGGGTTCTGGGGACAATAGGGGGTCCTGGGACGTCACAATGGGCCCTGGAGAAAAGGGGGGGTCCTGGGATGTCACAATAGGCCCTGGGGACAAAGGGGGTCTTCAGGATGTCACAATGGGCCCGGGGGACAAAGGGGGTCCCCAGGATTTCACAATAGGCCCGGGGAAAAAGAGGGCTCCCCAGGATATCACAATGGGCCCTGGGGACAAAGAGGGGTCCACAGGATGTGCACAATGGGCCCTGGGGACAAAGGGGGCTTCCCAGGATATCACAATGGGCTCTGGTGACATAGGGGTCCCCAAGATGTCACAACGGGTCCTGGGGACAAGGGGGGTCCCAAGGATGTCACAATGGGCACTGGAGACAAAGGGGGGGTCCCCACGGTGCCACGATGGGCCCTGGGGACAAGGGGGTCCCCAGGATGTAACAATATGCCCTTGGGACAATGGGGGCTCCTGCGATGTCACAATGGGCCCTGGGGACAAAGGGAGGCCCCAGGATGTCACAATGGACCCTGGGGACAAAGGGGTTCCCAGGATGTAACAATGGGCCCTGGGCACAAACGGGATCCCCATGATGTCACAATGGGCCTTGGAGACAAGGGGTGTCCCGCCCTGTCACAATGGTGCCTGGGGACAAAGGGGTCCCCAGGATGTCACAATGGGTCCCAGTGACAAATGGGGTCTCCACGGTGTCACAATGGGCCCTGGAGGAAAGGGGGGTCCCCAGGATGTCACAATAGTCCCTGGGGACAAAGAGGAGTCCCCTGAATGTCATAATGGGCCCTGAGGACAAGGAGGGTCTCCACGGTGTCACAATGGGCCCTGGGGACAATGGGGGGTCCTGGGATGTCACAATAGGCCCTGGGGACAAAGGGGGTCCCCATGATTTCACAATGGGCCCAGGGGACAATGGGGCATCCTGGGACGTCACAATGGGCCCTGGGGACAAAGGGGGTCCCCAGGATGTCACAATGGGCCCTGGGGATAAAGGGGACTCCCCAGGATGTCACAATAGGCCCTGGGGACAAAGGGGGTCCCCACGGTGCCACGATGGGCCCTGGGGACAAGGGGGTCCCCAGGATGTAACAATGTGCCCTTGGGACAATGGGGGCTCCTGCGATGTCACAATGGGCCCTGGGGACAAAGGGAGGCCCCAGGATGTCACAATGGACCCTGGGGACAAAGAGGAGTCCCCCTGAATGTCACAATGGGCCCTGGGGACAAGGGGGGTCCCCATGGTATCACAATAAGCCCTGGGGACAAAGTGGGGTCCTGGGATGTCACAACTGGCCCCAGTGACAAAGGGTGTCCCCATGGTGCCACAATGGGCCCTGGGGACAAAGAGGGTCCCCAGGATGTCACAATGGGCTTTGGGGACAAGGCGGGGTCCCCAGGATGTCACAATGGGGTCTTGGGACAAAGGGGGTCCCCAGGATGTCACAATGGTCCCTGGGGACAATGGGGGGTCCTGGGACATCACAATGGGCCCTGGGGACAAAGGCGGTCCCAGGGTGTCACAATAAGCCATGGGGACAAGGGGGGTCCCCAGGATGTCACAATGGGCCCATGGGACAAAGGGGGTACCCATGGTGTCACAATGGGCCCTGGGGACAACTTGGGGTCCTGGGATGTCACAATGGGCCCCGGTGACAAAGGGGGTCCCCGTGGTGCCACAATGTGCCCCTGGAACAAAGGGGTCCCCAGGATGTCACAATAAGCCCTGGGGACAAGGGGGGTCCCCAGGATGTCAGAATGGGCCCTGGGGACAATGCGGGGTCCTGGGATGTCACAATGGGCCACGGGGACAAAGGCGATCCCCATGGTGTCACAATGGGCCCTGGGGACAAGGGGGTCCCCAGGATGTCACAATGGGCTCATGGGATAAAGGGGGTACCCACGGTGTCACTATAGGCCCTGGGGACAACGGGGGGTCCCCACGGTGCCACGATGGGTCGTGTGGACAAGGGGGTCCCCAGGATGTTCACAACGGGCCCTGAGGACAAAGGGGGTCCCCACGGTGTCACAATGGTCCCTGGGGACAACTTGGGGTCCTGGGATGTCACAATGGGCCCTGGGGACAAAGGCGGTCCCCAGGATGTCACAATAAGCCCTGAGGACAAAGGAGGGTCCCCAGGATGTCGCAATGGGCCTTGGGGACAATGGGGGGTCCTAGGAGTCACAATGGGCCCGAGTGACAAATGGGGTCTCCATGGTGTCACAATGGGCCCTGAAGACAAAGGGGGTCCCCTGAATGTCACAATGGGCCCTGAGGACAATGGGGGTTCCTGGAACGTCACAATGGGCCCTGGGGAGAAAGGGAGGTCCCGAGGATGTCACAATGGGCCCTGGAGACAATTGGGGGTTTTGGGATGTCACGATGGGCTCTGACGACAAGGGGAGGTGCCCATGGTGTCACAATGGGTCCTCAGTGACAAGGGGGGTCCCTATAGTGTAACAATGGGCTCTGCAGACAATGGAGGGTCCTGGGATGTCACAATGGGCACCATTGACAAAGGGGGTCCTCATGGTGCCACAATGGGCCCTGGAGGCAAGGGGGTCCCCAGGATGTTACAATGGGCCCTGGGCACAAAGGGGGGTCCCCATAGTGTCACAATGGGTCCCCAGTGACAAGGGGGTCCCCACGGTGCCACGATGGTCCCTGGGGACAAGAGGGGGTCCCCATGGTGTCACAATGGACCCTGGGGTCAAAGGGGGTTCCCAGGACATCACAATGGGCTCTGGGGACAATGGGGATCCTGGGACATGAGCCATGGGGACAAGGGGGGGTCCTGGGACCTCACAATGGGTCCTGGGGACAAAGCGGTTCCCCAGGATGTCACAATGGGCCCTGGGGACAAAGGGGGTCCCCACAGTGTCACAATGGGCCCTGGGGACAAAGGAGGTCCCCACAGTGTCACAATGGGCCCAGGGGACAAAAGGGGGACCCCAGGATGTCACCATGGGCCCAGGGAGAATGGGGGGTCCTGGGACGTTATAATGGGCCCTCGGGAAAAAGGGGGTCCACATGGTGCCACAATGGGCCCTGGGGACAACGGGGGTCCCAGGATGCCACAATGGACACTGGGGACAAGGGGGTCCCCAGGATGTCACAATGGGCCCTAGGGACACAGGTGGCTCCTGGGATGTCACAATGGGCCCTGGGGACACAGGTGTTCCCCAGGATGTCACAATGGGCCCTGGGGACAAAGTGGGGTCCTAAGATGTCACAATGGGCACTGGGGACAAAGGGGGTCCCCATGGTGCCACAATGGGCCTTGAGGACAATGGGGTCTCCCCAGGATGTCACAATGGGCCTTGGGGACAAAGGGGTGTCCCCTGAATGTGCATAATGGGCCCTGGGAACAAAGGGTGGTCGCCGGGATGTCTCAGTGGGCCCTGGGGACAATGGGGTGTCCTGGGATGTCACAATGGGCCCCAGTGACAAATGGGGTCTCCACGGTGTCACAATGGGCCCTGGGGATAAAGGGGGGTCTCCAGGATGTCACAATGGGCCCAAGTGATGAGTCCCCACAGTGCCACTATGGGCCCTGGAGACAAGGGGGTCCCACGGATGTCACAATGGGCCCTGGGGACAAGGGGGGTCCCCAGGATGTCACGATGGGGCCTGGGGACAACGAGGGGTCCTGGGACGTCACAATGAGCCCTGGGGAAAAAGGGTGGTCCCCATGATGTCACAATGGGCGCTGGAGACAGTGGGGGGTCCTGGGATGTCACAATGGGCCCTGGGGACAAAGTAAGGTCCTCGGCTGTCACAATGAGCCCTGAGGACAAGGGGGGTCCCCAGAATTTCACAATGAGCACTGGGGACAAAGTGGGGTCCTGGGATGTCAAAATGGGCCCTGGGGACAAAGGGGGTCCCTTAATTGTCACAATGGGCCCTGGGGACAAGGGGGGTCCCCACGGTGTCACAATGGGCCCTGGGGACAAAGTGAGGTCCTGGGATGTCACAATGGGCCCAGAGGACAAAGGGGGTCCCCATGGTGCCACAGTGGGCCCTGGGGACAAAGTGGGGTCCTGGGATGTCAAAATGGGCCCTGGGGACAAAGGGGGTCTCTTAATTGTCACAATGGGCCCATGGGACAAAGGGGGTACCCATGGTGTCACAATGGGCCCTGGGGACAACTTGGGGTCCTGGGATGTCACAATGGGCCCCGGTGACAAAGGGGGTCCCCGTGGTGCCACAATGTGCCCCTGGGACAAAGGGGGTCCCCAGAATGTCATAATGGGCACTGGGGACAAGGGGGGTCCCCAGGATGTCACAAGTGGCCCTGGGGATAAAGGGGGTCCCCATGGTGCCACAATGTGCCCCTGGGACAAAGGGGTCCCCAGGATGTCACAATAAGCCCTGGGGACAAGGGGGGTCCCCAGATTGTCAGAATGGGCCCTGGGGACAACGCGGGGTCCTGGGATGTCACAATGGGCCACGGGGACAAAGGCGATCCCCATGGTGTCACAATGGGCCCTGGGGACAAGGGGGTCCCCAGAATGTCACAATGGGCTCATGGGATAAAGGGGGTACCCACGGTGTCACTATAGGCCCTGGGGACAACGGGGGGTCCCCACGGTGCCACGATGGGTCGTGTGGACAAGGGGGTCCCCAGGATGTTCACAACGGGCCCTGAGGACAAAGGGGGTCCCCACGGTGTCACAATGGTCCCTGGGGACAACTTGGGGTCCTGGGATGTCACAATGGGCCCTGGGGACAAAGGCGGTCCCCAGGATGTCACAATAAGCCCTGGGGACAAGGGGGGTCCCCAGGATGTCACAATGGGTACTGGGGACAAAGGGGGTACCCACGGTGTCACTATAGGCCCTGGGGACAACGGGGGGTCCCCACGGTGCCACTATGGGCCCTGGGGACAAGGGGGTCCCCAGGATGTTCACAATGGGCCCTGGAGACAATGGGGTCTCCCCAGGATGTCACAATGGGCCCTGGGGACAAAGAGGGTCCCCAGGATGTCACAATCGGCCCTGGGCACAAAGGGGGGTGCTCATGGTGTCAAAATGGGCCCTGGGGACAAAGGGCGTCCCCAGGATGTCACAGTGGGCCCTGGGGACAAAGTGGTCCCCATGGTATCAGAATGGGCCCTGGGGACAAAGAGGGGTGCCCTGAATGTCACAATGGGCCCTGAGGACAAAGGGGGGTCCCCAGGATGTCGCAATGGGCCTTGGGGACAATGGGGGGTCCTAGGATGTCACAATGCGCCCGAGTGACAAATGGGGTCTCCATGGTGTCACAATGGGACCTGAAGACAAAGGGGGTCCCCTGAATGTCACAATGGGCCATGAGGACAATGGGGGTTCCTGGAACGTCACAATGGGCCCTGGGGACAAAGGGAGGTCCCCAGGATGTCACAATGGGCCCTGGAGACAATTGGGGGTTTTGGGATGTCACGATGGGCTCTGACGACAAGGGGAGGTGCCCATGGTGTCACAATGGGTCCTCAGTGACAAGGGGGGTCCCTATAGTGTCACAATGGGCTCTGCAGACAATGGGGGGTCCTGGGATGTCACAATGGGCACCAGTGACAAAGGGGGTCCTCATGGTGCCACAATGGGCCCTGGGGAGTAAGTGGGGTCCTGGGATGTTACAATGGGTCCTGGGGACAAAGGGTGATCCTTTGATGTCACAAGGGGCCCTGGAGGCAAGGGGGTCCCCAGGATGTTACAATGGGCCCTGGGCACAAAGGGGGGTCCCCATAGTGTCACAATGGGTCCCCAGTGACAAGGGGGTCCCCACGGTGCCACGATGGGCCCTGGGGACAAGAGGGGGTCCCCATGGTGTCACAATGGACCCTGGAATCAAAGGGGGTTCCCAGGACATCACAATGGGCTCTGGGGACAATGGGGATCCTGGGACATCACAATGAGCCCTGGGGACAAGGGGGGGTCCTGGGACGTCACAATGGGTCCTGGGGACAAAGCGGTTCCCCAGGATGTCACAATGGGCCCCGGGGACAAAGCAGGGTCCTGGGACGTCACAATGGACCCTGGAGACAAAGGGATTCCCCAGGATGTCACAATGGGCCCTGGGAACAAAGGGGGTCCCCACAGTGTCACAATGGTCCCTGGGGACAAAGGAGATCCCCACAGTGTCACAATGGGCCCAGGGGACAAAAGGGGGACCCCAGGATGTCACAATGGGCCCAGGGGACAATGGGGGGTCCTGGGACGTTATAATGGGCCCTCGGGAAAAAGGGGGTCCACATGGTGCCACAATGGGCCCTGGGGACAACGGGGGTCCCAGGATGCCACAATGGACACCGGGGACAAGGGGGTCCCCAGGATGTCACAATGGGCCCTGGGGACAACGGTGGCTCCTGGGATGTCACAATGGGCCCTGGGGACACAGGTGGTCCCCAGGATGTCACAATGGGCCCCAGTGACAAATGGGGTCTCCACGGTGTCACAATGGGCCCTGGGGATAAAGGGGGTCTCCAGGATGTCACAATGGGCCCAAGTGATGAGTCCCCACAGTGCCACTATGGGCCCTGGAGACAAGGGGGGTCCCCAGGATGTCACGATGGGGCCTGGGGACAACGAGGGGTCCTGGGACGTCACAATGAGCCCTGGGGAAAAAGGGTGGTCCCCATGATGTCACAATGGGCACTGGAGACAGTGGGGGGTCATGGGATGTCACAATGGGCCCTGGGGACAAAGTAAGGTCCTCGGCAGTCACAATGAGCCGGGAGGACAAGGGGGGGTCCCCAGAATTTCACAATGAGCACTGGGGACAAAGTGGGGTCCTGGGATGTCAAAATGGGCCCTGGGGACAAAGGGGGTCCCTTAATTGTCACAATGGGCCCTGGGGACAAGGGGGGTCCCCACGGTGTCACAATGGGCCCTGGGGACAAAGTGGGGTCCTAAGATGTCACAATGGGCACTGGGGACAAAGGGGGTCCCCATGGTGCCACAATGGGCCTTGGGGACAATGGGGTCTCCCCAGGATGTCACAATGGGCCTTGGGGACAAAGGGGTGTCCCCTGAATGTGCATAATGGGCCCTGAAGACAAAGGGTGGTCGCCGGGATGTCTCAGTGGGCCCTGGGGACAATGGGGTGTCCTGGGATGTCACAATGGGCCCCAGTGACAAATGGGGTCTCCACGGTGTCACAATGGGCCCTGGAGTAAAG
Source organism: Patagioenas fasciata (assembly GCF_037038585.1). NCBI lineage: Eukaryota > Metazoa > Chordata > Aves > Columbiformes > Columbidae > Patagioenas > Patagioenas fasciata. Next base: position 850,343 of record NC_092543.1, read on the forward strand.
GGGCGTCCCCAGGATGTCACAATAGTCCCTGGGGACAAAGAGGAGTCCCCTGAATGTCATAATGGGCCCTGAGGACAAGGAGGGTCTCCACGGTGTCACAATGGGCCCTGGGGACAATGGGGGGTCCTGGGATGTCACAATAGGCCCTGGGGACAAAGGGGGTCCCCATGATTTCACAATGGGCCCAGGGGACAATGGGGCATCCTGGGACGTCACAATGGGCCCTGGGGACAAAGAGGGTCCCCATGGTGTCACAACGGCCCTGGGGATAAAGGGGGACCCCAGGATGTGTATAATGGGGCCTGGGGACAATGGGGGGTCCTGGGATGTCACAATAGGCCCTGGGGACAAAGGGGGTCTTCAGGATGTCACAATGGGCCCGGGGGACAAAGGGGGTCCCCAGGATGTCACAATAGGCCCTGGGGAAAAAGAGGGCTCCCCAGGATATCACAATGGGCCCTGGGGACAAAGAGGGGTCCACAGGATGTGCACAATGGGCCCTGGGGACAAAGGGGGCTCCCCAGGATATCACAATGGGCTCTGGTGACATAGGGGTCCCCAAGATGTCACAACGGGTCCTGGGGACAAGGGGGGTCCCAAGGATGTCACAATGGGCACTGGAGACAAAGGGGGGGTCCCTACGGTGCCACGATGGGCCCTGGGGACAAGGGGGTCCCCAGGATGTAACAATGTGCCCTTGGGACAATGGGGGCTCCTGCGATGTCACAATGGGCCCTGGGGACAAAGGGAGGCCCCAGGATGTCACAATGGACCCTGGGGACAAAAGGGGTCCCCGGGATGTCACAATGGGCCCAGGGGACAACGAAGCATCCTGGGACGCCACAATGGGCCCGGGGAAAAAGGGGGGTCCCCAGGTTGTTCACAATGGGCCCTGGGGACAATGGGGGTCCTGGGATGTCACAATGAACCCTAGGGACAAAGGGGGTCCCCAGGATGTCACAACGGGCCCTGGGTACAAGGGGGGTCCCACCCTGTCACAATGAGCACTGGGGACAAAGGGGGTCCCCAGGATGTCACAATGGGCACTGGAGACAAAGGGGGGGTCTCCACGGTGCCACAATGGGCCCTGGGGACAAGAGGGTCCCCACGGTTTCACAATGGGCCCTGGGGACAAGGGGGATCCCCGCCCTGTCACAATGGGCCCTGGGGCCAAAGGGATCCCCAGGATGTCACAATGGGCCCTGGGGACTGCGGGGGGTACTAGGATGTCACAATGGGTCTTGGGGACAAAGGGGGTACCCAGGATGTCACAATGGGCCCTGGGGACAATGGGGGGTCCCTTGAAGGTCACAATGGGCCCATGGGACAAAGAGGGTGCCCACGGTGTCACAGTGGGCCCTGGCGACAAAGGGGGATCCCCAGGATGTCACAATGGGCCCTGGGGACAAGGGGGGGTTCCCATGGAGTCACAATGGGTCCTGGGGACAACGAGGCGTCCTGGGACGTCACAATGGGACTTGGGGACAAAGGGGGTCTTCCACAGTCTCACAATGGGCCCTAGAGACAAGGGGAGATCCCCAGGATGACACAATAGGCCCTGGGGACAAAGAGGAGTCCCCCTGAATGTCACAATGGGCCCTGGGGACAAGGGGGGTCCCCATGGTATCACAATAAGCCCTGGGGACAAAGTGGGGTCCTGGGATGTCACAACTGGCCCCAGTGACAAAGGGTGTCCCCATGGTGCCACAATGGGCCCTGGGGACAAAGAGGGTCCCCAGGATGTCACAATGGGCTTTGGGGACAAGGCGGGGTCCCCAGGATGTCACAATGGGGTCTTGGGACAAAGGGGGTCCCCAGGATGTCACAATGGTCCCTGGGGACAATGGGGGGTCCTGGGACGTCACAATGGGCCCTGGGGACAAAGGCGGTCCCAGGGTGTCACAATAAGCCATGGGGACAAGGGGGGTCCCCAGGAGGTCACAATGGGCACTGGGGACAAAGGGGGGTCCCCACGGTGCCATGATGGGCCCTGGCGACAAGGGGGTCCCCAAGATGTCACAATGGGCCCATGGGACAAAGGGGGTACCCATGGTGTCACAATGGGCACTGGGGACAAGGGGGGTCCCCAGGATGTCACAATTGGCCCTGGGGAGAAGGGGGGTCCCCAGGATGTCAGAATGGGCCCTGGGGACAACGCGGGGTCCTGGGATGTCACAATGGGCCACGGGGACAAAGGCGATCCCCATGGTGTCACAATGGGCCCTGGGGACTGCGGGGGGTACTAAGATGTCACAATGGGTCTTGGGGACAAAGCGGGTACTCAGGATGTCACAATGGGCCCTGGGGACAATGGGGGGTCCCTTGAAGGTCACAATGGGCCCATGGGACAAAGAGGGTGCCCACGGTGTCACAGTGGGCCCTGGCGACAAAGGGGGATCCCCAGGATGTCACAATGGGCCCCGGGGACAAAGTAAAATCCTGGAATGTCACAATGGTCCCCAGTGACAAAGGCGCTCCCCATGGTGCCACAATGGGCCCTGGGGACAAAGTGGGTCCCCAGGATTTCACAATGGGCACTGGGGACAAAGGGGGGTCCCAGGATGTCACAATGGGCCCTGGGGACAAAGAGGAGTCCCCCTGAATGTCACAATGGGCCCTGGGGACAAAGAGGGTCCCCAGGATGTCACAATCGGCCCTGGGCACAAAGGGGGGTGCACATGGTGTCAAAATGGGCCCTGGGGACAAAGGGCGTCCCCAGGATGTCACAGTGGGCCCTGGGGACAACGCGGGGTCCTGGGATGTCACAATGGGCCACGGGGACAAAGGCGATCCCCATGGTGTCACAATGGGCCCTGGGGACAAGGGGGTCCCCAGGATGTCACAATGGGCTCATGGGATAAAGGGGGTACCCACGGTGTCACTATAGGCCCTGGGGACAACGGGGGGTCCCCACGGTGCCACGATGGGTCGTGTGGACAAGGGGGTCCCCAGGATGTTCACAACGGGCCCTGAGGACAAAGGGGGTCCCCACGGTGTCACAATGGTCCCTGGGGACAACTTGGGGTCCTGGGATGTCACAATGGGCCCTGGGGACAAAGGCGGTCCCCAGGATGTCACAATAAGCCCTGGGGACAAGGGGGGTCCCCAGGATGTCACAATGGGCACTGGGGACAAAGGGGGTACCCACGGTGTCACTATAGGCCCTGGGGACAACGGGGGGTCCCCACGGTGCCACGATGGGCCCTGGGGACAAGGGGGTCCCCAGGATGTTCACAATGGGCCCTGGAGACAATGGGGTGTCCCCAGGATGTCACAATGGGCCCTGGGGACAAAGAGGGTCCCCAGGATGTCACAATCGGCCCTGGGCACAAAGGGGGGTGCACATGGTGTCAAAATGGGCCCTGGGGACAAAGGGCGTCCCCAGGATGTCACAGTGGGCCCTGGGGACAAAGTGGTCCCCATGGTATCAGAATGGGCCCTGGGGACAAAGAGGGGTGCCCTGAATGTCACAATGGGCCCTGAGGACAAAGGGGGGTCCCCAGGATGTCGCAATGGGCCTTGGGGACAATGGGGGGTCCTAGGATGTCACAATGGGCCCGAGTGACAAATGGGGTCTCCATGGTGTCACAATGGGCCCTGAAGACAAAGGGGGTCCCCTGAATGTCACAATGGGCCCTGAGGACAATGGGGGTTCCTGGAACGTCACAATGGGCCCTGGGGAGAAAGGGAGGTCCCCAGGATGTCACAATGGGCCCTGGAGACAATTGGGGGTTTTGGGATGTCACGATGGGCTCTGACGACAAGGGGAGGTGCCCATGGTGTCACAATGGGTCCTCAGTGACAAGGGGGGTCCCTATAGTGTCACAATGGGCTCTGCAGACAATGGGGGGTCCTGGGATGTCACAATGGGCACCAGTGACAAAGGGGGTCCTCATGGTGCCACAATGGGCCCTGGGGAGTAAGTGGGGTCCTGGGATGTCACAATGGGTCCTGGGGACAAAGGGTGATCCTTTGATGTCACAAGGGGCCCTGGAGGCAAGGGGGTCCCCAGGATGTTACAATGGGCCCTGGGCACAAAGGGGGGTCCCCATAGTGTCACAATGGGTCCCCAGTGACAAGGGGGTCCCCACGGTGCCACGATGGGCCCTGGGGACAAGAGGGGGTCCCCATGGTGTCACAATGGACCCTGGGGTCAAAGGGGGTTCCCAGGACATCACAATGGGCTCTGGGGACAATGGGGATCCTGGGACATCACAATGAGCCCTGGGGACAAGGGGGGGTCCTGGGACGTCACAATGGGTCCTGGGGACAAAGCGGTTCCCCAGGATGTCACAATGGGCCCCGGGGACAAAGCAGGGTCCTGGGACGTCACAATGGGCCCTGGAGACAAAGGGATTCCCCAGGATGTCACAATGGGCCCTGGGTACAAAGGGGGTCCCCACAGTGTCACAATGGTCCCTGGGGACAAAGGAGATCCCCACAGTGTCACAATGGGCCCTGGGGACAACGGGGGTCCCAGGATGCCACAATGGACACTGGGGACAAGGGGGTCCCCAGGATGCCACAATGGGCCCTGGGGACACAGGTGGTCCCCAGGATGTCACAATGGGCCCTGGGGACAAAGTGGGGTCCTAAGATGTCACAATGGGCACTGGGGACAAAGGGGGTCCCCATGGTGCCACAATGGGCCTTGGGGACAATGGGGTCTCCCCAGGATGTCACAATGGGCCCTGGGGACAAAGGGTGGTCGCCGGGATGTCTCAGTGGGCCCTGGGGACAATGGGGGGTCCTGGGATGTCACAATGGGCCCCAGTGACAAAGGGGGTCCCCATGGTGCGACAACGAGCTCTGGGGATAAAGGGGGTCTCCAGGATGTCACAATGGGCCCAAGTGATGAGTCCCCACAGTGCCACTATGGGCCCTGGAGACAAGGGGGGTCCCCAGGATGTCACGATGGGGCCTGGGGACAACGAGGGGTCCTGGGACGTCACAATGAGCCCTGGGGAAAAAGGGTGGTCCCCATGATGTCACAATGGGCACTGGAGACAGTGGGGGGTCCTGGGATGTCACAATGGGCCCTGGGGACAAAGTAAGGTCCTTGGCTGTCACAATGAGCCCTGAGGACAAGGGTGGTCCCCAGAATTTCACAATGAGCACTGGGGACAAAGTGGGGTCCTGGGATGTCAAAATGGGCCCTGGGGACAAAGGGGGTCCCTTAATTGTCACAATGGGCCCTGGGGACAAGGGGGGTCCCCACAGTGTCACAATGGGCCCTGGGGACAAAGTGGGGTCCTGGAATGTCACAATGGGCCCAGAGGACAAAAGGGGTCCCCATGGTGCCACAGTGGGCCCTGGGGACAAAGGGGGTCCTGAGACGTCACAATGGGCCCTGGGGAAAAGGCGGGGTCCCCACGGTGTCACAATGGGCCCTGGGGACAATGGGGGGTCCTGGGATGTCACAATGGGCCCCAGTGACAAAGGGGGTCCCCATGGTGCGACAACGAGCTCTGGGGATAAAGGGGGTCTCCAGGATGTCACAATGGGCCCTGGGGACAAAGGAAGTCCCCAGAATGCCACAATGGGTCCTGGAAAGAAGTGGGGTCCCCAGGATGTCACAATGGGCACTGGGGACAACGAGGGGTCCTGGGACGTCACAATGAGCCCTGGGGAGAAAGGGGGGTCCCCACCCTGTCAGAAGGGACCCTGGGGAGAAGGTCGGGTCCAGGGATGTCACAATGGGCCCTGGGGACAAAGGGGGTGTCCATGGTGCCACAATGGGCCCTGGGGACTAGGGGGTCCCGAGGATGTCACAATGGGCCCTGAGGACAAATTGGGGTTCTGGGATGTCACAATGGGCCCTGGGGACAAAGGGGGTCCCCATGGTGCCACAATGGGCCCTGGGGACAAAGAGGGGTCCCCAGAATGTCACAATGGGCCCTGGGGACATTTGGGGTCCCCAGAATGTCACAATGGGCCCTGGGAACAATAGGGGGTCCTGGGACGTCACAATGAGCCCTGGAGTAAAGGGGGGTCCCCAGGATGTCACAATAGGCCCTGGGGACAAAGAGGAGTCCCCTGAATGTCATAATGGGCCCTGAGGACAAGGAGGGTCTCCACGGTGTCACAATGGGCCCTGGGGACAATGGGGGGTCCTGGGATGTCACAATAGGCCCTGGGGACAAAGGGGGTCCCCATGATTTCACAATGGGCCCAGGGGACAATGGGGCATCCTGGGACGTCACAATGGGTCCTGGGGACAAAGTGGGTCCCCATGGTGTCACAACGGCCCTGGGGATAAAGGGGGACCCCAGGATGTCTATAATGGGGCCTGGGGACAATGGGGGGTCCTGGGATGTCACAATGGGCTCTGGGGACAATAGGGGGTCCTGGGACGTCACAATGGGCCCTGGAGAAAAGGGGGGGTCCTGGCATGTCACAATAGGCCCTGGGGACAAAGGGGGTCTTCAGGATGTCACAATGGGCCCGGGGGACAAAGGGGGTCCCCAGGATGTCACAATAGGCCCTGGGGAAAAAGAGGGCTCCCCAGGATATCACAATGGGCCCTGGGGACAAAGAGGGGTCCACAGGATGTGCACAATGGGCCCTGGGGACAAAGGGGGCTCCCCAGGATATCACAATGGGCTCTGGTGACATAGGGGTCCCCAAGATGTCACAACGGGTCCTGGGGACAAGGGGGGTCCCAAGGATGTCACAATGGGCACTGGAGACAAAGTGGGGGTCCCCACGGTGCCACGATGGGCCCTGGGGACAAGGGGGTCCCCAGGATGTAACAATGTGCCCTTGGGACAATGGGGGCTCCTGCGATGTCACAATGGGCCCTGGGGACAAAGGGAGGCCCCAGGATGTCACAATGGACCCTGGGGACAAAAGGGGTCCCCGGGATGTCACAATGGGCCCAGGGGACAACGAAGCATCCTGGGACGCCACAATGGGCCCGGGGAAAAAGGGGGGTCCCCAGGTTGTTCACAATGGGCCCTGGGGACAATGGGGGTCCTGGGATGTCACAATGAACCCTAGGGACAAAGGGGGTCCCCAGGATGTCACAATGGGCCCTGGGGATAAAGGGTACTCCCCAGGATGTCACAATAGGCCCTGGGGACAAAGGGGGTCCCCAGGATGTCACAACGGGCCCTGGGTACAAGGGGGGTCCCACCCTGTCACAATGAGCACTGGGGACAAAGGGGGTCCCCAGGATGTCACAATGGGCACTGGAGACAAAGGGGGGGTCTCCACGGTGCCACAATGGGCCCTGGGGACAATGGGGGGTCCCCACGGTTTCACAATGGGCCCTGGGGACAAGGGGGATCCCCGCCCTGTCACAATGGGCCCTGGGGCCAAAGGGATCCCCAGGATGTCACAATGGGCCCTGGGGACTGCGGGGGGTACTAGGATGTCACAATGGGTCTTGGGGACAAAGGGGGTACCCAGGATGTCACAATGGGCCCTGGGGACAATGGGGGGTCCCTTGAAGGTCACAATGGGCCCATGGGACAAAGAGGGTGCCCACGGTGTCACAGTGGGCCCTGGCGACAAAGGGGGATCCCCAGGATGTCACAATGGGCCCTGGGGACAAGGGGGGGTTCCCATGGAGTCACAATGGGTCCTGGGGACAACGAGGCGTCCTGGGACGTCACAATGGGACTTGGGGACAAAGGGGGTCTTCCACAGTCTCACAATGGGCCCTAGAGACAAGGGGAGATCACCAGGATGACACAATAGGCCCTGGGGACAAAGAGGAGTCCCCCTGAATGTCACAATGGGCCCTGGGGACAAGGGGGGTCCCCATGGTATCACAATAAGCCCTGGGGACAAAGTGGGGTCCTGGGATGTCACAACTGGCCCCACTGACAAAGGGTGTCCCCATGGTGCCACAATGGGCCCTGGGGACAAAGAGGGTCCCCAGGATGTCACAATGGGCTTTGGGGACAAGGCGGGGTCCCCAGGATGTCACAATGGGGTCTTGGGACAAAGGGGGTCCCCAGGATGTCACAATGGTCCCTGGGGACAATGGGGGGTCCTGGGACGTCACAATGGGCCCTGGGGACAAAGGCGGTCCCAGGGTGTCACAATAAGCCATGGGGACAAGGGGGTCCCCAGGATGTCACAATGGGCTCATGGGATAAAGGGGGTACCCACGGTGTCACTATAGGCCCTGGGGACAACGGGGGGTCCCCACGGTGCCACGATGGGTCGTGTGGACAAGGGGGTCCCCAGGATGTTCACAACGGGCCCTGAGGACAAAGGGGGTCCCCACGGTGTCATTATAGGCCCTGGGGACAACGGGGGGTCCCCACGGTGCCACGATGGGCCCTGGGGACAAGGGGGTCCCCAGGATGTTCACAATGGGCCCTGGAGACAATGGGGTGTCCCCAGGATGTCACAATGGGCCCTGGGGACAAAGAGGGTCCCCAGGATGTCACAATCGGCCCTGGGCACAAAGGGGGGTGCACATGGTGTCAAAATGGGCCCTGGGGACAAAGGGCGTCCCCAGGATGTCACAGTGGGCCCTGGGGACAAAGTGGTCCCCATGGTATCAGAATGGGCCCTGGGGACAAAGAGGAGTGCCCTGAATGTCACAATGGGCCCTGAGGACAAAGGGGGGTCCCCAGGATGTCGCAATGGGCCTTGGGGACAATGGGGGGTCCTAGGATGTCACAATGGGCCCGAGTGACAAATGGGGTCTCCATGGTGTCACAATGGGCCCTGAAGACAAAGGGGGTCCCCTGAATGTCACAATGGGCCCTGAGGACAATGGGGGTTCCTGGAACGTCACAATGGGCCCTGGGGAGAAAGGGAGGTCCCCAGGATGTCACAATGGGCCCTGGAGACAATTGGGGGTTTTGGGATGTCACGATGGGCTCTGACGACAAGGGGAGGTGCCCATGGTGTCACAATGGGTCCTCAGTGACAAGGGGGGTCCCTATAGTGTCACAATGGGCTCTGCAGACAATGGGGGGTCCTGGGATGTCACAATGGGCACCAGTGACAAAGGGGGTCCTCATGGTGCCACAATGGGCCCTGGGGAGTAAGTGGGGTCCTGGGATGTCACAATGGGTCCTGGGGACAAAGGGTGATCCTTTGATGTCACAAGGGGCCCTGGAGGCAAGGGGGTCCCCAGGATGTTACAATGGGCCCTGGGCACAAAGGGGGGTCCCCATAGTGTCACAATGGGTCCCCAGTGACAAGGGGTTCCCCACGGTGCCACGATGGGCCCTGGGGACAAGAGGGGGTCCCCATGGTGTCACAATGGACCCTGAGGTCAAAGGGGGTTCCCAGGACATCACAATGGGCTCTGGGGACAATGGGGATCCTGGGACATCACAATGAGCCCTGGGGACAAGGGGGGGGTCCTGGGACGTCACAATGGGTGCTGGGGACAAAGCGGTTCCCCAGGATGTCACAATGGGCCCCGGGGACAAAGCAGGGTCCTGGGACGTCACAATGGGCCCTGGAGACAAAGGGATTCCCCAGGATGTCACAATGGGCCCTGGGGACAAAGGGGGGTCCCCACAGTGTCACAATGGTCCCTGGGGACAAAGGAGATCCCCACAGTGTCACAATGGGCCCAGGGGACAAAAGGGGGACCCCAGGATGTCACAATGGGCCCTGGGGACAAAGGGGGGTCCCCACAGTGTCACAATGGTCCCTGGGGACAAAGGAGATCCCCACAGTGTCACAATGGGCCCAGGGGACAAAAGGGGGACCCCAGGATGTCACAATGAGCCCAGGGGACAATGGGGGGTCCTGGGACGTTATAATGGGCCCTCGGGAAAAAGGGGGTCCACATGGTGCCACAATGGGCCCTGGGGACAACGGGGGTCCCAGGATGCCACAATGGACACTGGGGACAAGGGGGTCCCCAGGATGTCACAATGGGCCCTGGGGACAACGGTGGCTCCTGGGATGTCACAATGGGCCCTGGGGACACAGGTGGTCCCCAGGATGTCACAATGGGCCCTGGGGACAAAGTGGGGTCCTAAGATGTCACAATGGGCACTGGGGACAAAGGGGGTCCCCATGGTGCCACAATGGGCCTTGGGGACAATGGGGTCTCCCCAGGATGTCACAATGGGCCTTGGGGACAAAGGGGTGTCCCCTGAATGTGCATAATGGGCCCTGGGGACAAAGCGTGGTCGCCGGGATGTCTCAGTGGGCCCTGGAGACAATGGGGTGTCCTGGGATGTCACAATGGGCCCCAGTGACAAATGGGGTCTCCACGGTGTCACAATGGGCCCTGGGGATAAAGGGGGGTCTCCAGGATGTCACAATGGGCCCAAGTGATGAGTCCCCACAGTGCCACTATGGGCCCTGGAGACAAGGGGGGTCCCCAGGATGTCACGATGGGGCCTGGGGACAACGAGGGGTCCTGGGACGTCACAATGAGCCCTGGGGAAAAAGGGTGGTCCCCATGATGTCACAATGGGCACTGGAGACAGTGGGGGGTCCTGGGATGTCACAATGGGCCCTGGGGACAAAGTAAGGTCCTCGGCTGTCACAATGAGCCCTGAGGACAAGGGGGGGTCCCCAGAATTTCACAATGAGCACTGGGGACAAAGTGGGGTCCTGGGATGTCAAAATGGGCCCTGGGGACAAAGGGGGTCCCTTAATTGTCACAATGGGCCCTGGGGACAAGGGGGGTCCCCACGGTGTCACAATGGGCCCTGGGGACAAAGTGGGGTCCTGGAATGTCACAATGGGCCCAGAGGACAAAGGGGGTCCCCATGGTGCCACAGTGGGCCCTGGGGACAAAGGGGGTCCTGAGACGTCACAATGGGCCCTGGGGAAAAGGCGGGGTCCCCACGGTGTCACAATGGGCCCTAGGGACAATGGGGGGTCCTGGGATGTCACAATGGGCCCCAGTGACAAAGGGGGTCCCCATGGTGCGACAACGAGCTCTGGGGATAAAGGGGGTCTCCAGGATGTCACAATGGGCCCTGGGGACAAAGGAAGTCCCCACAATGCCACAATGGGTCCTGGAAAGAAGTGGGGTCCCCACGGTGTCACAATGGGCCTTGGGGACAAAGGGGGGTCCCCAGGATGTCACAATGGGCCCCGGGGACAAAGGGGTCCCCAGGATGTCACAATGGGTACTGGGGACAAAGGCGGGGTCCCCATGGTGTCACAATGGACCCAAGTGACAGGACGAGTCCCCACGGTACCACTATGGGCCCTGGAGACCAGGGGGTTCCCCGGATTTCACAATGGGCCCTGGGGACAAGGGGGGTCCCCAGGATGTCACAATGGGCCCTGGGGACAAGAGGGGGTCCCCATGGTGTCACAATGGACCCTGGGGTCAAAGGGGGTTCCCAGGACATCACAATGGGCTCTGGGGACAATGGGGATCCTGGGACATGAGCCATGGGGACAAGGGGGGGTCCTGGGACGTCACAATGGGTCCTGGGGACAAAGCGGTTCCCCAGGACGTCACAATGGGCCCTGGGGACAAAGGGGGTCCCCACAGTGTCACAATGGGCCCTGGGGACAAAGGAGGTCCCCACAGTGTCACAATGGGCCCAGGGGACAAAAGGGGGACCCCAGGATGTCACAATGGGCCCAGGGGAGAATGGGGGGTCGTGGGACGTTATAATGGGCCCTCGGGAAAAAGGGGGTCCACATGGTGCCACAATGGGCCCTGGGGACAACGGGGGTCCCAGGATGTCACAATGGGCCCTAGGGACACAGGTGGCTCCTGGGATGTCACAATGGGCCCTGGGGACACAGATGGTCCCCAGGATGTCACAATGGGCCCTGGGGACAAAGTGGGGTCCTAAGATGTCACAATGGGCACTGGGGACAAAGGGGGTCCCCATGGTGTCACAATCGGCCTTGAGGACAATGGGGTCTCCCCAGGATGTCACAATGGGCCTTGGGGACAAAGGGGTGTCCCCTGAATGTGCATAATGGGCCCTGGGGACAAAGGGTGGTCGCCAGGATGTCTCAGTGGGCCCTGGGGACAATGGGGTGTCCTGGGATGTCACAATGGGCCCCAGTGACAAATGGGGTCTCCACGGTGTCACAATGGGCCCTGGGGATAAAGGGGGGTCTCCAGGATGTCACAATGGGCCCAAGTGATGAGTCCCCACAGTGCCACTATGGGCCCTGGAGACAAGGGGGTCCCACGGATGTCACAATGGGCCCTGGGGACAAGGAGGGTCCCCAGGATGTCACGATGGGGCCTGGGGACAACGAGGGGTCCTGGGACGTCACAATGAGCCCTGGGGAAAAAGGGTGGTCCCCATGATGTCACAATGGGCACTGGAGACAGTGGGGGGTCCTGGGATGTCACAATGGGCCCTGGGGACAAAGTAAGGTCCTCGGCTGTCACAATGAGCCCTGAGGACAAAAGGGGTTCCCAGAATTTCACAATGAGCACTGGGGACAAAGTGGGGTCCTGGGATGTCAAAATGGGCCCTGGGGACAAAGGGGGTCCCTTAATTGTCACAATGGGCCCTGGGGACAAGGGGGGTCCCTTAATTGTCACAATGGGCCCTGGGGACAAAGTGGGGTCCTGGAATGTCACAATGGGCCCAGAGGACAAAGGGGGTCCCCATGGTGCCACAGTGGGCCCTGGGGACAAAGGGGGTCCTGAGACGTCACAATGGGCCCTGGGGAAAAGGCGGGGTCCCCACGGTGTCACAATGGGCCCTGGGGACAATGGGGGGTCCTGGGATGTCACAATGGGCCCCAGTGACAAAGGGGGTCCCCATGGTGCGACAACGAGCTCTGGGGATAAAGGGGGTCTCCAGGATGTCACAATGGGCCCTGGGGACAAAGGAAGTCCCCACAATGCCACAATGGGTCCTGGAAAGAAGTGGGGTCCCCACGGTGTCACAATGGGCCTTGGGGACAAAGGGGGGTCCCCAGGATGTCACAATGGGCCCCGGGGACAAAGGGGTCCCCAGGATGTCACAATGGGTACTGGGGACAAAGGCGGGGTCCCCATGGTGTCACAATGGACCCAAGTGACAGGACGAGTCCCCACGGTACCACTATGGGCCCTGGAGACCAGGGGGTTCCCCGGATTTCACAATGGGCCCTGGGGACAAGGGGGGTCCCCAGGATGTCACAATGGGCACTGGGGACAACGAGGGGTCCTGGGACGTCACAATGAGCCCTGGGGAGAAAGGGGGGTCCCCACCCTGTCAGAAGGGACCCTGGGGACAAGGTGGGGTCCTGGGATGTCACAATGGGCCCTGGGGACAAAGGGGGTGTCCATGGTGCCACAATGGGCCCTGGGGACTGGGGGGGGGGGGTCCCCTCGGTGCCACGATGGGCCCTGGGGACAAGGGGGTCCCCAGGATGTCACAATGGGCCCTGAGGACAAATTGGGGTTCTGGGATGTCACAATGGGCCCTGGGGACAAAGGGGGTCCCCAGAATGTCACAATGGGCCCTGGGGACATTTGGGGTCCCCAGAATGTCACAATGGGCCCTGGGGACAATGGGGGATCCTGAGACGTCACAATGGGCCCTGGGGACAAAGTGGGTCCCCATGGTGTCACAACACCCTGGGGACAATGCAGGGTCCCCAGGATGTCACAATGGCCCCTGGGGACATTAGGGGTCCCCACGGTTTCACGATCTTAACCCTTGACACCCCCCAACTACTGGGTCCTTAGGGTTACTCCCGGGTCCCTCCTGAACTGAATCCCCGCCCGAACTCCTGGGTCTGATAGAGGGCACGAACATTTTAAGGGTTAACAAAACATAATTGGGTCCCCACTAACGAGCCAACACTTTAGGGTGAGCCACACGAGCCCTTAGTTCAGAGCTTTAGGTGAACTCATGGTAAGGAAACCAGAACCCAGCAGTGCCAGGATCAGGAGTTTTACGGCACCAGCTGTGAACTCGAGGGGACGAGAGAACCGAGATTTACAGCAAAAAGGGGGCGCCAGGCTGGGTTCAACCGACCTGGAGCTTGGGTCCCAGTCCATTCAACACAAGGAGCCAAACCTGAGGAAGCTGAAGGAGCCTTCATCCAAAGACCCCTCCTCCAGAGCACCAGGTGGCGCCGCGCAGGCGAACGGGGGGGGTCCAGGCGGAGACTACGGCAGTGATGAGCGGGAAAGGTTCTGGATGTGTGCGGGCGCTCCGGGGTCGTTGGGACACGAGCACCTCGCTGTATTTAAACGCAGCTCCTGCCGCTCGGAGAGGCGCACGAGGGGTGGAACCATCGCTCCCCTTGCGCCCGACGGCGAAACGAACGCAGCTGCTCTGGAGCCCTGCGGGGTGTGGAGGTTCATGGCTCCGGAGGCTGTAAAGTTGTTTCTGCGCCTCCGTTCCCCTCATGGCCCCCATTCCCTTCACACCGACCCTCAATCCACCCCCCACCCCGACCCCCAGCTCCCCCCAAACCCCAACCCCCAGCTCCCCCCCACCGACCCCCAAATGCCCCCCGACCCCCAATTCCTCCCCAGACTGACCCCCAATGCCCCCTCACACCGACCCCCAAGGCCGCCCCCGCACACCAACCCCCCAGTTCCCCCCTCAAACACCGACCCCCAATCCCCCCCCAGACCCTAATTCCCCCTCGCACTGACCCCCAACGCCCCCCACACCAACCCCTAATGCCCCTCACATCGACCCCCAAATCCTCCCCACACTGACCCCTCAAATCCTCCCCAGACCAACCCCCAACTTCCCCCCCACACCGACCCCCAATTCCCCCTCACACCGACCCCCAATGTCCCCCCCCCCACACCAGACCCCAATTCCCCCCCACACCGACCCCCAATTCCCCCCCACACTGATCCCCAATGCCCCCCCCCACACCGACCCCCAATTCCTCCCCAGACTGACCCCCAATCCCCCCTCACACCGACCCCCAAGGCCCCCCCTGCACTGACCCCCCCACACCGACCCCCCAATTCCCCCCTCAAACACCGACCCCCAGTGCCCCCCCACTGGACCCTAATTCCCCCTCGCACCGACCCCCAATGCCCCCCCACACACTGACCCCCAGTTCCTGCCCCCCACACCAACCCCTAATGCCCCTCACATCGACCCCCAAATCCTCCCCACACTGACCCCTCAAATCCTCCCCAGACCAACCCCCAACTTCCCCCACACCGACCCCCAATTCCCCCTCACACCGACCCCCCAAGCCCCCCCCACCGATCCTCAATTCCTCCCCACACCGACCCCCAATGTCCCGCTCACACCGACCCTCAGTTCCTCCCCCACACCGCCCCCCAATTCCCCCCTCACACCGACCCCAAATCCCCACCACCACACTGCCCCCCAAATCCCCCCCTCACACCGACCCCCAATGCCCCTCACGCCGACCCCAATTCCTCCCCCCACACCGACCCCCAATGCCCCTCACGCCGACCCCCAGGTCCCCTCACAACCTCCACCAAAACGGCGGCGCCTCCCTCTCCTCCCTCCCGCCTTTTCCCGCCACACACTCCCGGACGTGACGCCGGCGAGGGGGCGTGGCCGGCGGCGAGGGGGCGTGGCCGCGGCGCCGGCGGGCGGGAAGCGCCGGGGCGGGAAACACCGGCTGAGGAGATCGCGTTCCCTCGTGTCCCTCGTGTCCCTTCATGTCCCATCGCGTCTCTTCATGTCCCATCGCGTCCCCTCGTGTCCCTCGTGTCCCTTCATGTCCCATCGTGTCCCCTCGCGTCCCTCGGGTCCCCTCATCGTCCCCTCGTGTCCCTCGGGGCCCCTCGTGTCCCCTCATCTCCTCAGCACCCCCGCTGGAGCCCGCCCGTCCCTCCCCTCCAGGAGAGACCCCGGGGCTGGGGCGGATCCGCCATCAATCCCCCCACAGACTTTTTCTCTCTTTCATCCCCCTTTTCCCTCTTTTCCCTCTTTCCCCCTTTATCCCTCTTTCCCCCCTTTTTCCCTTCCCCCCCTTTTTCCCTCTTTTCCCTCTTTCCGCCGTTTTTCCCTCTTTTCCCTCTTTCCCCCCTTTTCCCTCTTCCCCCTTTTCCCCCCCTTTTTCCCTCTTTTCCCTCTTTCCCCCTTTATCCCTGTTTCCCCCCTTTTTCTCCCTTTCCCCCCTTTTTCCCTCTTCCCCCTCTTTTCCCCCTTTTTCTCCCTTTTTCCTTCTTCCCCCCCTTTTCCGCCTTTTCCCTCTTTCCCCCTTTATCCCTCTTTTCCCTCTTTCCGCCCTTTTCCCTCTTCCCCCCTTTTTCCCTCTTTTCCCTCTTTCCCCTTTATCCCTCTTTGCCCCCTTTTTCCCTCTTTTTCCTCTTCACCCCCTCTTCCCCCTCTTCCCCCTTTTTCCCTTTTCCCCCCTTTTCCCCCTTTTTCCTCTTTCCCCCCTTTTCTCCCCTTTTCCCTCTTCCCTCTTTTCCCTTCTTTCCCCCCTTTCCCTCTTCCCCCCTCTTTCCATCTTATCCCTCTTTTCCCCCTTTATCCCTGTTTCTTCCCTTTTCCCCCCCTTTCCCTCTTTCCTCGCTTTTTCCCTATTTTTCCCTCTTTCCCCCCTTTTTCCCTCTTTTCCCTCTTTCCTCGCTTTTTCCCTCTTTTTCCCTCTTTCCCCCCTTTTTCCCTCTTTCCCCCCTTTTTCCCCCTTTTCCCTCTTTCCTTGCTTTTTCCCCCTTTTCCCTCTTTCCCCCCTTTTTCCCCCTTTTCCCTCTTTCCCCCCTTTTTCCCCCTTTTCCCTCTTTCCCCCCTTTTTCCCCCTTTTCCCTCTTTCCCCCCTTTTTCCCTCTTTTCCCTTTTTCCCCCTTTTCCCTCTTTCCCCCCTTTTTCCCCCTTTCCCCCCTTTTCCCTCTTCCCCGTTTCCCTCTCCCGTTTTCCCGTCCCTCCTCCCATTCCCGTGCAGCCAAACCCCTTCCCCCCTTTTCCCCAGAGCAGTTTTCATACAGATCCCCCCTTTCCCCCCAGCCCCGAACCCCCGGGGGTTTCTCAGCATCAGCAGCCACTTCACTCCCCCCAATTTAACTCTTTGTGTCCCTTTTCCAGGCTCTTTGGGAGCCCGGGTGTCGCGGGGCCGCTCTGGTTTTTGCTCCGGGGTGTTTGGAGCCCGGTGACCATGGACCTGTTTCCCTTGGGCGACGAGCTGCGTGGCTTTGCCCAGAGCCCCGGGCTGCTCTGCGGGGAAGCGCTGGACCTGAGCCTGGAGCCCAGTCTGAGCCTGGAGCCCAACCTGAGCCTGGAGCCTGACCTGAGCCTGGAGCCTGACCTGAGCCTGGAGCCCAACCTGGAGCCCAACCTGAACCTGGAGCCCGACCTGGAGCCCAACCTGAGCCTGGAGCCTGACCTGGAGCCCAACCTGAGCCTGGAGCCCAACCTGGAGCCCAACCTGAGCCTGGAGCCTGACCTGGAGCCCAACGTGAGCCTTGAGCTCAGTATTTACTAATGATCAGTATTTACTAATGATGGTCAGTATTTATTAATGATGATCAGTATTTATTAATGGTGATCAGTAATTATTAATAACGGCTAGCATTTATTAATGACGATCAGTATTTATTAATGATGGTCAGTATTTATTAATGATGATCAGTATTTATTAATGATGGTCAGTATTTATTAATGACGATCAGTATTTATTAATGATGGTCAGTATTTATTAAGGACAATCAGCATTTATTAATGATGGTCAGTATTTATTAATGATGATCAGCATTATTAATAAGGATCAATATTTATTAATGGTGATCAGTAATTATTAATAACGGTCACTATTTGTTAATGACGATCAGTATTTATTAATGATGGTCAGTATTTATTAAGGACAATCAGCATTTATTAATGATGGTCAGTATTTATTCATGACAATCAGCATTATTAATAAGGATTGATATTTATTAATGGTGATCAGCATTTATTAATAACGATCAGTATTTATTAGTGATGGTCAGTATTTATTAATGGCGATCAGTATGTATTAATGGTGGTCAGTATTTATTAGTAACGATCAGTATTTATTAATGACAATCAGTATTTATTAATGACGGTCAGTATTTATTAATAACGATTGGTATTTATTAATGACGATCAGTATTTATTAATGATGGCAAGTATTTATTAATGATGATCAGCATTATGAATAAGGATCAATATTTATTAATGGTGATCAGCATTTATTAATAAGGATCAGTATTTATTAATGATGGTCAGTATTTATTAATGGCGATCAGTATTTATTAATGATGGCCAGTATTTATTAATGGCTGGAAGGACCATTCAGCCAGCCAGCCACAGTCCAGGAGGTTCCTCCAGCGCATTGATGATCACTTCCTCATGCAGACGGTGGAGGAGCCGACCAGGAGAGGTGCACTGCTGGATCTCATCCTCACTAACAAAGAGGGTCTGGTCGAAGCAGTAAAGGTCGAGGGCTGCCTGGGTTGCAGTGACCACGAGAGGGTGGAGTTCAGCATCTCGTGTGGCAGGAACAGAACAGCAAGTAGAATTGCAACCCTGGACTTTGGCAGGGCTAATTTCGGCCTTTCCAAGCAATTGCTGGGGGAAATCCCATGGGCAAGACTGCTTGAAGGAAAAGGGGCCCAAGAGAGCTGGATTGCATTCAGAGATTGCTTCTTCCATGCTCAGGATCAGAGCATCCCCACACGTAGGAAGTCGAGGAAGGGAGCCAGAAGGCCTGCGTGGTTGAATAGGGATCTGTTGGGTATGCTCAAGCAGAAGAGGAGAGTTTACAGGTCATGGAAGCAGGGGCTGGCCACTTGGGAGGAATATAAGGCTGCTGTTAGAGGATGCAGGAGGGCAGCTAGGGTAGCCAAGGCCTCCTTAGAATTACAGCTGGCGAGAGGGGTCAAGGACAGCAAGAAGAACTTTTTCAAATACATAGCAGATAAAACTAATACCAGAGGCAATGTAGGCCCACTGATGAATGAGGTGGGTGCCCTGGTGGCAGAAGACACAGAGAAGGCAGAATTGCTGAATGCCGCCTTTGTCTCTGTCTACTCCGCTGGAGGCTGTCCTGGGGAGCCCTGTACCCCTGAGACCCCGGATGAAGCCAGGTTAATGGAGGAGTTTGCTTTAGTCGATGAGGACTGGGTTAGGGAACAATAAAGTAGTCTGGACATCCATAAATCCATGGGTCCAGATGGAATGCATCCGCGGGTGCTGAGGGAGCTGGCTGAAGTCATTGCTGGACCGCTCTCCATCATTTTTGCCAAGTCTTGGGAAACGGGAGAGGTGCCCGAGGATTGGAGGAAAGCAAATGTCACTGCAGGCTTCAAAAAGGGCAAGAAGGAGGACCCGGGTAATTATAGAGCGGTCAGCCTCACCTCTGTCCCTGGGAAAGTAATGGAACAGCTTATCCTTGGTGCCATCTGAAGGCACATCAGGGATAAGAGGGTCATTAGGGGCAGTCAGCACGGCTTTACCAAGGGTAAGTCATGCTTGACCAACCTCATAGCCTTTTATGAGAATGTACCAAGGTGGATGGATGATGGCAGAGCGGTGGATGTGGTCTACCTTGACTTCAGTAAAGCCTTTGACACAGTCTGCACAGCATCCTCACAGCTAAATTGAGGAGGTGTGGTCTGGACAACAGAGTAGTGAGGTGGGTTGCAAACTGGCTTAAAGAGAGAAGCCAGAGAGTGGTGGTCAATGGTGTGGAGTCCAGTTGGAGGCCAGTATCTAGTGGAGTGCCTCAGGGGTCAGTACTGGGGCCAATATTATTCAATATATTCATTAATGATTTAGACGAGGGAATTGAGTGTACTATCAGCAAGTTTGCTGATGACACTAAGCTGGGAGGAGTGGCTGACACTGGAAGCTGTGCTGCCATCAGAGACCTGGACAGGCTGGAGAGTTGGGCGGGGGATAACCTGATGGAATTTAACAAGGGAAAGTGTAGAGTCCTGCACCTGGGCAGGAACAACCCCAAGTTCCAGTATAGGTTGGGGCATGACCTATTAGAGAGCAGTGTAGGGGAAAGGGACCTGGGGGTCCTGGTGGACAACAGGATGACCATGAGCCAGCACTGGCCCTTGTGGCCAGGAAGGCCAATGGCATCCTTGGGTGTATTACAAGGGGGGTGGTCAGTAGATCGAGAGAGGTCCTCCTTCCCCTCTACTCCGCCCTGGTGAGACCCCATCTGGAATATTGTGTCCAGTTCTGGGCCCCTCAGTTCAAGAAGGACAGGGAACTGCTGGAGAGGGTCCAGCGTAGGGCAACAAAGATGATTAAGGGAGTGGAGCATCTCCCTTATGGAGAAAGGCTGAGGGAGCTGGGGCTCTTTAGTTTGGAGAAGAGGAGACTGAGGGGTGACCTTACTAATGTTTATAAATATATAAAGGGTGAGTGCCACGAGGATGGAGTCAGGCTCTTCTCAGTGGCAAACAATGGTAGGACAAGGGGCAATGGGATCAAGCTGGAACACAGGAGGTTCCACTGAAAGATGAGAAGAAACTTGTTCATGGTGAGGGTGTCAGAGCCTGGCCCAGGCTGCCCAGGGAGGTTGTGGAGTCTCCTTCTCTGCAGACATTCAAACCCCCTGGACCCCTTCCTGTGGAACCTCAGCTGGGTGTTCCTGCTCCATGGGGGGATTGCACTGGATGAGCTTCCCAGGTCCCTTCCAATCCCAAACATACTGTGAGACTGTGATCCTTAATAAATACTGATCGCCGTTAATAAATACTGACCATCATTAATAAATACTGGTCGTTATTAATAAATGCTGATCACCGTTGATAAATATTGATCCTTATTAATAATGCTGATCATCATTAATAAATACTGACCATCATTAATAAATACTGATCATCATTAATACTGACCCTTATTAATAAATACTGGTCACCATTAATAAATACTGACCATCATTAATAAATACTGATCATCATTAATACTGACCCTTATTAATAAATACTGGTCACCATTAATAAATACTGACCATCATTAATAAATACTGATCACCATTAATAAATACTGACCATCATTAATAAATACTGATCATCATTAATACTGACCCTTATTAATAAATACTGGTCACCATTAATAAATACTGACCATCATTAATAAATACTGATCACCATTAATAAATACTGACCATCATTATTAAATACTGATCGCCATTAATAAATACTGACCATCATTAATAAATACTGGTCGTTATTAATAAATGCTGATCACCGTTGATAAATATTTATCCTTATTAATAATGCTGATCATCATTAATAAATACTGGCCATCATTAATAAATACTGATCATCATTAATACTGATCGTTATTAATAAATACTGATCGCCATTAATAAATACTGACCATCATTAATAAATACTGATCATCATTAATATTGATCGTTATTAATAAATACTGATCACCTTTAATAAATACTGACCATCATTAATAAATACTGATCATCATTAATATTGATCGTTATTAATAAATACTGATGACCATTAATAAATACTGACCATCATTAATAAATACTGATCATCATTAATAAATACTGACCATCATTAATAAATACTGATCGCCATTAATAAATACTGACCATCATTAATAAATACTGGTCACCATTAATAAATACTGACCATCATTAATAAATACTGATCGCCATTAATAAATACTGACCATCATTAATAAATACTGGTCGTTATTAATAAATGCTGATCACCGTTGATAAATATTGATCCTTATTAATAATGCTGATCATCATTAATAAATACTGATCATCATTAATAAATACCAATCGTTATTAATAAACACTGACCGTCATTAATAAATACTGATTGTCATTAATAAATACTGATCGTTATTAATAAATACTGACCATCATTAATAAATACTGATCATCATTAATATTGATCGTTATTAATAAATACCGATCACCATTAATAAATACTGACCATCATTAATAAATACTGATCATCATTAATACTGACCCTTATTAATAAATACTGGTCACCATTAATAAATACTGACCATCATTAATAAATACTGATCATCATTAATATTGATCGTTATTAATAAATACTGATCACCATTAATAAATACTGACCATCATTAATAAATACTGATCACCATTAATAAATACTGACCATCATTAATAAATACTGATCATCATTAATATTGATCGTTATTAATAAATACTGGTCACCATTAATAAATACTGACCATCATTAATAAATACTGATCGCCATTAATAAATACTGACCATCATTAATAAATACTGATCGCCATTAATAAATACTGACCATCATTAATAAATACTGATCGTTATTAATAAATGCTGATCACCATTAATAAATATTGATCCTTATTAATAATGGTGATTGTCATTAATAAATACTGACCATCATTAATACTGATCATCATTAATACTGATCGTTATTAATAAATACTGATCACCATTATAAAAACTGACCATCATTAATAAATACTGATCATCATTAATATTGATCGTTATTAATGTATACTGGTCACCATTAATAAATACTAACCATCGTTAATAAATACTGATCGCCATTAATAAATACTGACCATCATTAATAAATACTGATCGCCATTAATAAATACTAACCATCATTAATAAATACTGATCGCCATTAATAAATACTAACCATCATTAATAAATACTGATCGCCATTAATAAATACTGACCATCATTAATAAATACTGATCATCATTAATATTGATCGTTATTAATAAATACTGATCACCATTAATAAATACTGACCATCATTAATAAATACTGATCACCATTAATAAATACTGACCATCATTAATAAATACTGATCATCATTAATATTGATCGTTATTAATAAATACTGGTCACCATTAATAAATACTGACCATCATTAATAAATACTGGTCACCATTAATAAATACTGACCATCATTAATACATACTGATCGCCATTAATAAATACTGACCATCACTAATAAATACTGATCGTTATTAATAAATGCTGATCACCACTAATAAATATTGATCCTTATTAATAATGGTGATTGTCATTAATAAATACTGACCATCATTAATACTGATCATCATTAATACTGATCGTTATTAATAAATACTGATCACCATTATAAAAACTGACCATCATTAATAAATACTGATCATCATTAATATTGATCGTTATTAATGTATACTGGTCACCATTAATAAATACTAACCATCGTTAATAAATACTGATCGCCATTAATAAATACTGACCATCATTAATAAATATTGGTCGTTATTAATAAATGCTGATCACCATTAATAAATATTGATCCTTATTAATAATGGTGATTGTCATTAATAAATACTGACCATCATTAATAAATACTGACCATCATTAATACTGATCATCATTAATACTGATCATTATTAATAAATACTGATCACCATTAATAAATACTAACCATCGTTAATAAATACTGATCGCCATTAATAAATACTGACCATCATTAATAAATACTGATCGTTATTAATAAATGCTGATCACCATTAATAAATATTGATCCTTATTAATAATACTGATTGTCATGAATAAATACTGACCATCATTAATAAATACTGATTGTCCTTAATAAATACCGACCATCATTAATAAATACTGATCACGATTAATAAATACTGACCATCACTAATAAATACTGATTGTTATTAATAAATACTGATCACCATTAATAAATACTGACCATCACTAATAAATACTGATTGTTATTAATAAATACTGATCACCATTAATAAATACTGACCATCATTAATAAATACTGATTGTCCTTAATAAATACCGACCATCATTAATAAATACTGATCACGATTAATAAATACTGACCATCACTAATAAATACTGATTGTTATTAATAAATACTGATCACCATTAATAAATACTGACCATCACTAATAAATACTGATTGTTATTAATAAATGCTGATCACCATTAATAAATATTGATCCTTATTAATAATGCTCATCGTCATTAATAAATACTGGCCATCATTAATAAATACTGACCGTTATTAATAATTACTGATCACCACTAATAAATACTGATCATCATTAATAAATACTGACCCTCATTAATAAATACTGAGCGTCATTAATAAATACTAGCCGTTATTAATAGTTACTGATCATCATTAATAAATACTGACCATCATTAGTAAATACTGATCATTAGTAAATACTGAGCTCAAGGCTCAGGTTGGGCTCCAGGTCAGGCTCCAGGCTCAGGTTGGGCTCCAGGTCAGGCTCCAGGCTCAGGTCGGGCTCCAGGCTCAGACTGGGCTCCAGGCTCAGGTCGGGCTCCAGGCTCAGGTCGGGCTCCAGGCTCAGGTCGGGCTCCAGGCTCAGGTTGGGCTCCAGGTCGGGCTCCAGGCTCAGGTCGGGCTCCAGGCTCAGGTCGGGCTCCAGGCTCAGGTCGGGCTCCAGGCTCAGGTTGGGCTCCAGGTCGGGCTCCAGGCTCAGGTTGGGCTCCAGGCTCAGGTCGGGCTCCAGGCTCAGGTCGGGCTCCAGGCTCAGACTGGGCTCCAGGCTCAGGTCCAGCGCTTCCCCGCAGAGCAGCCCGGGGCTCTGGGCAAAGCCACGCAGCTCGTCGCCCAAGGGAAACAGGTCCATGGTCACCGGGCTCCAAACACCCCGGAGCAAAAACCAGAGCGGCCCCAGGACACCCGGGCTCCCAAAGAGCCTGGAAAAGGGACACAAAGAGTTAAATTGGGGGGAGTGAAGTGGCTGCTGATGCTGAGAAACCCCCGGGGGTTCGGGGCTGGGGGGAAAGGGGGGATCTGTATGAAAACTGCTCTGGGGAAAAGGGGGGAAGGGGTTGGGCTGCACGGGAATGGGAGGAGGGACGGGAAAACGGGAGAGGGAAACGGGGAAGAGGGAAAAGGGGGGAAAGGGGGAAAAAGGGGGGAAAGAGGGAAAAGGGGGAAAAAGGGGGGAAGAGGGAAAAGGGGGAAAAGCAAGGAAAGAGGGAAAAGGGGGGAAAAGGGAAGAAACAGGGATAAAGGGGGAAAAGAGGGAAAAGATGGAAAGAGGGGGGAAGAGTGAAAGGGGGGAAAGAAGGGAAAAGAGGGAAGAGGGAAAAGGGGAGAAAGGGGGGGAAGAGGAAAAAGAGGGAAAAAGGGGGGAAAAGGGAAAAAGGGGGAAGAGGGAAAAGGGGGAAAGAGGGGGGAAAGAGGAAAAAGAGGGGAAAAGGGGGGAAAGAGGGATAAAGGGGAAAGAGGGAAAAGGGGGGGAAAGAGGGAAAAGAGGGATAAAGGGGGAAAGAGGGAAAGGGGGGAAAAGAGGGGGAAGAGGGAAAAAGGGGGGAAAGGGGGAAAAAGGGGGGAAACAGGGATAAAGGGGGAAAGAGCGAAAAGAGGAAAAAACGGTGGAAAGAGGGAAAAGAGGGAAAAAGGGGGGAAGGGAAAAAGGGGGGAAAGAGGCATAAAGGGGGAAAGAGGGAAAAGGGGGAGGAAAGAGAGAAAAAGTCTGTGGGGGGATTGATGGCGGATCCGCCCCAGCCCCGGGGTCTCTCCTGGAGGGGAGGGACGGGCGGGCTCCAGCGGGGGTGCTGAGGAGATGAGGGGACACGAGGGGACCCGAGGGACACGAGGGGACGATGAGGGGACCCGAGGGACACGAGGGGACACGATGGGACATGAAGGGACACGAGGGACCCGAGGGGACGCGATCTCCTCACCCGGTGTTTCCCGCCCCGGTGCTTCCCGCCCGCCGGCGCCGCGGCCACGCCCCCTCGCCGCCGGCCACGCCCCCTCGCCGGCGTCACGTCCGGGAGTGTGTGGCGGGAAAAGGCGGGAGGGAGGAGAGGGAGGCGCCGCCGTTTTGGTGGAGGTTGTGAGGGGAACTGGGGGTCGGCGTGAGGGGCATTGGGGGTCGGTGTGGGGGGAGGAATTGGGGTCGGCGTGAGGGGCACTGGGGGTCGGTGTGAGGGGGGGATTTGGGGGGCAGTGTGGTGGTGGGGATTTGGGGTCGGTGTGAGGGGGGAATTGGGGGGCGGTGTGGGGGAGGAACTGAGGGTCGGTGTGAGCGGGACATTGGGGGTCGGTGTGGGGAGGAATTGAGGATCGGTGGGGGGGGCTTGGGGGGTCGGTGTGAGGGGGAATTGGGGGTCGGTGTGGGGGAAGTTGGGGGTTGGTGTGGGGAGGATTTGAGGGGTCAGTGTGGGGAGGATTTGGGGGTCGATGTGAGGGGCATTAGGGGTTGGTGTGGGGGGCAGGAACTGGGGGTCAGTGTGTGGGGGGGCATTGGGGGTCGGTGCGAGGGGGAATTAGGGTCCAGTGGGGGGGCACTGGGGGTCGGTGTTTGAGGGGGGAATTGGGGGGTCGGTGTGGGGGGGTCAGTGCAGGGGGGGCCTTGGGGGTCGGTGTGAGGGGGCACTGGGGGTCAGTCTGGGGAGGAATTGG
Organism: Patagioenas fasciata; assembly: GCF_037038585.1. NCBI lineage: Eukaryota > Metazoa > Chordata > Aves > Columbiformes > Columbidae > Patagioenas > Patagioenas fasciata. The sequence continues at coordinate 876,594 of NC_092543.1, forward strand.
GGGTCGGTGTGGGGGGGGGCATTGGGGATCAGTGTGGGGGGGAATTGGGGGTCGGTGGGGGGGGGGAATTGGGGTCTGGTGTGGGGGGGGGGACATTGGGGGTCGGTGTGAGGGGGAATTGGGGGTCGGTGTGGGGGGGAATTGGGGGTCGGTGTGGGGGGGAAAGTTGGGGGTTGGTCTGGGGAGGATTTGAGGGGTCAGTCTGGGGAGGATTTGGGGGTCGATGTGAGGGGCATTAGGGGTTGGTGTGGGGGGCGTTGGGGGTCAGTGCGAGGGGGAATTAGGGTCCGGGGGGGGATTGGGGGTCGGTGTTTGAGGGGGGAACTGGGGGGTTGGTGTGCGGGGGCGGCCTTGGGGGTCGGTGTGAGGGGGCATTGGGGGTCAGTCTGGGGAGGAATTGGGGGTCGGGGGGGCATTTGGGGGTCGGTGGGGGGGAGCTGGGGGTCGGGGTTTGGGGGGAGCTGGGGGTCGGGTGGGGGGTGGATTGAGGGTCGGTGTGAAGGGAATGGGGGGTCCATGAGGGGAACGGAGGCGCAGAAACAACTTTACAGCCTCCGGAGCCATGAACCTCCACACCCCGCAGGGCTCCAGAGCAGCTGCGTTCGTTTCGCCGTCGGGCGCAAGGGGAGCGATGGTTCCACCCCTCGTGCGCCGCTCCGAGCGGCAGGAGCTGCGTTTAAATACAGCGAGGTGCTCGTGTCCCAACGACCCCGGAGCGCCCGCACACATCCAGAACCTTTCCCGCTCATCACTGCCGTAGTCTCCGCCTGGACGCCCCCTGTTCGCCTGCGCGGCGCCACCTGGTGCTCTGGAGGAGGGGTCTTTGGATGAAGGCTCCTTCAGCTTCCTCAGGTTTGGCTCCTTGTGTTGAATGGACTGGGACCCAAGCTCCAGGTCGGTTGAACCCAGCCTGGCACCCCCTTTTTGCTGTAAATCTCGGTTCTCTCGTCCCCTCGAGTTCACAGCTGGTGCCGTAAAACTCCTGATCCTGGCACTGCTGGGTTCTGGTTTCCTTACCATGAGTTCACCTAAAGCTCTGAACTAAGGGCTCGTGTGGCTCAGCCCTAAAGTGTTGGCTCGTTAGTGGGCACCCAATTATGTTTTGTTAACCCTTAAAATGTTCGTGCCCTCTATCAGACCCAGGAGTTCGGGCGGGGATTCAGTTAAGGAGGGACCCGGGAGTAACCCTAATGACCCAGTAGTTGGGGGGTGTCAAGGGTTAAGATCGTGAAACTGTGGGGACCCCTAATGTCCCCAGGGGCCATTGTGACATCCTGGGGACCCTGCATTGTCCCCAGGGTGTTGTGACACCATGGGGACCCACTTTGTCCCCAGGGCCCATTGTGACGTCTCAGGATCCCCCATTGTCCCCAGGGCCCATTGTGACATTCTGGGGACCCCAAATGTCCCCAGGGCCCATTGTGACATTCTGGGGACCCCCTTTGTCCCCAGGGCCCATTGTGACATCCCAGAACCCCAATTTGTCCTCAGGGCCCATTGTGACATCCTGGGGACCCCCTAGTCCCCAGGGCCCATTGTGGCACCATGGACACCCCCTTTGTCCCCAGGGCCCATTGTGACATCCCAGGACCCCACCTTGTCACCAGGGTCCCTTCTGACAGGGAGGGGAACCCCCTTTCTCCCCAGGGCTCATTGTGACATCCCAGGACCCCTCGTTGTCCCCAGTGCCCATTGTGACATCCTGGGGACCCCCCTTGTCCCCAGGGCCCATTGTGAAATCCGGGGAACCCCCTGGTCTCCAGGGCCCATAGTGGTACCGTGGGGACTCGTCCTGTCACTTGGGTCCATTGTGACACCATGGGGACCCCGCCTTTGTCCCCAGTACCCATTGTGACATCCTGGGGACCCCTTTGTCCCCGGGGCCCATTGTGACATCCTGGGGACCCCCCTTTGTCCCCAAGGCCCATTGTGACACCGTGGGGTCCCCACTTCTTTACAGGACCCATTGTGGCATTCTGGGGACTTCCTTTGTCCCCAGGGCCCATTGTGACATCCTGGAGACCCCCTTTATCCCCAGAGCTCGTTGTCGCACCATGGGGACCCCCTTTGTCACTGGGGCCCATTGTGACATCCCAGGACCCCCCATTGTCCCCAGGGCCCATTGTGACACCGTGGGGACCCCGCCTTTTCCCCAGGGCCCATTGTGACGTCTCAGGACCCCCTTTGTCCCCAGGGCCCACTGTGGCACCATGGGGACCCCCTTTGTCCTCTGGGCCCATTGTGACATTCCAGGACCCCACTTTGTCCCCAGGGCCCATTGTGACAATTAAGGGACCCCCCTTGTCCCCAGGGCCCATTGTGACAATTAAGGGACCCCCTTTGTCCCCAGGGCCCATTTTGACATCCCAGGACCCCCCACTGTCTCCAGTGCCCATTGTGACATCATGGGGACCACCCTTTTTCCCCAGGGCTCATTGTGACGTCCCAGGACCCCTCGTTGTCCCCAGGCCCCATCGTGACATCCTGGGGACCCCCCTTGTCTCCAGGGCCCATAGTGGCACTGTGGGGACTCATCACTTGGGCCCATTGTGACATCCTGGAGACCCCCTTTATCCCCAGGGCCCATTGTGACACCGTGGAGACCCCATTTGTCACTGGGGCCCATTGTGACATCCCAGGACACCCCATTGTCCCCAGGGCCCACTGAGACATCCCGGCGACCACCCTTTGTCCCCAGGGCCCATTATGCACATTCAGGGGACACCCCTTTGTCCCCAAGGCCCATTGTGACATCTTAGGACCCCACTTTGTCCCCAGGGCCCATTGTGACATCCTGGGGACCCCCCCTTGTCCCCAGGGCCCATTGTGACATCCCAGGAGCCACCGTTGTCCCCAGGGCCCATTGTGACATCCTGGGGACCCCCTTGTCCCCAGTGTCCATTGTGGCATCCTGGGACCCCCGTTGTCCCCAGGGCCCATTGTGGCACCATGTGGACCCCCTTTTTCCCGAGGGCCCATTATAACGTCCCAGGACCCCCCATTGTCCCCTGGGCCCATTGTGACATCCTGGGGTCCCCCTTTTGTCCCCTGGGCCCATTGTGACACTGTGGGGATCTCCTTTGTCCCCAGGGACCATTGTGACACTGTGGGGACCCCCTTTGTCCCCAGGGCCCATTGTGACATCCTGGGGAATCCCTTTGTCTCCAGGGCCCATTGTGACGTCCCAGGACCCTGCTTTGTCCCCGGGGCCCATTGTGACATCCTGGGGAACCGCTTTGTCCCCAGGACCCATTGTGACGTCCCAGGACCCCCCCTTGTCCCCAGGGCTCATTGTGATGTCCCAGGATCCCCATTGTCCCCAGAGCCCATTGTGATGTCCTGGGAACCCCCTTTGACCCCAGGGTCCATTGTGACACCATGGGGACCCCCTCTTGTCCCCAGGGCCCATCGTGGCACCGTGGGGACCCCCTTGTCACTGGGGACCCATTGTGACACTATGGGGACCCCCCTTTGTGCCCAGGGCCCATTGTAACATCCTGGGGACCCCCTTGCCTCCAGGGCCCCTTGTGACATCAAAGGATCACCCTTTGTCCCCAGGACCCATTGTGACATCCCAGGACCCCACTTACTCCCCAGGGCCCATTGTGGCACCATGAGGACCCCCTTTGTCACTGGTGCCCATTGTGACATCCCAGGACCCCCCATTGTCTGCAGAGCCCATTGTGACACTATAGGGACCCCCCTTGTCACTGAGGACCCATTGTGACACCATGGGCAGCTCCCCTTGTCGTCAGAGCCCATCGTGACATCCCAAAACCCCCAATTGTCTCCAGGGCCCATTGTGACATCCTGGGGACCTCCCTTTCTCCCCAGGGCCCATTGTGACGTTCCAGGAACCCCCATTGTCCTCAGGGCCCATTGTGACATTCAGGGGACCCCCTTTGTCTTCAGGGCCCATTGTGACACCATGGAGACCCCATTTGTCACTCGGGCCCATTGTGACATCCTAGGACCCCCCATTGTCCCCAAGGCCCATTGCGACATCCTGGGGACCCCCCTTTGTCCTCAGGGCCCATTGTGACATTCAGGGCACCCCTCTTTGTCCCCAGGGCCCATTCTGATACCATGGGGACCACTTTGTCCCCAGGGCCCACTGTGACATCCTGGGGACGCCCTTTGTCCCCAGGGCCCATTTTGACACCATGTGCACCCCCCTTTGTGCCCAGGGCCGATTGTGACATCCTGGGGACCCTCTTTGTCCCCAGGGCCCATTGTGACATCCTGGGGACACCCCATTGTCTCCAGGGCCCATTGTGAACATCCTGGGGACCCCCTTGTCCCCAGGGCCCATCGTGGCACCGTGGGGACCCCCCGTTGTCCCCAGGGCCTATAGTGACACCGTGGGTACCCCCTTTATCCCATGAGCCCATTGTGACATCCTGGGGACCCCCTTGTCCCCAGGGCCCATTGTGACACCATGGGGATCGCCTTTGTCCCCGTGGCCCATTGTGACATCCCAGGACCCCGCGTTGTCCCCAGGGCCCATTCTGACATCCTGGGGACCCCCCTTGTCCCCAGGGCTTATTGTGACATCCTGGGGACCCCTTTGTCCCAGGGGCACATTGTGGCACCATGGGGACCCCCTTTATCCCCAGGGCCACTTGTGACATCCTGGGGACCCCCCTTGTCCTCAGTGCCCATTATGACATTCTGGGGACCCCCTTTGTCCCAGGGGCACATTGTGGCACCACGGGGACCCCCTTTGTCACCGGGGCCCATTGTGACATCCCAGGACCCCAAGTTGTCCCCAGGGCCCATTGTGACACCATGGGTACCCCCTTCGTTCCATGGGCCCATTGTGACATCCTGGGGACCCCCTTGTCGCCAGGGCCCATCATGGCACCGTGGGGACCCCCCTTTGTCCCCAGTGCCCATTGTGACATCCTGGGGACCCCCCTTGTCCCCATGGCTTATTGTGACACCCTGGGACCGCCTTTGTCCCCAGGGCCCATTGTGACGTCCCAGGACCCCCCATTGTCTCCAGGGACCATTGTGACATCCTGGGGACCCCCTTTGTCCCAAGACCCCATTGTGACATCCTGGGGACCCCGCCTTGTCCCCAAAGCCCATTGTGACATCCTGGGGACCCTCTTTGTCCCCAGGGCCCATTGTGGCACCATGGGGACACCCTTTGTCACTGGGGCCAGTTGTGACATCCCAGGACCCCACTTTGTCCCCAGGGCTTATTGTGATACCATGGGGAACCCCTTGTCCCCAGGGCCCATTGTGACATTCAGGGGGACTCCTCTTTGTCCCCAGGGCCTATTGTGTCATCCTGGGGATCTCCCCTTGTCTCTAGGGCCCATTGTGAGACTGTGGAAGACCCCCTTTGTCCCCAAGTCCCATTGTGACGTCCCAGGACGCCTCGTTGTCCCCAGGACCCATTGTGACTCCATGGGAACCCCCCCTTGTCCCCAGGGCCCATTGTGACATCCTGGGACCCCCCTTTGTCCCCAGTGCTCATTGTGAAATCCTGGGGACCCACTTTGTCCCCAGGGCCCATTGTGGCACCATGGGGAGCGCCTTTGTCACTGGGGACCATTGTGACATTCCAGGATTTTACTTTGTCCCCGGGGCCCATTGTGACATCCTGGGGATCCCCCTTTGTCGCCAGGGCCCACTGTGACACCGTGGGCACCCTCTTTGTCCCATGGGCCCATTGTGACCTTCAAGGGACCCCCCATTGTCCCCAGGGCCCATTGTGACATCCTGGGTACCCCCTTTGTCCCCAAGACCCATTGTGACATCCTAGTACCCCCCGCAGTCCCCTGGGCCCATTGTGACATCCTGGGGATCCCTTTGGCCCCAGGGCCCATTGTGACAGGGCGGGGATCCCCCTTGTCCCCAGGGCCCATTGTGAAACCGTGGGGACCCTCTTGTCCCCAGGGCCCATTGTGGCACCGTGGAGACCCCCCCTTTGTCTCCAGTGCCCATTGTGACATCCTGGGGACCCCCTTTGTCCCCAGTGCTCATTGTGACAGGGTGGGACCCCCCTTGTACCCAGGGCCCGTTGTGACATCCTGGGGACCCCCTTTGTCCCCAGGGCCTATTGTGACATCCTGGGGAGTCCCCTTTATCCCCAGGGCCCATTGTGACATCCTGGGGACCCCCTTTGTCCCTAGGGTTCATTGTGACATCCCAGGACCCCCATTGTCCCCAGGGCCCATTGTGAACAACCTGGGGACCCCCCTTTTTCCCCGGGCCCATTGTGGCGTCCCAGGATGCTTCGTTGTCCCCTGGGCCCATTGTGACATCCCGGGGACCCCTTTTGTCCCCAGGGTCCATTGTGACATCCTGGGGCCTCCCTTTGTCCCCAGGGCCCATTGTGACATCGCAGGAGCCCCCATTGTCCCAAGGGCACATTGTTACATCCTGGGGACCCCCTTGTCCCCAGGGCCCATCGTGGCACCGTGGGGACCCCCCCTTTGTCTCCAGTGCCCATTGTGACATCCGTGGGGACCCCCCCTTTGTCTCCAGTGCCCATTGTGACATCCTTGGGACCCCCCTTGTCCCCAGGACCCGTTGTGACATCTTGGGGACCCCTATGTCACCAGAGCCCATTGTGATATCCTGGGGAGCCCCCTTTGTCCCCAGGGCCCATTGTGCACATCCTGTGGACCCCTCTTTGTCCCCAGGGCCCATTGTGATATCCTGGGGAGCCCTCTTTTTCCTCAGGGCCTATTGTGACATCCTGGGGACCCCCTTTGTCCCCAGGGCCTATTGTGACATCCCAGGACCCCCCCTTTTCTCCAGGGCCCATTGTGACGTCCCAGGACCCCCTATTGTCCCCAGAGCCCATTGTGACATCCCAGGACCCCCCATTGTCCCCAGGGCCCATTATACACATCCTGGGGTCCCCCTTTATCCCCAGGGCCATTGTGACACCATGGGGACCCCCTTTGTCCCCAGGGCCCATTGTGACGTCCCAGGATGCCCCATTGTCCCCTGGGCCCATTGTGAAATCATGGGGACCCCCTTTGTCCCCAGGGCCTATTGTGACATCCCAGGACCCCCCATTGTCCCCAGGGCCCATTGTGACACCGTGGAGACCCTCCTTGTCCTCAGGGTCCATTATGACATTCAGGGGACTCCTCTTTGTCCCCAGGGCCTATTGTGACATCCTGGGGACCCCCCTTTACTCCAGGGCCCATTGTGACACCGTGGAGACCCCATTTGTCACTGGGGCCCATTGTGACATCCCAGGACACCCCATTGTCCCCAGGGCCCACTGAGACATCCCGGCGACCACCCTTTGTCCCCAGGGCCCATTATGCACATTCAGGGGACACCCCTTTGTCCCCAAGGCCCATTGTGACATCCTGGGGAGACCCCATTGTCCCCAAGGCCCATTGTGGCACCATGGGGACCCCCTTTGTCCCCAGTGCCCATTGTGACATCTTAGGACCCCACTTTGTCCCCAGGGCCCATTGTGACATCCCACGAGCCACCGTTGTCCCCAGGGCCCATTGTGACATCCTGGGGACCCCCTTGTCCCCAGTGTCCATTGTGGCATCCTGGGACCCCCGTTGTCCCCAGGGCCCATTGTGGCACCATGTGGACCCCCTTTTTCCCGAGGGCCCATTATAACGTCCCAGGACCCCCCATTGTCCCCTGGGCCCATTGTGACATCCTGGGGTCCCCCTTTTGTCCCCTGGGCCCATTGTGACACTGTGGGGATCTCCTTTGTCCCCAGGGACCATTGTGACACTGTGGGGACCCCCTTTGTCCCCAGGGCCCATTGTGACATCCTGGGGAATCCCTTTGTCTCCAGGGCCCATTGTGACGTCCCAGGACCCTGCTTTGTCCCCGGGGCCCATTGTGACATCCTGGGGAACCGCTTTGTCCCCAGGACCCATTGTGACGTCCCAGGACCCCCCCTTGTCCCCAGGGCTCATTGTGATGTCCCAGGATCCCCATTGTCCCCAGAGCCCATTGTGATGTCCTGGGAACCCCCTTTGACCCCAGGGTCCATTGTGACACCATGGGGACCCCCTCTTGTCCCCAGGGCCCATCGTGGCACCGTGGGGACCCCCTTGTCACTGGGGACCCATTGTGACACTTAGGGGACCCCCCTTTGTGCCCAGGGCCCATTGTAACATCCTGGGGACCCCCTTGCCTCCAGAGCCCCTTGTGACATCAAAGGATCACCCTTTGTCCCCAGGACCCATTGTGACATCCCAGGACCCCACTTACTCCCCAGGGCCCATTGTGGCACCATGAGGACCCCCTTTGTCACTGGTGCCCATTGTGACATCCCAGGACCCCCCATTGTCTGCAGAGCCCATTGTGACACTATAGGGACCCCCCTTGTCACTGAGGACCCATTGTGACACCATGGGCACCTTCCCTTGTCGTCAGAGCCCATCGTGACATCCCAAAACCCCCAATTGTCTCCAGGGCCCATTGTGACATCCTGGGGACCTCCCTTTCTCCCCAGGGCCCATTGTGACGTTCCAGGAACCCCCATTGTCCTCAGGGCCCATTGTGACATTCAGGGGACCCCCTTTGTCTTCAGGGCCCATTGTGACACCATGGAGACCCCATTTGTCACTCGGGCCCATTGTGACATCCTAGGACCCCCCATTGTCCCCAAGGCCCATTGCGACATCCTGGGGACCCCCCTTTGTCCTCAGGGCCCATTGTGACATTCAGGGCACCCCTCTTTGTCCCCAGGGCCCATTCTGATACCATGGGGACCACTTTGTCCCCAGGGCCCACTGTGACATCCTGGGGACGCCCTTTGTCCCCAGGGCCCATTTTGACACCATGTGCACCCCCCTTTGTGCCCAGGGCCCATTGTGACATCCCAGGACCCCAAGTTGTCGCCAGGGACCATTGTGACACCGTGGGGACCCCCTTTGTCCTCAGGGCCCGTTGTGAACATCCTGGGGACCCCCTTGTCCACACGACCCATCGTGGCACCGTGGGGACCCCCCGTTGTCCCCAGGGCCTATAGTGACACCGTGGGTACCCCCTTTGTCCCCAGTGCCCATTGTGACATCCTGGGGACCCCCCTTGTCCCCAGGGCCCATTGTGACACCATGGGGATCGCCTTTGTCCCCGTGGCCCATTGTGACATCCCAGGACCCCACGTTGTCCCCAGGGCCCATTCTGACATCCTGGGGACCCCCCTTGTCCCCAGGGCTTATTGTGACATCCTGGGGACCCCTTTGTCCCAGGGGCACATTGTGGCACCATGGGGACCCCCTTTATCCCCAGGGCCACTTGTGACATCCTGGGGACCCCCCTTGTCCCCAGTGCCCATTATGACATTCTGGGGACCCCCTTTGTCCCAGGGGCACATTGTGGCACCACGGGGACCCCCTTTGTCACCGGGGCCCATTGTGACATCCCAGGACCCCAAGTTGTCCCCAGGGCCCATTGTGACACCATGGGTACCCCCTTTGTCCCATGGGCCCATTGTGACATCCTGGGGACCCCCTTGTCGCCAGGGCCCATCATGGCACCGTGGGGACCCCCCTTTGTCCCCAGTGCCCATTGTGACATCCTGGGGACCCCCCTTGTCCCCATGGCTTATTGTGACACCCTGGGACCGCCTTTGTCCCCAGGGCCCATTGTGACGTCCCAGGACCCCCCATTGTCCCCAGGGACCATTGTGACATCCTGGGGACCCCCTTTGTCCCAAGACCCCATTGTGACATCCTGGGGACCCCGCCTTGTCCCCAAAGCCCATTGTGACATCCTGGGGACCCTCTTTGTCCCCAGGGCCCATTGTGGCACCATGGGGACACCCTTTGTCACTGGGGCCAGTTGTGACATCCCAGGACCCCACTTTGTCCCCAGGGCTTATTGTGATACCATGGGGACCCCCCTTGTCCCCAGGGCCCATTGTGACATTCAGGGGGACTCCTCTTTGTCCCCAGGGCCTATTGTGTCATCCTGGGGATCTCCCCTTGTCTCTAGGGCCCATTGTGAGACTGTGGAAGACCCCCTTTGTCCCCAAGTCCCATTGTGACGTCCCAGGACGCCTCGTTGTCCCCAGGACCCATTGTGACTCCATGGGAACCCCCCCTTGTCCCCAGGGCCCATTGTGACATCCTGGGACCCCCCTTTGTCCCCAGTGCTCATTGTGAAATCCTGGGGACCCACTTTGTCCCCAGGGCCCATTGTGGCACCATGGGGAGCGCCTTTGTCACTGGGGACCATTGTGACATCCCAGGATTTTACTTTGTCCCCGGGGCCCATTGTGACATCCTGGGGATCCCCCTTTGTCGCCAGGGCCCACTGTGACACCGTGGGCACCCTCTTTGTCCCATGGGCCCATTGCGACCTTCAAGGGACCCCCCATTGTCCCCAGGGCCCATTGTGACATCCTGGGTACCCCCTTTGTCCCCAAGACCCATTGTGACATCCTAGTACCCCCCGCAGTCCCCAGGGCCCATTGTGACATCCTGGGGATCCCTTTGGCCCGAGGGCCCATTGTGACAGGGCGGGGATCCCCCTTGTCCCCAGGGCCCATTGTGAAACCGTGGGGACCCTCTTGTCCCCAGGGCCCATTGTGGCACCGTGGAGACCCCCCCTTTGTCTCCAGTGCCCATTGTGACATCCTGGGGACCCCCTTTGATCCCAGTGCTCATTGTGACAGGGTGGGACCCCCCTTGTACCCAGGGCCCGTTGTGACATCCTGGGGACCCCCTTTGTCCCTAGGGTTCATTGTGACATCCCAGGACCCCCATTGTCCCCAGGGCCCATTGTGAACAACCTGGGGACCCCCCTTTTTCTCCGGGCCCATTGTGGCGTCCCAGGATGCTTCGTTGTCCCCTGGGCCCATTGTGACATCCCGGGGACCCCTTTTGTCCCCAGGGTCCATTGTGACATCCTGGGGCCTCCCTTTGTCCCCAGGGCCCATTGTGACATCGCAGGAGCCCCCATTGTCCCAAGGGCACATTGTTACATCCTGGGGACCCCCTTGTCCCCAGGGCCCATCGTGGCACCGTGGGGACCCCCCCTTTGTCTCCAGTGCCCATTGTGACATCCTTGGGACCCCCCTTGTCCCCAGGACCCGTTGTGACATCTTGGGGACCCCTATGTCACCAGAGCCCATTGTGATATCCTGGGGAGCCCCCTTTGTCCCCAGGGCCCATTGTGCACATCCTGTGGACCCCTCTTTGTCCCCAGGGCCCATTGTGATATCCTGGGGAGCCCTCTTTTTCCCCAGGGCCTATTGTGACATCCTGGGGACCCCCTTTGTCCCCCGGGCCCATTGTGACATCCTGAAGACCCCCTTTGTCCCCAGGGCCTATTGTGACATCCCAGGACCCCCCCTTTTCTCCAGGGCCCATTGTGACGTCCCAGGACCCCCTATTGTCCCCAGAGCCCATTGTGACATCCCAGGACCCCCCATTGTCCCCAGGCCCCATTATACACATCCTGGGGTCCCCCTTTATCCCCAGGGCCATTGTGACACCATGGGGACCCCCTTTGTCCCCAGGGCCCATTGTGACGTCCCAGGATGCCCCATTGTCCCCTGGGCCCATTGTGAAATCATGGGGACCCCCTTTGTCCCCAGGGCCTATTGTGACATCCCAGGACCCCCCATTGTCCCCAGGGCCCATTGTGACACCGTGGAGACCCTCCTTGTCCTCAGGGCCCATTATGACATTCAGGGGACTCCTCTTTGTCCCCAGGGCCTATTGTGACATCCTGGGGACCCCCCTTTACTCCAGGGCCCATTGTGACACCGTGGAGACCCCATTTGTCACTGGGGCCCATTGTGACATCCCAGGACACCCCATTGTCCCCAGGGCCCACTGAGACATCCCGGCGACCACCCTTTGTCCCCAGGGCCCATTATGCACATTCAGGGGACACCCCTTTGTCCCCAAGGCCCATTGTGACATCCTGGGGAGACCCCATTGTCCCCAAGGCCCATTGTGGCACCATGGGGACCCCCTTTGTCCCCAGTGCCCATTGTGACATCTTAGGACCCCACTTTGTCCCCAGGGCCCATTGTGACATCCTGGGGACCACCTGTGTCCCCAGGGCCCATTGTGACATCCCAGGAGCCACCGTTGTCCCCAGGGCCCATTGTGACATCCTGGGGACCCCCTTGTCCCCAGTGTCCATTGTGGCATCCTGGGACCCCCGTTGTCCCCAGGGCCCATTGTGGCACCATGTGGACCCCCTTTTTCCCGAGGGCCCATTATAACGTCCCAGGACCCCCCATTGTCCCCTGGGCCCATTGTGACACTGTGGGGATCTCCTTTGTCCCCAGGGACCATTGTGACACTGTGGGGACCCCCTTTGTCCCCAGGGCCCATTGTGACATCCTGGGGAATCCCTTTGTCTCCAGGGCCCATTGTGACGTCCCAGGACCCTGCTTTGTCCCCGGGGCCCATTGTGACATCCTGGGGAACCGCTTTGTCCCCAGGACCCATTGTGACGTCCCAGGACCCCCCCTTGTCCCCAGGGCTCATTGTGATGTCCCAGGATCCCCATTGTCCCCAGAGCCCATTGTGATGTCCTGGGAACCCCCTTTGACCCCAGGGTCCATTGTGACACCATGGGGACCCCCTCTTGTCCCCAGGGCCCATCGTGGCACCGTGGGGACCCCCTTGTCACTGGGGACCCATTGTGACACTATGGGGACCCCCCTTTGTGCCCAGGGCCCATTGTAACATCCTGGGGACCCCCTTGCCTCCAGGGCCCCTTGTGACATCAAAGGATCACCCTTTGTCCCCAGGACCCATTGTGACATCCCAGGACCCCACTTACTCCCCAGGGCCCATTGTGGCACCATGAGGACCCCCTTTGTCACTGGTGCCCATTGTGACATCCCAGGACCCCCCATTGTCTGCAGAGCCCATTGTGACACTATAGGGACCCCCCTTGTCACTGAGGACCCATTGTGACACCATGGGCACCTCCCCTTGTCGTCAGAGCCCATCGTGACATCCCAAAACCCCCAATTGTCTCCAGGGCCCATTGTGACATCCTGGGGACCTCCCTTTCTCCCCAGGGCCCATTGTGACGTTCCAGGAACCCCCATTGTCCTCAGGGCCCATTGTGACATTCAGGGGACCCCCTTTGTCTTCAGGGCCCATTGTGACACCATGGAGACCCCATTTGTCACTCGGGCGCATTGTGACATCCTAGGACCCCCCATTGTCCCCAAGGCCCATTGCGACATCCTGGGGACCCCCCTTTGTCCTCAGGGCCCATTGTGACATTCAGGGCACCCCTCTTTGTCCCCAGGGCCCATTCTGATACCTTGGGGACCACTTTGTCCCCAGGGCCCACTGTGACATCCTGGGGACGCCCTTTGTCCCCAGGGCCCATTTTGACACCATGTGCACCCCCCTTTGTGCCCAGGGCCGATTGTGACATCCTGGGGACCCTCTTTGTCCCCAGGGCCCATTGTGACATCCTGGGGACACCCCATTGTCTCCAGGACCCATTGTGAACATCCTGGGGACCCCCTTGTCCCCAGGGCCCATCGTGGCACCGTGGGGACCCCCCGTTGTCCCCAGGGCCTATAGTGACACCGTGGGTACCCCCTTTGTCCCCAGTGCCCATTGTGACATCCTGGGGACCCCCCTTGTCCCCAGGGCTTATTGTGACATCCTGGGGACCGCCTTTGTCCCCAGGGCCCATTGTGACATCCCAGGACCCCAAGTTGTCCCCAGGGACCATTGTGACACCGTGGGGACCCCCTTTGTCCTCAGGGCCCGTTGTGAACATCCTGGGGACCCCCTTGTCCACACGACCCATCGTGGCACCGTGGGGACCCCCCGTTGTCCCCAGGGCCTATAGTGACACCGTGGGTACCCCCTTTATCCCATGAGCCCATTGTGACATCCTGGGGACCCCCTTGTCCCCAGGGCCCATTGTGACACCATGGGGATCGCCTTTGTCCCCGTGGCCCATTGTGACATCCCAGGACCCTGCGTTGTCCCCAAGGCCCATTCTGACATCCTGGGGACCCCCCTTGTCCCCAGGGCTTATTGTGACATCCTGGGGACCCCTTTGTCCCAGGGGCACATTGTGGCACCATGGGGACCCCCTTTATCCCCAGGGCCACTTGTGACATCCAGGGGACCCCCCTTGTCCCCAGTGCCCATTATGACATTCTGGGGACCCCCTTTGTCCCAGGGGCACATTGTGGCACCACGGGGACCCCCTTTGTCACCGGGGCCCATTGTGACATCCCAGGACCCCAAGTTGTCCCCAGGGCCCATTGTGACACCATGGGTACCCCCTTTGTCCCATGGGCCCATTGTGACATCCTGGGGACGCCCTTGTCCCCAGGGCCCATCATGGCACCGTGGGGACCCCCCTTGTCCCCATGGCTTATTGTGACACCCTGGGACCGCCTTTGTCCCCAGGGCCCATTGTGACATCCCAGGACCCCCCATTGTCCCCAGGGACCATTGTGACATCCTGGGGACCCCCTTTGTCCCAAGACCCCATTGTGACATCCTGGGGACCCCACCTTGTCCCCAAAGCCCATTGTGACATCCTGGGGACCCTCTTTGTCCCCAGGGCCCATTGTGGCACCATGGGGACACCCTTTGTCACTGGGGCCCGTTGTGACATCCCAGGACCCCACTTTGTCCCCAGGGCTTATTGTGATACCATGGGGACCCCCCTTGTCCCCAGGGCCCATTGTGACATTCAGGGGGACTCCTCTTTGTCCCCAGGGCCTATTGTGTCATCCTGGGGATCTCCCCTTGTCTCTAGGGCCCATTGTGAGACTGTGGAAGACCCCCTTTGTCCCCAAGTCCCATTGTGACGTCCCAGGACGCCTCGTTGTCCCCAGGACCCATTGTGACTCCATGGGAACCCCCCCTTGTCCCCAGGGCCCATTGTGACATCCTGGGACCCCCCTTTGTCCCCAGTGCTCATTGTGAAATCCTGGGGACTCACTTTGTCCCCAGGGCCCATTGTGGCACCATGGGGAGCGCCTTTGTCACTGGGGACCATTGTGACATTCCAGGATTTTACTTTGTCCCCGGGGCCCATTGTGACATCCTGGGGATCCCCCTTTGTCGCCAGGGCCCACTGTGACACCGTGGGCACCCTCTTTGTCCCATGGGCCCATTGTGACCTTCAAGGGACCCCCCATTGTCCCCAGGGCCCATTGTGACATCCTGGGTACCCCCTTTGTCCCCAAGACCCATTGTGACGTCCTAGTACCCCCCGCAGTCCCCAGGGCCCATTGTGACATCCTGGGGATCCCTTTGGCCCCAGGGCCCATTGTGACAGGGCGGGGATCCCCCTTGTCCCCAGGGCCCATTGTGAAACCGTGGGGACCCTCTTGTCCCCAGGGCCCATTGTGACAGGGCGGGGATCCCCCTTGTCCCCAGGGCCCATTGTGAAACCGTGGGGACCCTCTTGTCCCCAGGGCCCATTGTGGCACCGTGGAGACCCCCCCTTTGTCTCCAGTGCCCATTGTGACATCCTGGGGACCCCCTTTGTCCCCAGTGCTCATTGTGACAGGGTGGGACCCCCCTTGTATCCAGGGCCCGTTGTGACATCCTGGGGACCCCCTTTGTCCCCAGGGCCTATTGTGCCATCCTGGGGAGTACCCTTTATCCCCAGGGCCCATTGTGACATCCTGGGGACCCCCTTTGTCCCTAGGGTTCATTGTGACATCCCAGGACCCCCATTGTCCCCAGGGCCCATTGTGAACAACCTGGGGACCCCCCTTTTTCCCCGGGCCCAATGTGGCGTCCCAGGATGCTTCGTTGTCCCCTGGGCCCATTGTGACATCCCGGGGACCCCTTTTGTCCCCAGGGTCCATTGTGACATCCTGGGGCCTCCCTTTGTCCCCAGGGCCCATTGTGACATCGCAGGAGCCCCCATTGTCCCAAGGGCACATTGTTACATCCTGGGGACCCCCTTGTCCCCAGGGCCCATCGTGGCACCGTGGGGACCCCCCCTTTGTCTCCAGTGCCCATTGTGACATCCTTGGGACCCCCCTTGTCCCCAGGACCCGTTGTGACATCTTGGGGACCCCTATGTCACCAGAGCCCATTGTGATATCCTGGGGAGCCCCCTTTGTCCCCAGGGCCCATTGTGCACATCCTGTGGACCCCTCTTTGTCCCCAGGGCCCATTGTGATATCCTGGGGAGCCCTCTTTTTCCCCAGGGCCTATTGTGACATCCTGGGGACCCCCTTTGTCCCCCGGGCCCATTGTGACATCCTGAAGACCCCCTTTGTCCCCAGGGCCTATTGTGACATCCCAGGACCCCCCCTTTTCTCCAGGGCCCATTGTGACGTCCCAGGACCCCCTATTGTCCCCAGAGCCCATTGTGACATCCCAGGACCCCCCATTGTCCCCAGGCCCCATTATACACATCCTGGGGTCCCCCTTTATCCCCAGGGCCATTGTGACACCATGGGGACCCCCTTTGTCCCCAGGGCCCATTGTGACGTCCCAGGATGCCCCATTGTCCCCTGGGCCCATTGTGACGTTCCAGGAACCCCCATTGTCCTCAGGGCCCATTGTGACATTCAGGGGACCCCCTTTGTCTTCAGGGCCCATTGTGACACCATGGAGACCCCATTTGTCACTCGGGCCCATTGTGACATCCTAGGACCCCCCATTGTCCCCAAGGCCCATTGCGACATCCTGGGGACCCCCCTTTGTCCTCAGGGCCCATTGTGACATTCAGGGCACCCCTCTTTGTCCCCAGGGCCCATTCTGATACCATGGGGACCACTTTGTCCCCAGGGCCCACTGTGACATCCTGGGGACGCCCTTTGTCCCCAGGGCCCATTTTGACACCATGTGCACCCCCCTTTGTGCCCAGGGCCGATTGTGACATCCTGGGGACCCTCTTTGTCCCCAGGGCCCATTGTGACATCCTGGGGACACCCCATTGTCTCCAGGGCCCATTGTGAACATCCTGGGGACCCCCTTGTCCCCAGGGCCCATCGTGGCACCGTGGGGACCCCCCGTTGTCCCCAGGGCCTATAGTGACACCGTGGGTACCCCCTTTGTCCCCAGTGCCCATTGTGACATCCTGGGGACCCCCCTTGTCCCCAGGGCTTATTGTGACATCCTGGGGACCGCCTTTGTCCCCAGGGCCCATTGTGACATCCCAGGACCCCAAGTTGTCCCCAGGGACCATTGTGACACCGTGGGGACCCCCTTTGTCCTCAGGGCCCGTTGTGAACATCCTGGGGACCCCCTTGTCCACACGACCCATTGTGGCACCGTGGGGACCCCCCGTTGTCCCCAGGGCCTATAGTGACACCGTGGGTACCCCCTTTATCCCATGAGCCCATTGTGACATCCTGGGGACCCCCTTGTCCCCAGGGCCCATTGTGACACCATGGGGATCGCCTTTGTCCCCGTGGCCCATTGTGACATCCCAGGACCCCGCGTTGTCCCCAGGGCCCATTCTGACATCCTGGGGACCCCCCTTGTCCCCAGGGCTTATTGTGACATCCTGGGGACCCCTTTGTCCCAGGGGCACATTGTGGCACCATGGGGACCCCCTTTATCCCCAGGGCCACTTGTGACATCCTGGGGACCCCCCTTGTCCCCAGTGCCCATTATGACATTCTGGGGACCCCCTTTGTCCCAGGGGCACATTGTGGCACCACGGGGACCCCCTTTGTCACCGGGGCCCATTGTGACATCCCAGGACCCCAAGTTGTCCCCAGGGCCCATTCTGACACCATGGGTACCCCCTTTGTCCCATGGGCCCATTGTGACATCCTGAAGACCCCCTTTGTCCCCAGGGCCTATTGTGACATCCCAGGACCTCCCCTTTTCTCCAGGGCCCATTGTGACGTCCCAGGACCCCCTATTGTCCCCAGAGCCCATTGTGACATCCCAGGACCCCCCATTGTCCCCAGGCCGCATTATACACATCCTGGGGTCCCCCTTTATCCCCAGGGCCATTGTGACACCATGGGGACCCCCTTTGTCCCCAGGGCCCATTGTGACGTCCCAGGATGCCCCATTGTCCCCTGGGCCCATTATGAAATCATGGGGACCCCCTTTGTCCCCAGGGCCAGTTGTGACATCCCAGGACCCCCCATTGTCCCCAGGGCCCATTGTGACACCGTGGAGACCCTCCTTGTCCTCAGGGCCCATTATGACATTCAGGGGACTCCTCTTTGTCCCCAGGGCCTATTGTGACATCCTGGGGACCCCCCTTTACTCCAGGGCCCATTGTGACGTCCCAGGACCCCCTATTGTTCCCAGGGCCCATTGTGACATTCTGGGGACCCCAAATGTCCCCAGGGCCTGTTGTGACATCCTGGGGACCCCCTTTGTCCCCAGGGCCTATTGTGACATCCTGGGGAGTACCCTTTATCCCCAGGGCCCATTGTGACATCCTGGGGACCCCCTTTGTCCCTAGGGTTCATTGTGACATCCCAGGACCCCCTATTGTCCCCAGTGCCCATTGTGACATCCTGGGGACCCCCCTTGTCCCCAGGGCCCATTGAGAAATCCGGGGAACCCCCTGGTCTCCAGGGCCCATAGTGGTACCGTGGGGACTCGTCCTGACACTTGGGTCCATTGTGACACCATGGGGACCCCGCCTTTGTCCCCAGTACCCATTGTGACATCCTGGGGACCCCTTTGTCCCCGGGGCCCATTGTGACATCCTGGGGACCCCCCTTTGTCCCCAAGGCCCATTGTGACACCGTGGGGACCCCCTTTGTCCCCAGTGCCCATTGTGACATCTTAGGACCCCACTTTGTCCCCAGGGCCCATTGTGACATCCTGGGGACCCCCCTTTGTGCCCACGGCCCATTGTAACATCCTGGGGACCCCCTTGCCTCCAGGGCCCCTTGTGACATCAAAGGATCACCCTTTGTCCCCAGGACCCATTGTGACATCCCAGGACCCCACTTACTCCCCAGGGCCCATTGTGGCACCATGAGGACCCCCTTTGTCACTGGTGCCCATTGTGACATCCCAGGACCCCCCATTGTCTGCAGAGCCCATTGTGACACTATAGGGACCCCCCTTGTCACTGAGGACCCATTGTGACACCATGGGCACCTCCCCTTGTCGTCAGAGCCCATCGTGACATCCCAAAACCCCCAATTGTCTCCAGGGCCCATTGTGACATCCTGGGGACCTCCCTTTCTCCCCAGGGCCCATTGTGACGTTCCAGGAACCCCCATTGTCCTCAGGGCCCATTGTGACATTCAGGGGACCCCCTTTGTATTCAGGGCCCATTGTGACACCATGGAGACCCCATTTGTCACTCGGGCCCATTGTGACATCCTAGGACCCCCCATTGTCCCCAAGGCCCATTGCGACATCCTGGGGACCCCCCTTTGTCCTCAGGGCCCATTGTGACATTCAGGGCACCCCTCTTTGTCCCCAGGCCCCATTCTGATACCATGGGGACCACTTTGTCCCCAGGGCCCACTGTGACATCCTGGGGACGCCCTTTGTCCCCAGGGCCCATTTTGACACCATGTGCACCCCCCTTTGTGCCCAGGGCCGATTGTGACATCCTGGGGACCCTCTTTGTCCCCAGGGCCCATTGTGACATCCTGGGGACACCCCATTGTCTCCAGGGCCCATTGTGAACATCCTGGGGACCCCCTTGTCCCCAGGGCCCATCGTGGCACCGTGGGGACCCCCCGTTGTCCCCAGGGCCTATAGTGACACCGTGGGTACCCCCTTTGTCCCCAGTGCCCATTGTGACATCCTGGGGACCCCCCTTGTCCCCAGGGCTTATTGTGACATCCTGGGGACCGCCTTTGTCCCCAGGGCCCATTGTGACATCCCAGGACCCCAAGTTGTCCCCAGGGATTATTGTGACACCGTGGGGACCCCCTTTGTCCTCAGGGCCCGTTGTGAACATCCTGGGGACCCCCTTGTCCACACGACCCATCGTGGCACCGTGGGGACCCCCCGTTGTCCCCAGGGCCTATAGTGACACCGTGGGTACCCCCTTTATCCCATGAGCCCATTGTGACATCCTGGGGACCCCCTTGTCCCCAGGGCCCATTGTGACACCATGGGGATCGCCTTTGTCCCCGTGGCCCATTGTGACATCCCAGGACCCCGCGTTGTCCCAAGGGCCCATTCTGACATCCTGGGGACCCCCCTTGTCCCCAGGGCTTATTGTGACATCCTGGGGACCCCTTTGTCCCAGGGGCACATTGTGGCACCATGGGGACCCCCTTTATCCTCAGGGCCACTTGTGACATCCTGGGGACCCCCCTTGTCCCCAGTGCCCATTATGACATTCTGGGGACCCCCTTTGTCCCAGGGGCACATTGTGGCACCACGGGGACCCCCTTTGTCACCGGGGCCCATTGTGACATCCCAGGACCCCAAGTTGTCCCCAGGGCCCATTGTGACACCATGGGTACCCCCTTTGTCCCATGGGCCCATTGTGACATCCTGGGGACCCCCTTGTCGCCAGGGCCCATCATGGCACCGTGGGGACCCCCTTTGTCCCCAGTGCCCATTGTGACATCCTGGGGACCCCCCTTGTCCCCATGGCTTATTGTGACACCCTGGGACCGCCTTTGTCCCCAGGGCCCATTGTGACATCCCAGGACCCCCCATTGTCCCCAAGGACCATTGTGACATCCTGGGGACCCCCTTTGTCCCAAGACCCCATTGTGACATCCTGGGGACCCCGCCTTGTCCCCAAAGCCCATTGTGACATCCTGGGGACCCTCTTTGTCCCCAGGGCCCATTGTGGCACCATGGGGACACCCTTTGTCACTGGGGCCAGTTGTGACATCCCAGGACCCCACTTTGTCCCCAGGGCTTATTGTGATACCATGGGGACCCCCCTTGTCCCCAGGGCCCATTGTGACATTCAGGGGGACTCCTCTTTGTCCCCAGGGCCCGTTGTGACATCCTGGGGACCCCCTTTGTCCCCAGGGCCTATTGTGACATCCTGGGGAGTCCCCTTTATACCCAGGGCCCATTGTGACATCCTGGGGACCCCCTTTGTCCCTAGGGTTCATTGTGACATCCCAGGACCCCCATTGTCCCCAGGGCCCATTGTGAACAACCTGGGGACCCCCCTTTTTCCCCGGGCCCATTGTGGCGTCCCAGGATGCTTCGTTGTCCCCTGGGCCCATTGTGACATCCTGGGGACCCCTTTTGTCCCCAGGGTCCATTGTGACATCCTGGGGCCGCCCTTTGTCCCCAGGGCCCATTGTGACATCGCAGGAGCCCCCATTGTCCCAAGGGCACATTGTTACATCCTGGGGACCCCCTTGTCCCCAGGGCCCATCGTGGCACCGTGGGGACCCCCCCTTTGTCTCCAGTGCCCATTGTGACATCCTTGGGACCCCCCTTGTCCCCAGGACCCGTTGTGACATCTTGGGGACCCCTATGTCACCAGAGCCCATTGTGATATCCTGGGGAGCCCCCTTTGTCCCCAGGGCCCATTGTGACAATTAAGGGACCCCCTTTGTCCCCAGGGCCCATTTTGACATCCCAGGACCCCACTTTGTCCCCAGTGCTCATTGTGAAATTCTGGGGACCCCCCTTGTCCTCAGGGCTCATTGTGGCAGCCGAGGACCTTACTTTGTCCCCAGGGCCCATTGTGACATCCCAGGACCCCCCACTGTCTCCAGTGCCCATTGTGACATCATGGGGACCACCCTTTTTCCCCAGGGCTCATTGTGACGTCCCAGGACCCCTCGTTGTCCCCAGGCCCCATCGTGACATCCTGGGGACCCCCCTTGTCTCCAGGGCCCACTGAGACATCCCGGCGACCACCCTTTGTCCCCAGGGCCCATTATGCACATTCAGGGGACACCCCATTGTCCCCAAGGCCCATTGTGGCACCATGGGGACCCCCTTTGTCCCCAGTGCCCATTGTGACATCTTAGGACCCCACTTTGTCCCCAGGGCCCATTGTGACATCCTGGGGACCACCTGTGTCCCCAGGGCCCATTGTGACATCCCAGGAGCCACCGTTGTCCCCAGGGCCCATTGTGGCACCATGTGGACCCCCTGTTGTTCCCGAGGGCCCATTATAACGTCCCAGGACCCCCCATTGTCCCCTGGGCCCATTGTGACATCCTGGGGTCCCCCTTTTGTCCCCTGGGCCCATTGTGACACTGTGGGGATCTCCTTTGTCCCCAGGGACCATTGTGACACTGTGGGGACCCCCTTTGTCCCCAGGGCCCATTGTGACATCCTGGGGAATCCCTTTGTCTCCAGGGCCCATTGTGACGTCCCAGGACCCTGCTTTGTCCCCGGGGCCCATTGTGACATCCTGGGGAACCGCTTTGTCCCCAGGACCCATTGTGACGTCCCAGGACCCCCCCTTGTCCCCAGGGCTCATTGTGATGTCCCAGGATCCCCATTGTCCCCAGAGCCCATTGTGATGTCCTGGGAACCCCCTTTGACCCCAGGGTCCATTGTGACACCATGGGGACCCCCTCTTGTCCCCAGGGCCCATCGTGGCACCATGGGGACCCCCTCGTCACTGGGGACCCATTGTGACACTATGGGGACCCCCCTTTGTGCCCAGGGCCCATTGTAACATCCTGGGGACCCCCTTGCCTCCAGGGCCCATTGTGGCTCCATGAGGACCCCCTTTGTCACTGGTGCCCATTGTGACATCCCAGGACCCCCCATTGTCTGCAGAGCCCATTGTGACACTATAGGGACCCCCCTTGTCACTGAGGACCCATTGTGACACCATGGGCACCTCCCCTTGTCGTCAGAGCCCATCGTGACATCCCAAAACCCCCAATTGTCTCCAGGGCCCATTGTGACATCCTGGGGACCTCCCTTTCTCCCCAGGGCCCATTGTGACGTTCCAGGAACCCCCATTGTCCTCAGGGCCCATTGTGACATTCAGGGGACCCCCTTTGTCTTCAGGGCCCATTGTGACACCATGGAGACCCCATTTGTCACTCGGGCCCATTGTGACATCCTAGGACCCCCCATTGTCCCCAAGGCCCATTGCGACATCCTGGGGACCCCCCTTTGTCCTCAGGGCCCATTGTGACATTCAGGGCACCCCTCTTTGTCCCCAGGGCCCATTCTGATACCATGGGGACCACTTTGTCCCCAGGGCCCACTGTGACATCCTGGGGACGCCCTTTGTCCCCAGGGCCCATTTTGACACCATGTGCACCCCCCTTTGTGCCCAGGGCCGATTGTGACATCCTGGGGACCCTCTTTGTCCCCAGGGCCCATTGTGACATCCTGGGGACACCCCATTGTCTCCAGGGCCCATTGTGAACATCCTGGGGACCCCCTTGTCCCCAGGGCCCATCGTGGCACCGTGGGGACCCCCCGTTGTCCCCAGGGCCTATAGTGACACCGTGGGTACCCCCTTTATCCCATGAGCCCATTGTGACATCCTGGGGACCCCCTTGTCCCCAGGGCCCATTGTGACACCATGGGGATCGCCTTTGTCCCTGTGGCCCATTGTGACATCCCAGGACCCCGCGTTGTCCCCAGGGCCCATTCTGACATCCTGGGGACCCCCCTTGTCCCAGGGGCACATTGTGGCACCATGGGGACCCCCTTTGTCACCGGGGCCCATTGTGACATCCCAGGACCCCAAGTTGTCCCCAGGGCCCATTGTGACACCATGGGTACCCCCTTTGTCCCAGGGGCACATTGTGGCACCACGGGGACCCCCTTGTCGCCAGGGCCCATCATGGCACCGTGGGGACCCCCCTTTGTCCCCAGTGCCCATTGTGACATCCTGGGGACCCCCCTTGTCCCCATGGCTTATTGTGACACCCTGGGACCCCTTTGTCCCCAGGGCCCATTGTGACGTCCCAGGACCCGCCATTGTCCCCAGGGACCATTGTGACATCCTGGGGACCCCCTTTGTCCCAAGACCCCATTGTGACATCCTGGGGACCCCGCCTTGTCCCCAAAGCCCATTGTGACATCCTGGGGACCCTCTTTGTCCCCAGGGCCCATTGTGACATTCAGGGGGACTCCTCTTTGTCCCCAGGGCCTATTGTGTCATCCTGGGGATCTCCCCTTGTCTCTAGGGCGCATTGTGAGACTGTGGAAGACCCCCTTTGTCCCCAAGTCCCATTGTGACGTCCCAGGACGCCTCGTTGTCCCCAGGATTCATTGTGACTCCATGGGAACCCCCTCTTGTCCCCAGGGCCCATTGTGACATCCTGGGACCCCCCTTTGTCTCCAGTGCTCATTGTGAAATCCTGGGGACCCACTTTTTCCCCAGGGCCCATTGTGGCACCATGGGGAGCGCCTTTGTCACTGGGGACCATTGTGACATTCCAGGATTTTACTTTGTCCCCGGGGCCCATTGTGACATCCTGGGGATCCCCCTTTGTCGCCAGGGCCCACTGTGACACCGTGGGCACCCTCTTTGTCCCATGGGCCCATTGTGACCTTCAAGGGACCCCCCATTGTCCCCAGGGCCCATTGTGACATCCTGGGTACCCCCTTTGTCCCCAAGACCCATTGTGACATCCTAGTACCCCCCGCAGTCCCCAGGGCCCATTGTGACATCCTGGGGATCCCTTTGGCCCCAGGGCCCATTGTGACAGGGCGGGGATCCCCCTTGTCCCCAGGGCCCATTGTGAAACCGTGGGGACCCTCTTGTCCCCAGGGCCCATTGTGGCACCGTGGAGACCCCCCCTTTGTCTCCAGTGCCCATTGTGACATCCTGGGGACCCCCTTTGTCCCCAGGGCCTATTGTGACATCCTGGGGAGTACCCTTTACCCCCAGGGCCCATTGTGACATCCTGGGGACCCCCTTTGTCCCTAGGGTTCATTGTGACATCCCAGGACCCCCATTGTCCCCAGGGCCCATTGTGAACAACCTGGGGACCCCCCTTTTTCCCCAGGCCCATTGTGGCGTCCCAGGATGCTTCGTTGTCCCCTGGGCCCATTGTGACATCCCGGGGACCCCTTTTGTCCCCAGGGTCCATTGTGACATCCTGGGGCCTCCCTTTGTCCCCAGGGCCCATTGTGACATCGCAGGAGCCCCCATTGTCCCAAGGGCACATTGTTACATCCTGGGGACCCCCTTGTCCCCAGGGCCCATCGTGGCACCGTGGGGACCCCCCCTTTGTCTCCAGTGCCCATTGTGACATCCTTGGGACCCCCCTTGTCCCCAGGACCCGTTGTGACATCTTGGGGACCCCTATGTCACCAGAGCCCATTGTGATATCCTGGGGAGCCCCCTTTGTCCCCAGGGCCCATTGTGCACATCCTGTGGACCCCTCTTTGTCCCCAGGGCCCATTCTGACATCCTGGGGACCCCCCTTGCCCCAGGGCTTATTGTGACATCCTGGGGACCCCTTTGTCCCAGGGGCCCATTGTGACATCCTGAAGACCCCCTTTGTCACCGGGGCCCATTGTGACATCCCAGGACCCCAAGTTGTCCCCAGGGCCCATTGTGACACCATGGGTACCCCCTTTGTCCCAGGGGCACATTGTGGCACCACGGGGACCCCCTTTGTCACCGGGGCCCATTGTGACATCCCAGGACCCCAAGTTGTCCCCAGGGCCCATTGTGACACCATGGGTACCCCCTTTGTCCCAATGGCCCATTGTGACATCCTGGGGATCCCCTTGTCGCCAGGGCCCATCATGGCACCGTGGGGACCCCCCTTTGTCCCCAGTGCCCATTGTGACATCCTGGGGACCCCCCTTGTCCCCATGGCTTATTGTGACACCCTGGGACCCCTTTGTCCCCAGGGCCTATTGTGACGTCCCAGGACCCCCCATTGTCCCCAGGGACCATTGTGACATCCTGGGGACCCCCTTTGTCCCAAGACCCCATTGTGACATCCTGGGGACCCCGCCTTGTCCCCAAAGCCCATTGTGACATCCTGGGGACCCTCTTTGTCCCCAGGGCCCATTGTGGCACCATGGGGACACCCTTTGTCACTGGGGCCAGTTGTGACATCCCAGGACCCCACTTTGTCCCCAGGGCTTATTGTGATACCATGGGGACCCCCCTTGTCCCCAGGGCCCATTGTGACATTCAGGGGGACTCCTCTTTGTCCCCAGGGCCTATTGTGTCATCCTGGGGATCTCCCCTTGTCTCTAGGGCCCATTGTGAGACTGTGGAAGACCCCCTTTGTCCCCAAGTCCCATTGTGACGTCCCAGGACGCCTCGTTGTCCCCAGGACCCATTGTGACTCCATGGGAACCCCCCCTTGTCCCCAGGGCCCATTGTGACATCCTGGGACCCCCCTTTGTCCCCAGTGCTCATTGTGAAATCCTGGGGACCCACTTTGTCCCCAGGGCCCATTGTGGCACCATGGGGAGCGCCTTTGTCACTGGGGACCATTGTGACATTCCAGGATTTTACTTTGTCCCCGGGGCCCATTGTGACATCCTGGGGATCCCCCTTTGTCGCCAGGGCCCACTGTGACACCGTGGGCACCCTCTTTGTCCCATGGGCCCATTGTGACCTTCAAGGGACCCCCCATTGTCCCCAGGGCCCATTGTGACATCCTGGGTACCCCCTTTGTCCCCAAGACCCATTGTGACATCCTAGTACCCCCCGCAGTCCCCAGGGCCCATTGTGACATCCTGGGGATCCCTTTGGCCCCAGGGCCCATTGTGACAGGGCGGGGATCCCCCTTGTCCCCAGGGCCCATTGTGAAACCGTGGGGACCCTCTTGTCCCCAGGGCCCATTGTGGCACCGTGGAGACCCCCCCTTTGTCTCCAGTGCCCATTGTGACATCCTGGGGACCCCCTTTGTCCCCAGTGCTCATTGTGACAGGGTGGAACCCCCCTTGTACCCAGGGCCCGTTGTGACATCCTGGGGACCCCCTTTGTCCCCAGGGCCTATTGTGACATCCTGGGGAGTACCCTTTATCCCCAGGGCCCATTGTGACATCCTGGGGACCCCCTTTGTCCCTAGGGTTCATTGTGACATCCCAGGACCCCCATTGTCCCCAGGGCCCATTGTGAACAACCTGGGGACCCCCCTTTTTCCCCGGGCCCATTGTGGCGTCCCAGGATGCTTCGTTGTCCCCTGGGCCCATTGTGACATCCCGGGGACCCCTTTTGTCCCCAGGGTCCATTGTGACATCCTGGGGCCTCCCTTTGTCCCCAGGGCCCATTGTGACATCGCAGGAGCCCCCATTGTCCCAAGGGCACATTGTTACATCCTGGGGACCCCCTTGTCCCCAGGGCCCATCGTGGCACCGTGGGGACCCCCCCTTTGTCTCCAGTGCCCATTGTGACATCCTTGGGACCCCCCTTGTCCCCAGGACCCGTTGTGACATCTTGGGGACCCCTATGTCACCAGAGCCCATTGTGATATCCTGGGGAGCCCCCTTTGTCCCCAGGGCCCATTGTGCACATCCTGTGGACCCCTCTTTGTCCCCAGGGCCCATTGTGATATCCTGGGGAGCCCTCTTTTTCCCCAGGGCCTATTGTGACATCCTGGGGACCCCCTTTGTCCCCCGGGCCCATTGTGACATCCTGAAGACCCCCTTTGTCCCCAGGGCCTATTGTGACATGCCAGGACCCCCCCTTTTCTCCAGGGCCCATTGTGACGTCCCAGGACCCCCTATTGTCCCCAGAGCCCATTGTGACATCCCAGGACCCCCCATTGTCCCCAGGCCCCAATATACACATCCTGGGGTCCCCCTTTATCCCCAGGGCCATTGTGACACCATGGGGACCCCCTTTGTCCCCAGGGCCCATTGTGACACCGTGGAGACCCTCCTTGTCCTCAGGGCCCATTATGACATTCAGGGGACTCCTCTATGTCCCCAGGGCCTATTGTGACATCCTGGGGACCCCCCTTTACTCCAGGGCCCATTGTGACGTCCCAGGACCCCCTATTGTTCCCAGGGCCCATTGTGACATCCTGGGGACCCCCTTGTCCCCAGGGCCCATTGTGACACCATGGGGATCGCCTTTGTCCCCGTGGCCCATTGTGACATCCCAGGACCCTGCGTTGTCCCCAGGGCCCATTCTGACATCCTGGGGACCCCCCTTGTCCCCAGGGCTTATTGTGACATCCTGGGGACCCCTTTGTCCCAGGGGCACATTGTGGCACCATGGGGACCCCCTTTATCCCCAGGGCCACTTGTGACATCCAGGGGACCCCCCTTGTCCCCAGTGCCCATTATGACATTCTGGGGACCCCCTTTGTCCCAGGGGCACATTGTGGCACCACGGGGACCCCCTTTGTCACCGGGGCCCAT
The DNA here is from genome assembly GCF_037038585.1 of Patagioenas fasciata. Lineage (NCBI taxonomy): Eukaryota > Metazoa > Chordata > Aves > Columbiformes > Columbidae > Patagioenas > Patagioenas fasciata. The sequence goes on from NC_092543.1 coordinate 904,712, forward strand.
TGTGACATCCCAGGACCCCAAGTTGTCCCCAGGGCCCATTGTGACACCATGGGTACCCCCTTTGTCCCATGGGCCCATTGTGACATCCTGGGGACGCCCTTGTCCCCAGGGCCCATCATGGCACCGTGGGGACCCCCCTTGTCCCCATGGCTTATTGTGACACCCTGGGACCGCCTTTGTCCCCAGGGCCCATTGTGACATCCCAGGACCCCCCATTGTCCCCAGGGACCATTGTGACATCCTGGGGACCCCCTTTGTCCCAAGACCCCATTGTGACATCCTGGGGACCCCACCTTGTCCCCAAAGCCCATTGTGACATCCTGGGGACCCTCTTTGTCCCCAGGGCCCATTGTGGCACCATGGGGACACCCTTTGTCACTGGGGCCAGTTGTGACATCCCAGGACCCCACTTTGTCCCCAGGGCTTATTGTGATACCATGGGGACCCCCCTTGTCCCCAGGGCCCATTGTGACATTCAGGGGGACTCCTCTTTGTCCCCAGGGCCTATTGTGTCATCCTGGGGATCTCCCCTTGTCTCTAGGGCCCATTGTGAGACTGTGGAAGACCCCCTTTGTCCCCAAGTCCCATTGTGACGTCCCAGGACGCCTCGTTGTCCCCAGGACCCATTGTGACTCCATGGGAACCCCCCTTGTCCCCAGGGCCCATTGTGACATCCTGGGACCCCCCTTTGTCCCCAGTGCTCATTGTGAAATCCTGGGGACTCACTTTGTCCCCAGGGCCCATTGTGGCACCATGGGGAGCGCCTTTGTCACTGGGGACCATTGTGACATTCCAGGATTTTACTTTGTCCCCGGGGCCCATTGTGACATCCTGGGGATCCCCCTTTGTCGCCAGGGCCCACTGTGACACCGTGGGCACCCTCTTTGTCCCATGGGCCCATTGTGACCTTCAAGGGACCCCCCATTGTCCCCAGGGCCCATTGTGACATCCTGGGTACCCCCTTTGTCCCCAAGACCCATTGTGACGTCCTAGTACCCCCCGCAGTCCCCAGGGCCCATTGTGACATCCTGGGGATCCCTTTGGCCCCAGGGCCCATTGTGACAGGGCGGGGATCCCCCTTGTCCCCAGGGCCCATTGTGAAACCGTGGGGACCCTCTTGTCCCCAGGGCCCATTGTGGCACCGTGGAGACCCCCCCTTTGTCTCCAGTGCCCATTGTGACATCCTGGGGACCCCCTTTGTCCCCAGTGCTCATTGTGACAGGGTGGGACCCCCCTTGTATCCAGGGCCCGTTGTGACATCCTGGGGACCCCCTTTGTCCCCAGGGCCTATTGTGACATCCTGGGGAGTACCCTTTATCCCCAGGGCCCATTGTGACATCCTGGGGACCCCCTTTGTCCCTAGGGTTCATTGTGACATCCCAGGACCCCCATTGTCCCCAGGGCCCATTGTGAACAACCTGGGGACCCCCCTTTTTCCCCGGGCCCAATGTGGCGTCCCAGGATGCTTCGTTGTCCCCTGGGCCCATTGTGACATCCCGGGGACCCCTTTTGTCCCCAGGGTCCATTGTGACATCCTGGGGCCTCCCTTTGTCCCCAGGGCCCATTGTGACATCGCAGGAGCCCCCATTGTCCCAAGGGCACATTGTTACATCCTGGGGACCCCCTTGTCCCCAGGGCCCATCGTGGCACCGTGGGGACCCCCCCTTTGTCTCCAGTGCCCATTGTGACATCCTTGGGACCCCCCTTGTCCCCAGGACCCGTTGTGACATCTTGGGGACCCCTATGTCACCAGAGCCCATTGTGATATCCTGGGGAGCCCCCTTTGTCCCCAGGGCCCATTGTGCACATCCTGTGGACCCCTCTTTGTCCCCAGGGCCCATTGTGATATCCTGGGGAGCCCTCTTTTTCCCCAGGGCCTATTGTGACATCCTGGGGACCCCCTTTGTCCCCCGGGCCCATTGTGACATCCTGAAGACCCCCTTTGTCCCCAGGGCCTATTGTGACATCCCAGGACCCCCCCTTTTCTCCAGGGCCCATTGTGACGTCCCAGGACCCCCTATTGTCCCCAGAGCCCATTGTGACATCCCAGGACCCCCCATTGTCCCCAGGCCCCATTATACACATCCTGGGGTCCCCCTTTATCCCCAGGGCCATTGTGACACCATGGGGACCCCCTTTGTCCCCAGGGCCCATTGTGACGTCCCAGGATGCCCCATTGTCCCCTGGGCCCATTGTGACGTTCCAGGAACCCCCATTGTCCTCAGGGCCCATTGTGACATTCAGGGGACCCCCTTTGTCTTCAGGGCCCATTGTGACACCATGGAGACCCCATTTGTCACTCGGGCCCATTGTGACATCCTAGGACCCCCCATTGTCCCCAAGGCCCATTGCGACATCCTGGGGACCCCCCTTTGTCCTCAGGGCCCATTGTGACATTCAGGGCACCCCTCTTTGTCCCCAGGGCCCATTCTGATACCATGGGGACCACTTTGTCCCCAGGGCCCACTGTGACATCCTGGGGACGCCCTTTGTCCCCAGGGCCCATTTTGACACCATGTGCACCCCCCTTTGTGCCCAGGGCCGATTGTGACATCCTGGGGACCCTCTTTGTCCCCAGGGCCCATTGTGACATCCTGGGGACACCCCATTGTCTCCAGGGCCCATTGTGAACATCCTGGGGACCCCCTTGTCCCCAGGGCCCATCGTGGCACCGTGGGGACCCCCCGTTGTCCCCAGGGCCTATAGTGACACCGTGGGTACCCCCTTTGTCCCCAGTGCCCATTGTGACATCCTGGGGACCCCCCTTGTCCCCAGGGCTTATTGTGACATCCTGGGGACCGCCTTTGTCCCCAGGGCCCATTGTGACATCCCAGGACCCCAAGTTGTCCCCAGGGACCATTGTGACACCGTGGGGACCCCCTTTGTCCTCAGGGCCTATTGTGAACATCCTGGGGACCCCCTTGTCCACACGACCCATCGTGGCACCGTGGGGACCCCCCGTTGTCCCCAGGGCCTATAGTGACACCGTGGGTACCCCCTTTATCCCATGAGCCCATTGTGACATCCTGGGGACCCCCTTGTCCCCAGGGCCCATTGTGACACCATGGGGATCGCCTTTGTCCCCGTGGCCCATTGTGACATCCCAGGACCCCGCGTTGTCCCCAGGGCCCATTCTGACATCCTGGGGACCCCCCTTGTCCCCAGGGCTTATTGTGACATCCTGGGGACCCCTTTGTCCCAGGGGCACATTGTGGCACCATGGGGACCCCCTTTATCCCCAGGGCCACTTGTGACATCCTGGGGACCCCCCTTGTCCCCAGTGCCCATTATGACATTCTGGGGATCCCCTTTGTCCCAGGGGCACATTGTGGCACCACGGGGACCCCCTTTGTCACCGGGGCCCATTGTGACATCCCAGGACCCCAAGTTGTCCCCAGGGCCCATTCTGACACCATGGGTACCCCCTTTGTCCCATGGGCCCATTGTGACATCCTGAAGACCCCCTTTGTCCCCAGGGCCTATTGTGACATCCCAGGACCTCCCCTTTTCTCCAGGGCCCATTGTGACGTCCCAGGACCCCCTATTGTCCCCAGAGCCCATTGTGACATCCCAGGACCCCCCATTGTCCCCAGGCCGCATTATACACATCCTGGGGTCCCCCTTTATCCCCAGGGCCATTGTGACACCATGGGGACCCCCTTTGTCCCCAGGGCCCATTGTGACGTCCCAGGATGCCCCATTGTCCCCTGGGCCCATTATGAAATCATGGGGACCCCCTTTGTCCCCAGGGCCAGTTGTGACATCCCAGGACCCCCCATTGTCCCCAGGGCCCATTGTGACACCGTGGAGACCCTCCTTGTCCTCAGGGCCCATTATGACATTCAGGGGACTCCTCTTTGTCCCCAGGGCCTATTGTGACATCCTGGGGACCCCCCTTTACTCCAGGGCCCATTGTGACGTCCCAGGACCCCCTATTGTTCCCAGGGCCCATTGTGACATTCTGGGGACCCCAAATGTCCCCAGGGCCTGTTGTGACATCCTGGGGACCCCCTTTGTCCCCAGGGCCTATTGTGACATCCTGGGCAGTACCCTTTATCCCCAGGGCCCATTGTGACATCCTGGGGACCCCCTTTGTCCCTAGGGTTCATTGTGACATCCCAGGACCCCCTATTGTCCCCAGTGCCCATTGTGACATCCTGGGGACCCCCCTTGTCCCCAGGGCCCATTGAGAAATCCGGGGAACCCCCTGGTCTCCAGGGCCCATAGTGGTACCGTGGGGACTCGTCCTGTCACTTGGGTCCATTGTGACACCATGGGGACCCCGCCTTTGTCCCCAGTACCCATTGTGACATCCTGGGGACCCCTTTGTCCCAGGGGCCCATTGTGACATCCTGGGGACCCCCCTTTGTCCCCAAGGCCCATTGTGACACCGTGGGGACCCCACTTCTTTCCAGGACCCATTGTGGCATTCTGGGGACTTCCTTTGTCCCCAGGGCCCATTGTGACATCCTGGAGACCCCCTTTATCCCCAGAGCTCGTTGTCGCACCATGGGGACCCCCTTTGTCACTGGGGCCCATTGTGACATCCCAGGACCCCCCATTGTCCCCAGGGCCCATTGTGACACCGTGGGGACCCCGCCTTTTCCCCAGGGCCCATTGTGACGTCTCAGGACCCCCTTTGTCCCCAGGGCCCACTGTGGCACCATGGGGACCCCCTTTGTCCTCTGGGCCCATTGTGACATTCCAGGACCCCACTTTGTCCCCAGGGCCCATTGTGACACCGTGGGGACCCCCCTTGTCCCCAGGGCCCATTGTGACAATTAAGGGACCCCCTTTGTCCCGAGGGCCCATTTTGACATCCCAGGACCCCACTTTGTCCCCAGTGCTCATTGTGAAATTCTGGGGACCCCCCTTGTCCTCAGGGCTCATTGTGACAGCCGAGGACCTTACTTTGTCCCCAGGGCCCATTGTGACATCCCAGGACCCCCCACTGTCTCCAGTGCCCATTGTGACATCATGGGGACCACCCTTTTTCCCCAGGGCTCATTGTGACGTCCCAGGACCCCTCGTTGTCCCCAGGCCCCATCGTGACATCCTGGGGACCCCCCTTGTCTCCAGGGCCCATAGTGGCACTGTGGGGACTCATCACTTGGGCCCATTGTGACATCCTGGAGACCCCCTTTATCCCCAGAGCTCGTTGTCGCACCATGGGGACCCCCTTTGTCACTGGGGCCCATTGTGACATCCCAGGACCCCCCATTGTCCCCAGGGCCCACTGAGACATCCCGGCGACCACCCTTTGTCCCCAGGGCCCATTATGCACATTCAGAGGACACCCCTTTGTCCCCAAGGCCCATTGTGACATCCTGGGGAGACCCCATTGTCCCCAAGGCCCATTGTGGCACCATGGGGACCCCCTTTGTCCCCAGTGCCCATTGTGACATCTTAGGACCCCACTTTGTCCCCAGGGCCCATTGTGACATCCTGGGGACCCCCCTTTGTGCCCACGGCCCATTGTAACATCCTGGGGACCCCCTTGCCTCCAGGGCCCCTTGTGACATCAAAGGATCACCCTTTGTCCCCAGGACCCATTGTGACATCCCAGGACCCCACTTACTCCCCAGGGCCCATTGTGGCACCATGAGGACCCCCTTTGTCACTGGTGCCCATTGTGACATCCCAGGACCCCCCATTGTCTGCAGAGCCCATTGTGACACTATAGGGACCCCCCTTGTCACTGAGGACCCATTGTGACACCATGGGCACCTCCCCTTGTCGTCAGAGCCCATCGTGACATCCCAAAACCCCCAATTGTCTCCAGGGCCCATTGTGACATCCTGGGGACCTCCCTTTCTCCCCAGGGCCCATTGTGACGTTCCAGGAACCCCCATTGTCCTCAGGGCCCATTGTGACATTCAGGGGACCCCCTTTGTCTTCAGGGCCCATTGTGACACCATGGAGACCCCATTTGTCACTCGGGCCCATTGTGACATCCTAGGACCCCCCATTGTCCCCAAGGCCCATTGCGACATCCTGGGGACCCCCCTTTGTCCTCAGGGCCCATTGTGACATTCAGGGCACCCCTCTTTGTCCCCAGGGCCCATTCTGATACCATGGGGACCACTTTGTCCCCAGGGCCCACTGTGACATCCTGGGGACGCCCTTTGTCCCCAGGGCCCATTTTGACACCATGTGCACCCCCCTTTGTGCCCAGGGCCGATTGTGACATCCTGGGGACCCTCTTTGTCCCCAGGGCCCATTGTGACATCCTGGGGACACCCCATTGTCTCCAGGGCCCATTGTGAACATCCTGGGGACCCCCTTGTCCCCAGGGCCCATCGTGGCACCGTGGGGACCCCCCGTTGTCCCCAGGGCCTATAGTGACACCGTGGGTACCCCCTTTATCCCATGAGCCCATTGTGACATCCTGGGGACCCCCTTGTCCCCAGGGCCCATTGTGACACCATGGGGATCGCCTTTGTCCCTGTGGCCCATTGTGACATCCCAGGACCCCGCGTTGTCCCCAGGGCCCATTCTGACATCCTGGGGACCCCCCTTGTCCCAGGGGCACATTGTGGCACCATGGGGACCCCCTTTGTCACCGGGGCCCATTGTGACATCCCAGGACCCCAAGTTGTCCCCAGGGCCCATTGTGACACCATGGGTACCCCCTTTGTCCCAGGGGCACATTGTGGCACCACGGGGACCCCCTTGTCGCCAGGGCCCATCATGGCACCGTGGGGACCCCCCTTTGTCCCCAGTGCCCATTGTGACATCCTGGGGACCCCCCTTGTCCCCATGGCTTATTGTGACGCCCTGGGACCCCTTTGTCCCCAGGGCCAATTGTGACGTCCCAGGACCCCCCATTGTCCCCAGGGACCATTGTGACATCCTGGGGACCCCCGTTGTCCCAAGACCCCATTGTGACATCCTGGGGACCCCGCCTTGTCCCCAAAGCCCATTGTGACATCCTGGGGACCCTCTTTGTCCCCAGGGCCCATTGTGACATTCAGGGGGACTCCTCTTTGTCCCCAGGGCCTATTGTGTCATCCTGGGGATCTCCCCTTGTCTCTAGGGCGCATTGTGAGACTGTGGAAGACCCCCTTTGTCCCCAAGTCCCATTGTGATGTCCCAGGACGCCTCGTTGTCCCCAGGACCCATTGTGACTCCATGGGAACCCCCTCTTGTCCCCAGGGCCCATTGTGACATCCTGGGACCCCCCTTTGTCTCCAGTGCTCATTGTGAAATCCTGGGGACCCACTTTTTCTCCAGGGCCCATTGTGGCACCATGGGGAGCGCCTTTGTCACTGGGGACCATTGTGACATTCCAGGATTTTACTTTGTCCCCGGGGCCCATTGTGACATCCTGGGGATCCCCCTTTGTCGCCAGGGCCCACTGTGACACCGTGGGCACCCTCTTTGTCCCATGGGCCCATTGTGACCTTCAAGGGACCCCCCATTGTCCCCAGGGCCCATTGTGACATCCTGGGTACCCCCTTTGTCCCCAAGACCCATTGTGACATCCTAGTACCCCCTGCAGTCCCCAGGGCCCATTGTGACATCCTGGGGATCCCTTTGGCCCCAGGGCCCATTGTGACAGGGCGGGGATCCCCCTTGTCCCCAGGGCCCATTGTGAAACCGTGGGGACCCTCTTGTCCCCAGGGCCCATTGTGGCACCGTGGAGACCCCCCCTTTGTCTCCAGTGCCCATTGTGACATCCTGGGGACCCCCTTTGTCCCCAGGGCCTATTGTGACATCCTGGGGAGTACCCTTTATCCCCAGGGTCCATTGTGACATCCTGGGGACCCCCTTTGTCCCTAGGGTTCATTGTGACATCCCAGGACCCCCATTGTCCCCAGGGCCCATTGTGAACAACCTGGGGACCCCCCTTTTTCCCCAGGCCCATTGTGGCGTCCCAGGATGCTTCGTTGTCCCCTGGGCCCATTGTGACATCCCGGGGACCCCTTTTGTCCCCAGGGTCCATTGTGACATCCTGGGGCCTCCCTTTGTCCCCAGGGCCCATTGTGACATCGCAGGAGCCCCCATTGTCCCAAGGGCACATTGTTACATCCTGGGGACCCCCTTGTCCCCAGGGCCCATCGTGGCACCGTGGGGACCCCCCCTTTGTCTCCAGTGCCCATTGTGACATCCTTGGGACCCCCCTTGTCCCCAGGACCCGTTGTGACATCTTGGGGACCCCTATGTCACCAGAGCCCATTGTGATATCCTGGGGAGCCCCCTTTGTCCCCAGGGCCCATTGTGCACATCCTGTGGACCCCTCTTTGTCCCCAGGGCCCATTCTGACATCCTGGGGACCCCCCTTGCCCCAGGGCTTATTGTGACATCCTGGGGACCCCTTTGTCCCAGGGGCACATTGTGGCACCATGGGGACCCCCTTTGTCACCGGGGCCCATTGTGACATCCCAGGACCCCAAGTTGTCCCCAGGGCCCATTGTGACACCATGGGTACCCCCTTTGTCCCAGGGGCACATTGTGGCACCACGGGGACCCCCTTTGTCACCGGGGCCCATTGTGACATCCCAGGACCCCAAGTTGTCCCCAGGGCCCATTGTGACACCATGGGTACCCCCTTTGTCCCATGGGCCCATTGTGACATCCTGGGGACCCCCTTGTCGCCAGGGCCCATCATGGCACCGTGGGGACCCCCCTTTGTCCCCAGTGCCCATTGTGACATCCTGGGGACCCCCGTTGTCCCCATGGCTTATTGTGACACCCTGGGACCCCTTTGTCCCCAGGGCCCATTGTGACGTCCCAGGACCCCCCATTGTCCCCAGGGACCATTGTGACATCCTGGGGACCCCCTTTGTCCCAAGACCCCATTGTGACATCCTGGGGACCCCGCCTTGTCCCCAAAGCCCATTGTGACATCCTGGGGACCCTCTTTGTCCCCAGGGCCCATTGTGGCACCATGGGGACACCCTTTGTCACTGGGGCCAGTTGTGACATCCCAGGACCCCACTTTGTCCCCAGGGCTTATTGTGATACCATGGGGACCCCCCTTGTCCCCAGGGCCCATTGTGACATTCAGGGGGACTCCTCTTTGTCCCCAGGGCCTATTGTGTCATCCTGGGGATCTCCCCTTGTCTCTAGGGCCCATTGTGAGACTGTGGAAGACCCCCTTTGTCCCCAAGTCCCATTGTGACGTCCCAGGACGCCTCGTTGTCCCCAGGACCCATTGTGACTCCATGGGAACCCCCCCTTGTCCCCAGGGCCCATTGTGACATCCTGGGACCCCCCTTTGTCCCCAGTGCTCATTGTGAAATCCTGGGGACCCACTTTGTCCGCAGGGCCCATTGTGGCACCATGGGGAGCGCCTTTGTCACTGGGGACCATTGTGACATTCCAGGATTTTACTTTGTCCCCGGGGCCCATTGTGACATCCTGGGGATCCCCCTTTGTCGCCAGGGCCCACTGTGACACCGTGGGCACCCTCTTTGTCCCATGGGCCCATTGTGACCTTCAAGGGATCCCCCATTGTCCCCAGGGCCCATTGTGACATCCTGGGTACCCCCTTTGTCCCCAAGACCCATTGTGACATCCTAGTACCCCCCGCAGTCCCCAGGGCCCATTGTGACATCCTGGGGATCCCTTTGGCCCCAGGGCCCATTGTGACAGGGCGGGGATCATCCTTGTCCCCAGGGCCCATTGTGAAACCGTGGGGACCCTCTTGTCCCCAGGGCCCATTGTGGCACCGTGGAGACCCCCCCTTTGTCTCCAGTGCCCATTGTGACATCCTGGGGACCCCCTTTGTCCCCAGTGCTCATTGTGACAGGGTGGAACCCCCCTTGTACCCAGGGCCCGTTGTGACATCCTGGGGACCCCCTTTGTCCCCAGGGCCTATTGTGACATCCTGGGGAGTACCCTTTATCCCCAGGGCCCATTGTGACATCCTGGGGACCCCCTTTGTCCCTAGGGTTCATTGTGACATCCCAGGACCCCCATTGTCCCCAGGGCCCATTGTGAACAACCTGGGGACCCCCCTTTTTCCCCGGGCCCATTGTGGCGTCCCAGGATGCTTCGTTGTCCCCTGGGCCCATTGTGACATCCCGGGGACCCCTTTTGTCCCCAGGGTCCATTGTGACATCCTGGGGCCTCCCTTTGTCCCCAGGGCCCATTGTGACATCGCAGGAGCCCCCATTGTCCCAAGGGCACATTGTTACATCCTGGGGACCCCCTTGTCCCCAGGGCCCATCGTGGCACCGTGGGGACCCCCCCTTTGTCTCCAGTGCCCATTGTGACATCCTTGGGACCCCCCTTGTCCCCAGGACCCGTTGTGACATCTTGGGGACCCCTATGTCACCAGAGCCCATTGTGATATCCTGGGGAGCCCCCTTTGTCCCCAGGGCCCATTGTGCACATCCTGTGGAGCCCTCTTTGTCCCCAGGGCCCATTGTGATATCCTGGGGAGCCCTCTTTTTCCCCAGGGCCTATTGTGACATCCTGGGGACCCCCTTTGTCCCCCGGGCCCATTGTGACATCCTGAAGACCCCCTTTGTCCCCAGGGCCTATTGTGACATGCCAGGACCCCCCCTTTTCTCCAGGGCCCATTGTGACGTCCCAGGACCCCCTATTGTCCCCAGAGCCCATTGTGACATCCCAGGACCCCCCATTGTCCCCAGGCCCCATTATACACATCCTGGGGTCCCCCTTTATCCCCAGGGCCATTGTGACACCATGGGGACCCCCTTTGTCCCCAGGGCCCATTGTGACACCGTGGAGACCCTCCTTGTCCTCAGGGCCCATTATGACATTCAGGGGACTCCTCTATGTCCCCAGGGCCTATTGTGACATCCTGGGGACCCCCCTTTACTCCAGGGCCCATTGTGACGTCCCAGGACCCCCTATTGTTCCCAGGGCCCATTGTGACATTCTGGGGACCCCAAATGTCCCCAGGGCCCATTGTGACATTCTGGGGACCCCTCTTTGTCCCCAGGGCCCATTGTGGCACCATGGGGACCCCCTTTGTCCCCAGGGCCCATTGTGACATCCCAGAACCCCAATTTGTCCTCAGGGCCCATTGTGACATCCTCGGGACCCCCTTGTCCCCAGGGCCCATCGTGGCACCGAGGGGACCCCCCCCCCCTAGTCCCCAGGGCCCATTGTGGCACCATGGACACCCCCTTTCTCCCCAGGGCTCATTGTGACGTCCCAGGACCCCTCGTTGTCCCCAGTGCCCATTGTGACATCCTGGGGACCCCACTTCTTTCCAGGACCCATTGTGGCATTCTGGGGACTTCCTTTGTCCCCAGGGCCCATTGTGACATCCTGGAGACCCCCTTTATCCCCAGAGCTCGTTGTCGCACCATGGGGACCCCCTTTGTCACTGGGGCCCATTGTGACATCCCAGGACCCCCCATTGTCCCCAGGGCCCATTGTGACACCGTGGGGACCCCGCCTTTTCCCCAGGGCCCATTGTGACGTCTCAGGACCCCCTTTGTCCCCAGGGCCCACTGTGGCACCATGGGGACCCCCTTTGTCCTCTGGGCCCATTGTGACATTCCAGGACCCCACTTTGTCCCCAGGGCCCATTGTGACAATTAAGGGACCCCCCTTGTCCCCAGGGCCCATTGTGACAATTAAGGGACCCCCTTTGTCCCCAGGGCCCATTTTGACATCCCAGGACCCCCCACTGTCTCCAGTGCCCATTGTGACATCATGGGGACCACCCTTTTTCCCCAGGGCTCATTGTGACGTCCCAGGACCCCTCGTTGTCCCCAGGCCCCATCGTGACATCCTGGGGACCCCCCTTGTCTCCAGGGCCCATAGTGGCACTGTGGGGACTCATCACTTGGGCCCATTGTGACATCCTGGAGACCCCCTTTATCCCCAGGGCCCATTGTGACACCGTGGAGACCCCATTTGTCACTGGGGCCCATTGTGACATCCCAGGACACCCCATTGTCCCCAGGGCCCACTGAGACATCCCGGCGACCACCCTTTGTCCCCAGGGCCCATTATGCACATTCAGGGGACACCCCTTTGTCCCCAAGGCCCATTGTGACATCTTAGGACCCCACTTTGTCCCCAGGGCCCATTGTGACATCCTGGGGACCCCCTTTATCCCCAGGGCCCATTGTGACATCCTGGAGACCCCCTTTATCCCCAGAGCTCGTTGTCGCACCATGGGGACCCCCTTTGTCACTGGGGCCCATTGTGACATCCCAGGACCCCCCATTGTCCCCAGGGCCCACTGAGACATCCCGGCGACCACCCTTTGTCCCCAGGGCCCATTATGCACATTCAGGGGACACCCCTTTGTCCCCAAGGCCCATTGTGACATCCTGGGGAGACCCCATTGTCCCCAAGGCCCATTGTGGCACCATGGGGACCCCCTTTGTCCCCAGTGCCCATTGTGACATCTTAGGACCCCACTTTGTCCCCAGGGCCCATTGTGACATCCTGGGGACCACCTGTGTCCCCAGGGCCCATTGTGACATCCTGGGGACCCCCTTGTCCCCAGTGTCCATTGTGGCATCCCAGGACCCCCCATTGTCCCCAGGCCCCAATATACACATCCTGGGGTCCCCCTTTATCCCCAGGGCCATTGTGACACCATGGGGACCCCCTTTGTCCCCAGGGCCCATTGTGACACCGTGGAGACCCTCCTTGTCCTCAGGGCCCATTATGACATTCAGGGGACTCCTCTTTGTCCCCAGGGCCTATTGTGACATCCTGGGGACCCCCCTTTACTCCAGGGCCCCTTGTGACGTCCCAGGACCCCCTATTGTTCCCAGGGCCCATTGTTACATTCTGGTGACCCCAAATGTCTCCAGGGCCCATTGTGACATTCTGGGGACCCCTCTTTGTCCCCAGGGCCCATTGTGGCACCATGGGGACCCCCTTTGTCCCCAGGGCCCATTGTGACATCCCAGAACCCCAATTTGTCCTCAGGGCCCATTGTGACATCCTCGGGACCCCCTTGTCCCCAGGGCCCATCGTGGCACCGAGGGGACCCCCCCCCCCTAGTCCCCAGGGCCCATTGTGGCACCATGGACACCCCCTTTGTCCCCAGGGCCCATTGTGACATCCCAGGACCCCACCTTCTCCCCAGGGTCCCTTCTGACAGGGTGGGGACCCCCCTTTCTCCCCAGGGCTCATTGTGACGTCCCAGGACCCCTCGTTGTCCCCAAGGCCCATTGTGACATCCTGGGGACCCCACTTCTTTCCAGGACCCATTGTGGCATTCTGGGGACTTCCTTTGTCCCCAGGGCCCATTGTGACATCCTGGAGACCCCCTTTATCCCCAGAGCTCGTTGTCGCACCATGGGGACCCCCTTTGTCACTGGGGCCCATTGTGACATCCCAGGACCCCCCATTGTCCCCAGGGCCCATTGTGACACCGTGGGGACCCCGCCTTTTCCCCAGGGCCCATTGTGACGTCTCAGGACCCCCTTTGTCCCCAGGGCCCACTGTGGCACCATGGGGACCCCCTTTGTCCTCTGGGCCCATTGTGACATTCCAGGACCCCACTTTGTCCCCAGGGCCCATTGTGACACCGTGGGGACCCCCCTTGTCCCCAGGGCCCATTGTGACAATTAAGGGACCCCCTTTGTCCCCAGGGCCCATTTTGACATCCCAGGACCCCACTTTGTCCCCAGTGCTCATTGTGAAATTCTGGGGACCCCCCTTGTCCTCAGGGCTCATTGTGACAGCCGAGGACCTTACTTTGTCCCCAGGGCCCATTGTGACATCCCAGGACCCCCCACTGTCTCCAGTGCCCATTGTGACATCATGGGGACCACCCTTTTTCCCCAGGGCTCATTGTGACGTCCCAGGACCCCTCGTTGTCCCCAGGCCCCATCGTGACATCCTGGGGACCCCCCTTGTCTCCAGGGCCCATAGTGGCACTGTGGGGACTCATCACTTGGGCCCATTGTGACATCCTGGAGACCCCCTTTATCCCCAGAGCTCGTTGTCGCACCATGGGGACCCCCTTTGTCACTGGGGCCCATTGTGACATCCCAGGACCCCCCATTGTCCCCAGGGCCCACTGAGACATCCCGGCGACCACCCTTTGTCCCCAGGGCCCATTATGCACATTCAGGGGACACCCCTTTGTCCCCAAGGCCCATTGTGACATCCTGGGGAGACCCCATTGTCCCCAAGGCCCATTGTGGCACCATGGGGACCCCCTTTGTCCCCAGTGCCCATTGTGACATCTTAGGACCCCACTTTGTCCCCAGGGCCCATTGTGACATCCTGGGGACCACCTGTGTCCCCAGGGCCCATTGTGACATCCTGGGGACCCCCTTGTCCCCAGTGTCCATTGTGGCATCCTGGGACCCCCGTTGTCCCCAGGGCCCATTGTGGCACCATGTGGACCCCCTTTTTCCTGAGGGCCCATTATGACGTCCCAGGACCCCCCATTGTCCCCTGGGCCCATTGTGACATCCTGGGGTCCCCCTTTTGTCCCCTGGGCCCATTGTGACACTGTGGGGATCTCCTTTGTCCCCAGGGACCATTGTGACACTGTGGGGACCCCCTTTGTCCCCAGGGCCCATTGTGACATCCTGGGGAATCCCTTTGTCTCCAGGGCCCATTGTGACGTCCCAGGACCCCCCCTTGTCCCCAGGGCTCATTGTGATGTCCCAGGATCCCCATTGTCCCCAGAGCCCATTGTGATGTCCTGGGAACCCCCTTTGACCCCAGGGTCCATTGTGACACCATGGGGACCCCCTCTTGTCCCCAGGGACCATCGTGGCACCGTGGGGACCCCCTTGTCACTGGGGACCCATTGTGACACTATGGGGACCCCCCTTTGTGCCCAGGGCCCATTGTAACATCCTGGGGACCCCCTTGCCTCCAGGGCCCCTTGTGACATCAAAGTATCACCCTTTGTCCCCAGGACCCATTGTGACATCCCAGGACCCCACTTACTCCCCAGGGCCCATTGTGGCACCATGAGGACCCCCTTTGTCACTGGTGCCCATTGTGACATCCCAGGACCCCCCATTGTCTGCAGAGCCCATTGTGACACTATAGGGACCCCCCTTGTCACTGAGGACCCATTGTGACACCATGGGCACCTCCCCTTGTCGTCAGAGCCCATCGTGACATCCCAAAACCCCCAATTGTCTCCAGGGCCCATTGTGACATCCTGGGGACCTCCCTTTCTCCCCAGGGCCCATTGTGACGTTCCAGGAACCCCCATTGTCCTCAGGGCCCATTGTGACATTCAGGGGACCCCCTTTGTCTTCAGGGCCCATTGTGACACCATGGAGACCCCATTTGTCACTCGGGCCCATTGTGACATCCTAGGACCCCCCATTGTCCCCAAGGCCCATTGCGACATCCTGGGGACCCCCCTTTGTCCTCAGGGCCCATTGTGACATTCAGGGCACCCCTCTTTGTCCCCAGGGCCCATTCTGATACCATGGGGACCACTTTGTCCCCAGGGCCCACTGTGACATCCTGGGGACGCCCTTTGTCCCCAGGGCCCATTTTGACACCATGTGCACCCCCCTTTGTGCCCAGGGCCGATTGTGACATCCTGGGGACCCTCTTTGTCCCCAGGGCCCATTGTGACATCCTGGGGACACCCCATTGTCTCCAGGACCCATTGTGAACATCCTGGGGACCCCCTTGTCCCCAGGGCCCATCGTGGCACCGTGGGGACCCCCCGTTGTCCCCAGGGCCTATAGTGACACCGTGGGTACCCCCTTTATCCCATGAGCCCATTGTGACATCCTGGGGACCCCCTTGTCCCCAGGGCCCATTGTGACACCATGGGGATCGCCTTTGTCCCCGTGGCCCATTGTGACATCCCAGGACCCCCCGTTGTCCCCAGGGCCCATTGTGACATCCCAGGACCCCCCGTTGTCCCCAGGGGCCATTGTGACATCCCAGGACCCCCGGTTGTCTCCAGGGCCCATTGTGACATCCTGGGTCCCCCTTTGTCCCTGTCGAGGGTTAAGATTGCGGGGTGACAATCAAACCCTGGCAGATGTGTTGTCAACCTCCTCTCCCCCCCACTCCCCCTTTTGCCCCTCCCTCTCCCCCCTTTCCACTCAGCACAGGCGATCGGGAGGGGAAGAAGCACAGAGGGGAGAGAGCTGGAAAAGTTCAAGATGTTTTACTGATGCTACTGATGAGAACAGAGAAAATAATACAAATATACAAAACCCATCTTGTAAGTCTGAGCAACTGCAGAGCCAGCACCCAAAGTCCTGGATCAGACTCTGCAGCCAACCGGAGCTGGATTCAGTCTCTCACTGGCCTCCGTTCGCAGGGACGACCAGCAAGGTCCTCTCCTGATGTTGGCCATGAGCAGAAGGGAAGGAAAAAGGCAAAAGGGAAGGGAAAAAGGGACGAGATCCTCGTGATCTCCCGCTTTTATATGAAGTATTCACGTGAACGGAATGTTATACACAGTTGGTCAGTCTCTCGATCACCAGTTTCTCGTTGCCCCTCTCGCGAGATGTCCATCTGTGCTTGTCAATAAGTTTCCATTGCATTGCTGGGTTTGCCAAAACATGTGTCTGGTTCTCCAGGAAAATGCAGCTGACATGAAGGCTTTGGCTGACAGGCAAAATTCACTAAAAGAGAAACTTGTTTTTACCAAAACCAGGACAGGTGGGGCGCAGAGGCTGCTGAGACATGGAGATGGACTGGGACACGGGGGTGGGCTGGGACATAGAGATAGGCTGTGACATGGATGGCCTGGGTCACAGAGACTGCTGGGATGTGCAGACGGGCTGGGTCATGGGCACGAGTCAGAGCCAGCACAGGAGCAGGGAGGCTGGGGCAGCTCCATCCTGCAGACGTGCTTGTCCTGGCCATGCCAGCCATGGGATACGTGCCCCAGCACAGACACACACCCGTGGGACACACAGCTGGCCACAGGGACCCCAGAGACACACGCACGCCCCGTGCCATCATTCCAGTTCGTTGGTGGAGCCGTGGGGGTCACTGGGGTGGCGGTGGCGGTGGCCAAGGGTGGCGAGGGTGGCACCAAGGTGCTCACAGTCCAAACTGATCACTGTGTTTAAAAAGATAATCGAGGGGGAAGGGCAACCAAAGAGCCAGGAATCCATATTTCAAATAAATCAATAAGGTGAGAGGGTTGTTAATTAGATGAATGAGACAGGTAAACTGAGGCCAGCCCTGGGGAGTCTGTAACCCCTGCAGTGCCAAGCGCTGGGGAGCAGGGCAGGGAATGTGCAGCTGGGGTTGGTGGATGTGTAAGCGGGGGCTTTTTGTCCCATTCCCTGTGCTGTCTTTGGGTAGAACACCTGGTCTTGCCAAATCGTTTATAAAATACGCTTTGCTGAGAGATCCTGCCCGGGGCTGTTCTCTTGGCAAGGGGATTGTTTCCCACAGCAGGGTTTGGCAGCAGAAGTTTGGCAGGACAAGAGGGCC
Source organism: Patagioenas fasciata (assembly GCF_037038585.1). NCBI lineage: Eukaryota > Metazoa > Chordata > Aves > Columbiformes > Columbidae > Patagioenas > Patagioenas fasciata. The sequence continues at coordinate 922,052 of NC_092543.1, forward strand.
CATGAGGTCAGAAAGCACAGCAGAGCTGGAACGTGGGGTCACGGGCACCAAACCCAGCTCGGGTGGGAGCCAAGAGGGTCCCCTCGTGTGCAGGGTCCAAAGCGCCATCTGTGGCATCTGCCCGTCCTTCTGAGCGCCCAGAGCCTCCCTCTTGGGGCCTAATCCCCATGTTTAGGGTCCCAACGCGTCTTTCATCACCCACGGCCTTTGGTCAGGGCCCGCAGCTTCATTTTCAGGTGGAGCCGCTGCCTGGCAACAACCGCCCGGAAGTCTGTGGACAGCCAGGGGATGAAATGCAGCCAATCACATTTGAGGAGGCGGGGCAAGTCATGTGATTGAAATGTAAGCAGCCAATCGAGCTTTGAGACCTGCAGGACAGTTGGCGACAGTTGGACAAACTGGGCAGTGCTCAGGGGCGGGCTGTGCTGGCTGCACCAATCACACCTGGTGGGAGTGCAGCAGAGGGATGATTGACAAATAACCTGACCAATTATTTGGTGGGGGGAGCCAGTGGGAAATCCCAGACAGCCAATCAGAGAAAAGAGCGGCTCAGGGAAGGCGGACACTGTGGGGGGAGTAACCCCTCAGGCCGCCAATCAGAGAGAGTATCACCTCAGGGCAGGGCGAGCCCCAAAGCAGGACAGAATCACTGCCCAGGCAGCCAATCAGCTGCAGGATCAGCTCAGGGGGGGAGACTGACAGCCCTCCCGACCAATGGTGGCGCAGCCCAGGCTGAGCAGGCGGTTGCTCTGCAGGCGGCCAGCGTGAGCTTTGCCATGGCGCCCGTGGAGCTGCCCGAGGCCGAGCAGCGCCCGGCCCAGCCCTGGGGCCCTTTTTCCTCCCTCTGGGGCCCTGGAGATGTCTTGCTGCCTCTGGCCCAGGTGTGTGTGGGCTGCTCTGGCCTTGTTCTCCTGGGCGGGGGAGGGGGCAGGGGGCACTTGCTGGAGAGGAGCAGCTGGGGCTGGGGCTGGAGCTGGAGAGAGCAGGAGAAGGGGAAGCAGCTGGAGGGTGAAGTGCAGGGGATCCCCACAGCTGCTGCTGCAGCTGCACCAGAGACAGCTGCCCCTCTGGGTGAGGAAGAGTCCCTGTGAGCAGCCTCAGCAGAGCAGATCACAAACGTGCACCGCAGGGCCTGTGTAAGTGGGGAAAATCACTGTCCGGCCGTATAGTGTGTGTGTGTGTGGGGTGCGTCTGGGGAGCCTCGTGCTGTGAGAGCTGTCAGACACCCATGTGTTCTCTTAGGTGCGGGATGGACAAACGGCTGGAGCTACAGAATAGGAGGGGAGGGAAAGACAGGCAGACAGAAGGGCCTGAACTGCACAGCTTGCCTGGCAGTGCAGAGAGCAGGAACTGTGGTGAGTGCTGGGGCCTTGGGCTCATTTCGTCCTGTTTTGTGCTCCCCTCCCTCCCTCCCTCCCTGCTCCCTCCTCTTTCCTACTGTGTCCTTCTCCCTCTTCATCTCTTCTCTCTCTGCCCCTCTCTGCTTCTTCCTCACCGTTTCCTCCACCCGTCTCCACCTCTGTGCAGGGTTTCTCGTATCTCCCTCTCTGTCTCCGCTGCTCTGTGCTTCTCATCATCCCTGGTTTCTCTTTGTCACCATTCTGCTCTGTTGCTGTGTCCTGCTCCCTGCCCCATCATTTCTCACTGTATCCCTCTGTCCTGCTCCCTGCACCTGTTCCTGCCCCTCTTCTTTTTTACTCCCTCTCCATCTTGCTGCCCGCCCCAGGATTTTTTCCCCAATCTCTGTCCTGCCCCCAACCCTTGTTGTTCTTTCTCTCTCCTGCTCCCCTTCTGTCTTTCTGCCTGTCTTCCCTTTCCCGGCTGCTTCTTTCTCCATTTCTGTCCAGATTACTGCTCCTCTTCCTTCTTGATGTCTTTCTGTCCTGGTTTTCTTTCTGTCTCCCATCCCTGTTCCCAGTGCCATCCCTTCTCGCTATATCACCCCTGTCCAGCTGGCTCTGCCTTTTCTTTGTCTTCTCTTCCTCTTTCCTGCTGCTCAGCCCTCTTTTCCTCTTTCTCCAGCTCCTTGCTGCATGTTTCCCCTTTCCAGTCTCTTCATTTGGATCCCAACTTTGCTTTATTTCTCATTCCCTTTGTTCTGTTCCCTGTCTTTCTTTTTGTCTCTCCATCTGTGCATCCCCCTCCCTGTCTTTCTCCAGCCCCTTCCTGCTTCTCCTCCTCCCCCCTCCCCATCCCTCTGTCCTGCTCATCAGCCCTGCTGGTTCTTCCTCCCTGTCTCATCCCAGCTCATTGTGCCTTTTTGCCTTCATCTCTCCGTCCTTTTCCCTGTGTGTTTGTTTCTCTCTCAGCTCCTCTGTCTTCTCTCTTGTCTGATTTGTCTCTTGCTGGTCCTCTGTCCTTCTCCCCAGCAGCTTCAACTGAATGGCCAGGTGTCCCTGCACTCTGGTGGTTCCTCATCACTGCCCTGGGCTGTGTCTGTAGGGCTGGGGATCATTTAGGAGCTGCTCTCCTTCTGCAGACAGCAGAGCCTGGTGCAGCTACAGCAGAGGTTGTTCTCAGCTGCTGCTTATGCAGCTCGTTGGAAGAGCAGCTGTGGGCCTTCTTTGGAAGGGAGGTTTCTTGTTCTGTGCTTACTGCTCCTGGGGACCCTGCACAGGAGCGGTGTTGGGGTCTGCAGGGACGGGTGGGACCTGCTGTGATTCCTGGTGAACGTGAACTGAACTTGTCCTGATGTCCTCGAATGAAAACAGACTGACTGGAGATGGTTTACTGCCCTGTTTCAGTTCCAAACTACATGTTTGGCACTGGAGAACATGAGACTTTGTGCTGCGTTCCAGATGTCAGCTGAGAACATCACTGCCTTTGGTACCAGGGCAGGTGGTCTGTGATCAGGGGTGCGGACTTGCATGGCACTGCTTTAATGAACATTTTATGGTCTTGCCACTTCAAAGCCCTTCATTTTCCTAGAAATTTGAAGATGGCATTTCTCATTCGGAGGTTCAGACTTCGGTTGGACTTGATGTTGAATGGTCCATACAATGGGGTGCATAAAAGAAGAATCTCGCTTCCTTGTTGTTGTTGTTTTCTAACGCTGTCTGAATTTGGTAAGCAAGAGGAAGAGTGGCTTGCAGTGTCTGCTTTTGAGAGGAACGTATTCCTGACTGTCTCCATCTCTGTATGGTGAAGCTTTCTGCCTGCACTATGATTTTGCTGGGCTGTGAGGCTGTGTTGGAGCAGCAGAGCTCAGAAGTGGTGGCTTTAAAGGCGTTGAAGCTGTGGTCAAACTAGCAGGAAAAGCTGGTTTCTTCCCAGAGAGCTGCCTGACAAAAACAGCTACAAGTAAAGACCCTTGAAGTTGGCTTTTTTTATTTAAATTTACTATTAATATGTAGCTTTTGGGATTGATTGATTGATTGATTTCTGGGAAGCAAGAAGTGAGAGCCTGTGCACTCCCACAGGCAGAGCTGCCTCCCAAAATAGGTGCCCCCTTCTCCACTTCTGTTCCTTCCATGCTGGTGTAGCACAAGGCCATGCAGCAGTGTGCAGATGTGGTGATTCCAATGTGACTGTGAGGTCAGAGCCCCTCGGTGACGTGCTGTGCTGTGTCTTGGCAGCAGCAGCATCATGGGGCGAGCGTGGGGGCCATGGTCCTCACCCTGTTCCTCCTCCTGGTGTCCCTGCCAGCCCGGGACGCCCAGGCTGCTCCAGCCGAGCGCAGGGAGCAGGTGGGCGAGCAGGGGCAGCACCCAGCCCCGAGCAGCTCAGCAGGGCAGCAGTGGGGCCAGGGCTGGGGCTGGGGCCGGGAGAGCAGCCGGGCTGGGCCGGGCAGGGCGAGCCAGGCAGCACCAGGGTGTGGGCAGGGGGCAGACACCCGCAGGGAGGGGAGAGGGGCTGCGGCTGCTTCAGGGGCAGGTTCTGGGCAAGCAGGGGCTGGGAGTGCTGGCACAGGGCAGAAACCAGCACTGAGTCCCTGTGGGGCCCTCCCTGCCCCCCAGCCTCGTGCCACACGGCCCCATCCCAGGGCGCGCTTTGAGCCTTTGGGCCCGTTGCAAATCAAAGCTGGGATTGCTTTGGCACTTTGGGCCACTTTAGAGCTAAACCTGGGCACATTTGTGCCCTTTGGGATCGTTTCTGCCTATATCTGGGAGTTCTTTGGTTTTCCAGTTTTGTTTATACCCAAATCTGGGGGTGTTTGGGCCATTTTTGGCCATTTTTTTACCCAAATCTGGGCATACTTCGACTCTTTGGTCCAGTTTCACCCTGAATCTGGGGATGTTATACCCCTTTTTGGCCAGTTTTGCTCAAATCTAGTGGTGCTTTGGTTTTTTCTGCCTCTCTTGACCCGATATACTCAGGTGCTTTTGCCCATTTTTTCCCCTGATATGGGCACTGTGATCCCAAATATGGGATGTTTTCATGTTTGCCGACAGCTTTGCACCCAAGTGTGGATGTTTTTGCCTCTTTGGGCCACTTTTTGCCCAAATACTCAGATTGTTTTGCCTGTGTTGACCAATTTAGCCCCCAAATATTTGGAATATTTTGTCGTTTTGCCAGTTTTTTCCCCAAATACGGCTATTTTTCTGCAAGATATGGGCACTGTTGTCCTAAATATGTTGTGTTGTGTTTTGTTTTTTCTCTCTTGTCTATGTCCTCTTTTACCTGGAATGCAGGAGTGTTGCTCTGTGAGCCTGGAAACCTCTCTGATCTGTGCTTGACTCCAGGACATGGCCTTGGCAGAGTTGATCGAGCTTCTCAGCTGGGTCCTGGTTAGGAGCCTTGGGCTGTCCCAGAGGTGAGTTGTCACTGTCTGTCTGCTTGAGCGAATAAACACTCGTGTTTTAATAGGTTATTCGTGTGTGATTGTACCCAAGATCCTCTCAGAGGCTTTCCAAAAGCTTTTTGTGCCTTGGTGGTATTACACAGACAAGTCATGAATGTTCAATTTGCCTGAAAACCTGCTAGGTCTCAGCAAAAAGGTCACCCGTGCTCTGTTTCTAGCTGTGGGAACACACACCTCTGTATGTGTCTCGTGTCATTATCTCACCCTCTCCCATCACAGCAGGTGACTGAGGAAGCAGGAGATCACAACGTGCCATGGAAGCTCCCACCCGTGTTTGACTCCCTGTTTGGTTCCTGCAGTCCATGCCGATCAAGCCTCTTGGTGTAATCCTGTTCCTGAGCCTGAGGGGAATCGCAGGGGTAAGTGTTCAGTGTTCATTGGTTACTGGCCTTTTGCGTTTGTTAGTATTTGGTTTATTATTTGTGAACGTTTTCTTGCAATAGTTGAGCCTTGCAGTAGCCAGCAGGCTCTGATTTAGGAGAAACATGGATGATCATTTTTTGCCCTGGTGCTCCATGCTCCCACGTTAGTGTGGGTTTCCTTTTGTGTGTGTGAGAGGTCTCCTGCCTTGCTTTAGGATTACAGTAAGTGATTGGACTAATATTAGAAGTTTAGATGAAGGGATAGGTGTTAGGGGTAGGGTTAGGGTTATTATTAGGGTTTGATTAGGATTAGGTTTAGGGTTTATGGGTAGGGATGTGGTTAGTGATAAGGGTTAGTATTAGGGTTAATGTTAGGAGTAAGGATTAAGGTTAGGGGTTAGGGAATAGTGTTTGTGTAAGCAGTAAGACTTCAGGTTTAGGGGGAAAGGGTAGGAATATGGTTAAGGTTGGCATAGGGTTAGGAGTTTGGGTTAGGGTTAGGCTTAGGTTTTGGAGTTTGGGTTAGGGTTAGGCTTAGGAGTTTGGGTTAGGCTTAGTCTTAAGCTTAGGAGTTTGGTTTAGGCTTAGACTTAGGGTTAGGAGTTTGAGTTAGGATTTAGGGTTAGTCTTAAGGCTAGGAGTTTGGGTTAGGGTTGGGCTTAGGCGTCTGGCTTGGGCTTAGGCGTCTGGCTTGGGCTTAGGCTTAGAGTTAGGAGTTTGGGTTAGGGTTAAGGGATTGGGATAAGGGTTAAGAGATTGGGTTAGGGTTAAGGGATTGGGTTAGGATTGGGTTTAGGGTTAGGAATTAGGCTTAGGTTTAGGATTAGGATTAGCGTTATGGTCTGGGTTAGGAGTTGGGGTTAGGAGTTGGGGTTAGGAATCTTAACCCTCGACAGGGACAAAGGGGGTCCCCAGGATGTCACAATGGGCCCTGGGGACAATGGGAGTCCCCAGCATGTCACAATGGGCCCTGGGGACAAGGGGGGGTCCTTGGATGTCACAATGGGCCCCAGTGACAAAGGGATCCCCCATGGTGCCAAAATGGGCCCTGGGGACAAAGTAAAGTCCTGGAATGTCACAATGGGCTCTGGGGACAATGGGGGGTGTCCAGGATGTCACAATGGGCCCTGAGGACAAGGCGGGGTCCCCATGGTGTCACAAAACAACGTCCTCAGGGATACAGGTCAGTGCCTGGGGTGGGTAATGCTTGGCCTCCATGACCTCGAGGGTCTTTTCCAACCAAAATGAGTTTTTAGGGTTTATCCCAAATGATGGGAACCCCCGCTTCCAGCTCTGCTCTTTACCAAACACCTTTTAGAGGATGAAGAGGAAGGAGACGCAACACCTCAGCATACGGAGGGTCTTCCCCAAAGGGGTGGTCTGGGGTATCCAAAACACAAGGGGTGGTCTGGGGTATCCAAAACACAAGGGGTGGTGTGGGCATCCGAAGCACAAGGGGTGGTCTGGGGTATCCAAAACACAAGGGGTGGTGTGGGCATCCGAAGCACAAGGGGTGGTCTGGGGTATCCAAAGCTCTCCTGGAGCGACTGCTGCTTCTTCTTGCTTTCCATCAGCTTCTTGATGTCTTCCCGCGTGGGGACACGCTCGTCATCTTCGTCATCTTCGTCATCTTCGTCATCTTCGTCATCTTCGTCATCTTCGTCATCTTCGCCATCAGATTCCGAGGATTCTGGAGGAGCGAACAGAGAGAAATGGGCTGGGGAGGGTCCAGCACCGGCCCTGGCTCTTCCTGCCCAGCATCCCAGGCCCATCCCCAGCTGCTCCAGCTTCATCCAAAAGAGGTGGCGAGCTCCAAAAACTCAGTGGCTCCTCCAAGAGCGTCCAATGGGAAGAGGCCCCAGGCAGAGAAGTCGTGGGCTCAAAGGAAAGCACCACGTTGCGAGGATCTCCAGAGGATCCCTGGCCTGCTCCAGGAGATCCCCATCATCAACAAGGTGAGGTCGTCCATGTTGTTTTCAAAGGCAAGGAGGAGCTCAAGGGCCCTCAGCATCGGGGCTCGCGTGCGGTTATGAGAGGGGAAGGAGGGAAGGAAGGAGGGAAGGAAGGAAGGAGGGAAGGAAGGAAGGAGGGAAGGAAGGAAGGAAGGAAGGAGGGAAGGAAGGAAGGAAGGAAGGAGGGAAGGAAGGAGGGAAGGAAGGAAGGAAGGAGGGAAGGAAGGAGGGAGGGAAGGAAGGAGGGAAGGAGGGAAGGAGGGAAGGAAGGAAGGAAGGAAGGAAGGAAGGAAGGAAGGAAGGAAGGAAGGAAGGAAGGAAGGAACCGGGGGTTCCCATCATTTGGGATAAACCCTAAAAACTCATTAATCACTTTGGTTGGAAAAAAGCACCCACCTCCATAGGACCCCATAGGGACCCATAGAGACCATAGAGGCCCATAGGGAGCCACAGAGCCCCATGGAACCCCATAGAGACCCATAGGGACCGTAAAGCCTGTAGAGACCCATAGGGACCCATAGAGACCCATAGAGCTCCATAGGACCCCATAGGGACCCATAGAGACCATAGAGGCCCATAGGGAGCCGCAGAGCCCCATGGAACCCCATAGGGACCCATAGAGACCCAAAGGGACCCATAGAGACCATAGAGACCCATAGGGACCCATAGGGACCGTAGAGCCTGTAGAGACCCATAGGGACCCATAGAGCTCCATAGGACCCCATAGGGACCCATAGAGACCGTAGAGGCCCATAGGGAGCCACAGAGCCCCATGGAACCCCATAGGGACCCATAGAGACCCAAAGGGACCCATAGGGACCCATAGAGACCATAGAGACCCATAGGGACCCATAGGGACCGTAGAGCCTGTAGAGACCCATAGGGACCCATAGAGCTCCATAGGACCCCAGAGGGACCCATAGAGACCATAGAGGCCCATAGGGAGCCACAGAGCCCCATGGAACCCCATAGAGACCCATAGGGACCGTAGAGCCTGTAGAGACCCATAGGGACCCATAGAGCTCCGTAGGACCCCATAGGGACCCATAGAGACCATAGAGGCCCATAGGGAGCCACAGAGCCCCATGGAACCCCATAGAGACCCATAGGGACCCATAGAGACCCAAAGGGACCCATAGAGAGGGAGGGTTTTAGGACCCTGGGGGTTCCATAGAGACCCATAGAGCATCAAGGAGCCCCATAGGGACCCATAGAGCCTGTAGAGACCCATAGAGACCCATAGGGACCCGTAGAGACCCATAGAGACCCATAGGGACCCATAGAGCCCCATAGGGACCCATAGAGAGGGAGGGTTTTAGGACCCCGGGGGTTCCTGCTGGGCTCAACTATGGCAAGAAAACCTTAACGAATAATTAACCGAATATTAATGAATGCAAAAGGCCAGGAACCAATGAGGAGTGAGCACTGAGCCCTGGGACAGCGGGGACAGGGACAGCGGGAATGCGACCCTGGGACCCATTGACCCCATTGACTCCCATTGACCCCATTGACCCCATTGACTGACCCCATTGACCCCCATTGATCCCCATTGACCGATTGACCCCCATTGACCCATTGACCCCATTGACCCCATTGACCCATTGATCCCCATTGCCCCCCATTGATCCCCATTGACCCATTGACGCCATTGACCCATTGATCCCCATTGACCCCATTGACCCATTGACCCCATTGATCCCCATTGACCCATTGATCCCCATTGATCCCCATTGACCCCCATTGACCCCATTGATTCCCATTGACCCATTGACCCCACTGACCCCATTGACCCATTGATCCCCATTGACCCCCATTGAGTCATTGAGTCATTGACTTCATTGACCCCCCATTGCCCCCCATTGCCCCCCATTGATCACCATTGATCCCCATTGCCCCCATTGCCCCCCATTGATCCCCATTGCCCCCATTGCCCCCATTGACCCATTGACCCCCATTGACCCCCATTGACCCCGTTGACCCATTGATCCCCATTGCCCCCATTGACTCCCATTGCCCCCATTGACCCCATTGACCCATTGACCCATTGACCGCATTGACTCCCATTGCCCCCCATTGACCCCATTGCCCCCCATTGTCCCATTGCCCCCCATTGCCCCCCACTGCCCCCATTGCCCCCCATTGCCCCCCATTGCCCCCATTGCCCCCCATTGCCCCCATTGTACCCACTGCCCCCATTGTCCCCCATTGCCCCCCACTGACCCCATTGCCCCCCACTGACCCCATTGCCCCCCATTGACCCCATTGCCCCCCATTGCCCCCATTGTCCCATTTCAGGTAAAAGAGGACATAAACAAGAGAGAAAAAACAAAACACAACACATTTGGGTACTCCTGGGTCCTTTGGGGCACTCCTGGGTCCCTCCTGAACTCCTGGGTCCTTTGGGGCACTCCTGGGTCCCTCCTGAACTCCTGGGTCCTTTGGGGCACTCCTGGGTCCCTTGGGGTACTCCTGGGTCCCTCCTGAACTCCCCATAGACCCCCATAATTTCCCCCTTAGGGACCCAGGAGTGCCCCATAGTGACCCATAAGTGACTCATGGAGCCCCCTAAGTGTGTTCGGGTCCCTTCGGGTCCCTTCGGGTGAGTGCGGGCCCCACTCGGGTCCCTTTGGGTCCCTTCGGGTGCGTTCGGGTCCCTTCGGGTGCGTTCGGGTGCCTTCGGGTGCGTTCGGGCCCCACTCGGGTCCCTTCGGGTGCGTTCGGGTCCCTTCGGCTCCCTTCGTGTATCTTCGGCTCCTCTCGGAGCCGCCTCCGCGCACGCCACGCACAGTGGGCGTGGCCACGCACCCCCCCCGCTTCCCATTGGCCGCCGCCTGAGGAAGGGGGCGTGGCCTCGCTCGCAGCCACCGCCGCGGCGGGAAACGATCGTGAGGCGGGAAAAGGGGAAGAAAGGGGGCGGGGGGAGGAAGAGGAGGGGCCGGGGGGGGAGCGGAACACGGGTTTTGGGGTAAAAAGGGGGGGATTTGGGAGTTTGGCGCCTTTTGGGGCACTTTCGGGTGGGTTCGGGTCCCTTCAGGGAGACTTCGGGTCCCTTCGGGGAGACTTCGGGCCCCTTCGGGTGGGTTCGGGCCCCTTCGGGGAGACTTCGGGTCCCTTCGGGTGCGTTCGGGTCCCTTCGGGTGCGTTCGGCTCCACTCGGACCCCTTCGGGTGCGTTCGGGTCCCTTCGGGTGGGTTCGGGTCCCTTCGGGTTTGTTCGGCTCCACTCGGGCCCCTTCGGGTGGGTTCGGGTCCCTTCGGGTGCGTTCGGCTCCACTCGGACCCCTTCGGGAAGACTTCGGGTCCCTTCGGGTGCGTTCGGCCCCTTCGGGTGCGTTCGGGTGCGTTCGGCTCCACTCGGACCCCTTCGGGAAGACTTCGGGTCCCTTCGGGTGCGTTCGGCCCCGGCCGGGACTCGGGCGCCGCTCGGCTCCGCTCGGGCGCCGCTCGGCTCCGCTCGTGCGCTGTTCGGCTCCGCTCGGGCCCATTCGGCTCCGCTCGGCTCTTTCCGTCTCCGCTCGTTTTCCCGCGCTTTCCCTCAGAACGCGAAGCGAAGCGCGGGGACCCCCGGGGCCGCTTTTTTCGCGCTTTTCCCGAGGTGACAACAGCGGGGGCTTTGGGGACACAGCTCGGGGAGCCTCAGCGGGAGGGTTTTGGGTTGAAAAAGCGCTATTTTGGGTCAATTTTGAGGTGGTTTGTGGCCCTCCCGGCGGGGCAAGATGGCGGCTCCGGACATCGAGGGGCTGCTGGGTGAGTAATGAGGGGGAATTAGGGGTGATTAGCGCGAATTAGGGGGTAATTAGGGGGCAGCGGGGATACGGGGGGGTGGGGGGGGTGTTAATTAGCGCTGCTGAGGGTGTTAATTGTTAATGAATGCAGAGGAGGAGCCGTTGCAGGAGCTGCACCCCGGGCTGGCCCCGCTGAGGGGGATTGGGGGGGTGGGAGCGGAGCTGGAGAGGGAGGTGAGACAGGTAAGGGGGCATTGGGGACAATGGGGACAGAGAGAGTGTGTGCGGATCAGCAGTGATCACCCCAAACCTGCCCCGCAGACACGGCACCCAAAATCCTGCACCCCAAAATACTCTTCCCAAACCTGCACCCCAGATCCTGACCCCAAGCCCTGCACCAAAACCCTGCCCCTCAATCCTGCACCCCCAAATCCTCCACCCCCGATCCTGTCTTCCCAAACCCTGCACCCCAGATCCTGCACCCCCAAATTCGGCCCTACCAAACTCTGCACCCCTAAACCCTACAACTGAAACCTTGCACCCCCTAATCCTGCCCTCCCTACCTTCCTGAACCCCGAAACCTGCACCCCAAACCCTGCATTCCCAAATCTTTCCGTCCTATACCCTCCACCCCTAAACCTGCCCCCAAACCCTGTACCCCAAAGAATTTTCTCCCAAACCCTGCACCTCCAAATCCTGCACCTCAAAGGCCTGGCAACCCAAGCCCTTCAACCCCATCCCTGCAACACCAAATCCTGTACCCCAAACCCAGCACCCCAGAATCCTGCACCCCAAATCCTGCCTGCCAAACCTTTCACTGCAAACCCCTGCACCCCAAGATTGTGCTGCCCTAAACACTGAACCCCCAAATCCTGCAGACCCGGATCCTTGCCTCCCAAGACTCTGCACCCCCAAATCCTGCACCCAAATCTCTCACCCCCACCACCCTGCACTCCCAACCCCTGCACCCCAAAACTCCACACCTCCAAATCCTGAACCCTGAAACCCCGCACCCCCAAATCCTGTGCCCCAGTCCTGTGAACCCCACACTCTGCAACCTTAAATTTCCCCCCAAGCCCCTGCACCCCAAACGCTGCACTCTTAGACCTGACTTCTAAACCCCAAGGGCCCATTGTGACATCCCAGAACCTCCTATTGTCCCCAGGGCCCATTGTGACATCCTGGGGACCCCCATTGTCCCCAGGGCCCATTGTGACATTCAGGGGACTCCTCTTTGTCCCCAGGGCCCATTGTGACATCCTGGGGACCGCCCCTTGTCACTGGGGCCCATTGTGACGTCCCAGGACCCCCCGTTGTCCCCAGGGTTCATTGTGACGTCTTAGGACCCCCCATTGTCCCCAGGGCCCATTGTGACATCCACTGCACCCCCCTGTCCCCAGGGCCCATTGTGACATTCAGGGGACCCCCTTTGTCACTGGGGCCCATTGTGAAATCCCAGGACCCCACATTGTCCCCAGGGCCCATTGTGACATCCTGGGGACCCCCCCTTTGTCCCCAGTGCCCATTGTGACATCCTGCGGACCCCCCTTTGTCCCCAGGGCCCATTTTGACATTCAGGGGACCCACCATTGTCCTCAGGGCCCATTGTGCGGTCCCAGGACCCCCCATTGTCCCCAGGGCCCATTGTGACATCCTCGGCACCCCCTTGTCCCCAGGGTCCATTGTGACACTATGGGGACCCCCCCTTGTGCCCAGGGCTCATTGTGACACTGTGGGTACCACCCTTGTCTGCAGGGCTCATTGTGACATCCCAGGACCCCCCATTGTCCCCAGGGCCCATTGTGACATTCAGGGGACCCCCCTTGTCCCCAGGGCCCATTCTGATACCGTGGGGACCCCCTTTGTCCCCAGGGCCCATTGTGACATCCTGGGGACCCCCCTTGTCCTCAGGGTCCATTGTGACAGCCCAGGACCCCCCATTGTCCCCAGAGCCCATTGTGACATCCTCGGCACCCCCTTGTCCCCAGGGCCCATTGTGACATCCTGGGGACCCCCCCTTCTTCCCAGGGCCCATTGTGACGTCCCAGGACCCCCCATTGTCCCCAGGGCCCATTCTGACATCCTGGGGATCCCTCCTTGTCCCCAGGGCCCATTGTGACGTCCCAGGACCCCTCATTGTCCCCAGGACCTATTGTGACATTCAGGGGACCCCCTTTGTCACTGGGGCCCATTGTGACACCATGGAGACCCCCGCTTGTCCTCAGGGTCCATTGTGACATCCTGGGCACCCCCCATTTTCCCCAGGACCCATTGTGACATCCTGGCCACCCCCTTGCTCCCAGGGCCCGTTGTGGCACCATGGGGACACCCCCTTTGTCCCCAGGACCCATTGTGACATCCCAGGACCCCCCTTTGACCCCAGGGCCCATTGTGGCACCATGGCAACCCCTTTTGTCCCCAGGGCTCATTGTGACATTCTTGGACCCCACTTTGTCCCCAGGGCCTATTGTGACACCATGGGGACCCCTCCTTGTCACTGGGGACCCATTGTGACACCATAGGGACCCCCCCTTGTCCTCAGGACTCATTCTCACATCCTGGACACCCCCCATTGTCCCCAGGGCCCATTGTAACATCCACTGCACCCCCTTGTCCCCAGGGCCCATTGTGACATCCAGGGGACCCCCTTTGTCCCCAGGGCCCATTGTGACATCGCAGGACCCCCCCTGGTCCCCAGGGCCCATTGTGACATCCTGGGGACCCCTTTTGTCCCCACGGCCCATTGTGGCACCATGGGGACCCCCTTTGTCACTGGGGCCCATTGTGACATCACAGGACCCCACTTTGTCCCCAGGGCTTATTGTGACACCATGGGGACCTCCCTTGTCCCCAGGGCCCATTGTGACATCCCGTGACCCCCCTTTGTCCCCAGTGCTATTGTGAAATCCTGGGGACCCCCTTTGTGCCCAGGGCCCATTGTGGCACCATGGGGAACCCCTTTGTCACTGGGGGCCATTGTGACATCCCAGGATTCCACTTTGTCCCCAGGGCTCGTTCTGACACCTTGGGGACTCCCATTGTCCCCAGGGCCCATTGTGACATCCTGGGGATCCCCCTTTGTCCCCAGGGCCCATTGTGACACCATGGGGACGCCCCCTTTGTCCCCAGTACCCATTGTGACATCCTGCTACCCCCCTTTGTCCCCAGGGCCCATTGTGACATCCTGGGCAACCCCAATGTCCCCAGGGCCCATTGTGACATCTGGGGGACCCCCTTGTCCCCAGGACCCATCGTGGCACCGTGGGTGCCCTACTTGTCACTTGGGCCCATTGTGACACCATGGGGACTCCCCCTTTGTCCCCAGTGCCCATTGTGACATCCTGCGGACCCCCCCTTTGTCCCCAGTGCCCATTTTGACATTCAGGACACCCACCATTGTCCCCAGGGCCCATTGTGACCTTCAAGGGACCCCCATTGTTCCTAGGGCCCATTGTGACGTCCTGGGGACCCCCTCTGTTCCCAGGGCTCATTGTGACTTTCAGGGGACCCCCCCCTTGTCCCCAGGGCTGATTGTGACGTCCTAGGGCCCCTCTGTGTCCCCAGGGCCCATTGTGACACTTTAGAGACCCCTCTTTGTCCCCAGGGCCCATTGTGACATCCTGGGGACCCCCCCTTGTCCCCACGGCCCATTGTGACATCCTCGGCACCCCCTTGTCCCCAGGGCCCATTGTGACATTCAGGGGACCCCTCTTTGTCCCCAGGGCCCATTGTGACATCCTGGGGACCCCCTCTTGTCCCCAGGGCCCATTGTGACGTCCCAGGACCCCCCATTGTCCCCAGGGCCCATTGTGACATCCTGGCGATCCCTCCTTGTCCCCAGGGCCCATTGTGACGTCCCAGGACCCCAGATTGTCCCCAGGGCCCATTGTGACATCCTGGGGACCCCCTTTGTCACTGGGGCCCATTGTGACGTCCCAGGACCCCACATTGTCCCCAGGGCCCATTGTGACATCCTGGGGACCCCCTTTGTCTCCAGGGCCCATTGTGACGTCCCAGGACCCCCCATTGTCCCCAGGGTCCATTGTTACATCCTGGGGACCCCCTTGTCCCCAGGACCCATCGTGACACCATGGGGACCCTCCTTGTCACTGGGGACCCATTCCGACACCCTGGGGAACCCCCTTGTCCTCAGGGCCCATTGTGACATCCTGGGCATCCCCCTTTTTCCCCCTGGACCATTGTAACACCGTGGGGACCCCCTTTGTCCCCAGGGCCCATTGTGACACTGTGGGACCCCCCCTTTGTCCCCAGGGCCTATTATTCCGTCCCTGGACCCCCATTGTCCCCAGGGCCCATTGTGACACTTGGGGACCCCCCTTGTCACTGGGGACCCATTGTGACACCATGGGGACCACCCCTTGTCCTCAGGGCCTATTGTGAACATCCTGGGGAACCTCCATTGTCCCCAGAGCCCACTGTGAGTCCTGGGGACCCCCTTGTCCCCAGGTCCCATTGTGACATCCTGGGGAGCCTCTTTGTCCCCAGGGCCCATTGTGACATCCCAGGACCCCCCATTGTCCCCAGGGCCCATTGTGGCATCCTGGGGACCTCCTTTTCCCCAGGACCCATCGTGGCACCGTGGGGACCTCCCTTGTCACTGGGGACCCTTTGTGACACCATGGGGACCTCCCATTGTCCTCAGGGCCCATTGAGATATCCTGGGGACCCCCTTTGTCACTGGGGACCCATTGTGACATCCCAGGAACCCCATTGTCCCAAGGGCCCATTGTGACATCCTGGGGACCCCTCTTTGTCTCCAGGACATATTGTGACACCGTGGGGACCACATTAGTCCCCAGGGCCCATTGTGACATCCTAGGAATCCCCTCTTGTCCCCAGGGCCCATTGTGACATCCCAGGACCCCCCTTTGTCCCCAGGGCTCATTGTGACATTCTAGGACCCCACTTTGTCCCCAGGGCCTATTGTGACACCATGGGGAACCCTCCTTGTCACTGGGGACCCATTGTGACACCATGGGGACCCCCCCTTTGTCCCCAGTGCCCATTGTGACATCCTGGGCAACCCCATTGTCCCCAGGGCCCATTGTGACATCTAGGGGGACGCCCTTGTCCCCAGGACCCATCGTGGCACCGTGGGGACCCCCATTGTCCCCAGGGCCCATTGTGACATCCCAGGAACCCCATTGTGCCAAGAGCAGATTGTAACATCCTGGGGACCCCCCTTTTTCTCCAGGACGCATTGTGACACCGTGGGGACCTCATTAGTCCCCAGGGCCCATTGTGGCACCATGGGGACCCCCCCGTGTCACTGGGGACCCATTGTGACACCATGGGGACCCCCCCATGTCCTCAGGGTCCATTGTGACATCCTGGGCACCCCCCATTGTCCCCAGGACCCATTGTGACATCCTGGCCACCCCCTTGCTCCTAGGGCCCATTTTAGCACCATGGGGACCGCCTTTGACCCCAGGGCCCCTTGTGGCACCATGGCAACCGCTTTTGTTCCCAGGGCCCATTGTGACATTTAGGGGACCCCATTGTCCCCAGGGCCTATTGTGACACCATGGGGACCCCTCCTTGTCACTGGGGACCCATTGTGACACCATGGGGACCCCCCCATGTCCTCAGGACTCATTTTCACATCCTGGGCACCCCCCATTGTCCCCAGGGCCCATTGTGACATCCCAGAACCTCCTATTGTCCCCAAGGCCCATTGTGACATCCTGGGGACCCCCATAGTCCCCAGTGCCCATTGTGACATTCCAGGACCCCCCATTGTCCCCAGGGCCCATTGTGACATCCTCGGCACGCCCTTGTCCCCAGGGCCCATTGTGACATTCAGGGGACCCCTCTTTGTCCTCAGGGCCCATTGTGACATCCTGGGGACCCCCCCTTGTCACTGGGGCCCATTGTGACGTCCCAGGACCCCCCATTGTCCCCAGGGCCCATTGTGACATCCTGGGGATCCCTCCTTGTCCCCAGGGCCCATTGTGACGTCCCAGGACCCCACATTGTACCCAGGACCCATTGTGACATTCAGGGGACCCCCTTTGTCACTGGGGCCCATTGTGACATCCCAGGACCCCACATTGTCCCCAGGACCTATTGTGACATCCTGGGGACCCCACTTGTCCCCAGGACCCATTGTGACACTTGGGGAACCCCCTTGTCACTGGGGACCCATTGTGACACCATGGGGACCACCCCTTGTCCTCAGGGCCTATTGTGAACATCCTGGGGAACCTCCATTGTCCCCAGAGCCCACTGTGAGTCCTGGGGACCCCCTTGTCCCCAGGTCCCATTGTGACATCCTGGGGAGCCTCTTTGTCCCCAGGGCCCATTGTGACATCCCAGGACCCCCCATTGTCCCCAGGGCCCATTGTGGCATCCTGGGGACCTCCTTTTCCCCAGGACCCATCGTGGCACCGTGGGGACCTCCCTTGTCACTGGGGACCCTTTGTGACACCATGGGGACCTCCCATTGTCCTCAGGGCCCATTGAGATATCCTGGGGACCCCCTTTGTCACTGGGGACCCATTGTGACATCCCAGGAACCCCATTGTCCCAAGGGCCCATTGTGACATCCTGGGGACCCCTCTTTGTCTCCAGGACATATTGTGACACCGTGGGGACCACATTAGTCCCCAGGGCCCATTGTGACATCCTAGGAATCCCCTCTTGTCCCCAGGGCCCATTGTGACATCCCAGGACCCCCCTTTGTCCCCAGGGCACATTGTGACATTCTAGGACCCCACTTTGTCCCCAGGGCCTATTGTGACACCATGGGGAACCCTCCTTGTCACTGGGGACCCATTGTGACACCATGGGGACCCCCCCTTTGTCCCCAGTGCCCATTGTGACATCCTGGGCAACCCCATTGTCCCCAGGGCCCATTGTGACATCTAGGGGGACGCCCTTGTCCCCAGGACCCATCGTGGCACCGTGGGGACCCCCATTGTCCCCAGGGCCCATTGTGACATCCCAGGAACCCCATTGTGCCAAGAGCAGATTGTAACATCCTGGGGACCCCCCTTTTTCTCCAGGACGCATTGTGACACCGTGGGGACCTCATTAGTCCCCAGGGCCCATTGTGGCACCATGGGGACCCCCCCGTGTCACTGGGGACCCATTGTGACACCATGGGGACCCCCCCATGTCCTCAGGGTCCATTGTGACATCCTGGGCACCCCCCATTGTCCCCAGGACCCATTGTGACATCCTGGCCACCCCCTTGCTCCCAGGGCCCATTTTAGCACCATGGGGACCGCCTTTGACCCCAGGGCCCCTTGTGGCACCATGGCAACCGCTTTTGTTCCCAGGGCCCATTGTGACATTTAGGGGACCCCATTGTCCCCAGGGCCTATTGTGACACCATGGGGACCCCTCCTTGTCACTGGGGACCCATTGTGACACCATGGGGACCCCCCCATGTCCTCAGGACTCATTTTCACATCCTGGGCACCCCCCATTGTCCCCAGGGCCCATTGTGACATCCCAGAACCTCCTATTGTCCCCAAGGCCCATTGTGACATCCTGGGGACCCCCATAGTCCCCAGTGCCCATTGTGACATTCCAGGACCCCCCATTGTCCCCAGGGCCCATTGTGACATCCTCGGCACGCCCTTGTCCCCAGGGCCCATTGTGACATTCAGGGGACCCCTCTTTGTCCTCAGGGCCCATTGTGACATCCTGGGGACCCCCCCTTGTCACTGGGGCCCATTGTGATGTCCCAGGACCCCCCATTGTCCCCAGGGCCCATTGTGACATCCTGGGGATCCCTCCTTGTCCCCAGGGCCCATTGTGACGTCCCAGGACCCCACATTGTACCCAGGACCCATTGTGACATTCAGGGGACCCCCTTTGTCACTGGGGCCCATTGTGACATCCCAGGACCCCACATTGTCCCCAGGACCTATTGTGACATCCTGGGGACCCCACTTGTCCCCAGGACCCATTGTGACACTATGGGGACCACCCCTTGTGCCCAGGGCCCATTGTGACACTGTGGGTACCACCCTTGTCCGCAGGGCTCATTGTGACATTTTGGGACCCCCATTGTCCCCAGGGCCCATTGTGACATTCAGGGGACCCCCCTTTGTCCCCAGGGCCCATTCTGATACCGTGGGGACCCCCTTTGTCCCCAGGGCATATTGTGACATCCTGGGGACGCCCTTTGTCCCCAGGACCCATTTTGACACCGTCGACACCCCCGTTTGTCCCCAGGGCCCATTGTGACATCCTGGGGACACTCCTTGTCCCCAGAGCCCATTGTGACATCCAGGGGACCCCCTTTCTCCCCAGGGCCCATTGTGACATTGCAGTACCCCCCCTGGTCCCCACGGCCCATTGTGGCACCATGGGGACCCCCTTTTGTCACTGGGGCCCATTGTGACATCCCAACACCCCACTTTGTCCCCAGGGCTTATTGTGACACCATGGGGACCTCCCTTGTCCCCAGGGCCCACTGTGACATCCCATGACCCCCATTTGTCCCCAGTGCTATTGTCAAATCCTGGGGACCCCCTTTGTCCCCAGGGACCATTGTGGCACCATGGGGAACCCCTTTGTCACTGGGGCCCATTGTGACATCCCAGGACCCCACATTGTCCCCAGGACCCATTGTGACATCCTGGGGACCCCACTTGTCCCCAGGACCCATTGTGACACTATGGGGACCCCACCTTGTTCCCAGGGCCCATTGTGAAACCATCGACACCCCCCTTGTCCGCAGGGGTCATTGTGACATCCTGGGGACCCTCCTTGTCCCCAGAGCCCATTGTGACATCCAGGGGACCCCCTTTCTCCCCAGGGCCCATTGTGACATCGCAGGACCCCCCTGGTCCCCACGGCCCATTGTGACATCCTGGGGATCCCCCTTTGTCCCCAGGGTCCATTGTGACATCCTGGGCAACCCCATTGTCCCCAGGGCCCATTGTGACATCTGGGGGACCCCCTTGTCCCCAGGACCCATCGTGGCACCGTGGGGACCCTCCTTGTCACTTGGGCCCATTGTGACACCATGGGGACCTCCCCTTTGTCCCCAGTGCCCATTGTGACATCCTGCGGACCCCCCTTTGTCCCCAGGGCCCATTTTGACATTCAGGGGACCCACCATTGTCCCCAGGGCCCATTGTGACCTTCAAGGGACCCCCATTGTTCCTAGGGCCCATTGTGACGTCCTGGGGACCCCCTCTGTTCCCAGGGCTCATTGTGACTTTCAGGGGACCCCCCCCTTGTCCCCAGGGCTCATTGTGACGTCCTAGGGCCCCTCTGTGTCCCCAGGGCCCATTGTGACACTTTAGAGACCCCTCTTTGTACCCAGGGCCCATTGTGACATCCTGGGGACCCCCCCTTGTCCCCAGGGCCCATTGTGACATCCTCGGCACCCCCTTGTCCCCAGGGCCCATTGTGACATTCAGGGGACCCCTCTTTGTCCCCAGGGCCCATTGTGACATCCTGGGGACCCCCTCTTGTCCCCAGGGCCCATTGTGACGTCCCAGGACCCCCCATTGTCCCCAGGGCCCATTGTGACATCCTGGGGATCCCTCCTTGTCCCCAGGGCCCATTGTGACATCCTGGGGAACCCCCTTGTTCCCCGGGCCCATTGTGATGTCCCGGGACCCCGCATTGTCCCCATGGCCCATTGTGACATCCTGGGGATCCCTCCTTGTCCCCAGGGCCCATTGTGACGTCCCAGGACCCCCCATTGTCCCCAGGGCCTATTGTGACATCCTCTGCACCCCCTTGTCCCCATGGCCCATTGTGACATTCAGGGGACACCTCTTTGTCCCCAGGGCCCATTGTGACATCCTGGGGACCCCCTCTTGTCCCCAGGGCCCATTGTGACGTCCCAGGACCCCCCATTGTCCCCAGGGCCCATTGTGACATCCTGGGGATCCCTCCTTGTCCCCAGGGCCCATTGTGACATTCAGGGCACCCCCTTTGTCACTGGGGCCCATTGTGACATCCCAGGACCCCACATTGTCCCCAGGGCCCATTGTGACATCCTGGGGACCCCTCTTTGTCCTAAGGACCCATTGTGACGTCCCAGGACCCTGCATTGTCCCCAGAGCCCATTGTGACATCCTGGAGACACCCTTTGTCCCCAGGACCCATTGTGACGTCCCAGGACCCCCCATTGTCCCCAGGGTTCATTCTTACATCCTGGGGACCCCCTTGTCCCTAGGACCCATCGTGACACCATGGAGACCCCTCCTTGCCTCAGGGCCCATTGTGACATCCTGGGCATCCCCCCTGTCCCCCGGGACCATTGTAACACCGTGGGGACCCCCTTTGTCCCTAGGGCCTATTGTTACGTCCCAGGACCCCCCGTTGTTCCCAGGGCCCATTGTGACACCTTGGGGACCCCCTTGTCACTGGGGACCCATTGTGACACCATGGGGACCACCCCTTGTCCTCAGGGCCTATTGTGAACATCCTGGGGAACCTCCATTGTCCCCAGAGCCCATTGTGAGTTCCTGGGGACCCCCTTGTCCCCAGGTCCCATTGTGACATCCTGGGGAGTCTCTTTGTCCCCAGGGCCCATTGTGACATCCTGGGGACCCCCTTTGTCCCCAGGGCCCATGGTGACATCCTGGGGACCTCCTTGTCCGCAGGACCCATCCTGGCACCGTGGGGACCTCCCTTGTCACTGGGGACCCTTTGTGACACCATGGGGACCTCCCATTGTCCTCAGGGCCCATTGAGACATCCTGGGGACCCCCTTTGTCACTGGGGACCCGTTGTGACATCCCAGGAACCCCATTGTCCCAAGGGCCCATTGTGACATCCTAGGGACCTCCCTTTGTCCCCAGGGTTCATTGTGGCACCATGGGGACCCCCTTTGCACTGTGTTACATTGTGATATCCAAGAACCCCACTTTGTCCCCAAGGCCCATTTTGACATCCTGGGGACCCCCTTTCTCCCCAGGGCCCATTGTGACATTCAGGGGACACCCCCCTTGTCCCCAGGGCCCATTGTGACTTCCCAGGACCCCCCATTGTCCCTAGAGCCCGTTGTGACATTCAGGGGACCCCCTTTGTCACTGGGGCCCATTGTGACATCCCTGGACCCCACATTGTCCCCAGGGCCCATTGTGACATTCAGGGGACACCCCCCTTGTCCCCAGGGCCCATTGTGACGTCCCAGGATCCCCCATTCTCCCCAGGGCCCATTGTGACATTCAGGGGACCCCGTTTGGCACTGGGGCCCATTGTGACATCCCAGGACCCCACATTGTCCCCAGTGCCCATTGTGACATTCAGGGGTCCCCCCCTTGTCCCCAGGACCCATTGTGATGTCCCAGGAGCCTCATTGTCCCCACGGCCCATTGTGACATCCTGGGGACCCCCCTTTGTCACTGGGGCTCATTGAGACATCGTGGGGACCAACTTTGTCCCCAGGGCCCATTGTGACGTCCCAGGACCTCCCGTTGTCCCCAGTGTCCATTGTGACATCCGAGGAGCCCACTTTGTCCCCAGGACCCATTTTGATATTGAGGGGAACCACGTTTGTCCCCAGGGCCCATTGTGACACCATGGGGACCCCCCCTTGTCACTGGGGACCCATTGTGACACCATGGAGACCCCTGCTTGTCCTCAGGGTCCATTGTGACATCTTGGGCACCTCCCATTGTCCCCAGGACCCATTGTGACATCCTGGGGACCCCCTTGCTCCCAGGGCCCATTGTGGCACCATGTGGACATCCCCTTTGTCCCCAGGGCCCATTGTGACATTCCAGGACCCCCCATTGTCCCCAGGGCCCATTGTGACATCCACTGCACCCCCTTGTCCCCAGGGCCCATTGTGACATTCAGGGGACCCCTCTTTGTCCCCAGGGCCCATTGTGACGTCCCAGGACCCCCCATTGTTCCCAGGGCCCATTGTGACATCCTGTGGATCCCTCCTTGTCCCCAGGGCCCATTGTGACACTATGCGGACCCCCCCTTGTTCCCAGGGCCCATTGTGACATCCTGGGTACCACCCTTGTCCGCAGGGCTCATTGTGACGTCCCAGGACCCCCCATTGTCCCCAGGGCCCATTGTGACATCCTGGGGATCCCTCCTTGTCCGCAGGGCCCATTGTGACGTCCCAGGACCCCCCATTGTCCCCAGGGCCCATTGTGACATCCTCTGCACCCCCTTGTCCCCAGGACCCATTGTGACATTCCGGGGACCCCTGTTTGTTCCCAGGGCCCATTGTGACATCCTGGGGACCCCCTCTTGTCACTGGGGCCCATTGTGGCACCATGGGGACCCCCTTTGACACTGGGGCCCATTGTGACACCGTCGACACCCCCCTTTGTCCCCAGGGCCCATTGTGACGTCCTGGGGACCCCCCTTGTCCCCAGAACCCATTGTGACATCCCAGGACCCCACTTTGTCCCCAGGGCTTATTGTGACATCTGGGGGACGCCCTTGTCCCCAGGACCCATCCTGGCACCGTGGGGACCCTCCTTGTCACCAGGGCCCATTGTGACACCATGGGGACCCACCCTTTGTCCCCAGTGCCCATTGTGACATCCTGCGGACCCCCCGTTGTCCCCAGGGCCCATTGTGACATTCAGGGGACCCACCATTGTCCTCAGGGCCCATTGTGACGTCCCAGGACCCCCCATTGTCCCCAGGGCCCATTGTGACATCCTCAGCACCCCCTTGTCCCCAGGGCCCATTGTGACATTCAGGGGACCCCTCTTTTTCCCCAGGGCCCATTGTGACATCCTGGGGACCCCCCCTTGTCCCCAGGGCCCATTGTGACGTCCCAGAACCCGCCATTGTCCCCAGGGCCCATTGTGACATCCTGGGGATCCCTGCTTGTCCCCAGGGCCCATTGGGACGTCCCAGGACCCGCTATTGTCCCCAGGGCCCATTTTGACATCCTGGGGATCCCTCCTTGTCCCCAGGGCCCATTGGGACGTCCCAGGACCCCCATTGTCCCCAGGGCCCATTGTGACATCCCAGGACCCCCCTTTGTCCCCAGGGCCCATTGTAGCACCATGGGGACCCCCTTTGACCCCAGGGCCCATTGTGGCACCATGGCAACCCCTTTTGTCCCCAGGGCCCATTGTGACATTCTTGGACCCCACTTTGTCCCCTGGGCGTATTGTGACACCATGGGGACCCCTCCTTGTCACTGGGGACCCATTGTGACACCATGGGGACCCCCCCTTGTCCTCAGGACTCATTCTCACATCCTGGACACCCCCCATTGTCCCCAGGGCCCATTGTGACATCCACTGCACCCCCTTGTCCCCAGGGCCCATTGTGACATTCAGGGGACCCCTCTTTGTCCCCAGGGCCCATTGTGACATCCTAGGGACCCCTCATTGTCCCCAGGGCCCATTGTGACGTCCCAGGACCCCCCATTGTCCCCAGGGCCCATTGTGACATTCAGGGGACCCCCCTTTGTCCCCAGGGCCCATTGTGACATCCTGGGGACCCTCCTTGTCCCCAGAGCCCATTGTGACATCCAGGGGACCCCCTTTGTCCCCAGGGCCCATTGTGGCACCATGAGGACCCTCTTTGTCACTGGAGCCCATTGTGACATCCCAGGACCCCCCTTTGTCCCCAGTGCTATTGTGAAATCCTGGGGACCCCTTTTGTCCCCAGGGCCCATTATGACACCATGGGGAACCCCTTTGTCACTGGGGGCCGTTGTGACATTCCAGGATTCTACTTTGTCCCCAGGGCTCGTTCTGACACCTTGGGGACTCCCATTGTCCCCAGGGCCCATTGTGACATCCTGGGCAACCCCATTGTCCCCAGGGCCCATTGTGACATCTGGGGGACGCCCTTGTCCCCAGGACCCATCGTGGCACCGTGGGGACCCTCCTTGTCACTTGAGCCCATTGTGACACCATGGGGACGCCCCCCTTTGTCCCCAGTGCCCATTGTGACATCCTGCGGACCCCCCTTTGTCCCCAGGGCCCATTGTGACATTCAGGGGACCCACCATTGTCCCCAGGGCCCATTGTGAGGTCCCAGGACCCTCCATTGTCCCCAGGGCCCATTGTGACATCCTCGGCACCCCCTTGTGCCCAGGGCCCATTGTGACATTCAGGGGACCCCTCTTTGTCCCCAGGGCCCATTGTGACATCCTGGGGACCCCCCCTTGTCCCCAGGGCCCATTGTGACGTCCCAGGACCCGCCATTGTCCCCAGGGCCCATTGTGACATCCTGGGGATCCCTCCTTGTCTCCAGGACCCATTGTGACGTCCCAGGACCCCCCATTGTCCCCAGGGCCCATTGTGACATTCAGGGGACCCCACATTGTCCCCAGGACCTATTGTGACATCCTGGGGACCCCACTTGTCCCCAGGACCCATTGTGACACTATGCGGACCCCCCCTTGTGTCCAGGGCCCATTGTGACACCGTGGGTACCCCCCTTGTCCGCAGGGCTCATTGTGACATCCCAGGACCCCCTATTGTCCCCAGGGCCCATGGTGACATCCTGGGGACGCCCTTTGTCCCCAGTGCCCATTTTGACACCGTCGACACCCCCCTTTGTCCCCAGAGCCCATTGTGACATCCAGGGGACCCCCTTTGTCCCCAGGGCCCATTGTGGCACCATGAGGACCCTCTTTGTCACTGGGGCCCATTGTGACATCCCAGGACCCACCCTGGTCCCAAGGGCCCTTTGTGACATCCGGGGGACCCACCTTGTCCTCATGGTCCACTGTGACAGCCCAGGAACTTACTTTGTCCCCAGCGCCCATTGCGATATCTGGGGGACCCCCTTGTCCCCAGGGCCCATTGTGAAACCATGGGGACCCCCCTTTGTCCCCAGGGCCCATTGTGACATCCTGGGGTCCCCCCCTTGTCCCCAGGGCCCGTTGAAATGTCCCAGGACCACCCTTTGTCCCCAGGGTTCATTGTGACATCCTGGGGACCCCATTTGTCCCCACGGCCCATTGTGGCACCATGGAGACCCCGTTTGTCACTGGGGCCCATTGTGACATCCCAGGACCCCACTTTGTCCCCAGGGCTTATTGTGACACCATGGGGATCTCCCTTGTCCCCAGGGCCCATTGTGACATCCCATGACCCCCCTTTATCCCCAGTGCTATTGTGAAATCCTGGGGACCCCTTTTGTCCCCAGGGCCCATTGTGGCACCATGGGGAACCCCTTTGTCACTGGGGGCCATTGTGACATTCCAGGATTCCACTTTGTCCCCAGGGCTCGTCCTGACACCTTGGGGACTCCCATTGTCCCCAGGGCCCATTGTGACATCCTGGGCAACCCCATTGTCCCCAGGGCCCATTGTGACATCTGGGGGACGCCCTTGTCCCCAGGACCCATCGTGGCACCGTGGGGACCCTCCTTGTCACTTGGGCCCATTGTGACACCTTGGGGACCCCCCCTTTATCCCCAGTGCCCATTGTGACATCCTGCGGACCCCCCTTTGTCCCCAGGGCCCATTTTGACATTCAGGGGACCCACCATTGTCCTCAGGGCCCATTGTGAGGTCCCAGGACCCCCCATTGTCCCCAGGGCCCATTGTGACATACTCGGCACCCCCTTGTCCCCAGGGTCCATTGTGACACTATGGGGACCCCCCCTTTTGCCCAGGGCCCATTGTGACACCGTGGGTACCACCCTTGTCCCCAGGGCTCATTGTGACATCCCAGGACCCCCCATTGTCCCCATGGCCCATTGTGATATTCAGGGGACCCCCCTTGTCCCCAGGGCCCATTCTGACACCGTGGGGACCCCCTTTGTCCCCAGGGCCCATTGTGACATCCTGGGGACCCCCTTTGTCCCAAGACTTCATTGTGACATCCTGGGGTCCCCCCTTGTCCTCAGGGTCCATTGTGACAGGCCAGGACCTTACATTGTCCCCAGGGCCCATTGTGATATCTGGGGGACCCCCTTGTTCCCAAGGCCCATTGTGACTTCCTGGGGACCCCCCCTTGTCCCCAGGGCCCATTGTGACATCCCAGGACCCCCCATTGTCTCCAGGGCCCATTGTGACATCCTCGGCACGCCCTTGTCCCCAGGGCCCATTGTGACATCCTGGGGACCCCCCCTTGTCCCCAGGGCCCATTGTGACGTCCCAGGACCCCCCATTGTCCCCAGGGCCCATTGTGACATCCTGGGGATCCCTCCTTGTCCCCAGGGCCCATTGTGATGTCCCAGGACCCCCCATTGTCCCCAGGGCCCATTGTGACATCCTCTGCACCCCCTTGTCCCCAGGACCCATTGTGACATTCAGGGGACCCCTCTTTGTCCCCAGGGCCCATTGTGACATCCTGGGGACCCCCCCTTGTCCCCAGGGCCCATTGTGACATCCTGGGGACCCCCCCTTGTCCCCAGGGCCCATTGTGACGTCCCAGGACCCCCCATTGTCCCCAGGGCCCATTGTGACATCCTGGGCATCCCTCCTTTTCCCCAGTGCCCATTGTTGCGTCCCAGGACCCCCCATTGTCCCCAGGACCTATTGTGACATTCAGGGGACCCCGTTTGTCACTGGGGCCCATTGTGACACCATGGAGACCCCCGCTTGTCCTCAGGGTCCATTGTGACATCCTGGCCACCCCCTTGCTCCCAGGGCCCATTGTGGCACCATGGGGACACCGCCTTTGTCCCCATGGCCCATTCTGATTCCGTGGGGATCCCCTTTGTCCCCAGGGCCCATTGTGACATCGCAGGACCCCCCTGGGCCCCAGGGCGCATTTTGACATCCTGGGGATGCCCCCTTGTCAACGGGGCCCATTGTGACGTCCCAGGACCCCCCATTGTGTCCAGGGCCCATTGTGACATCCTGGGGATCCCTGCTTGGCCCCAGGGGCCATTGTGACGTCTTAGGACCCCCCGTTGTCCCCAGGGCCCATTGTGACATCCTGGGGACCCCCCCTTGTCCCCAGGGCCCATTGTGACGTCCCAGGACCCCCCACTGTCCTCAGGACCCATTGTAACATTCAGGGGACCACCTTTGTCACTGGGGCCCATTGTGACATCCCAGGACCCCACATTGTCCCCAGGGCCCATTGTGACATCCTGGGGACCCCATTTTCCCCAGGACCCATTGTGACACTATGGGTACCCCCCCTTGTCCCCAGGGCCCATTGTGACGTCCCAGGACCCCGCATTGTCCCCAGGGCCCATTGTGAGATCCAGGGGACCCCCTTTGTCCCCAGGGCCCATTGTGACATCCTGGGGTCCCCCCTTTGTCCCCAGGGCCCATTGAAATGTCCCAGGACCACCATTTGTCCCCAGGGTTCATTGTGACATCCTGGGGACCCCATTTGTCCCCACGGCCCATTGTGGCACCATGGGGAACCCCTTTGTCACCGGGGACCATTGTGACATCCCAGGACCCTACTTTGTCCCCAGGGCTTATTGTGACACTATGGGGATCTCCCTTGTCCCCAGGGCCCATTGTGACATCCCATGACCCCCCTTTATCCCCAGTGCTATTGTGAAATCCTGGGGACCCCTTTTGTCCCCAGGGCCCATTATGACACCATGGGGAACCCCTTTGTCACTGGGGACCATTGTGACTTTCCAGGATTCCACTTTGTCCCCAGGGCTCATTCTGACACCTTGGGGACTCCCATTGTCCCCAGGGCCCATTGTGACATCCTGTGCACCCCCCTTTGTCCCCAGGGTCCATTGTGACATCCTGGGTAACCCCATTGTCCCCAGGGCCCATTGTGAGATCTGGGGGACGCCCTTGTCCCCAGGACCCATCGTGGCACCGTGGGGACCCTCCTTGTCACTTGGGCCCATTGTGACATCCTGGGGACCCCCCCTTTGTCTCCAGTACCCATTGTGACATCCTCTGGATCCCTCCTTGTCCCCAGGGCCCATTGTGACGTCCCAGGACCCCCCATTGTCCCCAGGGCCCATTGTGACATTCAAGGGACCCCCTTTGTCACTAGGGCCCATTGTGAAATCCCAGGACCCCACATTGTCCCCAGGGCCCATTGTGACATCCTGGGGACCCCACTTGTCCCCAGGACCCATTGTGACACTATGGGGACCCCCCCTTGTGCTCAGAGCCCATTGTGACAATGTGGGTACCACCCTTGTCCGCAGGGCTCATTGTGACATCCCAGGACCCCCCTTTGTCCCCAGGGCTCATTGTGACATTCTAGGACCCCACTTTCTCCCCAGGGCCTATTGTGACACCATGGGGACCCTCCCTTTGTCCCCAGTGCCCATTGTGACATCCTGCGCACGCCCCTTTGTCCCCAGGGTCCATTGTGACATCCTGGGGAACCCCATTGTCCCCAGGGCCCATTGTGACATGTAGGGGGACGCCCTTGTCCCCAGGACCCATCGTGGCACCGTGGGGACCCCAATTGTCCCCAGGGCCCATTGTGACGTTTCAGGGCCCCCATTGTCCCCAGGGCCCATTGTGACATCCTCTGCACCCCCTTGTCCCCAGGGCCCATCGTGACATCCCAGGACCCCACTTTGTCCCCAGGGCTTATTGTGACACCATGGGGATCTCCCTTGTCCCCAGGGCCCATTGTGACATTCAGGGGACGCCTCTTTGTCCCCAGGGCCCATTGTGACATCCTGGGGATCCCTCCTTGTCCCCAGGGCCCACTGTGACATCCCAGGACCCCCCATTTTCCCCAGGGCCCATTGTGACATTCAGGGGCCCCCGTTTGTCACGGGGCCCCATTGTGACATCCCAGGACCCCACATTGTCCCCAGGGCCCATTGTGACTTTCAGGGGACCCCACTTGTCCCCAGGACCCATTGTGATACTATAGGGACCCCCCCTTGTGTCCAGGGCCCATTGTGACACCGTGGGTACCACCCTTGTCCGCAGGGCTCATTGTGACATCCCAGGACCCCCCTTTTCCCCAGGGCCCATTCTGATACCGTGGGGATCCCCTTTGTCCCCAGAGTCCATTGTGACATCCAGGGGACCCCCTTTGTCCCCAGGGCCCATTGTGACATCGCAGGACCCCCCTGGGCCCCAGGGCGCATTTTGACATCCTGGGGATGCCCCCTTGTCAACGGGGCCCATTGTGACGTCTTAGGACCCCCGTTGTCCCCAGGGCCCATTGTGACATCCTGGGGACCCCCCCTTGTCCCCAGGGCCCATTGTGACATCCTGGGGATCCCTGCTTGGCCCCAGGGCCCATTGTGACGTCTTAGGACCCCCCGTTGTCCCCAGGGCCCATTGTGACATTCTGGGGACCCCCCCTTGTCCCCAGGGCCCATTGTGACATCCTGGGGATCCCTCCTTGTCCCCAGGGCCCATTGTGATGTCCCAGGACCCCCCACTGTCCTCAGGACCCATTGTAACATCCTGGGGACCCCATTTTCCCCAGGACCCATTGTGACACTATGGGTACCCCCCCTTGTTCCCAGGGCCCATTGTGACATCCTGGAGACCCGCCCTTGTCTCCAGGGCCAATTGTGAACGTCCCAGGACCTCCTATTGTTCCCAGGGCCCATTGTGATGTCTGTGGGAGCCCCCTCTCTTCCCAGGGCTCATTGTGACTCTCAGGGGACCCCACCTTGTCCCCAGGGCTGATTGTGACGTCCTAGGGCCCCTCTGTGTCCCCAGGGCCCATTGTGACGTCCCAGGACCCCCATTGTCCCCAGGGCCCATTGTGACATCCTGGGGTCCCCCCTTTGTCCCCAGGGCCCATTGAAATGTCCCAGGACCACCGTTTGTCCCCAGGGTTCATTGTGACATCCTGGGGACCCCATTTGTCCCCACGGCCCATTGTGGCACCATGGGTACCCCGTTTGTCACTGGGGCCCATTGTGACATCCCAGGACCCCACTTTGTCCCCAGGGCTTATTGTGACACCATGGGGATCTCCCTTGTCCCCAGGGCCCATTGTGACATCCCATGACCCCCCTTTATCCCCAGTGCTATTGTGAAATCCTGGGGACCCCTTTTGTCCCCAGGGCCCACTGTGACATCTGGGGAACGCCCTTGTCCCCAGGACCCATCGTGGCACTCTGGGGACCCTCCTTGTCACTTGGGCCCATTGTGACACCATGGGGACCCCCTCTTTGTCTCCAGTACCCATTGTGACATCCTGTGGATCCCTCCTTGTCCCCAGGGCCCATTGTGACGTCCCAGGACCCCCCATTGTCCCCAGGGCCCATTGTGACATTAAGGGGACCCCCTTTGTCACTGGGGCCCATTGTGAAATCCCAGGAGCCCACATTGTCCCCAGGGCCCATTGTGACATCCTCGGGACCCCACTTCTCCCCAGGACCCATTGTGACGTCCCAGGACCCCCATTATCCCCAGGGCCCATTGTGACATCCCAGGACCCCACTTTGTCCCCAGGGCTTATTGTGACACCATGGGGATCTCCCTTGTCCCCAGGGCCCATTGTGACATCCTCGGCACCCCCTTGTCCCCAGGGCCCATTGTGGCATTCGGGGGACGCCTCTTTGTCCCCAGGGCCCATTGTGACATCCTGGGGATCCCTCCTTGTCCCCAGGACCCATTGTGACGTCCCAGGACCCCCCATTGTCCCCAGGGCCTATTGTGACTTTCAGGGGACCCCACTTGTCCCCAGGACCCATTGTGACGTCCCAGGACCCGCCATTGTCCCCAGGGCCCATTGTGACATCCTCGGGATCCCTCCTTGTCCCCAGGGCCCATTGTGACATCCCAGGACCCCCCATTGTCCCCAGGGCCCATTGTGACATTCAGGGGCCCCCGTTTGTCACAGGGCCCCATTGTGACATCCCAGGACCCCACATTGTCCCCAGGGCCCATTGTGACATCCTGGGGACCCCACTTGTCCCCAGGGCCCATTGTGACTTTCAGGGGACCCCACTTGTCCCCAGGACCCATTGTGACACTATAGGGACCCCCCCTTGTGCCCAGTGCCCATTGTGACACCGTGGGTACCACCCTTGTCCGCAGGGCCCATTGTGACATCCTGGGGACACCCCCTTGTCCCCAGGGCCCATTGTGACATCCTGGGAATCACTCCTTGTCCCCAGGGCCCATTGTGACATGCAGGGGACCCCTCCTTGTCCCCAGGGCCCATTGTGACGTCCCAGGACCCGCCATTGTCCCCAGGGCCCATTGTGACATCCTCGGGATCCCTCCTTGTCCCCAGGGCCCATTGTGACATCCCAGGACCCCCCATTGTCCCCAGGGCCCATTGTGACATTCAGGGGCCCCCGTTTGTCACAGGGCCCCATTGTGACATCCCAGGACCCCACATTGTCCCCAGGGCCCATTGTGACATCCTGGGGACCCCACTTGTCCCCAGGGCCCATTCTGACACCGTAGGGACCCCCTTTGTCCCCAGGGCCCATTGTGACATTCTGCGGAAACCACTTTGTCCCCAGGGCCCATTGTGACATTCAGGGGACCCACCATTGTCCCCAGGGCCCATTGTGACATCCTCGGCACCCCCTTGTCCCCAGGGCCCATTGTGACATTCAGGGGACCCCTCTTTGTCCCCAGGGCCCATTCTGACATCCTGGGGATCCCTCCTTGTCCCCAGGGCCCATTGTGATGTCCCAGGATCCCCCATTGTCCCCAGGACCTATTGTGACATTCAGGGGATCCCCTTTGTCACTGGGGCCCATTGTGACACCATGGAGACCCCCGCTTGTCCTCAGGGTCCATTGTGACATCCTGGGCACCCCCCATTTTCCCCAGGACCCATTGTGACATCCTGGCCATCCCCTTGCTCCCAGGGCCTGTTGTGGCACCATGGGGACACCCCCTTTGTCCCCAGGGCCCATTCTGACATCCCAGGACCCCCCTTTGTCCCCAGGGCCCATTGTAGCACCATGGGGACCCCCTTTGACCCCAGGGCCCATTGTGGCACCATGGCAACCCCTTTTGTCCCCAGGGCCCATTGTGACATTCTTGGACCCCACTTTGTCCCCAGGGCCTATTGTGACACCATGGAGACCCCTCCTTGTCACTGGGGACCCATTGTGACACCATGGGGACCCCCCCTTGTCCTCAGGACTCATTCTCACATCCTGGACACCCCCCATTGTCCCCAGGGCCCATTGTGACATCCAATGCACCCCCTTGTCCTAAGGGCCCATTGTGACATTCAGGGGACCCCTCTTTGTCCCCAGGGCCCATTGTGACATCCTGGGGACCCCCCCTTGTCCCCAGGGCCCATTGTGACGTCCCAGGACCCGACATTGTCCCCAGGGCCCATTGTGACATCCTCTGCACCCCCTTGTCCCCAGGGCCTATTGTGACGTCCCAGGACCCCCCATTGTCCCCAGGGTCCATTGTGACATTCAGGGGACCCCCCTTTGTCCCCAGGGCCCATTCTGATACCGTGGGGACCCCCTTTGTCCCCAGGGCCCATTGTGACATGCTGGGGACGCTCTTTGTCCCCAGGGCCTATTGTGACATCCTGGGGACCCTCCTTGTCCCCAGAGCCCATTGTGACATCCAGGGGACCCCCTTTGTCCCCAGGACCCATTGTGGCACCATGAGGACCCTCTTTGTCACTGGAGCCCATTGTGACATCTCATGACCCCCCTTTGTCCCCAGTGCTATTGTGAAATCCTGGGGACCCCTTTTGTCCCCAGGGCCCATTGTGACATCTGGGGGACGCCCTTGTCCCCAGGACACATCGTGGCCCCGTGGTGACCCTCCTTGTCACTTGGGCCCATTGTGACACCATGGGGACGCCCCCCCTTTGTCTCCAGTGCCCATTGTGACATCCTGCGGACCCCCCTTTGTCCCCAGGGCCCATTGTGACATTCAGGGGACCCACTATTGTCCTCAGGGCCCATTGTGAGGTCCCATCACCCCCCATTGTCCCCAGGGCCCATTGTGACATCCTCGGCACCCCCTTGTGCCCAGGGCCCATTGTGACATTCAGGGGACCCCTCTTTGTCCCCAGGGCCCATTGTGACATCCTGGGGACCCCCCCTTGTTCCCAGGGCCCACTGTGACGTCCCAAGACCCGCCATTGTCCCCAGGGCCCTGTGTGACATCCTGGGGTGCCCTCCTTGTCCCCAGGGCCCATTGTGACGTCCCAGGACCCCCCATTGTCCCCGGGGCCCATTGTGACATTCAGGGGCCCCCGTTTGTCACTGGGGCCCATTGTGACATCCCAGGACCCCACATTGTCCCCAGGGCCCATTGGGACTTTCAGGGGACCCCACTTGTCCCCAGGAACCATTGTGACACTATAGGGACCCCCCCTTGTGCCCAGTGACCATTGTGACACCGTGAGTACCACCCTTGTCCCCAGGGCCCATTGTGACATCCTGGGAATCCCTCCTTGTCCCCAGGGCCCATTGTGACGTCCCAGGACCCCCCAGTTTCCCCGGGGCCCATTGTGACATTCAGGGGACCCCCTTTGTCACTGGGGCCCTTTGTGACATCCCAGGACCCCACATTGTCCCCAGGACCTATTGTGACATCCTGGGGACCCCACTTGTCCCCAGGACCCATTGTGACACTATGGGGACCCCCCCTTGTGCCCAGGGCCCATTTTGACACCGTCGACACCCGCCTTTGTCCCCAGAGCCCATTGTGACATCCCAGGACACCCCCTGGTCCCCAGGGCCCATTGTGACATCCTGGGAATCCCTCCTTGTCCCCAGGGCCCATTGTGACGTCCCAGGACCCCCCAGTGTCCCCGGGGCCCATTGTGACATTCAGGGGACCCCCTTTGTCACTGGGGCCCTTTGTGACATCCCAGGACCCCACATTGTCCCCAGGACCTATTGTGACATCCTGGGGACCCCACTTGTCCCCAGGACCCATTGTGACACTATGGGGACCCCCCCTTGTGCCCAGGGCCCATTTTGACACCGTCGACACCCGCCTTTATCCCCAGAGCCCATTGTGACATTCCAGGATTCCACTTTGTCCCCAGGGTTCGTTCTGACACCTTGGGGACCCCCCCTTTGTCCCCAGTGCCCATTGTGACATGCTGCGGACCCCCCTTTGTCCCCAGGGCCCATTTTGACATTCAGGGGACCCACCATTGTCCTCAGGGCCCATTGTGAGGTCCCAGGACCCCCCATTGTCCCCAGGGTCCATTGTGATATCCTCGGCACCCCCTTGTCCCCAGGGTCCATTGTGACACTATGGGGACCCCCCCTTGTGCCCAGGGCCCATTGTGACACCGTGGGTACCACCCTTGTCCCCAGGGCTCATTGTGACATCCCAGGACCCCCCATTGTCCCCAGGGCCCATTGTGACATTCAGGGGACCCCCCTTGTCCCCAGGGCTCATTGTGACATCCCAGGACCGCCTGTTGTCCCCAGGGCCCATTGTGACATCCTGGGGACCCCATTGCCACCAGAGCCCATTGTGATATCCTGGCGACCACCCTTTGTCCCCAGGGCCCATTGTGATATCCTGAGGACCGCCCTTTGTCCCCAGGGCCCATTGTGACGTCCCAGGACCCCCCATTGTCCCCAGGGCCCATTGTGACTTTCAGGAGACTCCACTTGTCCCCAGGACCCATTGTGACACTATAGGGACCCACCCTTGTGCCCAGTGCCCATTGTGACACCGTGGGTACCACCCTTGTCCGCAGGGCCCATTGTGACATCCTGGGGACACCCCCTTGTCCCCAGGGCCCATTGTGACATCCTGGGGATCCCTCCTTGTCCCCAGGGCCCATTGTGACGTCCCAGGACCCCCCATTGTCCCCAGGACCCATTGTGACATTCAGGGGACCCCCTTTGTCACTGGGGCTCATTGTGAAATCCCAGGACCCCACATTGTCCCCAGGGCCCATTGTGACATCCTGGGGACCCCCCCTTTGTCCCCAGTGCCCATTGTGACATCCTGCGGACCCCCCTTTGTCCCCAGGGCCCATTTTGACATTCAGGGGACCCACCATTGTCCTCAGGGCCCATTGTGAGGTCCCAGGACCCCCCATTGTCCCCAGGGCCCATTGTGACATCCTCGGCACCCCCTTGTCCCCAGGGTCCATTGTGACACTATGGGGACCCCCCCTTGTGCCCAGGGCCCATTGTGACACTGTGGGTACCACCCTTGTCTGCAGGGCTCATTGTGACATCCCAGGACCCCCCATTGTCCCCAGGGCCCATTGTGACATTCAGGGGACCCCCCTTTATCCCCAGGGCCCATTCTGATACCATGGGGACCCCCTTTGTCCCCAGGGCCCATTGTGACATGCTGGGGATGCTCTTTGTCCCCAGGGCCCATTGTGACATCCTGGGGACCCCCTTTGTCCCCAGGGCCCATTGTGGCACCATAGGGACCCCCTTTGTCACTGGGGCCCATTGTGACATCCCAGGACCCCCCCTGGTCCCCAGGGCCCATTGTGACATCCTGGGGACCCCCTTTGTCCTAAGACTTCATTGTGACATCCTGGGGTCCCCCCTTGTTCTCAGGGTCCATTGTGACAGCCCAGGACCTTACATTGTCCCCAGGGCCCATTGTGATATCTGGGGGACCCCCTTGTTCCCAAGGCCCATTGTGACATCCTGGGGACCCCCCCTTGTCCCCAGTGCCCATTGTGACATCCCAGGACCTTACTTTGTCCCCAGGGCCCATTGTGACATCCTGGGGACCCCCCCTTGTCCCCAGGGCCCATTGTGATGTCCCAGGAACCCCCATTGTCCCCAGGGCCCATTGTGACATCCTGGGGATCCCTCCTTGTCCCCAGGGCCCATTGTGACGTCCCAGGACCCCCCATTGTCCCCAGGACCTATTGTGACATTCAGGGGACCCCCTTTGTCACTGGGGCCCATTGTGACACCATGGAGACCCCCGCTTGTCCTCAGGGTCCATTGTGACATCCTGGGCACCCCCCATTTTCCCCAGGACCCATTGTGACATCCTGGCCACCCCCTTGCTCGCAGGGCCCGTTGTGGCACCATGGGGACACCCCCTTTGTCCCCAGGGCCCATTGTGACATCCCAGGACCCCCCATTGTCCCCAGGGCCCACTGTGACATCCACTGCACCCCCTTGTCCCCAGGGCCCATTGTGACATTCAGGGGACCCCTCTTTGTCCCCAGGGCCCATTGTGACATCCTGGGGACCCCCCATTGTCCCCAGGGCCCATTGTGATGTCCCAGGACCCCCCATTGTCCCCAGGGCCCATTGTGACATCCTGTGGATCCCTCCTTGTCCCCAGGGCCCATTGTGACATCCCAGGACCGCCTGTTGTCTTCAGGGCCCATTGTGACATCCTAAGGACCCCACTGTCCCCAGGGCCCATTGTGATATCCTGAGGACCGCCCTTTGTCCCCAGGGCCCATTGTGACGTCCCAGGACCCCCCATTGTCCCCAGGGCCCATTGTGACATTCAGGGGCCCCCGTTTGTCACTGGGGCCCATTGTGAGATCCCAGGACCCCACATTGTCCCAAGGGCCCACTGTGAATTTCAGGGGACTCCACTTGTCCCCAGGACCCATTGTGACACTATAGGGACC
Organism: Patagioenas fasciata; assembly: GCF_037038585.1. Lineage (NCBI taxonomy): Eukaryota > Metazoa > Chordata > Aves > Columbiformes > Columbidae > Patagioenas > Patagioenas fasciata. The sequence continues at coordinate 959,227 of NC_092543.1, forward strand.
CCTCCTTGTGCCCAGTGCCCATTGTGACACCGTGGGTACCACCCTTGTCCGCAGGGCCCATTGTGACATCCTGGGGACACCCCCTTGTCCCCAGGGCCCATTGTGACATTTTGGGAATCCCTCCTTGTCCCCAGGGCCCATTGTGACGTCCCAGGACCCCCCATTGTCCCCAGGACCCATTGTGACATTCAGGGGACCCCCTTTGTCACTGGGGCCCATTGTGAAATCCCAGGACCCCGCATTGTCCCCAGGGCCCATTGTGACATCCTGGGGACCCCCCCTTTGTCCCCAGTGCCCATTGTGACATCCTGCAGACCCCCCTTTGTCCCCAGGGCCCATTTTGACATTCAGGGGACCCACCATTGTCCTCAGGGCCCATTGTGAGGTCCCAGGACCCCCCATTGTCCCCAGGGCCCATTGTGACATCCTCGGCACCCCCTTGTCCCCAGGGTCCATTGTGACACTATGGGGACCCCCCCTTGTGCCCAGGGCCCATTGTGACACTGTGGGTACCACCCTTGTCTGCAGGGCTCATTGTGACATCCCAGGACCCCCCATTGTCCCCAGGGCCCATTGTGACATTCAGGGGACCCCCCTTTGTCCCCAGGGCCCATTCTGATACCATGGGGACCCCCTTTGTCCCCAGGGCCCATTGTGACATGCTGGGGATGCTCTTTGTCCCCAGGGCCCATTGTGACATCCTGGGGACCCTCCTTGTCCCCAGAACCCATTGTGACATCCTGGGGACCCTCCTTGTCCCCAGGGCCCATTGTGACATCCCAGGACCCCCCCTAGTCCCCAGGGCCCATTGTGACATCCTCTGCACCCCCTTGTCCCCAGGGCCCATTGTGACATCCTGGGGACCCCCCCTTGTCCCCAGGGCCCATTGTGACGTCCCAGGAACCCCCATTGTCCCCAGGGCCCATTGTGACATCCTGGGGATCCCTCCTTGTCCCCAGGGCCCATTGTGACGTCCCAGGACCCCCCATTGTCCCCAGGACCTATTGTGACATTCAGGGGACCCCGTTTGTCACTGGGGCCCATTGTGACACCATGGAGACCCCCGCTTGTCCTCAGGGTCCATTGTGACATCCTGGGCACCCCCCATTTTCCCCAGGACCCATTGTGACATCCTGGCCACCCCCTTGCTCGCAGGGCCCGTTGTGGCACTATGGGGACACCCCCTTTGTCCCCAGGGCCCATTGTGACATCCTAGGACCCCCCTTTGTCCCCAGGGCCCATTGTGGCACCATGGGGACCCCCTTTGACCCCAGGGCCCATTGTGGCACCATGGCAACCCCTTTTGTCCCCAGGGCCCATTGTGACATTCTTGGACCCCACTTTGTCCCCAGGGCCTATTGTGACACCATGGGGACCCCTCCTTGTCCTCAGGACTCATTCTGACATCCTGGACACCCCCCATTGTCCCCAGGGCCCATTGTGACATCCACTGCACCCCCTTGTCCCCAGGTCCCATTGTGACGTCCCAGGATCCCCCATTGTCCCCAGGGCCCATTGTGACATCCTGGGGACCCCCCCTTGTCCCCAGGGCCCATTGTGACGTCCTGGGGACCCCCCCTTGTCCCCAGGGCCCATTGTGACGTCCCAGGATCCCCCCTTGTCCCCAGGGCCCATTGTGACAACGTGGGTACCACCCTTGTCCGCAGGGCTCATTGAGACATCCCAGGACCCCCCATTGTCCCCAGGGCCCATTGTGACATCCTGGGGACCCCGCTTTGTCCCCAGGGCCCATTCTGATACCGTGGGGACCCCCTTTGTCCCCAGGGCCCATTGTGACATCCTGGGGACCCCATTTTCCCCAGGACCCATTGTGACACTATGGGTACCCCCCCTTGTCCCCAGGGCCAATTGTGACATCGCAGGACCCCCATTGGCCCCAGGGTGCATTTTGACATCCTGGGGATGCCCCCTTGTCACCGGGACCCATTGTGACGTCCCAGGACCCCCCATTGTGTCCAGGGCCCATTGTGACATCCTGGGGATCCCTGCTTGACCCCAGGGCCCATTGTGACGTCTTAGGACGCCCCGTTGTCCCCAGGGCCCATTGTGACATCCTGGGGACCCCCCCTTGTCCCCAGGGCCCATTGTGACATTCTGGGGATCCCTCCTTGTCCCCAGGGCCCATTGTGACGTCCCAGGACCCCCCACTGTCCTCAGGACCCATTGTAACATTCAGGGGACCCCCTTTGTCACTGGGGCCCATTGTGACATCCCAGGACCCCACATTGTCCCCAGGGCCCATTGTGACATCCTGGGGACCCCATTTTCCCCAGGACCCATTGTGACACTATGGGTACCCCCCCTTGTCCCCAGGGCCAATTGTGACGTCCCAGGACCCCCCATTGTTCCCAGGGCCCATTGTGATGTCCTTGGGAGACCCCTCTCTTCCCAGGGCTCATTGTGACTCTCAGGGGACCCCACCTTGTCCCCAGGACTGATTGTGACGTCCTAGGGCCCCTCTGTGTCCCCAGGGCCCATTGTGATGTCCCAGGACCCCCATTGTCCCCAGGGCCCATTGTGACATCCTCGGCACCCCCTTGTCCCCAGGGCCCATTGTGACATTCAGGGGACCCCTCTTTGTCCCAGGGCCCATTGTGACATCCTGGGGACCCCCTCTTGTCCCCAGGGCCCATTGTGACGTCCCAGGACCCCCCATTGTCCCCAGGGCCCATTGTGACATCCTGGGGATCCCTCCTTGTCCCCAGGGCCCATTGTGACGTCCCAGGAACCCCCATTGTCCCCAGGGCCCATTGTGACATTCAGGGGACCCCCTTTGTCACTGGGGCCCATTGTGACATCCCAGGACCCCCCATTGTCCCCAGGGCCCATTGTGACATCCTGGGGACCCCCATGTCACTGGGGCCTATTGTGATGTCCCAGGACCCCCATTGTCCCCAGGGCCCATTGTGACATCCTGGGGACCCCCATGTCACTGGGGCCCATTGTGATGTCCCAGGACCCCGCATTGTCCCCAGAGCCCATTGTGACATCCTGGAGACCCCCTTTGTCTCCAGGGCCCATTGTGACGTCCCAGGACCCCCCATTGTCCCCAGGGTCCATTGTTACATCCTGGGGACCCCCTTGTCCCCAGGACCCATCCTGGCACTGTGGAGACCTCCCTTGTCACTGGGGACCCATTGTGACACCATGGGGACCTCCCATTGTCCTCAGGGCCCATTGAGACATCCTGGGGACCCCCTTTGTCACTGGGGACCCATGTTGACATCCAACGAACCCCATTTTCCCAAGGGCCCATTGTGACATCCTGGGGACCCCCCTTTGTCTCCAGGACATATTGTGACACCGTGGGGACCTCATTAGTCCCCAGGGCCCATTGTGACATCCTAGGGATCCCCTCTTGTCCCCAGGGCCCATTGTGACATTCACGGGACCCCCCTTTGTCCCCAGGGCCCATTGTGACATTCAGGGGACCACACATTGTCCCCAGGGCCCATTGTGACATCCTGGGGACCCCACTTGTCCCCAGGACCCATTGTGACACTATGGGGACCCCCACCTGTGCCCAGGGCCCATTGTGACACCGTGGGTACCACCCTTGTCTGCAGGGCTCATTGTGACATCCCAGGACCCCCCATTGTCCCCAGGGCCCATTGTGACATTCAGGGGACCCCCCTTTGTCCCCAGGGCCCATTCTGATACCGTGGGGACCCCCTTTGTCCCCAGGGCCCATTGTGACATCCTGGGGACCCCCCCTTTGTCCCCAGTGCCCATTGTGACATCCTGCAGACCCCCCTTTGTCCCCAGGGCCCATTTTGACATTCAGGGGACCCACCATTGTCCTCAGGGCCCATTGTGAGGTCCCAGGACCCCCCATTGTCCCCAGGGCCCATTGTGACATCCTCGGCACCCCCTTGTCCCCAGGGTCCATTGTGACACTATGGGGACCCCCCCTTGTGCCCAGGGCCCATTGTGACACTGTGGGTACCACCCTTGTCTGCAGGGCTCATTGTGACATCCCAGGACCCCCCATTGTCCCCAGGGCCCATTGTGACATTCAGGGGACCCCCCTTTGTCCCCAGGGCCCATTCTGATACCATGGGGACCCCCTTTGTCCCCAGGGCCCATTGTGACATGCTGGGGATGCTCTTTGTCCCCAGGGCCCATTGTGACATCCTGGGGACCCTCCTTGTCCCCAGAACCCATTGTGACATCCTGGGGATCCCTCCTTGTCCCCAGGGCCCATTGTGACATCCCAGGACCCCCCCTAGTCCCCAGGGCCCATTGTGACATCCTCTGCACCCCCTTGTCCCCAGGGCCCATTGTGACATCCTGGGGACCCCCCCTTGTCCCCAGGGCCCATTGTGACGTCCCAGGAACCCCCATTGTCCCCAGGGCCCATTGTGACATCCTGGGGATCCCTCCTTGTCCCCAGGGCCCATTGTGACGTCCCAGGACCCCCCATTGTCCCCAGGACCTATTGTGACATTCAGGGGACCCCGTTTGTCACTGGGGCCCATTGTGACACCATGGAGACCCCCGCTTGTCCTCAGGGTCCATTGTGACATCCTGGGCACCCCCCATTTTCCCCAGGACCCATTGTGACATCCTGGCCACCCCCTTGCTCGCAGGGCCCGTTGTGGCACTATGGGGACACCCCCTTTGTCCCCAGGGCCCATTGTGACATCCTAGGACCCCCCTTTGTCCCCAGGGCCCATTGTGGCACCATGGGGACCCCCTTTGACCCCAGGGCCCATTGTGGCACCATGGCAACCCCTTTTGTCCCCAGGGCCCATTGTGACATTCTTGGACCCCACTTTGTCCCCAGGGCCTATTGTGACACCATGGGGACCCCTCCTTGTCCTCAGGACTCATTCTGACATCCTGGACACCCCCCATTGTCCCCAGGGCCCATTGTGACATCCACTGCACCCCCTTGTCCCCAGGTCCCATTGTGACGTCCCAGGATCCCCCATTGTCCCCAGGGCCCATTGTGACATCCTGGGGACCCCCCCTTGTCCCCAGGGCCCATTGTGACGTCCTGGGGACCCCCCCTTGTCCCCAGGGCCCATTGTGACGTCCCAGGATCCCCCCTTGTCCCCAGGGCCCATTGTGACAACGTGGGTACCACCCTTGTCCGCAGGGCTCATTGAGACATCCCAGGACCCCCCATTGTCCCCAGGGCCCATTGTGACATCCTGGGGACCCCGCTTTGTCCCCAGGGCCCATTCTGATACCGTGGGGACCCCCTTTGTCCCCAGGGCCCATTGTGACATCCTGGGGACCCTCCTTGTCCCCAGAGCCCATTGTGACATCCTGGGGACCCCATTTTCCCCAGGACCCATTGTGACACTATGGGTACCCCCCCTTGTCCCCAGGGCCAATTGTGACATCGCAGGACCCCCATTGGCCCCAGGGTGCATTTTGACATCCTGGGGATGCCCCCTTGTCACCGGGACCCATTGTGACGTCCCAGGACCCCCCATTGTGTCCAGGGCCCATTGTGACATCCTGGGGATCCCTGCTTGACCCCAGGGCCCATTGTGACGTCTTAGGACGCCCCGTTGTCCCCAGGGCCCATTGTGACATCCTGGGGATCCCCCCTTGTCCCCAGGGCCCATTGTGACATTCTGGGGATCCCTCCTTGTCCCCAGGGCCCATTGTGACGTCCCAGGACCCCCCACTGTCCTCAGGACCCATTGTAACATTCAGGGGACCCCCTTTGTCACTGGGGCCCATTGTGACATCCCAGGACCCCACATTGTCCCCAGGGCCCATTGTGACATCCTGGGGACCCCATTTTCCCCAGGACCCATTGTGACACTATGGGTACCCCCCCTTGTCCCCAGGGCCAATTGTGACGTCCCAGGACCCCCCATTGTTCCCAGGGCCCATTGTGATGTCCTTGGGAGACCCCTCTCTTCCCAGGGCTCATTGTGACTCTCAGGGGACCCCACCTTGTCCCCAGGACTGATTGTGACGTCCTAGGGCCCCTCTGTGTCCCCAGGGCCCATTGTGATGTCCCAGGACCCCCATTGTCCCCAGGGCCCATTGTGACATCCTCGGCACCCCCTTGTCCCCAGGGCCCATTGTGACATTCAGGGGACCCCTCTTTGTCCCAGGGCCCATTGTGACATCCTGGGGACCCCCTCTTGTCCCCAGGGCCCATTGTGACGTCCCAGGACCCCCCATTGTCCCCAGGGCCCATTGTGACATCCTGGGGATCCCTCCTTGTCCCCAGGGCCCATTGTGACGTCCCAGGAACCCCCATTGTCCCCAGGGCCCATTGTGACATTCAGGGGACCCCCTTTGTCACTGGGGCCCATTGTGACATCCCAGGACCCCCCATTGGCCCCAGGGCCCATTGTGACATCCTGGGGACCCCCATGTCACTGGGGCCTATTGTGATGTCCCAGGACCCCCCATTGTCCCCAGGGCCCATTGTGACATCCTGGGGACCCCCATGTCACTGGGGCCCATTGTGATGTCCCAGGACCCCGCATTGTCCCCAGAGCCCATTGTGACATCCTGGAGACCCCCTTTGTCTCCAGGGCCCATTGTGACGTCCCAGGACCCCCCATTGTCCCCAGGGTCCATTGTTATATCCTGGGGACCCCCTTGTCCCCAGGACCCATCCTGGCACTGTGGAGACCTCCCTTGTCACTGGGGACCCATTGTGACACCATGGGGACCTCCCATTGTCCTCAGGGCCCATTGAGACATCCTGGGGACCCCCTTTGTCACTGGGGACCCATGTTGACATCCAACAAACCCCATTTTCCCAAGGGCCCATTGTGACATCCTGGGGACCCCCCTTTGTCTCCAGGACATATTGTGACACCGTGGGGACCTCATTAGTCCCCAGGGCCCATTGTGACATCCTAGGGATCCCCTCTTGTCCCCAGGGCCCATTGTGACATTCACGGGACCCCCCTTTGTCCCCAGGGCCCATTGTGACATTCAGGGGACCACACATTGTCCCCAGGGCCCATTGTGACATCCTGGGGACCCCACTTGTCCCCAGGACCCATTGTGACACTATGGGGACCCCCACCTGTGCCCAGGGCCCATTGTGACACCGTGGGTACCACCCTTGTCTGCAGGGCTCATTGTGACATCCCAGGACCCCCCATTGTCCCCAGGGCCCATTGTGACATTCAGGGGACCCCCCTTTGTCCCCAGGGCCCATTCTGATACCGTGGGGACCCCCTTTGTCCCCAGGGCCCATTGTCACATGCTGGGGACGCTCTTTGTCCCCAGGGCCCATTGTGACATCCTGGGGACCCTCCTTGTCCCCAGGACCCATTGTGACACTATGGGGACCCCCACCTGTGCCCAGGGCCCATTGTGGCACCATAGGGACCCCCTTTGTCACTAGGGCCCATTGTGACATCCCAGGACCCCCCCTAGTCCCCAGGGCCCATTGTGACATCTTGGGGACGCTCTTTGTCCCCAGGGCCCATTGTGACATCCTGGGGACCCTCCTTGTCCCCAGATCCCATTGTGACATCCAGGGGACCCCCTTTGTCCCCAGGGCCCATTGTGGCACCATAGGGACCCCCTTTGTCACTGGGGCCCATTGTGAGATCCCAGGACCCCCCCTGGTCCCCAGGCCCCATTGTGACATCCTGGGGACCCCCTTTGTCCCAAGACTTCATTGTGACATCCTGGGGACCCCCCTTGTCCTCAGGGTCCATTGTGACAGCCCAGGACCTTACATTGTCCCCAGGGCCCATTGTGATATCTGGGGGACCCCCTTGTTCCCAAGGCCCATCGTGACATCCTGGGGACCCACCCTTGTTCCCAGGGCCCATTGTGACATTCAGGGGACCCCTCTTTGTCCCCAGGGCCCATTGTGACATCCAGGGGATCCCTCCTTGTCCCCAGGGCCCATTGTGACGTCCCAGGACCCCCCATTGTCCCCAGGACCTATTGTGACATTCAGGGGACCCCCTTTGTCACTGGGGCCCATTGTGACACCATGGAGACCCCCGCTTGTCCTCAGGGTCCATTGTGACATCCTGGGCACCCCCCATTTTCCCCAGGACCCATTGTGACATCCTGGCCATGCCCTTGCTCCCAGGGCCCGTTGTGGCACCATGGGGATTCCCCCTTTGTCCCCAGGGCCCATTGTGACTTTCAGGGGACCCCCCTTTGTCCCCAGGGCCCATTGTAGCACCATGGGGACCCCCTTTGACCCCAGGGCCCATTGTGGCACCATGGCAACCCCTTTTGTCCCCAGGGCCCATTGTGACATTCTTGGACCCCACTTTGTCCCCAGGGCCTATTGTGACACCATGGGGACCCCTCCTTGTCACTGGGGACCCATTGTGACACCATGGGGACCCCCCCTTGTCCTCAGGACTCATTCTCACATCCTGGACACCCCCCATTGTCCCCAGGGCCCATTTTGACATCCACTGCACCCCCTTGTCCCCAGGGCCCATTGTGACATTCAGGGGACCCCTCTTTGTCCCCAGGGCCCATTGTGACATCCTGGGGACCCCCCCTTGTCCCCAGGGCCCATTGTGACGTCCCAGAACCCCCCATTGTCCCCAGGGCCCATTGTCACATCCTCGGCAGCCCCTTGTCCCCAGGGCCCATTGTGACATTCAGGGGACCCCTCTTTGTCCCCAGGGCCCATTGTGACATCCTGGGGACCCCCCCTTGTCCCCAGGGCCCATTGTGGCACCATGGGGAACCCCTTTGTCACTGGGGGCCATTGTGACATTCCAGGATTCCACTTTGTCCCCGGGGCTCGTTCTGACACCTTGGGGACTCCCATTGTCCCCAGGGCCCATTTGGACATCTGGGGGACGCCCTTGTCCCCAGGACCCATCGTGGCACCGTGGGGACCCTCCTTGTCACTTGGGCCCATTGTGACACCATGGGGACCCCCCCTTTGTCCCCAGTGCCCATTGTGACATCCTGCGGACCCCCCTTTGTCCCCAGGGCGCATTGTGACATTCAGGGGACCCACAATTGTCCTCGGGGCCCATTGTGACGTCCCAGGACCCCCCATTGTCCCCTGGGCCCATTGTAACATCCTCGGCACCCCCTTGTCCCCAGGGCCCATTGTGACATTCAGGGGACCCCTCTTTGTCCCCAGGGCCCATTGTGACATCCTGGGGACCCCCCTTGTCCCCAGGGCCCATTGTGACGTCCCAGGACCCGCCATTGTCCCCAGGGCCCATTGTGACATCCTGGGGATCCCTCCTTGTCCCCAGGGCCCATTGTGACGTCCCAGGACCCCCCATTGTCCCCAGGGCCCATTGTGACATTCAGGGGCCCCCGTTTGTCACTGGGGCCCATTGTGACATCCCAGGACCCCACATTGTCTCCAGGGCCCATTGTGACATCCTGGGGACCCCCCTTTGTCCCCAGTGCCCATTTGGACATCCTGCGGACCCCCCTTTGTCCCCAGGGCCCATTTTGACATTCAGGGGACCCACCATTGTCCCCAGGGCCCATTGTGACATCCTGGGGATCCGTCCTTGTCCCCAGGGCCCATTGTGACGTCCCAGGACCCCCCATTGTCCCCAGGACCTATTGTGACATTCAGGGGACCCCCTTTGTCACTGGGGCCCATTGTGACACCATGGAGACCCCGCTTGTCCTCAGGGTCCATTGTTACATCCTGGGGACCCCCTTGTCCCCAGGACCCATTATGACACCATGGGGACCCTCCTTGGCACTGGGGACCCATTGTGACACCATGGGGACCCCCCCTTGTCCTCAGGGCCCATTGTGACATCCTGGGCATCCCCCTTTGTCCCCCGGGACCATTGTAACACCGTGGGGACCCCCTTTGTCCCCAGGGCCCATTGTGACACTGTGGGGAACCCCCTTGTCCCCAGGGCCTATTGTTTCGTCCCAGGACCCCCCATTGTCCCCAGGGCCCATTGTGACACCTTCGGGACCCCCTTGTCACTGGAGACCCATTGTGACAGCATGGGGACCACCCCTTGTCCTCAGGGCCTATTTTGAACATCCTGGGGAACCTCCATTGTCCCCAGAGCCCATTGTGAGTTCCTGGAGACCCCCTTGTCCCCAGGTCCCATTGTGACATCCTGGGGAGCCTCTTTGTCCCCAGGGCCCATTGTGACATCCTGGGGACCTCCTTGTCCCCAGGACCCATCCTGGCACCGTGGAGACCTCCCTTGTTACTGGGGACCCATTGTGACACCATGGGGACCTCCCATTGTCCTCAGGGCCCATTGAGACATCCTGGGGACCCCCTTTGTCACTGGGGACCCATTGTGACATCCCAGGAACCCCATTTTCCCAAGGGCCCATTGTGACATCCTGGGGACCCCCCTTTGTCTCCAGGACATATTGTGACACCGTGGGGACCTCATTAGTCCCCAGGGCCCATTGTGACATCCTAGGGATCCCCTCTTGTCCCCAGGGCCCATTGTGACGTCCCAGGACCCCCCATTGTCCCCAGGGCCCATTGCGACATTCAGGGGACCCCACATTGTCCCCAGGGCCCATTGTGACATCCTGGGGACCCCACTTGTCCCCAGGACCCATTGTGACACTATGGGGACCCCCACCTGTGCCCAGGGCCCATTGTGACACCGTGGGTACCACCCTTGTCTGCAGGGCTCATTGTGACATCCCAGGACCCCCCATTGTCCCCAGGGCCCATTGTGACATCCTGGGGACGCTCTTTGTCCCCAGGGCCCATTGTGACATCCTGGGGACCCTCCTTGTCCCCAGATCCCATTGTGACATCCAGGGGACCCCCTTTGTCCCCAGGGCCCATTGTGGCACCATAGGGACCCCCTTTGTCACTGGGGCCCATTGTGACATCCCAGGACCCCCCCTGGTCCCCAGACCCCATTGTGACATCCTGGGGACCCCCTTTGTCCCAAGACTTCATTGTGACATCCTGGGGACCCCCCTTGTCCTCAGGGTCCATTGTGACAGCCCAGGACCTTACATTGTCCCCAGGGCCCATTGTGATATCTGGGGGACCCCCTTGTTCCCAAGGCCCATCGTGACATCCTGGGGACCCACCCTTGTTCCCAGGGCCCATTGTGACATTCAGGGGACCCCCTTTGTCACTGGGGCCCATTGTGACACCATGGAGACCCCCGCTTGTCCTCAGGGTCCATTGTGACATCCTGGGCACCCCCCATTTTCCCCAGGACCCATTGTGACATCCTGGCCATGCCCTTGCTCCCAGGGCCCGTTGTGGCACCATGGGGATTCCCCCTTTGTCCCCAGGGCCCATTGTGACTTTCAGGGGACCCCCCTTTGTCCCCAGGGCCCATTGTAGCACCATGGGGACCCCCTTTGACCCCAGGGCCCATTGTGGCACCATGGCAACCCCTTTTGTCCCCAGGGCCCATTGTGACATTCTTGGACCCCACTTTGTCCCCAGGGCCTATTGTGACACCATGGGGACCCCTCCTTGTCACTGGGGACCCATTGTGACACCATGGGGACCCCCCCTTGTCCTCAGGACTCATTCTCACATCCTGGACACCCCCCATTGTCCCCAGGGCCCATTTTGACATCCACTGCACCCCCTTGTCCCCAGGGCCCATTGTGACATTCAGGGGACCCCTCTTTGTCCCCAGGGCCCATTGTGACATCCTGGGGACCCCCCCTTGTCCCCAGGGCCCATTGTGACGTCCCAGAACCCCCCATTGTCCCCAGGGCCCATTGTCACATCCTCGGCAGCCCCTTGTCCCCAGGGCCCATTGTGACATTCAGGGGACCCCTCTTTGTCCCCAGGGCCCATTGTGACATCCTGGGGACCCCCCCTTGTCCCCAGGGCCCATTGTGGCACCATGGGGAACCCCTTTGTCACTGGGGGCCATTGTGACATTCCAGGATTCCACTTTGTCCCCGGGGCTCGTTCTGACACCTTGGGGACTCCCATTGTCCCCAGGGCCCATTTGGACATCTGGGGGACGCCCTTGTCCCCAGGACCCATCGTGGCACCGTGGGGACCCTCCTTGTCACTTGGGCCCATTGTGACACCATGGGGACCCCCCCTTTGTCCCCAGTGCCCATTGTGACATCCTGCGGACCCCCCTTTGTCCCCAGGGCGCATTGTGACATTCAGGGGACCCACAATTGTCCTCGGGGCCCATTGTGACGTCCCAGGACCCCCCATTGTCCCCTGGGCCCATTGTAACATCCTCGGCACCCCCTTGTCCCCAGGGCCCATTGTGACATTCAGGGGACCCCTCTTTGTCCCCAGGGCCCATTGTGACATCCTGGGGACCCCCCTTGTCCCCAGGGCCCATTGTGACGTCCCAGGACCCGCCATTGTCCCCAGGGCCCATTGTGACATCCTGGGGATCCCTCCTTGTCCCCAGGGCCCATTGTGACGTCCCAGGACCCCCCATTGTCCCCAGGGCCCATTGTGACATTCAGGGGCCCCCGTTTGTCACTGGGGCCCATTGTGACATCCCAGGACCCCACATTGTCCCCAGGGCCCATTGTGACATTCTGGGGACCCCCCCTTTGTCCCCAGTGCCCATTTGGACATCCTGCGGACCCCCCTTTGCCCCCAGGGCCCATTTTGACATTCAGGGGACCCACCATTGTCCCCAGGGCCCATTGTGACATCCTGGGGATCCGTCCTTGTCCCCAGGGCCCATTGTGACGTCCCAGGACCCCCCATTGTCCCCAGGACCTATTGTGACATTCAGGGGACCCCCTTTGTCACTGGGGCCCATTGTGACACCATGGAGACCCCCGCTTGTCCTCAGGGTCCATTGTTACATCCTGGGGACCCCCTTGTCCCCAGGACCCATTATGACACCATGGGGACCCTCCTTGGCACTGGGGACCCATTGTGACACCATGGGGACCCCCCCTTGTCCTCAGGGCCCATTGTGACATCCTGGGCATCCCCCTTTGTCCCCCGGGACCATTGTAACACCGTGGGGACCCCCTTTGTCCCCAGGGCCCATTGTGACACTGTGGGGAACCCCCTTGTCCCCAGGGCCTATTGTTTCGTCCCAGGACCCCCCATTGTCCCCAGGGCCCATTGTGACACCTTCGGGACCCCCTTGTCACTGGAGACCCATTGTGACAGCATGGGGACCACTCCTTGTCCTCAGGGCCTATTTTGAACATCCTGGGGAACCTCCATTGTCCGCAGAGCCCATTGTGAGTTCCTGGAGACCCCCTTGTCCCCAGGTCCCATTGTGACATCCTGGGGAGCCTCTTTGTCCCCAGGGCCCATTGTGACATCCTGGGGACCTCCTTGTCCCCAGGACCCATCCTGGCACCGTGGAGACCTCCCTTGTTACTGGGGACCCATTGTGACACCATGGGGACCTCCCATTGTCCTCAGGGCCCATTGAGACATCCTGGGGACCCCCTTTGTCACTGGGGACCCATTGTGACATCCCAGGAACCCCATTTTCCCAAGGGCCCATTGTGACATCCTGGGGACCCCCCTTTGTCTCCAGGACATATTGTGACACCGTGGGGACCTCATTAGTCCCCAGGGCCCATTGTGACATCCTAGGGATCCCCTCTTGTCCCCAGGGCCCATTGTGACGTCCCAGGACCCCCCATTGTCCCCAGGGCCCATTGCGACATTCAGGGGACCCCACATTGTCCCCAGGGCCCATTGTGACATCCTGGGGACCCCACTTGTCCCCAGGACCCATTGTGACACTATGGGGACCCCCACCTGTGCCCAGGGCCCATTGTGACACCGTGGGTACCACCCTTGTCTGCAGGGCTCATTGTGACATCCCAGGACCCCCCATTGTCCCCAGGGCCCATTGTGACATCCTGGGGACGCTCTTTGTCCCCAGGGCCCATTGTGACATCCTGGGGACCCTCCTTGTCCCCAGATCCCATTGTGACATCCAGGGGACCCCCTTTGTCCCCAGGGCCCATTGTGGCACCATAGGGACCCCCTTTGTCACTGGGGCCCATTGTGACATCCCAGGACCCCCCCTGGTCCCCAGACCCCATTGTGACATCCTGGGGACCCCCTTTGTCCCAAGACTTCATTGTGACATCCTGGGGACCCCCCTTGTCCTCAGGGTCCATTGTGACAGCCCAGGACCTTACATTGTCCCCAGGGCCCATTGTGATATCTGGGGGACCCCCTTGTTCCCAAGGCCCATCGTGACATCCTGGGGACCCACCCTTGTTCCCAGGGCCCATTGTGACATTCAGGGGACCCCTCTTTGTCCCCAGGGCCCATTCTGACATCCAGGGGATCCCTCCTTGTCCCCAGGGCCCATTGTGACGTCCCAGGACCCCCCATTGTCCCCAGGACCTATTGTGACATTCAGGGGACCCCCTTTGTCACTGGGGCCCATTGTGACACCATGGAGACCCCCGCTTGTCCTCAGGGTCCATTGTGACATCCTGGGCACCCCCCATTTTCCCCAGGACCCATTGTGACATCCTGGCCATGCCCTTGCTCCCAGGGCCCGTTGTGGCACCATGGGGATTCCCCCTTTGTCCCCAGGGCCCATTGTGACTTTCAGGGGACCCCCCTTTGTCCCCAGGGCCCATTGTAGCACCATGGGGACCCCCTTTGACCCCAGGGCCCATTGTGGCACCATGGCAACCCCTTTTGTCCCCAGGGCCCATTGTGACATTCTTGGACCCCACTTTGTCCCCAGGGCCTATTGTGACACCATGGGGACCCCTCCTTGTCACTGGGGACCCATTGTGACACCATGGGGACCCCCCCTTGTCCTCAGGACTCATTCTCACATCCTGGACACCCCCCATTGTCCCCAGGGCCCATTTTGACATCCACTGCACCCCCTTGTCCCCAGGGCCCATTGTGACATTCAGGGGACCCCTCTTTGTCCCCAGGGCCCATTGTGACATCCTGGGGACCCCCCCTTGTCCCCAGGGCCCATTGTGACGTCCCAGAACCCCCCATTGTCCCCAGGGCCCATTGTCACATCCTCGGCAGCCCCTTGTCCCCAGGGCCCATTGTGACATTCAGGGGACCCCTCTTTGTCCCCAGGGCCCATTGTGACATCCTGGGGACCCCCCCTTGTCCCCAGGGCCCATTGTGGCACCATGGGGAACCCCTTTGTCACTGGGGGCCATTGTGACATTCCAGGATTCCACTTTGTCCCCGGGGCTCGTTCTGACACCTTGGGGACTCCCATTGTCCCCAGGGCCCATTTGGACATCTGGGGGACGCCCTTGTCCCCAGGACCCATCGTGGCACCGTGGGGACCCTCCTTGTCACTTGGGCCCATTGTGACACCATGGGGACCCCCCCTTTGTCCCCAGTGCCCATTGTGACATCCTGCGGACCCCCCTTTGTCCCCAGGGCGCATTGTGACATTCAGGGGACCCACAATTGTCCTCGGGGCCCATTGTGACGTCCCAGGACCCCCCATTGTCCCCTGGGCCCATTGTAACATCCTCGGCACCCCCTTGTCCCCAGGGCCCATTGTGACATTCAGGGGACCCCTCTTTGTCCCCAGGGCCCATTGTGACATCCTGGGGACCCCCCTTGTCCCCAGGGCCCATTGTGACGTCCCAGGACCCGCCATTGTCCCCAGGGCCCATTGTGACATCCTGGGGATCCCTCCTTGTCCCCAGGGCCCATTGTGACGTCCCAGGACCCCCCATTGTCCCCAGGGCCCATTGTGACATTCAGGGGCCCCCGTTTGTCACTGGGGCCCATTGTGACATCCCAGGACCCCACATTGTCCCCAGGGCCCATTGTGACATCCTGGGGACCCCCCCTTTGTCCCCAGTGCCCATTTGGACATCCTGCGGACCCCCCTTTGCCCCCAGGGCCCATTTTGACATTCAGGGGACCCACCATTGTCCCCAGGGCCCATTGTGACATCCTGGGGATCCGTCCTTGTCCCCAGGGCCCATTGTGACGTCCCAGGACCCCCCATTGTCCCCAGGACCTATTGTGACATTCAGGGGACCCCCTTTGTCACTGGGGCCCATTGTGACACCATGGAGACCCCCGCTTGTCCTCAGGGTCCATTGTTACATCCTGGGGACCCCCTTGTCCCCAGGACCCATTATGACACCATGGGGACCCTCCTTGGCACTGGGGACCCATTGTGACACCATGGGGACCCCCCCTTGTCCTCAGGGCCCATTGTGACATCCTGGGCATCCCCCTTTGTCCCCCGGGACCATTGTAACACCGTGGGGACCCCCTTTGTCCCCAGGGCCCATTGTGACACTGTGGGGAACCCCCTTGTCCCCAGGGCCTATTGTTTCGTCCCAGGACCCCCCATTGTCCCCAGGGCCCATTGTGACACCTTCGGGACCCCCTTGTCACTGGAGACCCATTGTGACAGCATGGGGACCACCCCTTGTCCTCAGGGCCTATTTTGAACATCGTGGGGAACCTCCATTGTCCCCAGAGCCCATTGTGAGTTCCTGGAGACCCCCTTGTCCCCAGGTCCCATTGTGACATCCTGGGGAGCCTCTTTGTCCCCAGGGCCCATTGTGACATCCTGGGGACCTCCTTGTCCCCAGGACCCATCCTGGCACCGTGGAGACCTCCCTTGTTACTGGGGACCCATTGTGACACCATGGGGACCTCCCATTGTCCTCAGGGCCCATTGAGACATCCTGGGGACCCCCTTTGTCACTGGGGACCCATGTTGACATCCAACGAACCCCATTTTCCCAAGGGCCCATTGTGACATCCTGGGGACCCCCCTTTGTCTCCAGGACATATTGTGACACCGTGGGGACCTCATTAGTCCCCAGGGCCCATTGTGACATCCTAGGGATCCCCTCTTGTCCCCAGGGCCCATTGTGACGTCCCAGGACCCCCCATTGTCCCCAGGGCCCATTGCGACATTCAGGGGACCCCACATTGTCCCCAGGGCCCATTGTGACATCCTGGGGACCCCACTTGTCCCCAGGACCCATTGTGACACTATGGGGACCCCCACCTGTGCCCAGGGCCCATTGTGACACCGTGGGTACCACCCTTGTCTGCAGGGCTCATTGTGACATCCCAGGACCCCCCATTGTCCCCAGGGCCCATTGTGACATCCTGGGGACGCTCTTTGTCCCCAGGGCCCATTGTGACATCCTGGGGACCCTCCTTGTCACTTGGGCCCATTGTGACATCCAGGGGACCCCCTTTGTCCCCAGGGCCCATTGTGGCACCATAGGGACCCCCTTTGTCACTGGGGCCCATTGTGACATCCCAGGACCCCCCCTGGTCCCCAGACCCCATTGTGACATCCTGGGGACCCCCTTTGTCCCAAGACTTCATTGTGACATCCTGGGGACCCCCCTTGTCCTCAGGGTCCATTGTGACAGCCCAGGACCTTACATTGTCCCCAGGGCCCATTGTGATATCTGGGGGACCCCCTTGTTCCCAAGGCCCATCGTGACATCCTGGGGACCCACCCTTGTTCCCAGGGCCCATTGTGACATTCAGGGGACCCCTCTTTGTCCCCAGGGCCCATTCTGACATCCAGGGGATCCCTCCTTGTCCCCAGGGCCCATTGTGACATCCCAGGACCCCCCCTAGTCCCCAGGGCCCATTGTGACATCCTCTGCACCCCCTTGTCCCCAGGGCCCATTGTGACATCCTGGGGACCCCCCCTTGTCCCCAGGGCCCATTGTGACGTCCCAGGAACCCCCATTGTCCCCAGGGCCCATTGTGACATCCTGGGGATCCCTCCTTGTCCCCAGGGCCCATTGTGACGTCCCAGGACCCCCCATTGTCCCCAGGACCTATTGTGACATTCAGGGGACCCCGTTTGTCACTGGGGCCCATTGTGACACCATGGAGACCCCCGCTTGTCCTCAGGGTCCATTGTGACATCCTGGGCACCCCCCATTTTCCCCAGGACCCATTGTGACATCCTGGCCACCCCCTTGCTCGCAGGGCCCGTTGTGGCACTATGGGGACACCCCCTTTGTCCCCAGGGCCCATTGTGACATCCTAGGACCCCCCTTTGTCCCCAGGGCCCATTGTGGCACCATGGGGACCCCCTTTGACCCCAGGGCCCATTGTGGCACCATGGCAACCCCTTTTGTCCCCAGGGCCCATTGTGACATTCTTGGACCCCACTTTGTCCCCAGGGCCTATTGTGACACCATGGGGACCCCTCCTTGTCCTCAGGACTCATTCTGACATCCTGGACACCCCCCATTGTCCCCAGGGCCCATTGTGACATCCACTGCACCCCCTTGTCCCCAGGTCCCATTGTGACGTCCCAGGATCCCCCATTGTCCCCAGGGCCCATTGTGACATCCTGGGGACCCCCCCTTGTCCCCAGGGCCCATTGTGACGTCCTGGGGACCCCCCCTTGTCCCCAGGGCCCATTGTGACGTCCCAGGATCCCCCCTTGTCCCCAGGGCCCATTGTGACAACGTGGGTACCACCCTTGTCCGCAGGGCTCATTGAGACATCCCAGGACCCCCCATTGTCCCCAGGGCCCATTGTGACATCCTGGGGACCCCGCTTTGTCCCCAGGGCCCATTCTGATACCGTGGGGACCCCCTTTGTCCCCAGGGCCCATTGTGACATCCTGGGGACCCTCCTTGTCCCCAGAGCCCATTGTGACATCCTGGGGACCCCATTTTCCCCAGGACCCATTGTGACACTATGGGTACCCCCCCTTGTCCCCAGGGCCAATTGTGACATCGCAGGACCCCCATTGGCCCCAGGGTGCATTTTGACATCCTGGGGATGCCCCCTTGTCACCGGGACCCATTGTGACGTCCCAGGACCCCCCATTGTGTCCAGGGCCCATTGTGACATCCTGGGGATCCCTGCTTGACCCCAGGGCCCATTGTGACGTCTTAGGATGCCCCGTTGTCCCCAGGGCCCATTGTGACATCCTGGGGACCCCCCCTTGTCCCCAGGGCCCATTGTGACATTCTGGGGATCCCTCCTTGTCCCCAGGGCCCATTGTGACGTCCCAGGACCCCCCACTGTCCTCAGGACCCATTGTAACATTCAGGGGACCCCCTTTGTCACTGGGGCCCATTGTGACATCCCAGGACCCCACATTGTCCCCAGGGCCCATTGTGACATCCTGGGGACCCCATTTTCCCCAGGACCCATTGTGACACTATGGGTACCCCCCCTTGTCCCCAGGGCCAATTGTGACGTCCCAGGACCCCCCATTGTTCCCAGGGCCCATTGTGATGTCCTTGGGAGACCCCTCTCTTCCCAGGGCTCATTGTGACTCTCAGGGGACCCCACCTTGTCCCCAGGACTGATTGTGACGTCCTAGGGCCCCTCTGTGTCCCCAGGGCCCATTGTGACGTTTCAGGACCCCCATTGTCCCCAGGGCCCATTGTGACATCCTCGGCACCCCCTTGTCCCCAGGGCCCATTGTGACATTCAGGGGACCCCTCTTTGTCCCCAGGGCCCATTGTGACATCCTGGGGACCCCCTCTTGTCCCCAGGGCCCATTGTGACGTCCCAGGACCCCCCATTGTCCCCAGGGCCCATTGTGACATCCTGGGGATCCCTCCTTGTCCCCAGGGCCCATTGTGACGTCCCAGGAACCCCCATTGTCCCCAGGGCCCATTGTGACATTCAGGGGACCCCCTTTGTCACTGGGGCCCATTGTGACATCCCAGGACCCCCCATTGTCCCCAGGGCCCATTGTGACATCCTGGGGACCCCCATGTCACTGGGGCCTATTGTGATGTCCCAGGACCCCCCATTGTCCCCAGGGCCCATTGTGACATCCTGGGGACCCCCATGTCACTGGGGCCCATTGTGATGTCCCAGGACCCCGCATTGTCCCCAGAGCCCATTGTGACATCCTGGAGACCCCCTTTGTCTCCAGGGCCCATTGTGACGTCCCAGGACCCCCCATTGTCCCCAGGGTCCATTGTTACATCCTGGGGACCCCCTTGTCCCCAGGACCCATCCTGGCACTGTGGAGACCTCCCTTGTCACTGGGGACCCATTGTGACACCATGGGGACCTCCCATTGTCCTCAGGGCCCATTGAGACATCCTGGGGACCCCCTTTGTCACTGGGGACCCATGTTGACATCCAACGAACCCCATTTTCCCAAGGGCCCATTGTGACATCCTGGGGACCCCCCTTTGTCTCCAGGACATATTGTGACACCGTGGGGACCTCATTAGTCCCCAGGGCCCATTGTGACATCCTAGGGATCCCCTCTTGTCCCCAGGGCCCATTGTGACATTCACGGGACCCCCCTTTGTCCCCAGGGCCCATTGTGACATTCAGGGGACCACACATTGTCCCCAGGGCCCATTGTGACATCCTGGGGACCCCACTTGTCCCCAGGACCCATTGTGACACTATGGGGACCCCCACCTGTGCCCAGGGCCCATTGTGACACCGTGGGTACCACCCTTGTCTGCAGGGCTCATTGTGACATCCCAGGACCCCCCATTGTCCCCAGGGCCCATTGTGACATTCAGGGGACCCCCCTTTGTCCCCAGGGCCCATTCTGATACCGTGGGGACCCCCTTTGTCCCCAGGGCCCATTGTCACATGCTGGGGACGCTCTTTGTCCCCAGGGCCCATTGTGACATCCTGGGGACCCTCCTTGTCCCCAGGACCCATTGTGACACTATGGGGACCCCCACCTGTGCCCAGGGCCCATTGTGGCACCATAGGGACCCCCTTTGTCACTAGGGCCCATTGTGACATCCCAGGACCCCCCCTAGTCCCCAGGGCCCATTGTGACATCTTGGGGACGCTCTTTGTCCCCAGGGCCCATTGTGACATCCTGGGGACCCTCCTTGTCCCCAGATCCCATTGTGACATCCAGGGGACCCCCTTTGTCCCCAGGGCCCATTGTGGCACCATAGGGACCCCCTTTGTCACTGGGGCCCATTGTGACATCCCAGGACCCCCCCGGTCCCCAGGCCCCATTGTGACATCCTGGGGACCCCCTTTGTCCCAAGACTTCATTGTGACATCCTGGGGACCCCCCTTGTCCTCAGGGTCCATTGTGACAGCCCAGGACCTTACATTGTCCCCAGGGCCCATTGTGATATCTGGGGGACCCCCTTGTTCCCAAGGCCCATCGTGACATCCTGGGGACCCACCCTTGTTCCCAGGGCCCATTGTGACATTCAGGGGACCCCTCTTTGTCCCCAGGGCCCATTCTGACATCCAGGGGATCCCTCCTTGTCCCCAGGGCCCATTGTGACGTCCCAGGACCCCCCATTGTCCCCAGGACCTATTGTGACATTCAGGGGACCCCCTTTGTCACTGGGGCCCATTGTGACACCATGGAGACCCCCGCTTGTCCTCAGGGTCCATTGTGACATCCTGGGCACCCCCCATTTTCCCCAGGACCCATTGTGACATCCTGGCCATGCCCTTGCTCCCAGGGCCCGTTGTGGCACCATGGGGATTCCCCCTTTGTCCCCAGGGCCCATTGTGACTTTCAGGGGACCCCCCTTTGTCCCCAGGGCCCATTGTAGCACCATGGGGACCCCCTTTGACCCCAGGGCCCATTGTGGCACCATGGCAACCCCTTTTGTCCCCAGGGCCCATTGTGACATTCTTGGACCCCACTTTGTCCCCAGGGCCTATTGTGACACCATGGGGACCCCTCCTTGTCACTGGGGACCCATTGTGACACCATGGGGACCCCCCCTTGTCCTCAGGACTCATTCTCACATCCTGGACACCCCCCATTGTCCCCAGGGCCCATTTTGACATCCACTGCACCCCCTTGTCCCCAGGGCCCATTGTGACATTCAGGGGACCCCTCTTTGTCCCCAGGGCCCATTGTGACATCCTGGGGACCCCCCCTTGTCCCCAGGGCCCATTGTGACGTCCCAGAACCCCCCATTGTCCCCAGGGCCCATTGTCACATCCTCGGCAGCCCCTTGTCCCCAGGGCCCATTGTGACATTCAGGGGACCCCTCTTTGTCCCCAGGGCCCATTGTGACATCCTGGGGACCCCCCCTTGTCCCCAGGGCCCATTGTGGCACCATGGGGAACCCCTTTGTCACTGGGGGCCATTGTGACATTCCAGGATTCCACTTTGTCCCCGGGGCTCGTTCTGACACCTTGGGGACTCCCATTGTCCCCAGGGCCCATTTGGACATCTGGGGGACGCCCTTGTCCCCAGGACCCATCGTGGCACCGTGGGGACCCTCCTTGTCACTTGGGCCCATTGTGACACCATGGGGACCCCCCCTTTGTCCCCAGTGCCCATTGTGACATCCTGCGGACCCCCCTTTGTCCCCAGGGCGCATTGTGACATTCAGGGGACCCACAATTGTCCTCGGGGCCCATTGTGACGTCCCAGGACCCCCCATTGTCCCCTGGGCCCATTGTAACATCCTCGGCACCCCCTTGTCCCCAGGGCCCATTGTGACATTCAGGGGACCCCTCTTTGTCCCCAGGGCCCATTGTGACATCCTGGGGACCCCCCTTGTCCCCAGGGCCCATTGTGACGTCCCAGGACCCGCCATTGTCCCCAGGGCCCATTGTGACATCCTGGGGATCCCTCCTTGTCCCCAGGGCCCATTGTGACGTCCCAGGACCCCCCATTGTCCCCAGGGCCCATTGTGACATTCAGGGGCCCCCGTTTGTCACTGGGGCCCATTGTGACATCCCAGGACCCCACATTGTCTCCAGGGCCCATTGTGACATCCTGGGGACCCCCCCTTTGTCCCCAGTGCCCATTTGGACATCCTGCGGACCCCCCTTTGTCCCCAGGGCCCATTTTGACATTCAGGGGACCCACCATTGTCCCCAGGGCCCATTGTGACATCCTGGGGATCCGTCCTTGTCCCCAGGGCCCATTGTGACGTCCCAGGACCCCCCATTGTCCCCAGGACCTATTGTGACATTCAGGGGACCCCCTTTGTCACTGGGGCCCATTGTGACACCATGGAGACCCCCGCTTGTCCTCAGGGTCCATTGTTACATCCTGGGGACCCCCTTGTCCCCAGGACCCATTATGACACCATGGGGACCCTCCTTGGCACTGGGGACCCATTGTGACACCATGGGGACCCCCCCTTGTCCTCAGGGCCCATTGTGACATCCTGGGCATCCCCCTTTGTCCCCCGGGACCATTGTAACACCGTGGGGACCCCCTTTGTCCCCAGGGCCCATTGTGACACTGTGGGGAACCCCCTTGTCCCCAGGGCCTATTGTTTCGTCCCAGGACCCCCCATTGTCCCCAGGGCCCATTGTGACACCTTCGGGACCCCCTTGTCACTGGAGACCCATTGTGACAGCATGGGGACCACCCCTTGTCCTCAGGGCCTATTTTGAACATCGTGGGGAACCTCCATTGTCCCCAGAGCCCATTGTGAGTTCCTGGAGACCCCCTTGTCCCCAGGTCCCATTGTGACATCCTGGGGAGCCTCTTTGTCCCCAGGGCCCATTGTGACACCTTCGGGACCCCCTTGTCACTGGAGACCCATTGTGACAGCATGGGGACCACCCCTTGTCCTCAGGGCCTATTTTGAACATCCTGGGGAACCTCCATTGTCCCCAGAGCCCATTGTGAGTTCCTGGAGACCCCCTTGTCCCCAGGTCCCATTGTGACATCCTGGGGAGCCTCTTTGTCCCCAGGGCCCATTGTGACATCCTGGGGACCTCCTTGTCCCCAGGACCCATCCTGGCACCGTGGAGACCTCCCTTGTCACTGGGGACCCATTGTGACACCATGGGGACCTCCCATTGTCCTCAGGGCCCATTGAGACATCCTGGGGACCCCCTTTGTCACTGGGGACCCATTGTGACATCCAACGAACCCCATTTTCCCAAGGGCCCATTGTGACATCCTGGGGACCCCCCTTTGTCTCCAGGACATATTGTGACACCGTGGGGACCTCATTAGTCCCCAGGGCCCATTGTGACATCCTAGGGATCCCCTCTTGTCCCCAGGGCCCATTGTGACGTCCCAGGACCCCCCATTGTCCCCAGGGCCCATTGCGACATTCAGGGGACCCCACATTGTCCCCAGGGCCCATTGTGACATCCTGGGGACCCCACTTGTCCCCAGGACCCATTGTGACACTATGGGGACCCCCACCTGTGCCCAGGGCCCATTGTGACACCGTGGGTACCACCCTTGTCTGCAGGGCTCATTGTGACATCCCAGGACCCCCCATTGTCCCCAGGGCCCATTGTGACATCCTGGGGACGCTCTTTGTCCCCAGGGCCCATTGTGACATCCTGGGGACCCTCCTTGTCCCCAGATCCCATTGTGACATCCAGGGGACCCCCTTTGTCCCCAGGGCCCATTGTGGCACCATAGGGACCCCCTTTGTCACTGGGGCCCATTGTGACATCCCAGGACCCCCCCTGGTCCCCAGACCCCATTGTGACATCCTGGGGACCCCCTTTGTCCCAAGACTTCATTGTGACATCCTGGGGACCCCCCTTGTCCTCAGGGTCCATTGTGACAGCCCAGGACCTTACATTGTCCCCAGGGCCCATTGTGATATCTGGGGGACCCCCTTGTTCCCAAGGCCCATCGTGACATCCTGGGGACCCACCCTTGTTCCCAGGGCCCATTGTGACATTCAGGGGACCCCCTTTGTCACTGGGGCCCATTGTGACACCATGGAGACCCCCGCTTGTCCTCAGGGTCCATTGTGACATCCTGGGCACCCCCCATTTTCCCCAGGACCCATTGTGACATCCTGGCCATGCCCTTGCTCCCAGGGCCCGTTGTGGCACCATGGGGATTCCCCCTTTGTCCCCAGGGCCCATTGTGACTTTCAGGGGACCCCCCTTTGTCCCCAGGGCCCATTGTAGCACCATGGGGACCCCCTTTGACCCCAGGGCCCATTGTGGCACCATGGCAACCCCTTTTGTCCCCAGGGCCCATTGTGACATTCTTGGACCCCACTTTGTCCCCAGGGCCTATTGTGACACCATGGGGACCCCTCCTTGTCACTGGGGACCCATTGTGACACCATGGGGACCCCCCCTTGTCCTCAGGACTCATTCTCACATCCTGGACACCCCCCATTGTCCCCAGGGCCCATTTTGACATCCACTGCACCCCCTTGTCCCCAGGGCCCATTGTGACATTCAGGGGACCCCTCTTTGTCCCCAGGGCCCATTGTGACATCCTGGGGACCCCCCCTTGTCCCCAGGGCCCATTGTGACGTCCCAGAACCCCCCATTGTCCCCAGGGCCCATTGTCACATCCTCGGCAGCCCCTTGTCCCCAGGGCCCATTGTGACATTCAGGGGACCCCTCTTTGTCCCCAGGGCCCATTGTGACATCCTGGGGACCCCCCCTTGTCCCCAGGGCCCATTGTGGCACCATGGGGAACCCCTTTGTCACTGGGGGCCATTGTGACATTCCAGGATTCCACTTTGTCCCCGGGGCTCGTTCTGACACCTTGGGGACTCCCATTGTCCCCAGGGCCCATTTGGACATCTGGGGGACGCCCTTGTCCCCAGGACCCATCGTGGCACCGTGGGGACCCTCCTTGTCACTTGGGCCCATTGTGACACCATGGGGACCCCCCCTTTGTCCCCAGTGCCCATTGTGACATCCTGCGGACCCCCCTTTGTCCCCAGGGCGCATTGTGACATTCAGGGGACCCACAATTGTCCTCGGGGCCCATTGTGACGTCCCAGGACCCCCCATTGTCCCCTGGGCCCATTGTAACATCCTCGGCACCCCCTTGTCCCCAGGGCCCATTGTGACATTCAGGGGACCCCTCTTTGTCCCCAGGGCCCATTGTGACATCCTGGGGACCCCCCTTGTCCCCAGGGCCCATTGTGACGTCCCAGGACCCGCCATTGTCCCCAGGGCCCATTGTGACATCCTGGGGATCCCTCCTTGTCCCCAGGGCCCATTGTGACGTCCCAGGACCCCCCATTGTCCCCAGGGCCCATTGTGACATTCAGGGGCCCCCGTTTGTCACTGGGGCCCATTGTGACATCCCAGGACCCCACATTGTCCCCAGGGCCCATTGTGACATTCTGGGGACCCCCCCTTTGTCCCCAGTGCCCATTTGGACATCCTGCGGACCCCCCTTTGCCCCCAGGGCCCATTTTGACATTCAGGGGACCCACCATTGTCCCCAGGGCCCATTGTGACATCCTGGGGATCCGTCCTTGTCCCCAGGGCCCATTGTGACGTCCCAGGACCCCCCATTGTCCCCAGGACCTATTGTGACATTCAGGGGACCCCCTTTGTCACTGGGGCCCATTGTGACACCATGGAGACCCCCGCTTGTCCTCAGGGTCCATTGTTACATCCT
Source organism: Patagioenas fasciata (assembly GCF_037038585.1). Taxonomy (NCBI): domain Eukaryota; kingdom Metazoa; phylum Chordata; class Aves; order Columbiformes; family Columbidae; genus Patagioenas; species Patagioenas fasciata. Next base: position 985,368 of record NC_092543.1, read on the forward strand.
GGGGACCCCCTTGTCCCCAGGACCCATTATGACACCATGGGGACCCTCCTTGGCACTGGGGACCCATTGTGACACCATGGGGACCCCCCCTTGTCCTCAGGGCCCATTGTGACATCCTGGGCATCCCCCTTTGTCCCCCGGGACCATTGTAACACCGTGGGGACCCCCTTTGTCCCCAGGGCCCATTGTGACACTGTGGGGAACCCCCTTGTCCCCAGGGCCTATTGTTTCGTCCCAGGACCCCCCATTGTCCCCAGGGCCCATTGTGACACCTTCGGGACCCCCTTGTCACTGGAGACCCATTGTGACAGCATGGGGACCACCCCTTGTCCTCAGGGCCTATTTTGAACATCCTGGGGAACCTCCATTGTCCGCAGAGCCCATTGTGAGTTCCTGGAGACCCCCTTGTCCCCAGGTCCCATTGTGACATCCTGGGGAGCCTCTTTGTCCCCAGGGCCCATTGTGACATCCTGGGGACCTCCTTGTCCCCAGGACCCATCCTGGCACCGTGGAGACCTCCCTTGTTACTGGGGACCCATTGTGACACCATGGGGACCTCCCATTGTCCTCAGGGCCCATTGAGACATCCTGGGGACCCCCTTTGTCACTGGGGACCCATTGTGACATCCCAGGAACCCCATTTTCCCAAGGGCCCATTGTGACATCCTGGGGACCCCCCTTTGTCTCCAGGACATATTGTGACACCGTGGGGACCTCATTAGTCCCCAGGGCCCATTGTGACATCCTAGGGATCCCCTCTTGTCCCCAGGGCCCATTGTGACGTCCCAGGACCCCCCATTGTCCCCAGGGCCCATTGCGACATTCAGGGGACCCCACATTGTCCCCAGGGCCCATTGTGACATCCTGGGGACCCCACTTGTCCCCAGGACCCATTGTGACACTATGGGGACCCCCACCTGTGCCCAGGGCCCATTGTGACACCGTGGGTACCACCCTTGTCTGCAGGGCTCATTGTGACATCCCAGGACCCCCCATTGTCCCCAGGGCCCATTTTGACATCTGGGGGACGCCCTTGTCCCCAGGACCCATCGTGGCACCGTGGGGACCCTCCTTGTCACTTGGGCCCATTGTGACACCATGGGGATCCCCCCTTTGTCCCCAGTGTCCATTGTGACATCCTGCGGACCCCCTTTGTCCCCAGGGCGCATTGTGACATTCAGGGGACCCACAATTGTCCTCCGGGCCCATTTTGACGTCCCAGGACCCCCCATTGTCCCCTGGGCCCATTGTAACATCCTCGGCACCCCCTTGTCCCCAGGGCCCATTGTGACATTCAGGGGACCCCTCTTTGTCCCCAGGGCCCATTGTGACATCCTGGGGACCCCCCTTGTCCCCAGGGCCCATTGTGACGTCCCAGGACCCGCCATTGTCCCCAGGGCCCATTGTGACATCCTGGGGATCCCTCCTTGTCCCCAGGGCCCATTGTGACGTCCCAGGACCCCCCATTGTCCCCAGGGCCCATTGTGACATTCAGGGGCCCCCGTTTGTCACTGGGGCCCATTGTGACATCCCAGGACCCCACATTGTCCCCAGGGCCCATTGTGACATCCTGGGGACCCCCCCTTTGTCCCCAGGGCCCATTTGGACATCCTGCGGACCCCCCTTTGCCCCCAGGGCCCATTTTGACATTCAGGGGACCCACCATTGTCCCCAGGGCCCATTGTGACATCCTGGGGATCCGTCCTTGTCCCCAGGGCCCATTGTGACGTCCCAGGACCCCCCATTGTCCCCAGGACCTGTTGTGACATTCAGGGGACCCCCTTTGTCACTGGGGCCCATTGTGACACCATGGAGACCCCCGCTTGTCCTCAGGGTCCATTGTGACATCCTGGGCACCCCCCATTTTCTCCAGGACCCATTGTGACATCCTGGTCACCCCCTTGCTCCCAGGGCCCGTTGTGGCACCATGGGGACACCCGCTTTGTCCCCAGGGCCCATTGTGGCACCATGGCAACCCCTTTTGTCCCCAGGGCCCATTGTGACATTCTAGGACCCCACTTTGTCCCCAGGGCCCATTGTGACACCATGGGGACCCCTCCTTGTCACTTGGGACCCCTTGTGACACCATGGGGACCCCCCCTTGTCCTCAGGACTCATTCTCACATCCTGGACACCCCCCATTGTCCCCAGGGCCCATTGTGACATCCACTGCACCCCCTTGTCCCCAGGGCCCATTGTGACATTCAGGGGACCCCTCTTTGTCCCCAGGGCCCATTGTGACATCCTGGGGACCCCCCATTGTCCCCAGGGCCCATTGTGACGTCCCAGGACCCCCCATTGTCCCCAGGGCCCATTGTGACATCCTGTGGATCCCTCCTTGTCCCCAGGGCCCATTGTGACGTTTCAGGACCCCCCATTTTCCCCAGGACCCATTGTGAAATTCGGGGGACCCCAACTTGTCCCCAGGGCCCATTCTGATATCCTGGGGACACTCTTTGTCCCCAGGGCCCATTGTGACATCCCAGGACCCCCTTTGTCCCTGTCGAGGGTTAGGATTGCGGGGTGACAATCAAACCCTGGCAGATGTGTTGTCAACGTCCTCTTCCCCCCCAATTCCCCCTTTTTCCCCTCCCTCTCCCCCCTTCCCACTCAGCACAGGCGATTGGGAGGGGAAGAAGCACAGAGGGGAGAGAGTTGGAAAAGTTCAAGATGTTTTACTGATGCTACTGATGAGAACAGAGAAAATAATACAAATATACAAAACCAATCTTGTAAGTCTGAGCAACTGCAGAGCCAGCACCCAAAGTCCTGGATCAGACTCTGCAGCCAACCGGAGCTGGATTCAGTCTCTCACTGGCCTCCGTTCGCAGGGACGACCAGCAAGGTCCTCTCCTGATGTCGGCCATGAGGAAAAAAGGGAGAAAGGGAAAAGGGGCGAGATCCTCGTGATCTCCCACTTTTATATGAAGTATTCACGTGAATGGAATGTTATTCACCGTTGGTCAGTCTCTTGATCACCAGTTTCTCGTTGCCCCTCTCGCGAGATGTCCATCTGTGCTTGTCAATAAGTTTCCATTCCATTGCTGGGTTTAACCAAAACATGTGTCTGGTTCTCCAGGAAAATGCAGCTGACATGAAGGCTTTGGCTGACAGGCAAATTCACTAAAAGAGAAACTTGTTTTTAACAAAACCAGGACATTCCACCCCTTATCATGTGACATTCACTGAATACTTAAACCTTATCAATACAATCTATCAATACAATCTAATTAATCACTACTACTATATATATATACATATGTACATATATACACAGGAGTAATTAATCAGTGGACCATCCTTTGAAAAGTTCATTAAGTTCATTTTGTCACCACAGTCTCCCAGGGCAGGGAAAATGGTCCAAGTGCATCTCATGACCCCTGTTGGTGGGTTAAGGACACCAACTTCCAAGAAGGTGTCGGGCGCCACTCGAAGAAGCCAGCGCTGGTTTCATCACCATTGTCTTGATCTGAAAGACACTTATTAAACATTGTTAGTGTGGCAATTCACATCGTACAGTTCAGCATTGCACATTTTCACCTAAAATCAAATCCCCTTGAGGTGCACACCGAACTTCTCCATCCTTAAGCATCACCCACCAGGTGCTGCCAGGTCCCTGGGCAAAAACAATCCCACGAATAGGTTTGCCTGTGCCTGAGGCAGGAGGAACCCAGACTGCCTTTCCTAAGATATTTTTCATGTGTACTACAGGGACTCTATCTCCTTCCACAGTCCATAGAATTTCTGATTGGGCAGGCCCGGCTCGATTGGTTGATCCCCTGGTGTTGACCAACCAAGTGGCTTTTGCTAAATGTGAATCCCAGTTTTTAAAGGCTCCACCACCAAGTGCCTTTAGTGTAGTTTTTAACAAACCAGTGTACCTTTCAATTTTCCCAGAGGCTGGTGCATGATATGGAATATGATACACCCACTCAATACCATGTTCTTTGGCCCAATTGTCTATAATACTGGTTTTGAAATGAGTACCATAGTCTGATTCAATTCTTTCTGGTGTACCGTGCCTCCAAAGGACTTGCTTCTCAAGGCCCAAGATGGTATTTCGGGCTGTAGCAGGAGGTACGGCAGATGTTTCCAACCATCCAGTGGTTGCTTCCACCATTGTAAGTACATAACGCTTACCTTGACGTGTTTGTGGAAGTGTAATATAATCAATCTGCCAAGCTTCTCCATACTTACACTTTAACCATCGCCCCCCATACCATACAGGTTTTAACCGTTTTGCTTGTTTGATTTCGGCGCAAGTTTCACATTCATGAATAACCTGTGAAACAGTGTCCATAGTTAAATCCACCCCTCGATCACGAGCCCATTTTCATGTTGCATCTCTACCTTGATGCCCTGAAGCACCATGGGCCCACCGAGCTAGGAAAAGTTCACCTTTATGTTGCCAGTCCAAGTCCACCTCAGCTACTTTAATCTTAGCAGCTTGATCCGCTTGTTGGTTGTTTCGATGTTCCTCGGTGGCTCGACTTTTAGGCACATGAGCATCTACATGACCAACTTCCCCAGGCAGGCTCTCCAGCCGAGCAGCAATGTCTTGCCACAGCGTGGTTCCCAATGGTTTCACCTCTGCGCTGCCAGTTGCTTTTCTTCCATTGCCGTAGCCACCCCCACAAGGCATTTGCTCCCATCCATGAGTCAGTATAGAGACAAAGCATTGGCCACTTCTCTCGTTCGGCAATGTCCAAAGCCAGCTGGATGGCTTTCACTGCTGCAAACTGACTGGATTCACCTTGTCCTTCAGTGGCTTCTGTAACTTGTCGTGTGGGACTCCACACAGCAGCTTTCACCTTCGATGTTTTCCTACAGACGACAGGATCCACCTGTGAACAGTGCACACTGCTTATCAGTCTCTGAAAGCGGATTATATGGTGGTGCTTCTTCAGCACGTTTTACTTCCTCCTCATCTGCAGACATCCCAAAGTCTTTGCTTTCTGGCCAGTCTGTAATCACTTCCAAGATCCCTGGACGGTTGGGACTTCCAATTCGAGCTCATTGCGTGATCAGTGCAATCCATTTACTCCATGTAACTTCGGCTGCATGATGTGGAGAGGGAACCGTCCCTTTGCACACCCAGCTCAGCACCGGCAGTCGAGGTGCAGGAGGAGCTGTGCTTCAGTGCCGATCACTTCTGAAGCAGCTCGAACTCCTTCATATGCTGCCAGTCTCTCCTTTTCAGTTGCAGTACAGTTGGCCTCATATCCTTTGTATCCTCGACTCCAAAAACCTAAGGGTCGACCTCGGGTTTCTCCTGGTGCTTTCTGCCAGAGGCTCCAGGTAAGTCCATTATCTCCGGCTGCGGTGTAGAGCACATTTTTAACATCTGGTCCAGTTCGGACTGGTCCCAGGGCCACCGCATGAGTTATCTCACGCTTCATTTGTTCAAAGGCTTGGCGTTGTTCAGGGCCCCACTCAAATTGGTTCTTTTTACGAGTCACTCGATAGAGAGGGCTCACAATGTGGCTGTAGTCAGGAATGTGCATTCTCCAAAAACCTACAACGCCCAAGAAAGTCTGTGTCTCCTTTTTATTAGTAGGTGGAGACATTGCTGTAGTTTTGTTGATCACATCCACTGGGATCTGACGACGGCCATCTTGCCATTTTACTCCTAAAAACTGGATCTCCCGTGCATGTCCCTTGACCTTGCTTCGTTTTATGGCAAAACCAGCATCCCAAATAATCTGAATTATTCTCTCACCTTTTTTGAAGACTTCTTTCGCTGTGTCGCCCCATACGATGATGTCATCAATGTATTGCAAGTGTTCTGGAGCTTCACCTTGCTCCAGCGTGGTCTGGATCAGCCCATGGCAGATGGTAGCACTGTGGTCCCTGGGGTCATTGGTTGGGTCATGGAGTCACTGGTTGGGTGATGGGGTCATTAGTTGAATAATGGGGTCATTGGTTGAATGATGGGGTCATTGGTTGGGTCATGGGGTCACTGATTGGGTGATGGGGTCATTGGTTGAATGATGGGGTCATTGGTTGGGTTGTGGAGTCACTGATTGGGTGATGGGGTCATTGGTTGGGTTCAGGATTGGTTGGTTGGATGATGATGATGATGGTTGGATGATGATGGTGGTTGGATGATGATGGTGGTGGTTGGATGATGATGGTGGTGGTTGGATGATGATGGTGGTTGGATGATGATGGTGCTCTATGCCAAGGATGCACGGAGCATCTGGGCCAGTCACAAGAGGATGCTTTTGGATATTGGGGTGCAGGGCTTTGGTGTGAAGGTTCGGGAGACAGACTTTTGGGTGCAGGGATTTGGGCACCAAGAGTTCTGGGTGCAGCATTTGGGTCTGCAGGGTTCAGGTGTTCAGGACCTGGGGGTGCAGGACTTGTGGGCTGGAGGATTTGAGGGTGCAGGGATTTGGGGTGAGGGATTTCAGGGTGCCAGTTATGGGGGGGAAGGATCTGGGGTACAGGTTTTGGGGGTGCAGGGTTAAGGGGTTTAGGATTTTGGGGTGCACAGTTTAGGGTGCACGTTCTGGGCATGTATGATTTGAGAGTGCAGGGCTTTGGGGTACAGGATTTGGGGTGCAGGGTTTTGGGGTCAGGATCTGGGGGTGCAGGATGTTGGGGAGAAGGATTTGGGGGTGCAGCATTTTGAAGTGCAGGGTTTGGAGGAGGGAGGTTTTGGGGGTGAAGGATTTGGTGGTGCTGGTTTTGGGGGTGCAGTGTTAAGGGCGTGGAAGATTAGTGGTGCAGGATTTGTGGGGGTTCAGGATTTGGGGGTGCAGGGTATGGGAGGGAAGGATCTGGGGTTGCAGGATTTGGGGGTGCACTGTTGGGGGTGCAGGGTTTAGAAGTCAGGTCTAAGAGTGCAGCGTTTGGGGTGCAGGGGCTTGGGGGGAAATTTAAGGTTGCAGAGTGTGGGGTGCACAGGACTGGGGCTCAGGATTTGGGGGTGCGGGGTTTCAGGGTTCAGGATTTGGAGGTGTGGAGTTTTGGGGTGCAGGGGATGGGGTGAAGGATTTGAGGCTGCAGGGTGGTGGGGGAAGGATTTGGGGGTGAGAGATTTGGGGTGCAGGATTTGGGGGTGCAGAGTTTTGGGAGGCAAGGATCTGGGGCTGCAGGACTTGGGGGTTCAGTGTTTAGGGCAGCACAATCTTGGGGTGCAGGGGTCTGCACTGAAGGGTTTGGTAGAGCAGGATACGCAGGTGCAGGACTTTTGGGTGAGGTTTGGGGGTGCAGGGTTCATGTGTTCAGGAACTGGGGGTGCAGGATTTGAGGGTGCAGGGCTCTGGGTGCAGAGTTTGGGAGTTCAGGGTTTGGGGTGCAGGGTTTTTGGCAGGAGGATCTGAGGGTGCAGGATCTGGGGGGCAGGATTTGGGGTTCAGCATTTTCAGTGCAGGTTTTGGGGGGACTTGATTTTAGGGTGCTCGCTTTGGGCTGCAGGATCTGGGTGCAGGATTTGGGGTTTCAGGGTTTAGGGTAACCGGAATTTGGGGTGCAGGGGCTTGGGGTGAAGAGGATGGTAGAGCAGGATTGGTGGGGGCAGGATCTAGGGTTCGGGGTTCAGGGATGCAGTGTTTTGAAGTGCGGGATCTGGGGTGCTTGATTTTGGGGTGCAGAGTCTTGCAGGAAGGATCTGGGGGTGCAGGGTTTAGGGTGCAGAATTTGGGTTTGTAGGGTTTTAGGGAGAAAGGCTTGGGGGTGCAGGTCTAGGGGGGTAAAATTTGGGGGCAAAGGGTTTGAAGGAGCAGGATTTGGGGTGCAGGATTTGGGGGTGCAGGGTTTGGGCGTGCAGTGTTAAGGTGGTGGAGGGTGCAGGGTTTGTGGTGAAGGTTTTGGGGTGCAGGATCTGGGGGTGCAGGATTTGGGAATGCGGCATCTGGGGTACCTGATTTGGGGTGCAGGATTTAGGGTGCAGGTTTTTGGGTTTCATGGTTTTGGGGCACAGGGCTGGGTGAGGCCAGATTTGGGGTGCAGGTCTGGGTGAGGGATCTGGGGGTGCAGGGTTTGGTAGTGCAGGAATTGAGGGTGCAGAGTTTGGGGGGCAGGGCTTGGGGGAGCAGGAGTTTGGGGTTCAGAACCTGTGGGTGCAGAGTTTGGGGTGCAGAACCCGTGGGTACCGGGTTTGGGGAGGCAGAATTGGGGGTGCAGGGTTTTGGGGTTCAGGACATGGGGTTGAGGATTTGGGGGTGCAAGGTTTGGAAGTGCATTGATTAGGGGGAAGGATTTAGGGTGGTGGGATTTGGGGGCACGGGGTTTGGGGGTCAGCATTTGGGGGTGCAAAGCTTAGGGGGCAGCGTTTTGAGTGCAAGTTGGGGGAGGACTTGATTTTAGGGTGCAGGGTTTGGGGTGCAAGTTTGGGGATGGCAGCATTTCGGGTATACAGTTTGGGGGTGCAGGGTTTTGGGGAGCAGTATCTGGGGGTACAGGATTATGGGATGTGCAGGGTTTGGGGGCGCAGGGTTCAGGGTTGCAGGGTTTGGTATCACAGGTTTGAGGGGTTCATGGCTTGGGAGGAAGGATTTGGGGGTGCAGAATTTAGGGGTGCACGTTTTAAGGGTGCAGAGCTTAGGGGGAAGAATCGGAGATGTAGGGGTTTTGGGGACATTATCTGGGGGTCAGGATTTGGGGTGCAGGGTTTTGAGGTGCAGGGTTCAGGTGTTCAGGGTTTGAGGGAAGGATCTGGAGGTGCAGGGCTTTGGAGTGGAGGATTTTGGAGTGCAGGGTTAGTTGGGATTTGGGGTTGCAGGGATTTGGGGTTCAGGGTTTGGTGGTGCATTGGTTTTGGGGGTGGAGGACTGGGGGACACAGGGTTTCAGGGTGCAGGATGTGGGGTGCAGGATTTGGGAGTGCAGAGTTGGGGGGCAGAATTTTTGGTGCAGGGCTTTGGGGTACAGGACTTGGGGGTGCAGGGGTTTGGGTGGGGAATTTGGGGTGCAGGGTGTTGAGGAAGGATCTGGGGGTGCATTGTTTGGGGGGCTGGATGAGGAGGTGCACGATTTAGGGCTGCAGAGCCTGGGGGGCAGGGGTTTGTTGGCAGAATGTGGGGGTGCGGGGTTCTGGGGTGCAGAGTTTGGGAGATCAGGGGTTTGGGGTGCAGGGGTTTGGGGGGAAATTTAACGTTGCGCAGTGTGGGTTGCATTGGTTTGGGGGTGAAGGATTTGGGGGTGCGGGGTTTGGGGGTCAGGATCTGGGGGTGAAAGGCAGTGGGGAAGGATCTGGGGGTGAGATATTTGGGGTGCAGGGTTTGGGATGCCAGGTTTGGGGGTGAAGGGTTTGGGGGCAAGGATCTGGGGTGCAGGATTAGGGCAATCAGGGCTGGGGGGATAAGTTTGTGTGGGGCAGAATTTCGGGGTGCAGGGTCTGGGTGGGCAGGATTTCGGGGGATCCGGGCTTGGGAGTGCAGGATTTTGGAGTACAGGGTTTGGGGGTGCAGGCTTGGGGAGGCAGAATTTGGGGGTGCAGGTTTGGAAGGGTCAGGACCTCGGGGGGCACAGTTTGGACAGCACAATGTGGGGTGCAGGATTTGGGAGAGAAGGATCTGGGGGGGCAGGGTTTGGGCTGAAGGGTTTGGTAGGGCAGGGGTTGGGGGGGCAGGATTTGCGGGTTCAGAACCTGAGGGTGCAGGGTATTGGGGAGCAGGATCTAGAAGGGCAGGGTTTGGGGGTGCAGGATTTTGGGGAGCAGAGTTTGGGGGTTCATGACGTGGGGATGGAGGAATTCGGGGCGCAGGGTTTGTGGGTGCAGGGTTCACATGTTTAGGACCTGGGGGTGCAGAATTTAGGTGTGCAGGGGTCTGGGGTGCTGGGTTTTGGGGTGCAGGATCAGGGGGTGCAAGGTTTGGAAGTGCAGGGTTTTGGGGCGCAGGGTTTGGGAAATCAAGGTTTGGGGTTCCAGGATTTGGGGGTGCAGTGTTAGGGGGTGAATGCTTTCGAGGGGCAGGGTTTGGGGGTGTATGAACTGGGGGTGAAGGGTTTCAGGGTGCAGGGCCAGGGGGAAGGATTTGGGGGGGCAGGGTTAGGTGGGATGTGGGGCTGCAGGGTTTAAGCGTGCAGGATTTTGGGGTGTAGGGGTTTGTAGTGCAAGGTTCGGTAGGGCAGGATTTGGGGGTGCAGGGCTTTGGGGTGAGGGATTTCAGGGTGCCGGGTTTGGGAGGGAAGGATCTGGGGGTACAGGTTTTGGGGCTTCGGGCTTTTAGGGTGCAACTTGTGGAGCACGGGGTTTCAGGGTGCAAGGTTCCGTGGTGTGGGGTTTGAGGGTGAAGGGTTTGGGGAGACAGAATTGGGGGTGCAGGGTTTGGGATTGCAGGGTGTGGGGGAAGGATCTGGGGGTGCAAGATTGGGGGTAGCAGGGTTTCGGGGAGCAGGGTTTCGGGGTCAGGCTTTAGGGGGACAGGGTTTGGGGGGCAGGGCTGGGAGGGATGATTTAGGGGTGCAGGGTTTAGGGCAGCAGGATCTTGGGGTGAAGGGTTGGGTAGGACAGGATTTGGGGTGCAGGATTTTAGGGTGCAACTTGTGGGGGCAGGATTTGGGGTACAGGAGGTTGGGGGTGCAGGGTTTGGGGTGTAGGATTTGGTGGAGCAGGGACTGGGGGTGAAGGTCTTGTGGAGGCAGAATTGGGGGTGCAGGTCTTGGGGAGGCAGAATTGGGGGTGCAGATTTTGGCTGTTCAGGACCTGGGGGTGCAGGATTTGGGGATGTAGGTTTTGGGGGGTAGATTTTGGGGTGCTGGGTTCGGCACCTGGGTCTGGAGGATTTGGGGGTGCAGGGTTAAGGGGTTTAGGATTTTGGGGTGCACAGTTTAGGGTGCACGTTCTGGGCATGTATGATTTGAGAGTGCAGGGCTTTGGGGTACAGGATTTGGGGTGCAGGGTTTTGGGGTCAGGATCTGGGGGTGCAGGGTGTTGGGGAGAAGGATTTGGGGGTGCAGCATTTTGAAGTGCAGGGTTTGGAGGAGGGAGGTTTTGGGGGTGAAGGATTTGGTGGTGCAGGTTTTGGGGGTGCAGTGTTAAGAGGGTGGAGGATTAGGGGTGCAGGATTTGGGGGTTCAGGATTTGGGGCTGCAGGGTATGGGAGGGAAGGATCTGGGGCTTCAGGATTTGGGGGTGCAGGGTTTAGAAGTCAGGTCTCAGAGTGCAGCGTTTGGGGTGCAGAGTGTGGGGTGCACAGGACTGGGGCACAGGATTTGGGGGTGCGGGGTTTCAGGGTTCAGGATTTGGAGGTGTGGGGTTTTGGGGTGCAGGGGATGGGGGTGAAGGATCTGAGGGTGTAGGGTGGTGGGGGAAGGATTTGGGGGTGAGAGATTTGGGGTGCAGGATTCTGGGGTGCTGTTTTTGGGGTACAGGATTTGGTGTTGCAGGGATGGGGTTGAAGGGCTTGGGTTTCCAGGCCTTTGAGGTGCAGGATTTGGAGGTGCAAGGTTTGGGAGGGAATTCTTTGGGGTGCAGGGTTTGGGGTTCCAGGAGGTGGGGGAAGGACCTTGGGGTGTAGGGTTTGGGGGTGCAGGGTTTTGGGGGAAGGATTTGGGGGTGCAGGGTTTTGAAGTGCAGCGTTTCAGGGGGACATGATTTTGGGGGTGCACATGTGGGGGTGCAGTGTTTGAGGGGTGCAGATTTTGTGAATGGAGGATTTTGGGGTGCTGGTTTTGGGGCTGCCTAATTTGGGGGTGCAGTGTTTGGGTGTTCAGGACCTGGGGGTGCTGCGTTTGGGAATGCAGGCTTTGGGGGTGCAGGGCTCAGGATTTGGGAGGGCAGGATTAGGGGGTGTAAGATTTCAGGGTTTAGGGGTGCAAAGTTTGGTAGGGCTGAATTTAGGGGTGTAGGATTTGGGGTGCAGGGTTTGGGGGTGCAGGGTTTGAGGGTGCAAGGTTTGGGTGTTCAAGATTTAGGGGAGCAGGATCTTGGGGTGCAGGGTTTGGGGGAGCAGGGCTTTTGGGGAAGGATTTGGGGGTACAGGGTTTGGAGGTGCAGTGTTTCAGGGATCAGGCTTTGGGGGGCAGAATCTGGGGTGCAGGGTTGTGGAGTGCAGAGATTTGCAGGTGCAAGATCTGGGATTGTAGGGTATTGGGGTGCAGGTTTTGGGGAGGAAGGATTTGGGGTGCAGGGTTTAAAGGTTCATGATCTGGAGGTGCAGCGTTTTGGGGTGCAGCGTTATGGGGCTATGGGTTTGGGGAGAGAAGGATCTGGGGGTGCAGGGTGCAGGGATCACAGCATGGGGGTGCAGGATTCTGGGGTGCAGGATCTGGGGAGCAGGATATGGGGAGCAGGATATGGGGTGCAGAACCTTGTTGTTCAGGGTTTAGAGGCAGAATTTGGGGGTGCAGGGCTTTGGGGTGAGGAGTTGGGGGTGCAGGGTTCAGGTGTTCAGGACTTGGGGGTTGGAAGATTTGGGGTTGCAGGGTTGGGTAAGGAAGGATCTGAGGGCGCAGGGTTTGTGGGGCAGGATTTTGGGTGCAGGGTTTGGGGAGCAGGATCTGGGGGTGATGGAATTGGTTGACAAGGTTTCGCAGGCCGGCTTTGGGGGAGCAGAGTTCAGGGGTGCAAGGTTTTGGGGGACAGGTTTGGACATAAAAGATTTGGGGGCGAATGGATTGGGGGAACGATTTTGGGGGTGCAGGATTTGGGGGTGCAGGATTTGGTATTACAGGTTTTGGGGAATCATGGCTTGGGAGGAAGGATTTAGGGGTGCAGGGTTTCAAGATGCAGGATTTGGGGTGCAGTATTTGGGGTTGCAGGTTTGGGGGTGCAAGTTGTGGGGCAGCAGGATATCGGGTAGAGGGTTCTGGGCTGCAGGGTTTGGGGGTGCAGGATTTCAACGTGCAGGGTTCTGGGGTGCAGGATCTGGGGGTCCAGGGTTTGGCAGTGCATTGGCTTTGGGGGTTGAAGGATTTGGGGGTGCAGGGTTTAGGGATGCCGGATTTGGGGGTGCAGGATTTGGAAGTGTAGAGTTAGGGGGCAGGATTTTCAGTGCAGGGTTTCAGGGCACAGAACTTGGTGGTGCAGGATCTGGGGGTGCAGGTTTTCGGTGGGGAATTTGGGGGTGCAGGGTGTTGAGGAAGGATCTGAGGGTACAATATTTGGGCTTTAAGGGTTTAGGGGGGCAGGATCTGGCAGTGCAGAGTTTGGGGACAGGACCTGGGGGTGCAGCGATTGGGGTTACAGGTTCTGGGGGTGCAGGGTCGAGGGAATTGTTTGAGGTGCAGGGTTATGAGAGTGCAGGATTTCTGGGTGCAGAGTTTGGGGTGCTGGGTATGGGGCAGCAGGATCTGGGGGTGTAGGTTTTGGGGGTTCATTCATTTGGGGGGAGGATCTGGGGGTGCAGGGTTTAAGGGTTCAGGATTTGGAGGTGTAGGGTTTTGGGGTAAAGGGTTCTGGGTTGAGGTTTTGGGGTGAAAGATTTGGGGGTGCAGTGTTAAGGGGTGGAGGCTTAGAGGTGCAAGATTTGGGGGTGCAGAGTTTTCGTGTGTCTGATTTGGGGGTGCAGGGTCTGGGGGTGCAAGATCCTGGAATTCAGGATCTGAGGGTTCAGGATTTGGGGGTGCACAGTATGGGAGGGAAGGATCTGGGGCTTCAGGATTTGGGGGTGCACTGTCTGGGGGTGCAGGGTTTAGAAGTCAGGTCTCAGAGTGCAGCGTTTGGGGTGCAGGGGCTTGGGGGGAAATTTAAGGTTGCAGAGTGTGGGGTGCACAGGACTGGGGCTCAGGATTTGGGGGTGCGAGGTTTCAGGGTTCAGGATTTGGAGGTGTGGAGTTTTGGGGTGCAGGGGTTGGGAGTGCAGGGTGGTGGGGGTGAGAGATTTGGGGTGCAGGATTTGGGGGTGCAGAGTCTTGGGAGGCAAGGATCCGGGTCTGCAGGATTTGGGGGTTCAGTGTTTAGGGCAGCACAATCTTGGGGTGCAGGGGTTTGCAGTGAAAGGTTTGGCAGGCAGGATTTGGGGTGCAGGATTCTGGGGTGCTGGGTTTGGGGTACAGGATTTGGTGTTGCAGGGATGGGGTTGAAGGGCTTGGGTTTCCAGGCCTTTGAGGTGCAGGATTTGGAGGTGCAAGGTTTGGGAGGGAATTCTTTGGGGTGCAGGGTTTGGGGGCAGGTTTAGGGGTGGAGGGTATAGGACGGAAGGATTTGGGAATGCAGGGTTTGGGGTGCAGGTTTCGGGGTTCAGGAAGGTAGGGAGGGCAGGATTAGGGGGTGCAAGGTTTCAGTTGTAGGGTTTAGGGGTGCAGAGTTTGGTAGGGCCGAATTTGGGGGTGCAGGGTTTGGGGTGCAGGGTTTGGGAAGACAGGATCGGGGTGGAGGATTTGGGGGTGCAGGATTGAGGGGCAGGGTTTTGGTGCAGGGCTTGGGGTCAGGATCTGGGGTGCAGGGTTTGGGAAGAGTATTTTGGGGTGCAGGATTTTGGGTGCCGTGTCTGCGGGGCAGGTTTGGGGTGATCACTGCACCTTTTCCTTTCTCCAGGTGCAGAGCCCGTGCCTCACTTGGTTCCGTCTGCAAACAGCGCCCATCCCAGCTCGAATCCCCCTGCCCCTCTCACCCTGTGCAGCTCTTTGTGCGCTGAGCTCCGCACTCAGCACCAGCGGGTGCGGCTCCTCCTGAGGGGCTGGGGGGAGGGGGCGGGGCCAAGGGCTGGTTTGAGGGGGCGGGGCTGAGGCGGCGAGCTGCGATTGGCCGGCCGGGCCGCAGCGGCCGTTCCCGCCTGAGCCTTGGGGCGGAGCCAGAGCGGGAGTGCGGGGGGCGGCCGGGCCAGGAGCCGCCCGCAGAGCGCCCGGAGAGCGGGCTTCGGGGACTCTGCCCGGGAACGAGCGGCAGGAGGAGAGGAGACGGCCCCAGCGGTACCGGGTGAGCTTCTGGCTGGAGCCTGGGAGCTGTTCCTCCCAGCGAGGGCTGTCGGGCACTGAACGGGCTGCCCAGGGCAGGGCTGGAGCCGCCATCCCTGGAGGGGTTTCCACAGGAGCTCCTGAGGGCCGTGGGCAGCGCCAGGGGGTTGTGCTTGGACTCCAGCACCTTCAAGGTGTTTGACACCCAAAAGGATTCTGTGGCACACTCCATTTTCACATTGCCATGGAGCCTGGAGGTCCCAGCGGGGTTTGGATCAGCGTGTTCTGGAACATTCTCAGTGGTTGCGTCTGTGTGCAGAGTGTGGTGGGAATGAGAAGAGAGGAGGTGGAGAGAACAGTGGGGAGGTGGAGGAGCAGGAGTGGAGGTGAATACCAGAGAGAGCGAGTGTGTGCGGATCAGCAATCACCCCAAACCTGCCCCGCAGACACGGCACCCAAAATCCTGCACCCCAAAATACTCTTCCCAAACCTGCACCCCAGATCCTGACCCCAAGCCCTGCACCAAAACCCTGCCCCTCAATCCTGCACCCCCAAATCCTCCACCCCCGATCCTGTCTTCCCAAACCCTGCACCCCAGATCCTGCACCCCCAAATTCGGCCCTACCAAACTCTGCACCCCTAAACCCTACAACTGAAACCTTGCACCCCCTAATCCTGCCCTCCCTACCTTCCTGAACCCCGAAACCTGCACCCCAAACCCTGCATTCCCAAATCTTTCCGTCCTATACCCTCCACCCCTAAACCCTGCCCCCAAACCCTGCACCCCAAAGAATTCCCTCCCAAACCTTGCACCTCCAAATCCTGCACCTCAAAGGCCTGGCAACCCAAGCCCTTCAACCCCATCCCTGCAACACCAAATCCTGTACCCCAAACCCAGCACCCCAGAATCCTGCACCCCAAATCCTGCCTACCAAACCTTTCACTGCAAACCCCTGCACCCCAAGATTGTGCTGCCCTAAACACTGAACCCCCAAATCCTGCAGACCCGGATCCTTGCCTCCCAAGACTCTGCACCCCCAAATCCTGCACCCAAATCTCTCACCCCCACCACCCTGCAGTCCCAACCCCTGCACCCCAAAACTCCACACCTCCAAATCCTGAACCCTGAAACCCCGCACCCCCAAATCCTGTGCCCCAGTCCTGTGCACCCCACACTCTGCAACCTTAAATTTCCCCCCAAGCCCCTGCACCCCAAACGCTGCACTCTTAGACCTGACTTCTAAACCCTGCACCCCCAAACAGTGCACCCCCAAATCCTGAAGCCCCAGATCCTTCCCTCCCATACTGTGCACCCCCAAATCCTGAACCCCCAGATCCTGAATTCCAGGATCTTGCACCCCCAGACCCTGCACCCCCAAATCAGACACACGAAAACTCTGCACCCCCAAATCTTGCACCTCTAAGCCTCCACCCCTTAACACTGCATCCCCAAATCTTTCACCCCAAAACCTCAACCCAGAACCCTTTACCCCAAAACCCTACACCTCCAAATCCTGAACCCTTAAACCCTGCACCCCCAGATCCTCCCCCCAAATGAATGAATCCCCAAAACCTACACCCCCAGATGCTGCTGCCCCATACCCAGCACCCCAAACTCTGCACCCAGAAATCCTGCACTCTCATAACCCTGCACCTCAAATAATTCCCTCGACCCTGCACCCCCAGAACCTGTAACCCCAAACGCTGCACCCCCAGGTCCTGTCCCCAAACTCTGCACTGCCAGATCCTGCCCCCCTAAACCCTTAAAGCCCAAATATTGTACCCTCAGATCCTTCCTCAACACCCTGCACCCCCAAATTCCCCACCGAAAACCTGCACCCCCAGATCCTGCACCACCAAGTTCTGTGCCCTGAAACCCTGCACTGAAAATCCTGCCCCCTAACTCTACACTTCCAAATCCTGCACCCCCAAATCCGGCATCCCTAAACCCTGCACCCCCAAATCCTTCAACCCCCAAAGCCAATGCACTGCCAAACCCTGGACCCCCAGATACTGCACCCCAGAACCCTGCACGTTGAAATCCTGCACCCCCAAACCCTGCAGCCCAGAACCCTCTACCCGATATCCTGCTGCCCCACAACTTGCACCCCCAAACCTGCAACCCCAAATACTGCACCCCAAATCCTGCATCTTGAAACCCTGCACCCCTAAATCCTTCCTCCCAAGCCATGATTCCCCAAAACCTGTAATACCAAATCCTGCACCCCTAAATTCAGCCCTACCATACTTTGCACCCCTATAATTCAGCCCTACCATACTTTGCACCCCTAAACCCTGAAAACTTACACCCCCTGATCCTGCCCTCCCAAATCCTGAGCCCTGCACCCCCAAAGCCTGCATTCCCAAACGCAGCAACCCCAGGTCCTGAACACCCAAACACTGCACCCCCAAATTAGGCAGCCCCAAACCCAGCACCCCAAAATCCTCCATTCACAAACTCTGCATCCCCCAAACCTGGACCCCCACATGTGCACCCCCAAAACCATGCCCCCCTTAAACGCTGCACTTCAAAACCCTGCACCCCTAAATCCTTCCCCCAAAACCCTGCCCCCCCAAACCCTACACCCCAAGGTCCTTCCCCCACCTCCTGGAACCCCAAACCCTGCACCCCAAAGAATTCCCTCCCAAACCTTGCACCTCAAAGGCCTGGAAACCCAAGCCCTTCAACCCCATCCCTGCAACACCAAATCCTGTACCCCAAACCCAGCACCCCAGAATCCTGCACCCCAAATCCTGCCCTACCAAACCTTGCACTGCAAACCCCTGCACCCCGAGGTTGTGCTGCCCTAAACACTGAACCCCCAAATCCTGCAGCCCCAGATCCTTGCCTCCCAAAACTCTGCACCCCCACATCCTGCACCCCAAATCTCTCACCCCCAAATCCTCCCCCCACCACCCTGCAGCCTCAAATCCTTCACCCCCAGTCCCTGCACCCCAAAACTCCACACCTCCAAATCTTGAACCCTGAAACCCTGCACCCCCAAATCCTGTGCCCCAGTCCTATGCACCCCACACTCTGCAACCTTAAATTTCCCCCCAAGCCCCTGCACCCCAAACGCTGCACTCTTAGACCTGACTTCTAAACCCTGCACCCCCAAACAGTGCACCCCCAAATCCTGCACCCCTAATCCTCCACCCTTTTAACACTGCACCCCCAAAACCTGAACCACCAAATCTTTCACCCCCAAAACCTCCCTCCTCCAAACCCTGCACTTCAAAATGCTGCACCCCCAAATCCTTCTCCCCAACACCCTGCACCCCCAGATCCTGACCCCAAAACCCTGCACCCCAAATCCTGTACCCCAAAGCCCTGCACTCTCAAATCATACATGCCCAGAACGTGCACCCTAATCTGTGCAGCCCAAAATCCTAAACCCCTTAACCCTGCACCCCCAAATCCTCCAGACCCATGTGCCGAACCCAGCACCCCAAAATCTACCCCCCAAAACCTACATCCCCAAATCCTGCACCCCCAGGTCCTGAACAGCCAAAATCTGCACCCCCAATTCTGCCTCCCCAAGACCTGCACCCCCAATTCTGCCTCCACAAGACCTTCACCCCCAGTCCCTGCTCCACTAAATCCTACACCCCAAACCCTGCACCCCCAACCTCCTGGACCCCAAATCCTGCCCCCACAAGTTGCACCCCAAAACCCTGCTACCCCACATCTTGTACCCCCAGATCCTTCCCCCAACACCCTGCAATCCCAAACCCTGCACCCCCAATTCTGGCGCTAAACCCTGCACCCCCAGAACCCTGCACCACTGAACCTTGCACCCTGAAACCCTGCTCCCCCAATCCCCCCCCCAAAACTCTGCACCCCAAAACCCTATACCCAAAACCCTGCACCCCACAAGTTGCACCCCATATCCCTGCACCCCCAAATCCCTGCACCCCCAAATCCTCCAGCCCTCAGGTCCTGCACCCCCAGGTGCTGAACACCTGAACCCCTCACCCCAGACCCCTCACCCCAAAGCCCTGCACCCCCAAATCCTGCCTCTAAACGCTGAACTACAAGGTTCTGTACCCCAACAGCCTGCTCACCCAGATCCTGCACCCCAGAACCCTGCACCCCCATATTCTGATCCCTACAGCCTGCACCCCCAGCTCCTGCACCCCCAAAACCTGTACCCCTAAATCCTGCACCCTTCAACCCTGCAGCCCACAACGCTGCACCCCCAACCTCTGCAGCCCCAGTTCCTTAACGCGTGAAACCTGCACCCCCAAGTCCTGCACCTCAAAACCTTACACCCGGAATCCTGCCCCCCAAACCATGCACCCCAAAATCAAGGCCCCTCAAACTTGCACTCAAAAGTCCGCACCAAGAAACCCTCCCCGCCCAGTTCCTAAAGACATGGAACCTGCACCCCCAAATCCCGCACCCCAAAACCCTGCAGCCCAGTACCCCAGACCACCAAATCTTGCACCTCCAAATCCTGCCCCCTTTAGCCCTGCACTTCAAACCCTGCACCCCAAATCCTGCAACCAAACCCTGCACCCCAAATCCTGCAACCAGCCCTTGTACCCCTAAATCCTTGACCTCCACATCCCAAATCTCCAAACGCAGCAACCCCAAAACCCTACACCCCCAATCCCTGCACCCCCAAATCATTGTCCTTCAAATCCCACACACAAAGCTCGTACACCCCAAGATCTTGCACCCCCACACACTGCACCCCAAATCCTGCACCCCCAAATCCTCCAGCCCCATGTCCCAAACCCCCAAACCCTGCACCCTCAAGTCTTGCACCCCCAAACCATTCTCCCCGAAATCCTGCAACCCCAAACCCCACACCTCCTGCACCCCAAAATTCGACACCTCCAATTCTAAACCCTTAAACCCTGCATCTCGCAAATCCTTCCCCCCAAAACAGTGCCCCCCAAACCCTGCACCCCAGATCCTGCAGCCCCTAACTCTGCACCCCAAACGCTGCACCCTCAGATCCTGCGTCCCCCAACCCTGCACCCCAAATCCTTTACCGCAAAATTCCCCAAACCTGCAAACCCAAATTCTGCACCCCCAGTTCCTAAACATGCGAACCCTGCACCCCCAAACATTCAGCCCAAAGCCCTGCACCCCCAAATCCTGCCGTACACAACCCTTCCCCCCAAACCTCTTCAACCCAAGGTACTGAAACCCTAAGCCCTGCACCCCAAACCTACATCCCCAAATCCTGCACCCCCAGGTCCTGAACACCCAAAATCTGCACCCCCAAATCCCTGAACTCTAAAAACCTGAACCCCCAATTCTGCCTCCCCAAGACCTGCACCCCCAAACCCTACACCACTAAACCCTGCACCCCCAAACCCTGTACCCCAAATCCTGACCCCCACAAGTTGCACTCTGGGGACAATGGGGGGTGCCCAGGATGTGAGAATGAGTCCTGAGGACAAGGGGAGCCTGACAGGGCCCGAGCAAACCCGACAGGGCCTGACGGAGCCTGACAGGGCCCGAGCAAACCCGACAGGGCCCGAGCGAATCTGACAGGGCCCGACGGAGCCCGACAGGGCCTGAGCAAACCCGACAGGGCCTGACAAGGCCCGACAGGGCCTGAGCAAACCCGACAGGACCCGACAAAGCCTGACAGGGTCCGATGGAGCCCGACAGGGCCCGAGCAAACCCGACAGGGCTCGATGGAGCCCGACAGGGCCCGAGGAAACCCGACAGGGCGCGACGGAGCCTGACAGGGCCCGAGCAAACCCGACAGGGCTCGACGGAGCCCGACAGGGCCTGAGGAAACCAGACAGGGCCCGACGGAGCCCGACAGGGCCCTAGCAAACCCGACAGGGCCTGAGCAAACCCGACAGGGCCCGACGGAGCCCGACAGGGCCTGAGGAAACCAGACAGGGCCCGACGGAGCCCGACAGGGCCCTAGCAAACCCGACAGGGCTTGACAAAGCCTGACAGGGCCCGAGCAAACCCGACAGGGCCCGAGCAAACCCGACAGGGCCCGACGGAGCCCGACAGGGCCCGAGCAAACCCGAAAGGGCCCGACGGAGCCTGACAGGGCTCGATGGAGCCCGACAGGGCCCGAGGAAACCCGACAGGGCCCGACGGAGCCCGATAGGGCCCGAGCGAACCCGACAGGGCCTGACGAAGCCCGACAGGGCCCGAGCAAACCCGCAAGGGCCCGACGAAGCCTGACAGGGCTCGATGGAGCCCGACAGGGCCCGGGCAAACCCGACAGGGCACGCTGGAGCCCGACAGAGCCCGAGCAAACCCGACAGGGCCCGACAAGGCCCGACAGGGCCCGAGCAAACCTGACAGGACCTGACAAAGCCTGACAGGGCCCGACGGAGCCCGACAGGGCCTGAGCAAACCCGAAAGAGACCGACGGAGCCTGACAGGGCTCGATAGAGTCCGACAGGGCCCGAGGAAACCCGACAGGGCCCGACAGAACCCGAGAGGGCCCGAGGAAATCCGACAGGGCCTGACGGAGCCTGACAGGGCCCGAGCAAACCCGACAGGGCCCGACAGAGCCCGACAGGACCCGAGCAAACCCAACAGGGCCCGAGCAAACCCGACAGGGTTCGACAAAGCCTGACAGGGCTCGATGGAGCCCGACAGGGCCCGAGGAAACCCGACAGGGCCCGACGGAGCCTGACAGGGCCCGAGCAAACCCGACAGGGCCCGAGCAAACCTGACAGGGCTCGACGGAGCCTGACAGGGCCCGAGCAAACCCGACAGGGCCCGAGCAAACCTGACAGAGCACGAAGGAGTCCGACAGGGCCCGAGCAAACCCGACAGGGCCCAACGGATCCCAACAGGGCCTGAGCAAACCTGACAGGGCCCGACGGAGCCTGACAGGGCCCGAGCAAACCCGACAGGGCCTGACGGAGCCTAACAGGGCCCGAGCAAACCCGACAGGGCCCGAGCGAATCTGACAGGGCCCGACGGAGCCCGACAGGGCCTGAGCAAACCCGACAGGGCCTGACAAGGCCCGACAGGGCCTGAGCAAACCCGACAGGACCCGACAAAGCCTGACAGGGTTCGATGGAGCCCGATAGGGCCCGAGCAAATCCGACAGGGCTCGATGGAGCCCGACAGGGCCCGAGGAAACCCGACAGGGCGCGACGGAGCCTGACAGGGCCCCAGCAAACCCGACAGGGATCGACGGAGTCCGACAGGGCCTGAGGAAACCAGACAGGGCCCGACGGAGCCCGACAGGGCCCTAGCAAACCCAACAGGGCTTGACAAAGCCTGACAGGGCCCGAGCAAACCCGACAGGGGCCGACGGAGCCCGACAGGGCCCAAGCAAACCTGAAAGGGCCCGACGGAGCCTGACAGGGCTCGATGGAGCCCGACAGGGCCCGAGGAAACCCGACAGGGCCTGACGGAGCCCGATAGGGCCCGAGCGAACCCGACAGGGCCTGACGGAGCCCGACAGGGCCCGAGCAAACCCGCAAGGGCCCGACGAAGCCTGACAGGGCTCGATGGAGCCCGACAGGGCCCGGGCAAACCCGACAGGGCACGCTGGAGCACGACAGAGCCCGAGCAAACCCGACAGGGCGCGACGGAGCCCGACAGGGCACGAGCATACCTGACAGGGCCTGACGGAGCCTGACAGGGCCCGAGCAAACCCGACAGGGCCCGAGCGAACCTGACTGGGCTTGACAAAGTCCGACAGGACGCGGGCAAACCCGACAGGGCCCGAGCAAACCTGACAGAACCCAACAAAGCCTGACAGGGTCCGATGGAGCCTGACAGGGCCCGAGCAAACCGGACAGGGCCCGAGCAAACCTGACAGGGCTCGATGGAGCCCGACAGGGCCCGAGGAAACCAGACAGGGCGCGACGGAGCCTGACAGGGCCCGAGCAAACCCGACAGGGTCCGACGAAGCCCAACAGGGCTTCAGCAAACCCGACAGGGCCCGAGGAAACCCGACAGGGTCCGACGGAGCCCGACAGGGCCCGAGGAAACCAGACAGGGCCCGACGGAGCCCGACAGGGCCCTAGCAAACCCGACAGGGCCCGAGGAAACCCGACAGGGCCTGACGGAGCCTGACAGGGCCCGAGCAAACCCGCCAGGGCTCGACGGAGCCTGACAGGGCCTGAGCAAACCCGACAGGGCCCGAGCAAACCCGACAGGGACCGACGGAGCCCGACAGGGCCCGAGCAAACCTGACAGGGCCCGACGGAGCCCGACAGGGCCGGAGCAAACCTGACAGGGGTCGACGGCGCCTGACAGGGCCTGAGCAAACCCGACAGGGCCCGAGCATATTTGACAGGCGTCGACGGAGCCTGACAGGGCCTGAGCAAACGCGACAGGACCCGACAAAGCCTGACAGGGTTCGATGGAGCCCGACAGGGCCCGAGCAAACCCGACATGGCTCGACGGAGCCCGACAGGGCCCAAGCAAATCCGACAGGGCCCGAGCAAACCGGACAGGGCCCGACGGAGCCCGACACGGCCCTAGGAAACCCGACAGGGTCCGACGAAGCCTGACAGGGCTTC
The DNA here is from genome assembly GCF_037038585.1 of Patagioenas fasciata. Lineage (NCBI taxonomy): Eukaryota > Metazoa > Chordata > Aves > Columbiformes > Columbidae > Patagioenas > Patagioenas fasciata. Next base: position 1,008,629 of record NC_092543.1, read on the forward strand.
AGCAAACCCGACAGGGCCCGAGCAAACCCGACAGGGCCTGACGGAGCCTGACAGGGCCCGAGGAAACCCGACAGAGCCCGACGGAGCCCGAGAGGGCCCGAGCAAACCCGACATGGCCCGAGCAAACCTGACAGGGCTTGTCGGAGGCTGACAGGGCCTGAGTAAAACCGAAAGGGCCCGAACAAACCCGACAAAGCTCGACGGAGCCCGACAGGGCCCGAGCAAACCCGACAGGGCCCGACGGAGCCCGACAGGGCCCCAGCAAACCCGACAGAGCCCGAGCAAACCCGACAGGGCCTGACGGAGCCTGACAGGGCCTGAGCAAACCCGACAGGGCTCGACGGAGCCTGACAGGGCCTGAGCAAACCCGACAGGGCCCGAGCAAACCTGATAGGGCCCGACGGAGCCCGACAGGGCCCGAGCAAACCTGACAGGGGTCGACGGAGCCTGACAGGGCCTGAGCAAACCCGACAGGGCCCGAGCATACCTGACAGGGGTCGACGGAGCCTGACAGGGCCTGAGCAAACCCGACAGGACCCGACAAAGCCTGACAGGGTTCGATGGAGCCCGACAGGGCCCGAGCAAACCCGACATGGCTCAACGGAGCCCGACAGGGCCCGAGCAAACCTGACAGGGGTTGACGGAGCCTGACAGGGCCTGAGCAAACCCGACAGTGCCCGAGCAAACCCGACAGGGCCCAACGGAGCCCGACAGAGCCCGAGCAAACCCGACAGGGCCCGACAAGGCCCGACAGGGCCAGAACAAACCTGACAGGACCTGACAAAGCCTGACAGGGCCCGACGGAGCCCGACAGGGCCCGAGCAAACCCAAAAAGGCCCGACGGAGCCTGACAGGGCTCGATGGAACCCGACAGGGCCCGAGTAAACCCGACATGGCTCGACGGAGCCCGACAGGGCCCGAGCAAACCCGAAAGGGCCCGACGGAGCCTGACAGGGCTCGATGGAGCCCGACAGGGCCCGAGGAAACCCGACAGGGCCCGACGGAGCCCGACAGGGCCCAAGCAAACCCGACAGGGACTGAGCAAACCCGACAGTGCCTGACCAAACCCGACAGGGCCCGAGCAAACCCGACAGGGCCTGACGGAGCCCGACAGGGCCCGAGCAAAGCCTGATAGGGTCCGACGGAGCCTGACAGGGCTCGATGGAGCCCGACAGGGCCCGAGGAAGCCTGACAGGGCCCGAGCAAACCCGACAGGGCCCGAGCAAACCCGACAGTGCCTGAGCAAACCCGACAGGGCCCGAGCAAACCCGACAGGGCCCGACGGAGCCTGACAGGGCTCGATGGAGACCGACAGAGCCCGAGGAAACTCGACAGGGCCCGACGGAGCCCGATAGGGCCCGAGCAAACCCGACAGGGCCTGACGGAGCCCGACAGGGCCCGAGCAAAGCCTGATAGGGTCCGACGGAGCCTGACAGGGCTCGATGGAGCCCGACAGGGCCCGAGGAAGCCCGACAGGGCCCGAGCAAACCCGACAGGGCCTGAGCAAAACCGACAGTGCCTGAGCAAACCCGACAGGGCCCGAGCAAACCCGACAGGGCCCGACGGAGCCTGACAGGGCTCGATGGAGACCGACAGAGCCCGAGGAAACCCGACAGGGCCCGACGGAGCTCGATAGGGCCCGAGCAAACCCGACAGGGCCTGACGGAGCCTGACAGGGCTCAATGGAGACCGACAGAGCCCGAGGAAACCCGACAGGGCCCGACGGAGCCCGATAGGGCCCGAGCAAACCCGACAGGGCCTGACGGAGCCTGATAGGGCCCGAGCAAACCCGAAAGGGCCCGACGAAGCCTGACAGGGCTCGATGGAGCCTGACAGGGCCCGAGGAAACCCGACAGGGCCCGACTGAGCCCGATAGGGCCCGAGCAAACCCGACAGGGCCCGATGGAGCCCGACAGGGCTCGAGCAAACCCGACAGGGCCTGAGCAAGTCCGACAGGGCCTGACGGAGCCCGACAGGGCCCGAGCAAAACCGAAAGGGCCCGACGGAGCCTGACAGGGCTCGATGGAGCCCGACAGGGCCCGAGGAAACCCGACAGGGCCCCACGGAGCCCGATAGGGCCCGAGCAAACCCGACAGGGCCTGACGGAGCCTGACAGGGCCCGAGGAAACCCGACAGAGCCCGACGGAGCCCGAGAGGGCCCGAGCAAACCCGACAGGGCCCGAGCAAACCTGACAGGGCTTGTCGGAGCCTGACAGGGCCTGAGTAAAACCGAAAGGGCGCGAACAAACCCGACAAAGCTCGACGGAGCCCGACAGGGCCCGAGCAAAACCGACAGGGCCCGACAAAGCCTGACAGGGCCCGACGGAGCCCGACAGGGCCCGAGCAAACCCGACAAAGCCTCACAGAGCCTGACAGGGCTGGATGGAGCCCGACAGGGCCGGAGGAAACCCGACAGGGCTAGACGGAGCCCGACAGGGCCCGAGCAAACCCGACAGGGCCCGACGGAGCCCGACAGGGCCCCAGCAAACCCGACAGGGCCCGAGCAAACCCGACAGGGCCTGACGGAGCCTGACAGGGCCTGAGCAAACCCGACAGGGCTCGACGGAGCCTGACAGGGCCTGAGCAAACCCGACAGGGCCCGAGCAAACCTGATAGGGCCCGACGGAGCCCGACAGGGCCCGAGCAAACCTGACAGGGGTCGACGGAGCCTGACAGGGCCTGAGCAAACCCGACATGGCCCGAGCATACCTGACAGGGGTCGACGGAGCCTGACAGGGCCTGAGCAAACCCGACAGGACCCGACAAAGCCTGAGAGGGTTCAATGGAGCCCGACAGGGCCCGAGCAAACCCGACATGGCTCAAAGGAGCCCGACAGGGCCCGAGCAAACCTGACAGGGGTCGACGGAGCCTGACAGGGCCTGAGCAAACCCGACAGTGCCCGAGCAAACCCGACAGGGCCCAACGGAGCCCGACAGAGCCCGAGCAAACCCGACAGGGCCCGACAAGGCCCGACAGGGCCAGAACAAACCTGACAGGGCCTGAGCAAACCCGACAGTGCCTGAACAAACCCGACAGGGCCCGAGCAAACCCGACAGGGCCCGACAGAGCCTGACAGGGCTCGATGGAGACCGACAGAGCCCGAGGAAACCCGACAGGGCCCGACGGAGCTCGATAGGGCCCGAGCAAACCCGACAGGGCCTGACGGAGCCTGACAGGGCTCGATGGAGACCGACAGAGCCCGAGAAAACCCGACAGGGCCCGACGGAGCCCGATAGGGCCCGAGCAAACCCGAAAGGGCCCGACGAAGCCTGACAGGGCTCGATGGAGCCTGACAGGGCCCGAGGAAACCCGACAGGGCCCGACGGAGCCCGATAGGGCCCGAGCAAACCCGACAGGGCCCGATGGAGCCCGACAGGGCACGAGCAAACCCGACAGGGCCTGAGCAAGTCTGACAGGGCCTGACGGAGCCCGACAGGGCCCGAGCAAACCCGAAAGGGCCCGACGGAGCCTGACAGGGCTCGATGGAGCCCGACAGGGCCCGAGGAAACCCGACAGGGCCCCACGGAGCCCGATAGGGCTTGAGCAAACCCGACAGGGCCTGACGGAGCCTGACAGGGCCCGGGCAAACCCGACAGGGCATGCTAGAGCCCGACAGAGCCCGAGCAAAAAGACAGGGCCCGACAAGGCCCGACAGGGCTCGAGCAAACCCGCCAGGGCTCGACGGAGCCTGACAGGGCCCGAGCAAACCCGACACGGCCCGAGCAAACCTGACAGGGCTCGAAGGAGCCCGACAAGGCCCGAGGAAACCAGACAGGGCCCGACAGAGCCTGACAGGGCCCGAGCAAACCCGACATGGCCCGAGCAAACCTGACAGGGTTCGACAAAGCCTGACAGGGCTCGATGGAGCCTGACAGGGCCCAAGGAAACCCGACAGGGCCCGACGGAGCCTGACAGGGCCCGAGCAAACCCGACAGGGCCTGACGGATCCTGACAGGGCCCGAGCAAACCCGACAGGGCCCGAGCGAATCTGACAGGGCCCGACGGAGCCCGACAAGACGCGGGGAAACCCGACAGGGCCCGAGCAATCCCGACAGGGCCTGACAAGGCCCGACAGGGCCTGAGCAAACCCGACAGGACCCGACAAAGCCTGACAGGGTCCGATGGAGCCCGACAGGGCCCGAGCAAACCCGACAGGGCTCGATGGAGCCCGACAGGGCCCGAGGAAACCCGACAGGGCGCGACGGAGCCTGACAGGGCCCGAGCAAACCCGACAGGGCTCGACAATGCCCGACAGGGCCCGAACAAACCCGACAGGGTCCGTCGAAGCCTGACAGGGCTTCAGCAAACCCGACACGGCCTGAGCAAACCCGACAGGGCCCGACGGATCCCGATAGGGCCTGAGGAAACCAGACAGGGCCCGACGGAGCCCGACAGGGCCCTAGCAAACCCGACAGGGCCCAAGCAAACCCGACAGGGCTTGACGGAGCCTGACAGGGCCCGAGCAAACCCGACAGGGCCCGAGCAAACCCGACAGAGCCCGAGCAAACCCGACAGGGCCCAACGGAGCCCGACAGAGCCCGAGCAAACCCGACAGGGCCCGACAAGGCCCGACAGGGCCCGAACAAACCTGACAGGACCTGACAAAGCCTGACAGGGCCCGACGGAGCCCGACAGGGCCCGAGCAAACCCTACAGGGTCCGTCGAAGCCTGACAGGGCTTCAGCAAACCCGACAGGGCCTGAGCAAACCCAACAGGGCCCGACGGAGCCCGACAGGGCCTGAGGAAACCAGACAGAACCCGACGGAAACCGACAGGGCTTGAGCAAACCCGACAGGGCCCGAGGAAATCCGACAGGGCCCGACGGAGCCTGACAGGGCCCGAGCAAACCCGACAGGGCTCGAAGGAGCCCGACAGGGTATGAGCACACTCGACAGGGTCCGACGAACCCTGACAGGGCTTCAGCAAACCTGACAGGGCCCGAGCAAACCCGACAGGGCCCGACGGAGCCCGACAGGGTTCGACAAAGCCTGACAGGGCTCGATGGAGCCCGACAGGGCCCGAGGAAACCCGACAGGGCCCGACGGAGCCTGACAGGGCCCGAGCAAACCCGACACGGCCCGAGCAAACCTGACAGGGCTCGAAGGAGCCCGACAGGGCCCGAGGAAACCAGACAGGGCCCGACAGAACCCGACAGGGCCCGAGCAAACCCGACATGGCCCGAGCAAACTCGACAGGGTTCGACAAAGCCTGACAGGGCTCGATGGAGCCCGACAGGGCCCAAGGAAACCCGACAGGGCCCGACGGAGCCTGACGGGGCCCGAGCAAACCCGACAGGACTCGACAGAGCCTGACAGGGCCCGAGCAAACCCGAAAGGGCCCGAGCAAACCTGACAGGGCACTAAGGAGCCGTACAGGGCCCGAGCAAACCCAACAGGGCCCAACGGATCCCGACAGGGCCCAAGCAAACCTGACAGGGCCCGACGGAGCCCGACAGGGCCCAAGCAAACCCGAAAGTGCCCGACGGAGCCTGACAGGGCTCGATGGAGCCCGACAGGGCCCGAGGAAACCCGACAGGGCCCCACGGAGCCCGATAGGGCCCGAGCAAACCCGACAGGGCCTGACGGAGCCTGACAGGGCCTGAGCAAACCCGACAGGGCCCGAGCAAATCTGACAGGGCCTGACGGAGCCCGACAGGACGCGGGCAAATTCGACAGGGCCCGAGCAAACCCGACAGAGCCCGAGCAAACCCGACAGGGCCCAACGGAGCCCGACAGAGCCCGAGCAAACCCGACAGGGCCCGACAAGGCCCGACAGGGCCCGAACAAACCTGACAGGACCTGACAAAGCCTGACAGGGCCCGACGGAGCCCGACAGGGCCCGAGCAAACCCGAAAAGGCCTGACGGAGCCTGACAGGGCTCGATAGAGCCCGACAGGGCCCGAGGAAACCCGACAGGGCCCGACGGAGCCCGACAGGGCCCGAGCAAACCCGACAGGGCCCGAGCAAATCTGACAGGGCCTGACGGAGCCCGACAGGACGCGGGCAAATTCGACAGGGCCCGAGCAAACCCGACAGAGCCCGAGCAAACCCGACAGGGCCCAACGGAGCCCGACAGAGCCCGAGCAAACCCGACAGGGCCCGACAAGGCCCGACAGGGCCCGAACAAACCTGACAGGACCTGACAAAGCCTGACAGGGCCCGACGGATCCCGACAGGGCCCGAGCAAACCCGAAAAGGCCTGACGGAGCCTGACAGGGCTCGATAGAGCCCGACAGGGCCCGAGGAAACCCGACAGGGCCCGACGGAGCCCGACAGGGCCCGAGCAAACCCGACAGGGCCCGACGGAACCCGACAGGGCCCGAGCAAACCCGACAGGGCCCGAGGAAATCCGACAGGGCCCGACGGAGCCTGTCAGGGCCCGAGCAAACCCGACAGGGCTCGAAGGAGCCCGACAGGGTATGAGCACACTCGACAGGGTCCGACGAACCCTGACAGGGCTTCAGCAAACCTGACAGGGCCCGAGCAAACCCGACAGGGCCCGACGGAGCCCGACAGGGTTCGACAAAGCCTGACAGGGCTCGATGGAGCCCGACAGGGCCCGAGGAAACCCGACAGGGCCCGACGGAGCCTGACAGGGCCCGAGCACACCCGACACGGCCCGAGCAAACCTGACAGGGCTCGAAGGAGCCCGACAGGGCCCGAGGAAACCAGACAGGGCCCGACAGAACCCGACAGGGCCCGAGCAAACCCGACATGGCCCGAGCAAACTCGACAGGGTTCGACAAAGCCTGACAGGGCTCGATGGAGCCCGACAGGGCCCAAGGAAACTTGACAGGGCCCGACGGAGCCTGACAGGGCCCGAGCAAACCCGACAGGACTCGACAGAGCCTGACAGGGCCCGAGCAAACCTGACAGGGCACTAAGGAGCCCTACAGGGCCCGAGCAAACCAACAGGGCCCAACGGATCCCGACAGGGCCCAAGCAAACCTGACAGGGCCCGACGGAGCCCGACAGGGCCCAAGCAAACCCGAAAGTGCCCGACGGAGCCTGACAGGGCTCGATGGAGCCCGACAGGGCCCGAGGAAACCCGACAGGGCCCCACAGAGCCCGATAGGGCCCGAGCAAACCCGACAGGGCCTGACGGAGCCTGACAGGGCCCGAGCAAACCCGACAGGGCCCGAGCGAATCTGACAGGGCCTGACGGAGCCCGACAGGTCGCGGGCAAATTCGACAGGGCCCGAGCAAACCCGACAGGGCCTGACAAGGCCCGACAGGGCCTGAGCAAACCCGACAGGACCCGACAAAGCCTGATAGAGTCCGATGGAGCCCGACAGGGCCCGAGGAAACCCGACAGGGCTCGATGGAGCCCGACAGGGCCCGAGGAAACCCGACAGGGCGCGACGGAGCCTGACAGGGCCCGAGCAAACCCGACAGGACTCAACGGAGCCCGACAGGGCCCGAGCAAACCCGACAGGGTCCGTCGAAGCCTGACAGGGCTTCAGCAAACGCGACAGGGCCCGAGCAAACCCGACAGGGCCCGACGGAGCTTGACAGGGCCTGAGGAAACCAGACAGGGCCCGACGGAGCCCGACAGGGCCCTAGCAAACCCGACAGGGCCCGAGCAAACCCGACAGGGCTTGACGGAGCCTGACAGGGCCCGAGCAAACCCGACAGGGCCCGAGCAAACCCGACAGGGCCCAACGGAGCCCGACAGAGCCCGAGCAAAACCGACAGAGCCCGACAAGGCCCGACAGGGCCCGAACAAACCTGACAGGACCTGACAAAGCCTGACAGGGCCCGATGGAGCCCGACAGGGCCCGAGCAAACCCGAAAAGGCCCGACGGAGCCTGACAGGGCTCGATGGAACCCGACAGGGCCCGAGGAAACCCGACAGGGCCAAACGGAGCCCGATAGGGCCCGAGCAAACCCGAAAGGGCCTGACGGAGCCTGACAGGGCCCGGGCAAACCCGAGAGGGCATGCTGGAGCCTGAGAGAGCCCGAGCAAACCCGACAGGGCCCGACAAGGCCCGACAGGGCCCGAGCAAAACTGACAGGACCTGACAAAGCCTGACAGGGCCCGACGGAGCCCGACAGGGCCTGAGCAAACCCGAAAGAGCCCGACGGAGCCTGACAGGGCTCGATAGATTCCGACAGGGCCCGAGGAAACCCGACAGGGCCCGACGGAACCCGACAGGGCCCGAGCAAACCCGACAGGGCCCGAGGAAATCCGACAGGGCCCGACGGAGCCTGACAGGGCCCGAGCAAACCCGAATGGGCTCGACGGAGTCCGACAGGGCCCGAGCAAACCCTACAGGGTCCGTCGAAGCCTGACAGGGCTTCAGCAAACCCGACAGGGCCTGAGCAAACCCAACAGGGCCCGACGGAGCCCTACAGGGCCTGAGGAAACCAGACAGAACCCGAAGGAGCCCGACAGGGCCCTAGCAAACCCGACAGGGCCCGAGCAAACCCGACAGGGCTTGACGGAGCCTTACAGGGCACGAGCAAACCCGACAGGGCCCGAGCAAACCCGACAGGGCCCAACGGAGCCCGACAGAGTCCGAGCAAACCCGACAGGCTCCGTCGCGCCCTGTTGGGTTTCCTTGGGCCCTGTCGGGCTCCATCGAACCCTGTCGGGTTTGCTCGGGCCCTGTTGGGTTTGCTCGGGCCCTGTCGGGTTTGCTCGGGCCCTGTCAGGTTCGCTCGGGCCCTGTCGGGTTTGCTTGAGCCCTGTCAGGCTCCGTCGGGCCCTGTCAGGTTCGCTCGGGCCCTGTCAGGCTCCGTCGAGCTCTGTCGGGTTTGCTCGGGCTCTGTCAGGCTCCGTCGGGCCCTTTCGGGTTTCCTCCGGCCCTGTCGGGCTCCGCCGAGCCCTGTCAGGCTTTGTCGAACCCTGTCGGGTTTGCTCGGGCCCTGTCGGGTTTGCTCGGGACCTGTCGGGCCTTGTCAGCCCCTGTCGGGTTTGCTCGCGCCCTGTCGGGCTCCGTCGGGCCCTGTCAGGTTCTCTCGGGCCCTGTCAGGTTTGCTCGGGCCCTGTCAGGCTCCGTCAGGCCCTATCGGGTTTGCTCGACCCCTGTCGGGCTCCGTCAGGCCCTGTCAGGTTTGCTTGGGCCCTGTCGGGCCTTGTCAGGCCCTGTCGGGTTTGCTCGGGACCTGTCGGGTTTGCCCGCGTCCTGTCGGGCTCCGTCGGGCCCTGTCAGATTCGCTCGGGCCCTGTCGGGATCCGTTGGGCCTTGTCAGGTTTGCTCAGGCCCTGTCGGGATCCGTTGGGCCTTGTCGGGTTTGCTCGGGCCCTGTCGGGCTCCTTCGTGCCCTGTCAGGTTTGCTCGGGCCCTGTCGGGTTTACTCGGGCCCTGTCAGGCTCCGTCGAGCCCTGTCGGGTTTGCTCGGGCCCTGTCAGGCTCCGTCGGGCCCTGTCGGGTTTCCTCGGGCCTTGTCGGGCTCCATCGAGCCCTGTCAGGCTTTGTCGAACCCTGTCGGGTTTGCTCGGGCCCTGTCGGGTTTGCTCGGGCCCTGTCAGGCTCCGTCGGGCCCTCTCGGGTTCCGTCGGGCCCTGTCGGGTTTCCTCGGGCCCTGTCGGACTCTATCGAGCCCTGTCGGGCTCCGTCGGGCTCTTTCGGGTTTGCTCAGGACCTGTCGGGCTCCGTCGGGCCCTGTCAGGCTTTGTCAGGTCCTGTCAGGTTTGCTCGGGCCCTGTCGGGCCTTGTCGGGCCCTGTCGGGTTTGCTCGGGCTCTGTCGGGCTCCAGCGTGCCCTGTCGGGTTTGCCCGGGCCCTGTCAGGCTCCATCAGGCCCTGTCGGGTTTGCTCGGGCCCTATCGGGCTCCGTGGGGCCCTGTCGGGTTTACTCGGGCCCTGTCGGGCTCCATCGACCCCTGTCAGGCTCCGTCGGGCCCTTTCGGGTTTGCTCGGGCCCTGTCGGGCTCCGTCGGGCCCTGTCGGATTTGCTCAGGCCCTGTCGGGTTTGCTCGAGCCCTGTCGAGCTCCATCAGGTCCTGTCGGGTTTGCTCGGGCCCTATCGGGCTCCGTCGGGCCCTGTCGGGTTTCCTCGGGCCCTGTCGGGCTCCATCGAGCCCTGTCAGGCTTCGTCGGGCCCTTTCGGGTTTGCTCGCGCCCTGTCGGGCTCCGTCAGGCCCTGTCGAGTTTGCTCGGGCCCTATCGGGCTCCGTCGGGCCCTGTCGGGTTTCCTCGGGCCCTGTCGGGCTCCATCGAGCCCTGTCAGGCTCCGTCGGGCCCTTACAAGTTTGCTCGGGCCCTGTCGGGCTCCGTCGAGCCCTGTCGGGTTGGCTCGGGCCCTGTCGGGTTTGCTCGGGCCCTGTCAGGCTTTGTCAAGCCCTGTCGGGTTTGCTAGGGCCCTGTCGGGCTCCGTCGGGCCCTGTCTGGTTTCCTCAGGCCCTGTCGGGCTCCATCGGGCCCTGTCGGGTTTGCTCAGGCCCTGTCGGGTTTGCTAGGGCTCTGTCGGGCTCCGTCGGGCCCTGTCTGGGTTCCTCAGGCCCTGTCGGGCTCCGTCGAGCCCTGTCGGGTTTGCTCGGGCCCTGTCAGGCTCCGTCGCGCCCTGTTGGGTTTCCTCGGGCCCTGTCGGTCTCCATCGAGCCCTGTCGGGTTTGCTCGGGCCCTGTCGGGCTCCATCGGACCCTGTCAGGCTTTGTCGGGTTCTGTCGGGTTTGCTCAGGCTCCGTCGGGCCTTGTCAGGCCCTCTCGGGTTTGCTCGGGCCCTGTCGAGTTTGCCCGCGTCCTGTCGGGCTCCGTCGGGCCCTGTCAGGTTTGCTCAGGCCCTGTCGGGATCCGTTGGGCCCTGTCGGGTTTGCTTGGGCCCTGTCGGGCTCCTTCGTGCCCTGTCAGGTTTGCTCGGGCCCTGTCGGGTTTGCTCGGGCCCTGTCAGGCTACGTCGAGCTTTGTCAGGTTTGCTCAGGCCCTGTCGGGTTTGCTCGGGCCCTGTCAGGTTTGTCGAGCCCTGTCGGGTTTGCTCGGGCCCTGTCAGGCTCCGTCAGGCCCTGTCTGGTTTGCTCGTGCCCTGTCGGGCTCCGTCGGGCCCTGTCAGGTTTGCTTGGGCACTGTCGTGCTCTGTCGGGCCCTGTCGGGTTTCCTTGGGCCCTGTCGGGCTCCATCGAGCCCTGTCAGGCTTTGTCGAACCCTGTCGGGTTTGCTCAGGCCCTGTCGGGTTTGCTCGGGCCTTGTCGGGCTCTGTCGGGCCCTGTCTGGTTTCCTCGGGCCCTGTCAGGCTCCGTTGGGCCCTGTCGGTTTGCTCGGGCCCTGTCGGGTTTTCTGAAGCCCTGTCAGGCTTCGTCGGACCCTGTCGAGTGTGCTCGGGCCCTGTCGGGCTCCGTCGAGCCCTGTCAGGTTTTTTCGGGCCTTGTCAGGCTTTGTCGGGCCCTGTCGGGTTTGCTCGGGCCCTGTCGGGTTTGCTCAGGCCCTGTCGGGTTCCGTCGGGCCCTGTCGGGTTTCCTCGGGCCCTGTCGGGCTCCACTGAGCCCTGTCAGGGTCCGTCGGGCTCTTTCGGGTTTGCTCGGGCCCTGGCGGGCTCCGTCGGGCCCTGTCAGGCTTTGTCAGGACGTGTCAGGTTTGCTCGGGCCCTGTCGGGCCTTGTCGGGCCCTGTCGGGTTTGCTCGGGCTCTGTCGGGCTCCAGCGTGCCCTGTCGGGTTTGCCCGGGCCCTGTCAGGCTCTGTCAGGCCCTGTCGGGTTTGCTCGGGCCCTATCGGGCTCAATCAGGCCCTGTCGGGTTTCCTCGGGCCCTGTCGGGCTCCATCGAGCCCTGTCAGGCTCCGTCGGGCCCTGTCGGGTTTGCTCGGGCCCTGTCGGGCTCCGTCGGGCCCTGTCGGGTTTGCTCGGGCCCTGTCGGGCTCCGTCGGGCCCTGTCTGGTTTCCTCGGGCTCTGTTGGGATCCGTCGGGCCCTGTCGGGTTTGCTTGGGCCATTTCGGGTTTGCTGAAGCCCTGTCAGGCTTCGTCGGACCCTGTCGGGTTTGCTCGAGCCCTGTCGGGCTCCATCGGGCCCTGTCGGGTTTGCTCGGGTCCTGTCGGGCTCCATCGAGCCCTGTCAGGCTTCGTAGGGCCCTTTCGGGTTTGCTCGGGCTCTGTCAGACTCCGTCGGGCCCTGTCGGGTTTCCTCGGGCCCTGTCGGGCTCCATCAAGCCCTGTCAGGCTTTGTCGAACCCTGTCGGGTTTGCTCGGGCCCTGTCGGGTTTGCTCGGGCCCTGTCGGGCTCTGTCGGGCCCTGTCTGGTTTCCTCGGGCCCTGTCGGGCTCCGTCGGGCCCTGTCGGATTTGCTGGGGCCCTGTCAGGCTACATCAGGCTCTGTCGAGTTAGCTCGTGCCCTATCGGGCTCCGTCGGGCCCTGTCAGGTTTGCTTGGGCCCTGTCGGGATCCGTTGGGCCCTGTCGGGTTTGCTCGGGCCCTGTCAGGCTCCGTCAGGCCCTGTCTGGTTTGCTCGTGCCCTGTCGGGCTCCATCGGGCCCTGTCGGGTTTGCTCGGGTCCTGTCGGGCTCCATCGAGCCCTGTCAGGCTTCGTAGGGCCCTTTCGGGTTTGCTCGGGCTCTGTCAGACTCCGTCGGGCCCTGTCGGGTTTCCTCGGGCCCTGTCGGGCTCCATCAAGCCCTGTCAGGCTTTGTCGAACCCTGTCGGGTTTGCTCGGGCCCTGTCGGGTTTGCTCGGGCCCTGTCGGGCTCTGTCGGGCCCTGTCTGGTTTCCTCGGGCCCTGTCGGGCTCCGTCGGGCCCTGTCGGATTTGCTGGGGCCCTGTCGGGTTTGCTGAAGCCCTGTCAGGCTTCGTCGGACCCTGTCGGGTTTGCTCAGGCCCTGTCGGGCTCCGTCAGGCCCTGTCGGGTTTGCTCGGGCCCTATCGGGCTCCGTGGGGCCCTGTCGGGTTTCCTCGGGCCCTGTCGGGCTCCATCGAGCCCTGTCAGGCTCCGTCGGGCCCTTTCAGGTTTGCTCGGGCCCTGTCGGGCTCCGTCGGGCCCTGTCGGATTTGCTCAGGCCCTGTCGGGTTTGTTCGAGCCCTGTCGGGCTCCATCGGGCCCTGTCGGGTTTGCTCGGGCCCTATCGGGCTCCGTCGGGCCCTGTCGGGTTTCCTCGGGCCCTGTCGGGCTCCATCGAGCCCTGTCAGGCTTCGTCGGGCCCTTTCAGGTTTGCTCGGGCCCTGTCGGGCTCCGTCAGGCCCTGTCCGGTTTGCTCGGGCCCTATCGGGCTCCGTCGGGCCCTGTCGGGTTTCCTTGGGCCCTGTCGGGCTCCATCGAGCCCTGTCAGGCTTTGTCGGGTCCTGTCGGGTTTGCTCAGGCCCTGTCGGGTCTTGTCTGGCCCTGTCGGGTTTGCTCGGGCCCTGTCGGGTTTGCCCACGTCCTGTCGGGCTCCGTCGGGCCCTGTCAGATTCTCTCGGGCCCTGTCGGGTTTGCTCGGGCCCTGTCAGGCTACATCAGGCTCTGTCGAGTTAGCTCGTGCCCTATCGGGCTCCGTCGGGCCCTGTCAGGTTTGCTTGGGCCCTGTCGGGATCCGTTGGGCCCTGTCGGGTTTGCTCGGGCCCTGTCAGGCTCCGTCAGGCCCTGTCTGGTTTGCTCGTGCCCTGTCGGGCTCCGTCGGGCCCTGTCAGGTTTGCTTGGGCACTGTCGGGCTCCGTCGGGCCCTGTCGGGTTTCCTTGGGCCCTGTCGGGCTCCATCGAGCCCTGTCAGGCTTTGTCGAACCCTGTCGGGTTTGCTCAGGCCCTGTCGGGTTTGCTCGGGCCCTGTCGGGCTCTGTCGGGCCCTGTCCGGTTTCCTCGGGCCCTGTCGGGCTCCGTTGGGCCCTGTCGGTTTGCTCGGGCCCTGTCGGGTTTTCTGAAGCCCTGTCAGGCTTCGTCGGACCCTGTCGAGTGTGCTCGGGCCCTGTCGGGCTCCGTCGAGCCCTGTCAGGTTTTCTCGGGCCTTGTCAGGGTCCGTCGGGCCCTGTCGGGTTTCCTCGGGCCCTGTCGGACTCCACTGAGCCCTGTCAGGCTCCGTCGGGCTCTTTCGGGTTTGCTCGGGCCCTGGCGGGCTCCGTCGGGCCCTGTCAGGCTTTGTCAGGACGTGTCAGGTTTGCTCGGGACCTGTCGGGCCTTGTCGGGCCCTGTCGGGTTTGCTCGGGCTCTGTCGGGCTCCAGCGTGCCCTGTCGGGTTTGCTCGGACCCTGTCAAGTTTGCTCGGGCCCTGTCGGGCTCTGTCGGGCCCTGTCTGGTTTCCTCGGGCCCTGTCAGGCTCCGTCGGGCCCTGTCGGGTTTGCTCGGGCCCTGTCGGGTTTGCTGAAGCCCTGTCAGGCTTCGTCGGACCCTGTCGGGTTTGCTCGGGCCCTGTCGGGCTCCGTCGAACCCTGTCGGGTTTGCTCGGGCCCTGTCGGGCTCCGTCTCGCCCTGTCGGGTTTCCTCGGGCCCTGTCGGGCTCCATCGGACCCTATCAGGCTTTGGCGGGTCCTGTCGGGTTTGCTCAGGCCCTGTCGGGCCTTGTCAGCCCCTGTCGGGTTTGCTCGCGCCCTGTCGGGCTCCGTCGGGCCCTGTCAGGTTCTCTCGGGGCCTGTCAGGTTTGCTCGGGCCCTGTCAGGTTCCGTCAGGCCCTATCGGGTTTGCTCGACCCCTGTCGGGCTCTGTCAGGCCCTGTCAGGTTTGCTTGGGCCCTGTCGGGCCTTGTCAGGCCCTGTCGGGTTTGCTCGGGACCTGTCGGGTTTGCCCGCGTCCTGTCGGGCTCCGTCGGGCCCTGTCAGATTCGCTCGGGCCCTGTCGGGTTTGCTCGGGCCCTGTCAGGCTCTGTCAGGCCCTGTCGGGTTTGCTAGTGCCCTGTCGGGCTCCGTCGGGCCCTGTCAGGTTTGCTCAGGCCCTGTCGGGATCCGTTGGGCCTTGTCGGGTTTGCTCGGGCCCTCTCGGGCTCCTTCGTGCCCTGTCACGTTTGCTCGGGCCCTGTCGGGTTTGCTCGGGCCCTGTTAGGCTCCGTCGAGCCCTGTCGGGTTTGCTCGGGCCCTGTCAGGCTCCGGCGGGCCCTGTCGGGTTTCCTCGGGCCTTATCGGGCTCCATCGAGCCCTGTCAGGCTTTGTTGAACCCTGTCGGGTTTGCTCGGGCCCTTTCGGGTTTGCTCGGGTCCTGTCGGGCTCTGTCGGGCCCTGTCGGGTTGGCTCGGGCCCTGTCAGGCTCCGTCGGGCCCTGTCGGATTCCCTTGGGCCCTCTCGGGTTCCGTCGGGCCCTGTTGGGTTTCCTCGGGCCCTGTCGGACTCTATCGAGCCCTGTCAGGCTCCGTCGGGCTCTTTCGGGTTTGCTTGGGCCCTGTCGGGCCTTGTCGGGCCCTGTCGGGTTTGCTCGGGCTCTGTCAGGCTCCAGCGTGCCCTGTCGGGTTTGCCCGGGCCCTGTCAGGCTCCATCAGGCCCTGTCGGGTTTGCTCGGGCCCTATCGGGCTCCGTGGGGCCCTGTCGGGTTTCCTCGGGCCCTGTCGGGCTCCATCGAGCCCTGTCAGGCTCCGTCGGGCCCTTACGGGTTTGCTCGGGCCCTGCCGGGCTCCGTTGGGCCCTGTCGGGTTTGCTCGGGCCCTGTCGGGCTCCGTCGGGCCCTGTCTGGTTTCCTCGGGCTCTGTCGGGCTCTGTCGGGCCCTGTCGGGTTTGCTCGGACCCTGTCGGGTTTGCTCGAGCCCTGTCGGGCTCCATCGGGCCCTGTCGGGTTTGCTCGAGCCCTATCGGGCTCCGTCGGGCTCTGTCGGGTTTCCTCGGGCCCTGTCGGGCTCCATCGAGCCCTGTCAGGCTTCGTCGGGCCCTTTCGGGTTTGCTCGGGGCCTGTCGGGCTCCGTCAGGCCCTGTCGGGTTTGCTCGGGCCCTATCGGGCTCCGTCGAGCCCTGTCGGGTTTGCTCGGGCTCTGTCAGTCTCCGTCGGGCCCTGTCGGGTTTCCTCGGGCCCTGTCGGGCTCTATCAAGCCCTGTCAGGCTTTGTCGAGCCCTGTCGGGTTTGCTCGGGCCCTGTCGGGTTTGCTCGGGCCCTGTCGGGCTCTGTCGGGCCCAGTCTGGTTTCCTCGAGCTCTGTCGGGCTCCGTCGGGCCCTGTCGGATTTGCTTGGGCCCTGTCGGGTTTGCTGAAGCCCTGTCAGGCTTCGTCGGACCCTGTCGGGTTTGCTCGGGCCCTGTCGGGCTCCGTCGAACCCTGTCGGGTTTGCTCGGGCCCTGTCGGGCTCCGTCGCGCCCTGTCGGGTTTGCTCGGGCCCTGTCGGGCTCCATCGGACCCTATCAGGCTTTGGCGGGTCCTGTCGGGTTTGCTCAGGCCCTGTCGGGCCTTGTCAGCCCCTGTCAGGTTTGCTCGCGCCCTGTCGGGCTCCGTCGGGCCCTGTCAGGTTCTCTCGGGCCCTGTCAGGTTTGCTCGGGCCCTGTCAGGCTCCGTCAGGCCCTATCGGGTTTGCTCGACCCCTGTCGGGCTCCGTCAGGCCCTGTCAGGTTTGCTTGGGCCCTGTCAGGCCTTGTCAGGCCCTGTCGGGTTTGCTCGGGACCTGTCGGGTTTGCCCGCGTCCTGTCGGGCTCCGTCGGGCCCTGTCAGATTCGCTCGGGCCCTGTCGGGTTTGCTCGGGCCCTGTCAGGCTCTGTCAGGCCCTGTCGGGTTTGCTAGTGCCCTGTCGGGCTCCGTTGGGCCCTGTCAGGTTTGCTCAGGCCCTGTCGGGATCCGTTGGGCCTTGTCGGGTTTGCTCGGGCCCTGTCGGGCATCTTCGTGCCCTGTCACGTTTGCTCGGCCCCTGTCGAGTTTGCTCGGGCCCTGTCAGGCTCCGTCGAGCCCTGTCGGGTTTGCTCGGGCCCTGTCAGACTCCGTCGGGCCCTGTCGGGTTTCCTCGGGCCTTGTCGGGCTCCATCGAGCCCTGTCAGGCTTTGTTGAACCCTGTCGGGTTTGCTCGGGCCCTTTCAGGTTTGCTCGGGTCCTCTCCGGCTCTGTCGGGCCTTGTCGGGTTTGCTCGGGCCCTGTCAGGCTCCGTCGGGCCCTGTCGGTTTCCCTCGGGCCCTCTCGGGTTTGCTCGGGCCCTCTCGGATTCCGTCGGGCCCTGTCGGGTTTCCTCGGGCCCTGTCGGACTCTATCGAGCCCTGTCAGGCTCCGTCGGGCTCTTCCGGGTTTGCTCAGGCCCTGTCGGGCTCCGTCGGGCCCTGTCAGGCTTTGTCAGGTCCTGTCAGGTTTGCTCGGGCTTTGTCGGGCCTTGTCGGGCCCTGTCGGGTTTGCTCGGGCTCTGTCGGGCTCCAGCGTGCCCTGTCAGGCTCCGTCGGGCCCTTTCGGGTTTGCTCGGGCCCTGTCGGGCTCTGTCGGGCCCTGTCTGGTTTCCTCGGGCCCTGTCGGGCTCCGTCGGGCCCTGTCGGATTTGCTGGGGCCCTGTCAGGCTACATCAGGCTCTGTCGAGTTAGCTCGTGCCCTATCGGGCTCCGTCGGGCCCTGTCAGGTTTGCTTGGGCCCTGTCGGGATCCGTTGGGCCCTGTCGGGTTTGCTCGGGCCCTGTCAGGCTCCGTCAGGCCCTGTCTGGTTTGCTCGTGCCCTATCGGGCTCCATCGGGCCCTGTCGGGTTTGCTCGGGTCCTGTCGGGCTCCATCGAGCCCTGTCAGGCTTCGTAGGGCCCTTTCGGGTTTGCTCGGGCTCTGTCAGACTCCGTCGGGCCCTGTCGGGTTTCCTCGGGCCCTGTCGGGCTCCATCAAGCCCTGTCAGGCTTTGTCGAACCCTGTCGGGTTTGCTCGGGCCCTGTCGGGTTTGCTCGGGCCCTGTCGGGCTCTGTCGGGCCCTGTCTGGTTTCCTCGGGCCCTGTCGGGCTCCGTCGGGCCCTGTCGGATTTGCTGGGGCCCTGTCGGGTTTGCTGAAGCCCTGTCAGGCTTCGTCGGACCCTGTCGGGTTTGCTCGGGCCCTGTCGGGCTCCGTCAGGCCCTGTCGGGTTTGCTCGGGCCCTATCGGGCTCCGTGGGGCCCTGTCGGGTTTCCTCGGGCCCTGTCGGGCTCCATCGAGCCCTGTCAGGCTCCGTCGGGCCCTTTCAGGTTTGCTCGGGCCCTGTCGGGCTCCGTCAGGCCCTGTCGGATTTGCTCAGGCCCTGTCGGGTTTGTTCGAGCCCTGTCGGGCTCCATCGGGCCCTGTCGGGTTTGCTCGGGCCCTATCGGGCTCCGTCGGGCCCTGTCGGGTTTCCTCGGGCCCTGTCGGGCTCCATCAAGCCCTGTCAGGCTCCGTCGGGCCCTTTCAGGTTTGCTCGGGCCCTGTCGGGCTCCGTCAGGCCCTGTCCGGTTTGCTCGGGCCCTATCGGGCTCCGTCGGGCCCTGTCGGGTTTCCTTGGGCCCTGTCGGGCTCCATCGAGCCCTGTCAGGCTTTGTCGGGTCCTGTCGGGTTTGCTCAGGCCCTGTCGGGTCTTGTCTGGCCCTGTCGGGTTTGATCGGGCCCTGTCGGGTTTGCCCACGTCCTGTCGGGCTCCGTCGGGCCCTGTCAGATTCTCTCGGGCCCTGTCGGGTTTGCTCGGGCCCTGTCAGGCTACATCAGGCTCTGTCGAGTTAGCTCGTGCCCTATCGGGCTCCGTCGGGCCCTGTCAGGTTTGCTTGGGCCCTGTCGGGATCCGTTGGGCCCTGTCGGGTTTGCTAGTGCCCTGTCGGGCTCCGTTGGGCCCTGTCAGGTTTGCTCAGGCCCTGTCGGGATCCGTTGGGCCTTGTCGGGTTTGCTCGGGCCGTGTCGGGCATCTTCGTGCCCTGTCACGTTTGCTCGGCCCCTGTCGAGTTTGCTCGGGCCCTGTCAGGCTCCGTCGAGCCCTGTCGGGTTTGCTCGGGCCCTGTCAGACTCCGTCGGGCCCTGTCGGGTTTCCTCGGGCCTTGTCGGGCTCCATCGAGCCCTGTCAGGCTTTGTTGAACCCTGTCGGGTTTGCTCGGGCCCTTTCGGGTTTGCTCGGGTCCTCTCGGGCTCTGTCGGGCCTTGTCGGGTTTGCTCGGGCCCTGTCAGGCTCCGTCAGGCCCTGTCGGATTCCCTCGGGCCCTCTCGGGTTTGCTCGGGCCCTCTCGGATTCCGTCGGGCCCTGTCGGGTTTCCTCGGGCCCTGTCGGACTCTATCGAGCCCTGTCAGGCTCCGTCGGGCTCTTCCGGGTTTGCTCAGGCCCTGTCGGGCTCCGTCGGGCCCTGTCAGGCTTTGTCAGGTCCTGTCAGGTTTGCTCGGGCCCTGTCGGGCCTTGTCGGGCCCTGTCGGGTTTGCTCGGGCTCTGTCGGGCTCCAGCGTGCCCTGTCAGGATCCGTCGGGCCCTTTCGGGTTTGCTCGGGCCCTGTCGGGCTCCGTCGGGCCCTGTCGGATTTGCTCAGGCCCTGTCGGGTTTGCTCGAGCCCTGTCGGGCTCCATCGGGTCCTGTCGGGTTTCCTCGGGCCCTGTCGGGCTCCATCGAGCCCTGTCAGGCTCCGTCGGGCCCTTACGGGTTTGCTCGGGCCCTGTCGGGCTCCGTCGGGCCCTGTCGGGTTTGCTCGGGCCCTGTCGGGTTTGCTCGGGCCCTGTCAGGCTTTGTCAAGCCCTGTCGGGTTTGCTAGGGCCCTGTCGGGCTCCGTCGGGCCCTGTCTGGTTTCCTCAGGCCCTGTCGGGCTCCGTCGGGCCCTGTCGGGTTTGCTCAGGCCCTGTCGGGTTTGCTAGGGCCCTGTCGGGCTCCGTCGGGCCCTGTCTGGTTTCCTCAGGCCCTGTCGGGCTCCGTCGAGCCCTGTCGGGTTTGCTCGGGCCCTGTCAGGCTCCGTCGCGCCCTGTCGGGTTTCCTCGGGCCCTGTCGGGCTCCATCGAGCCCTGTCGGGTTTGCTCGGGCCCTGTCGGTCTCCATCGGACCCTGTCAGGCTTTGTCGGGTCCTGTCGGGTTTCCTCAGGCCCCGTCGGGCCTTGTCAGGCCCTGTCGGGTTTGCTCGGGCCCTGTCGGGTTTGCCCGCGTCCTGTCGGGCTCCGTCGGGCCCTGTCAGGTTTGCTCAGGCCCTGTCGGGATCCGTTGGGCCCTGTCGGGTTTGCTCTTGCCCTGTCGGGCTCCTTCGTGCCCTGTCAGGTTTGCTCGGGCCCTGTCGGGTTTGCTCAGGCTCTGTCAGGCTCCGTCGAGCTTTGTCAGGTTTGCTCGGGCCCTGTCGGGTTTGCTCGGGCCCTGTCAGGCTTTGTCGAGCCCTGTCGGGTTTGCTCGTGCCCTGTCAGGCTCCGTCAGGCCCTGTCTGGTTTGCTCGTGCCCTGTCGGGCTCCGTCGGGCCCTGTCAGGTTTGCTTGGGCACTGTCGGGCTCTGTCGGGCCCTGTCGGGTTTCCTTGGGCCCTGTCGGGCTCCATCGAGCCCTGTCAGGCTTTGTCGAACCCTGTCGGGTTTGCTCAGGCCCTGTCGGGTTTGCTCGGGCCCTGTCGGGCTCTGTCGGGCCTTGTCTGGTTTCCTCGGGCCCTGTCGGTTTGCTCGGGTCCTGTCGGGTTTTCTGAAGCCCTGTCAGGCTTCGTCGGACCCTGTCGAGTGTGCTCGGGCCCTGTCGGGCTCCGTCGAGCCCTGTCAGGTTTTCTCGGGCCTTGTCAGGCTTTGTCGGGCCCTGTCGGGTTTTCTCGGGCCCTGTCGGGTTTGCTCAGGCCCTGTCGGGTTCCGTCAGGCCCTGTCGGGTTTCCTCGGGCCCTGTCGGACTCCACTGAGCCCTGTCAGGCTCCGTCGGGCTCTTTCGGGTTTGCTCGGGCCCTGGCGGGCTCCGTCGGGCCTTGTCAGGCTTTGTCAGGACGTGTCAGGTTTGCTCGGGCCCTGTCGGGCCTTGTCGGGCCCTGTCGGGTTTGCTCGGGCTCTGTCGGGCTCCAGCGTGCCCTGTCGGGTTTGCCCGGGCCCTGTCAGGCTCCGTCAGGCCCTGTCGGGTTTGCTCGGGCCCTATCGGGCTCAATCAGGCCCTGTCGGGTTTCCTCGGGCCCTGTCTGGCTCCATCGAGCCCTGTCAGGCTCTGTCGGGCCCTGTCGGGTTTGCTCGGGCCCTGTCGGGTTCCGTCGGGCCCTGTCGGGTTTGCTCGGGCCCTGTCGGGCTCCGTCGGGCCCTGTCTGGTTTCCTCGGGCTCTGTCGGGCTCCGTCGAACCCTGTCGGGTTTGCTCGGGCCATGTCGGGTTTGCTGAAGCCCTGTCAGGATTCGTCGGACCCTGTCGGGTTTGCTCGAGCCCTGTCGGGTTCAATCGGGCCCTGTCGGGTTTGCTCGGGCCCTATCGGGCTCCGTCGGGCCCTGTCGGGTTTCCTCGGGCCCTGTCGGGCTCCATCGAGCCCTGTCAGGCTTCGTCGGGCCCTTTCGGGTTTGCTCGGGCCCTGTCGGGCTCCGTCAGGCCCTGTCGGGTTTGCTCGGGCCGTATCGGGCTCCGTCGAGCCCTGTCGGGTTAGCTCGGGTTCTGTCAGGCTCCGTCGGGCCCTGTTGCGTTTCCTCAGGCCCTGTCGGGCTCCATCAAGCCCTGTCAGGCTTTGTCGAACCCTGTCGGTTTTGCTCGGGCCCTGTCGGGTTTGCTCGGGCCCTGTTGGGCTCCGTCAGGCCCTGTCTGGTTTCCTCGGGCTCTGTTGGGCTTCGTCGGGCCCTGTCGGGTTTGCTCGGGCCATGTCGGGTTTGCTGAAGCCCTGTCAGGCTTCGTCGAACCCTGTCGGGTTTGCTCGAGCCCTGTCAGGCTCCATCGGGCCCTGTCGGGTTTGCTCGGGCCCTATCGGGCTCCGTCGGGCCCTATCGGGTTTCCTCGGGCCCTGTCGGGCTCCATCGAGCCCTGTCAGGCTTCGTCGGGCCCTTTCGGGTTTGCTCGGGCCCTGTCGGGCTCCGTCGGGCCCTGTCAGGTTTTGTCAGGTCCTGTCAGGTTTGCTCGAGCCCTGTCGGGCCTTGTCGGGCCCTGTCCGGTTTGCTCGGGCTCTGTCGGGCTCCAGCGTGCCCTGTCGGGTCTGCCCGGGCCCTGTCAGGCTCCATCAGGCCCTGTCGGGTTTGCTCGGGCCCTATCGGGCTCCGTGGGGCCCTGTCGGGTTTCCTCGGGCCCTGTCGGGCACCATCGAGCCCTGTCAGGCTCCGTCGGGCCCTTTTGGGTTTGCTCGGGCCCTGTCAGGCTCCGTCGGGCCCTGTCAGGTTTGCTCAGGCCCTGTCGGGATCCGTTGGGCCCTGTCGGGTTTGCTGGGGCCCTGTCGGGCTCCTTCGTGCCCTGTCAGGTTTGCTCGGGCCCTGTCGGGTTTGCTCGGGCCCTGTCAGGCTCCGACGAGCCCTGTCGGGTTTGCTCGGGCTCTGTCGGGTTTGCTCAGGCCCTGTCAGGCTCCGTCGAGCCCTGTCGGGTTTGCTCGGGCCCTGTCAGGCTCCGTCAGGCCCTGTCTGGTTTGCTCGTACCCTGTCGGGCTCCGTCGGGCCCTGTCAGGTTTGCTTGGGCACTGTCGGGCTCCATCGGGCCCTGTCAGTCTTCGTCGGGCCCTTTCGGGTTTGCTCGGGCCCTGTCGGGCTCCGTCAGGTCCTGTCGGGTTTGCTCGGGCCCTATCGGGCTCCGTCGAGGCCTGTCGGGTTTGCTCGGGCCCTGTCAGGCTTTGTCGAGCCCTGTCGGGTTTGCTCGTGCCCTGTCAGGCTCCGTCAGGCCCTGTCTGGTTTGCTCGTGCCCTGTCGGGCTCCGTCGGGCCCTGTCAGGTTTGCTTGGGCACTGTCGGGCTCTGTCGGGCCCTGTCGGGTTTCCTTGGGCCCTGTCGGGCTCCATCGAGCCCTGTCAGGCTTTGTCGAACCCTGTCGGGTTTGCTCAGGCCCTGTCGGGTTTGCTCGGGCCCTGTCGGGCTCTGTCGGGCCTTGTCTGGTTTCCTCGGGCCCTGTCGGTTTGCTCGGGTCCTGTCGGGTTTTCTGAAGCCCTGTCAGGCTTCGTCGGACCCTGTCGAGTGTGCTCGGGCCCTGTCGGGCTCCGTCGAGCCCTGTCAGGTTTTCTCGGGCCTTGTCAGGCTTTGTCGGGCCCTGTCGGGTTTTCTCGGGCCCTGTCGGGTTTGCTCAGGCCCTGTCGGGTTCCGTCAGGCCCTGTCGGGTTTCCTCGGGCCCTGTCGGACTCCACTGAGCCCTGTCAGGCTCCGTCGGGCTCTTTCGGGTTTGCTCGGGCCCTGGCGGGCTCCGTCGGGCCTTGTCAGGCTTTGTCAGGACGTGTCAGGTTTGCTCGGGCCCTGTCGGGCCTTGTCGGGCCCTGTCGGGTTTGCTCGGGCTCTGTCGGGCTCCAGCGTGCCCTGTCGGGTTTGCCCGGGCCCTGTCAGGCTCCGTCAGGCCCTGTCGGGTTTGCTCGGGCCCTATCGGGCTCAATCAGGCCCTGTCGGGTTTCCTCGGGCCCTGTCTGGCTCCATCGAGCCCTGTCAGGCTCCGTCGGGCCCTGTCGGGTTTGCTCGGGCCCTGTCGGGTTCCGTCGGGCCCTGTCGGGTTTGCTCGGGCCCTGTCGGGCTCCGTCGGGCCCTGTCTGGTTTCCTCGGGCTCTGTCGGGCTCCGTCGAACCCTGTCGGGTTTGCTCGGGCCATGTCGGGTTTGCTGAAGCCCTGTCAGGATTCGTCGGACCCTGTCGGGTTTGCTCGAGCCCTGTCGGGTTCAATCGGGCCCTGTCGGGTTTGCTCGGGCCCTATCGGGCTCCGTCGTGCCCTGTCGGGTTTCCTCGGGCCCTGTCGGGCTCCATCGAGCCCTGTCAGGCTTCGTCGGGCCCTTTCGGGTTTGCTCGGGCCCTGTCGGGCTCCGTCAGGCCCTGTCGGGTTTGCTCGGGCCGTATCGGGCTCCGTCGAGCCCTGTCGGGTTAGCTCGGGTTCTGTCAGGCTCCGTCGGGCCCTGTTGCGTTTCCTCAGGCCCTGTCGGGCTCCATCAAGCCCTGTCAGGCTTTGTCGAACCCTGTCGGTTTTGCTCGGGCCCTGTCGGGTTTGCTCGGGCCCTGTTGGGCTCCGTCAGGCCCTGTCTGGTTTCCTCGGGCTCTGTTGGGCTTCGTCGGGCCCTGTCGGGTTTGCTCGGGCCATGTCGGGTTTGCTGAAGCCCTGTCAGGCTTCGTCGAACCCTGTCGGGTTTGCTCGAGCCCTGTCAGGCTCCATCGGGCCCTGTCGGGTTTGCTCGGGCCCTATCGGGCTCCGTCGGGCCCTATCGGGTTTCCTCGGGCCCTGTCGGGCTCCATCGAGCCCTGTCAGGCTTCGTCGGGCCCTTTCGGGTTTGCTCGGGCCCTGTCGGGCTCCGTCGGGCCCTGTCAGGTTTTGTCAGGTCCTGTCAGGTTTGCTCGAGCCCTGTCGGGCCTTGTCGGGCCCTGTCCGGTTTGCTCGGGCTCTGTCGGGCTCCAGCGTGCCCTGTCGGGTCTGCCCGGGCCCTGTCAGGCTCCATCAGGCCCTGTCGGGTTTGCTCGGGCCCTATCGGGCTCCGTGGGGCCCTGTCGGGTTTCCTCGGGCCCTGTCGGGCTCCATCGAGCCCTGTCAGGCTCCGTCGGGCCCTTTTGGGTTTGCTCGGGCCCTGTCAGGCTCCGTCGGGCCCTGTCAGGTTTGCTCAGGCCCTGTCGGGATCCGTTGGGCCCTGTCGGGTTTGCTGGGGCCCTGTCGGGCTCCTTCGTGCCCTGTCAGGTTTGCTCGGGCCCTGTCGGGTTTGCTCGGGCCCTGTCAGGCTCCGTCGAGCCCTGTCAGGTTTGCTCGGGCTCTGTCGGGTTTGCTCAGGCCCTGTCAGGCTCCGTCGAGCCCTGTCGGGTTTGCTCGGGCCCTGTCAGGCTCCGTCAGGCCCTGTCTGGTTTGCTCGTACCCTGTCGGGCTCCGTCGGGCCCTGTCAGGTTTGCTTGGGCACTGTCGGGCTCCATCGGGCCCTGTCAGTCTTCGTCGGGCCCTTTCGGGTTTGCTCGGGCCCTGTCGGGCTCCGTCAGGTCCTGTCGGGTTTGCTCGGGCCCTATCGGGCTCCGTCGAGGCCTGTCGGGTTTGCTCGGGCTCTGTCAGGCTCCGTCGGGCCCTGTCGGGTCTCCTCGGGCCCTGTCAGGTTTGCTCGGGCCCTGTCGGGCTCTGTCGGGCCCTGTCTGGTTTCCTCGGGCCCTGTCGGGCTCCGTCTGGCCCTGTCAGGCCTGAGCAAACCCAACAGGGCTCGACGGAGCCCGACAGTGCCTGAGCAAGCCCGACAGGGCCCGAGCAAACCTGACAGGGCAGGAAGGAGCCCGACAGGGCCCGAGCAAACACGAGAGGGTCCGACGGATCCCGACAGGGCCCGAGCAAACCTGACAGGGCCCGAGCGAACCTGACAGGGCCCGACAGAGCCCGACAGGACGCGGGCAAACCCGACAGGGCCCGAGCAAACCCGACATGGCCCGAGCACCTGACAGGGCCTGACGGAGCCCGACAGGACGCGGGCAAACCCGACAGGGCCCGAGCAAACCCGACATGGCCCGAGCAAACCTGACAGGGCTCGATAGAGCCCGACAGGGCCCGAGGAAACCCGACAGGGCGCGACGGAGCCTGACCGGGCCCGAGCAAACCCGACAGGGCTCGACGGAGCCCGACAGGGCTCGAGCAAACCCGACAGGGTCTGACGAAGCCTGACAGGGCTTCAGCAAACCCGACATGGCCCGAGCAAACCCGACAGGATTCGACAGAGCCCGACAGAGCCCGAGGGAACCAGAGAGGGCCCGACGGAGCCCGACAGAGCCCGAGCAAACCCGACAGGGCCCGAGCAAACCCGACAGGGCCCGACAAGACCCGACAGGGCCTGAGCAAACCTGACAGGACCTGACAAAGCCTGACAGGGCCCGACGGAGCCCGACAGGGCCCGAGCAAACCCGAAAGGGCCCGACGGAGCCTGACAGTGCTCGATGGAGCCCGACAGGGCCCGAGGAAACCCGACAGGGCCCGACGGAGCCCGACAGTGCCCGAGCAAACCCGACAGGGCCCGACGGAGCCCGACGGGGCCCGAGCAAACCCGAAAGGGCCCGACGGTGCCTGACAGGGCTCGATGGAGTCCGACAGGGCCCGAGGAAACCCGACAGGGCTCGACGGAGCCCGATAGGGCCCGAGCAAACCTGACAGGGCCTGACGGAGCCTGACAGGGCCCGGGAAAACCCGACAGGGCACGCTGGAGCCCGACAGAGCCCGAGCAAACCCGACAGGGCCCGACAAGGCTCGACAGGGCCCGAGGAAACCCAAAAGAGCCCAACGGAGCTTTGCAGGGCTCAATGAAGTCCGACAGGGCCCGAGGAAACCCGACAGGGCCCGAAAGACCTCGAAAGGGCCTGAGCAAATCCGACAGGGCCCGAGGAAATCCGACAGGGCCCGACGGAGCCTGACAAGGCCTGAGCAAACCTGACAGGGCTCGACGGAGCCCGACAGGGCCCGAGCACACTCGACAGGGCCCGACGAAGCCCGACAGGGCCCGAGCAAACCCGACAGGGCCTGACGGAGCCCGATAGGGCCCGCGTAAACCCGACAGGGCCCGACGGAGCCCGACAGGGCCCGAGGAAACCCGACAGGGCCCGACGGAGCCCGATAGGGCCCGCGTAAACCCGACAGGGCCCGATGGAGCCCGACAGGGCCCGAGGAAACTCGACAGGGCCCCACGGAGCCCGATAGGGCCCGAGCAAACCCGACAGGGCCTGATGGAGCCTGACAGGGCCCGGGCAAACCCGACAGGGCACGCTGGAGCCCGACAGAGCCCGAGCAAACCTGACTATGCCCGACAAGGCCCAACAGGGCCCGAGAAAACCTGACAGTACCTGACAAAGCCTGACAGGGCCCGACGGAGCCCGACAGGGCCTGAGCAAACCCGAAAGAGCCCGACGGAGCCTGACACGGCTCGATAGAGTCCGACAGGGCCCGAGGAAACCCGATAGGGCCCGACGGAACCCGAGAGGGCCCGACGGAACCCGAGAGGGCCCGAGGAAACCCGACAGGGCCCGACGGAGCCTGACAGGGCCCGAGCAAACCCGACAGGGCCCGAGCAAACCTGACAGGGCTCGACGGAGCCTGACAGGGCCCGAGCAAACCCGACAGGGCCCGAGCAAACCTGACAGGGCACGAAGGAGTCCGACAGGGCCCGAGCAAACCCGACAGGGCCCAACGGATCCCGACAGGGCCTGAGCAAACCTGACAGGGCCCGACGGAGCCTGACAGGACCCGAGCAAACCCGACAGGGCCTGACGGAGCCCGACAGGGCCCGAGCAAACCCGAAAGGGCCCGACGGTGCCTGACAGGGCTCGATGGAGTCCGACAGGGCCCGAGGAAACCCGACAGGGCTCGATGGAGCCCGATAGGGCCCGAGCAAACCCGACAGGGCCTGACGGAGCCTGACAGGGCCCGAGCAAACCCGACAGGGCCCGAGCAAACCTGACAGGGCACGAAGGAGTCCGACAGGGCCCGGGCAAACCCGACAGGGCACGCTGGAGCCCGACAGAGCCCGAGCAAACCCGACAGGGCCTGACGGAGCCCGATAGGGCCCGCGTAAACCCGACAGGGACCGATGGAGCCCGACAGGGCTCGATGGAGCCCGACAGGTCCCGAGGAAACCCAACAGGGCCCGACGGAGCCCGACAGGGCTCGATGGAGTCCGACAGGGCCCGAGGAAACCCAACAGGGCTCGATGGAGCCCGATAGGGCCCGAGCAAACCCGACAGGGCCTGACGGAGCCTGACAGGGCCCGGGCAATCCCGACAGGGCACGCTGGAGCCCGACAGAGCCCGAGCAAACCCGACAGGGCCTGACGGAGCCCGATAGGGCCCGCGTAAACCCGACAGGGCCCGAGGAAACCCGACAGGGCTCGACGGAGCCCGATAGGGCCCGAGCAAACCTGACAGGGCCTGACGGAGCCTGACAGGGCCCGGGAAAACCCGACAGGGCATGCTGGAGCCCGACAGAGCCCGAGCAAACCCGACAGGGCCCGACAAGGCTCGACAGGGCCTGAGGAAACCCGAAAGAGCCCGACGGAGCCTTGCAGTGCTCAATGGAGTCCGACAGGGCCCGAGGAAACCCGACAGGGCCCGACGGACCTCGACAGGGCCTGAGCAAACCCGACAGGGCCCGAGGAAATCCGACAGGGCCCGACGGAGCCTGACAAGGCCCGAGCAAACCTGACAGGGCTCGACGGAGCCCGACAGGCCCGAGCACACTCGACAGGGTCCGACGAAGCCTGACAGGGCTTCAGCAAACCCGACAGGGCCCGAGCAAACCCGACAGGGCCCGACGGAGCCCGACAGGGCCCAAGGAAACCAGAAAGGTCCCGACAGAGACCGACAGGGCCCGAGCAAACCCGACAGGGCCCGAGCAAACCCGACAGGGTTCGACAAAGCCTGACAGGGCTCGATGGAACCTGACAGGGCCCGAGGAAACCCGACAGGGCCCGACGGAGCCCGATAGGGCCCGAGCAAACCCGACAGGGCCTGATGGAGTCTGACAGAGCCCGGGCAAACCCGACAGGGCATGCTGGAGCCCGACAGAGCCCGAGCAAACCCGACAGGGCCCGACAAGGCCCGACAGGGCCCGAGCAAACCTGACAGGACCTGACAAAGCCTGACAGGGCCCGACGGAGCCCGACAGGGCCTGAGCAAACCCGAAAGAGCCCGACGGAGCCTGACAGGGCTCGATAGAGTCCGACAGGGCCCGAGGAAACCAGACAGGGCCGGACGGAACCCGAGAGGGCCCGACGGAACCCGAGAGGGCCCGAGGAAATCCGACAGGGCCCGACAGAGCTTGACAGGGCCCGAGCAAACCCGACAGGGCTCGACGGAGCCCGACAGGGCCTGAGGAAACCAGACAGGGCCCGACGGAGCCTGACAGGGCCCGAGAAAACCCGACAGGGCCCGAGCAAACCTGACAGGGCACGAAGGAGCCCGACAGGGCCCGAGCAAACCCGACAGGGCTCGACGGAGCCTGACAGGGACCGAGCAAACCCGACAGGGCCCGAGCAAACCTGACAGGGCTCGACGGAGCCTGACAGGGCCCGAGCAAACCCGACAGGGCCTGAGCAAACCCGACAGGGTTCGACAAAGCCTGACAGGGGCCGACGGAGCCCGACAGTGCCCAAGCAAACCTGACAGGGCCCGATGGAGCCCGACACGGTACGAGCAAACCAGACAGGGCCTGACGGAGCCTGACAGGGCCCGAGCAAACCCGACAGGGCTCGACGGAGCCTGACAGGGCCCGAGCAAACCCGACAGGGCC
Organism: Patagioenas fasciata; assembly: GCF_037038585.1. Taxonomy (NCBI): domain Eukaryota; kingdom Metazoa; phylum Chordata; class Aves; order Columbiformes; family Columbidae; genus Patagioenas; species Patagioenas fasciata. Next base: position 1,037,598 of record NC_092543.1, read on the forward strand.
CGAGCAAACCCGACAGGGTTCGACAAAGCCTGACAGGGGCCGACGGAGCCCGACAGTGCCCAAGCAAACCTGACAGGGCCCGATGGAGCCCGACACGGTACGAGCAAACCAGACAGGGCCTGACGGAGCCTGACAGGGCCCGGGCAAACCTGACAGGGCACGCTGGAGCCCGACAGAGCCCGAGCAAACCTGACTATGCCCGACAAGGCCCAACAGGGCCCGAGAAAACCTGACAGGACCTGACAAAGCCTGACAGGGCCCGACGGAGCCCGACAGGGCCTGAGCAAACCCGAAAGAGCCCGACGGAGCCTGACAGGGCTCGATAGAGTCCGACAGGGCCCGAGGAAACCCGACAGGGCGCGATGGAACCCGAGAGGGCCCGACGGAACCCGAGAGGGCCCGAGGAAATCCGACAGGGCCCGACGGAGCCTGACAGGGCCCGAGCAAACCCAACAGTGCCGGACAGAGCCCGACAGGACCCGAGCAAACCCAACAGGGCCCGAGCAAAGCCGACAGGGTTCGACAAAGCCTGACAGGGCTCGATGCAGCCTGACAGGGCCCGTGGAAACCCGACAGGGCCTGACGGAGCCTGACAGGGCCCGAGCAAACCCGACAGGGCCCGAGCAAACCTGACAGGGCTCGACGGAGCCTGTCAGGGCCTGAGCAAACCCGACAGGGCCCGAGCAAACCTGACAGGGCACGAAGGAGTCCGACAGGGCCCGAGCAAACCCGACAGGGCCCAACGGATCCCGACAGGGCCTGAGCAAACCTGACAGGGCCCGACGGAGCCTGACAGGGCCCGAGCAAACCCGACAGGGCCTGACGGACCCCGACGGGGCCCGAGCAAACCCGAAAGGGCCCGACGGTGCCTGACAGGGCTCGATGGAGTCCGACAGGGCCCGAGGAAACCCGACAGGGCTCGATTGAGCCCGATAGGGCCCGAGCAAACCCGACAGGGCCTGACGGAGCCTGACAGGGCCCGGGCAAACCCGACAGGGCACGCTGGAGCCCGACAGAGCCCGAACAAACCCGACAGGGCCCGACAAGGCTCGACAGGGCCCGAGGAAACCTGACAGTACCTGACAAAGCCTGACAGGGCCCGACGGAGCCTGCCAGGGCCCGAGCAAACCCGAAAGAGCCCGACGGAGCTTTGCAGGGCTCAATGGAGCCCGACAGGGCCCGAGGAAACCCGACAGGGCGCGACGGAGCCTGACAGGGCCCGAGCAAACCCGACAGGGTTCGACGGAGCCCAACAGGGCCCGAGCAAACCCGACAGGGTCCGACGAAGCCTGACAGGGCTTCAGCAAACCCGACAGGGCCCGAGCAAATCCGACAGGGCCCGACGGAGCCCGACAGGGCCCGAGGAAATCAGACAGGGCCCGACAGAGCCCGACAGGGCCCGAGTAAACGCGACAGGGCCCGAGCAAACCCGACAGGGTTCGACAAAGCCTGACAGGGCCCGACGGAGCCCGACAGGGCCCTAGCAAACCCGACAGGGCTTGACAAAGCCTGACAGGGCCCGAGCAAACCCGACAGGGCCCGAGCAAACCCGACAGGGCCCGACGGAGCCCGACAGGTCCCGAGCAAACCCGAAAGGGCCCGACGGAGCCTGACAGGGCTCGATGGAGCCCGACAGGGCCCGTGGAAACCCGACAGGGCTCGACTGAGCCCGATAGGGCCCGAGCAAACCCGACAGGGCCTGACGGAGCCCGACAGGGCCCGAGCAAACCCGAAAGGGCCCGACGAAGCCTGACAGGGCTCGATGGAACCCGACAGGGCCCGAGTAAACCCGACAGGGCCCGACGGAGCCCGATAGGGCCCGAGCAAACCCGACAGGACCCGATGGAGCCCGACAAAGCTCGAGCAAACCCGACAGGGCCTGAGCAAATCCGACAGGGCCCGACGGAGCCCGACAGGGCCCGAGCAAACCCGAAAGGGCCCGACGGAGCCTGACAGGGCTCGGTGGAGCCCGACAGGGCCCGAGCAAACCCGACAGGGCCCGACAGAGCCCGATAGGGCCGGAGCAAACCCGACAGGGCCTAACGGAGCCCGACAGGGCCCGAGCAAAACCGAAAGGGCCCGACGAAGCCTGACAGGGCTCGATGGAGCCCGACAGGGCCCGAGCAAACCCGACAGGGCCCAACGGATCCCGAAAGGGCTTGAGCAAACCTGACAGGGCTCGACGGAGCCCAACAGGGCACGAGCAAACCCGACAGGGCCCGAGCGAATCTGACAGCGCCCGACGGAGCCCGACAGGACGCGGGCAAACCCGACAGGTCCTGAGCAAACCCGACAGGGCCTGACAAGGTCCGACAGGGCCCGAGCAAACCTGACAGGGCCTGACGGAGCCCGACAGGGCTCGAGCAAACCCGATAGGGCCCGACGGAGCCTGACAGGGCCCGAGCAAACCTGACAGGGCCCGAGAGAACCTGACAGGGCTTGACGGAGCCCGACAGGGCGTGAGCAAACCCGACAGGGGCTGACAAGGCCCGACAGGGCCTGAGCAAACCCGACAGGACCCGACAAAGCCTGATAGGGTCCGATGGAGCCCGACAGGGCCCGAGCAAACCCGACAGGGCCCGAGCAAACATGACAGGGCCCGACGGAGCTTGACAGGGCCCGAGCAAACCCGACAGGGCTCGACGGAGCCCGACAGGGCCCGAGCACACCCGACAGGGTCCGACGAAGCCTGACAGGGCTTCAGCAAACCCGACAGGGCACGAGCAAACCCGACAGAGCCCGACGGAGCCCGACAGGGCCTGAGGAAACCAGACAGGGCCCGACAGAGCCCGACAGGGCCCGAGCAAACCCGACAGGGCCCGAGCAAATGCGAAAGAGTTCGACAAAGCCTGACAGGGCCCGATGGAGCCCGACAGGGTCCGAGGAAACCCGATAGGGCCCGACGGAGCCTGACAGGGCCTGAGCAAACCCGACAGGCCTCGACGGAGCCCGACAGGGCCCGAGCAAACCCGACAGGGCCCGAGCAAACCTGACAGGGCACGAAGGAGCCCGACAGGGCCCGAGCAAACCCGAGAGGGCCCGACGGATCCCGACAGGGCCCGAGCAAACCTGACAGGGCCCAAGCGAAGCTGACAGGGCCCGAGCGAACCTGACAGGGCCCGACAGAGCCCGACAGGACGCGGGCAAACCCGACAGGGCCCGAGCAAACCCGACATGGCCCGAGCAAACCTGACAGTGCCCGACGGAGCCCGACAGGACGCGGGCAAACCCGACAGGGCCCGAGCAAACCCGACATGGCCCGAGCAAACCTGACAGGGCTCGATGGAGCCCGACAGGGCCCGAGGAAACCCGACAGGGCGCGACGGAGCCTGACAGGGCCCGAGCAAACCCGACAGGGCTCGACGGAGCCCGACAGGGCCCGAGCAGACCGGACAGGGCCTGACGAAGCCTGACAGGGCCCGAGGAAACCCGACAGAGCCCGACGGAGCCCGAGAGGGCCCGAGCAAACCCGACAGGGTCCGAGCAAACCTGACAGGGCTTGTCGGAGCCTGACAGGGCCTGAGTAAAACCGAAAGGGCCCGAACAAACCCGACAAAGCTCGACGGAGCCCGACAGGGCCCGAGCAATCCCGACAGGGCCCGACAAGGCCCGACAGGGCCCGAGCAAACCCGACAGGGCCCGACAAAGCCTGACAGGGCCCGACGGAGCTCGACAGGGCCCGAGCATACCCGACAAAGCCTCACAGAGCCTGACAGGGCTCGATGGAGCCCGACAGGGCCCGAGGAAACCCGACAGGGCTAGACGGAGCCCGACAGGGCCCGAGCAAACTTGACAGGGCCCGACGGAGCCCGACAGGGCCCCAGCAAACCCGACAGGGCCCGAGCAAACCCGACAAGGCCTGACGGAGCCTGACAGGGCCTGAGCAAACCCGACAGGGCTCGACGGAGCCTGACAGGGCCTGAGCAAACCCGACAGGGTTCGAGCAAACCTGTTAGGGCCCGAGCAAACCTGACAGGGGTCGACGGAGCCTGACAGGGCCTGAGCAAACCCGACAGGGCCCGAGCATACCTGACAGGGGTCGACGGAGCCTGACAGGGCCTGAGCAAACCCGACAGGACCCGACAAAGCCTGACAGGGTTCGATGGAGCCCGACAGGGCCCGAGCAAACCCGACATGGCTCAACGGAGCCCGACAGGGCCCGAGCAAACCTGCCAGGGGTCGACGGAGCCTGACAGGGCCTGAGCAAACCCGACAGTGCCCGAGCAAACCCGACAGGGCCCAACGGAGCCCGACAGAGCCCGAGCAAACCCGACAGGGCCCGACAAGGCCCGACAGGGCCAGAACAAACCTGACAGGACCTGACAAAGCCTGACAGGGCCCGACGGAGCCTGACAGGGTCCGAGAAAACCCAAAAAGGCCCAACGGAGCCTGACAGGGCTCGATGGAACCCGACAGGGCCCGAGGAAATCCGACATGGCCCGACGGAGCCCGACAGGGCCCGAGCAAACCCGAAAGGGCTTGACAGAGCCTGACAGGGCTCGATGGAGCCCGATAGGGCCCGAGGAAACCCGACAGGGCCCGACGGAGCCCGACAGGGCCCAAGCAAACCCGACAGGGCCTGAGAAAACCCGACAGTGCCTGAGCAAACCCGAAAGGGCCCGAGCAAACCCGACAGGGCCTGACGGAGCCCGACAGGGCCCGAGCAAAGCCTGATAGGGTCCGACGGAGCCTGACAGGGCTCGATGGAGCCCGACAGGGCCCGAGGAAGCCCGACAGGGCCCGAGCAAACCCAACAGGGCCCAAGCAAACCCGACAGGGCCTGAGCAAACCCGACAGTGCCTGAGCAAACCCGACAGGGCCCGAGCAAACCCGACAGGGCCCGACGGAGCCTGACAGGGCTCGATGGAGACCGACAGAGTCCGAGGAAACTCGACAGGGCCCGACGGAGCTCGATAGGGCCCGAGCAAACCCGACAGGGCCTGACGGAGCCTGACAGGGCTCGATGGAGACCGACTAAGCCCGAGGAAACCCGACAGGGCCCGACGGAGCCCGATAGGGCCCGAGCAAACCCGAAAGGGCCCGACGAAGCCTGACAGGGCTTGATGGAGCCTGACAGGGCCCGAGGAAACCCGACAGGGCCCGACGGACCCCGATAGGGCCCGAGCAAACCCGACAGGGCCCGATGGAGCCCGACAGGGCTCGAGAAAACCCGACAGCGTCCGACGAAGACTGACAGGGCTTCAGCAAACCCAACAGGGCCCGAGCAAATCCGACAGGGCCTGACGGAGCCTGACAGGGCCCAAGCAAACCCGAAAGGGCCCGACGGAGCCTGACAGGGCTCGATGGAGCCCGACAGGGCCCGAGGAAACCCGACAGGGCCCCACGGAGCCCGATAGGGCCCGAGGAAACCCGACAGGGCCTGACGGAGCCAGACAGGGCCCGGGCAAACCCGACAGGGCATGCTAGAGCCCGACAGAGCCCAAGCAAACCCGACAGGGCCCGACAAGGCCCGACAGGGCCCGAGCAAACCCGCCAGGGCTTGACAGAGCCTGACAGGCCCCGAGCAAACCCGACACGGCCCGAGCAAACCTCACAGGGCTCGAAGGAGCCCGACAGGGCCCGAGGAAACCAGACAGGGCCCGACAGAGACTGACAGGGCCCGAGTAAACCCGACATGGCCCGAGCAAACCTGACAGGGTTCGACAAAGCCTGACAGGGCTCGATGGAGCCTGACAGGGCCCAAGGAAACCCGACAGGGCCCGATGGAGCCTTACAGGGCCCAAGGAAACCCGACAGGGCCCGACGGAGCCTGACAGGGCACGAGCAAACCTGACAGGGCTCGACGGAGCCTGACAGGGCCCGAGCAAACCCGACAGGGCCCGAGCAAACCTGACAGGGCACGAAGGAGCCCGACAGGGCCCGAGCAAACCCGACAGGACCCAACGGATCCCGACAGGGCGCAAGCAAACCTGACAGGGCCCGACGGAGCCCGACAGGGCACGAGCAAACCCGACAGGGCCTGACGGAGCCTGACAGGGCCCGAGCAAACCCGACAGGGCCCGAGCAAATCTGACAGGGCCCGACGGAGCCCGACAGGACAGGGCAAACCCGACAGGGCCCGAGCAAACCTGACAGGGCCTGACAAGGCCCGACAGGGCCTGAGCAATCCCGACAGGGCCCGACAAGGCCCGACAGGGCCCGAGCAAACCCGACAGGGCCGGACAAAGCCTGACAGGGCCCCACGGAGCCCGACAGGGCCCGAGCAAACCCGACAAAGCCTCACAGAGCCTGACAGGGCTCGATGGAGCCCGACAGGGCCCGAGGAAACCCGACAGGGCTAGACGGAGCCCGACAGGGCCCGAGCAAACCCGACAGGGCCCGACGGAGCCCGACAGGGCCCCAGCAAACCCGACAGGGCCCGAGCAAACCCGACAGGGCCTGACGGAGCCTGACAGGGCCTGAGCAAACCCGACAGGGCTCGACGGAGCCTGACAGGGCCTGAGCAAACCCGACAGGGCCCGAGCAAACCTGATAGGGCCCCACGGAGCCCGACAGGGCCCGAGCAAACCTGACAGGGGTCGACGGAGCCTGACAGGGCCTGAGCAAACCCGACAGGGCCTGAGCAAACCCAACAGGGCCCGACGGAGCCCGACAGGGCCTGAGGAAACCAGACAGGGCCCGACGGAGCCCGACAGGGCCCTAGCAAACCCGACAGGGCCCGAGCAAACCCGACAGGGCTTGACGGAGCATGACAGGGCCCGAGCAAACTCGACAGGGCCCGAGCAAACCCGACAGGGCCCGATGGAGCCCGACAGAGCCCGAGCAAACCCGACAGGCTCCGTCGCGCCCTGTTGGGTTTCCTTGAGCCCTGTCGGGCTCCATCGAGCCCTGTCGGGTTTGCTCGGGCCCTGTCGGGCTCCATCGGACCCTGTCAGGCTTTGTCGGGTCCTGTCGGGTTTGCTCAGGCCCTGTCGGGCCTTGTCAGGCCCTGTCGGGTTTGCTCGGGCCCTGTCGGGTTTGCCCGAGTCCTGTCGGGCTCCGTCGGGCCCTGTCAGATTCGCTCGGGCCCTGTCGGGTTTGCTCGGGCCCTGTCGGGTTTGCTCGGGCCCTGTGGGGTTTGCTCGGGCCCTGTCAGGCTCTGTCAAGCCCTGTCGGGTTTGCTCGGGCCCTGTTGGGTTTGCTCGGGCCCTGTCGGGTTTGCTCGGGCCCTGTCAGGTTCGCTCGGGCCCTGTCGGGTTTGCTCGGGCCCTGTCAGGCTCCGTCGGGCCCTGTCAGGTTCGCTCGAGCCCTGTCAGGCTCCGTCGAGCCCTGTCGGGTTTTCTCGGGCCCTGTCAGGCTCCGTTGGGCCCTGTCGGGTTTCCTCGGGCCCTGTCGGGCTCCATCTAGCCCTGTCAGGCTTTGTCGAACCCTGTCGGGTTTGCTCGGGCCCTGTCGGGTTTGCTCGGGACCTGTCGGGCTCTGTCGGGCCCTGTCTGGTTTCCTCGAGCCGTGTCGGGCTACGTCGGGCCCTGTCGGGTTTGCTCGGGCCCTGTCAGGTTTGCTGAAGCCCTGTCAGGCTTCGTCGGACCCTATCGAGTGTGCTCAGACCCTGTCGGGCTCCGTCGAGCCCTGTCGGGTTTGCTCGGGCCCTGTCAGGCTCCGTCGGGCCCTGTCGGATTTCCTAGTGCCCTGTCGGACTCTATCGAGCCCTGTCAGGCTCCGTCGGGCTCTTTCAGGTTTGCTCAAGCCCTGTCGGGCTCCGTCGGGCCCTGTCAGGCTTTGTCAGGTCGTGTCAGGTTTGCTCGGGCCCTTTCGGGCCTTGTCGGGCCCTGTCGGGTTTGCTCGGGCTCTGTCGGGCTCCAGCGTGCCCTGTCGGGTTTGCTCGGGCCCTGTCGGGCTCCGTCAGGCCCTGTCAGGTTTGCTCGGGCCCTATCGGGCTCCGTGGGGCCCCGTCGGGTTTCCTCGGGCCCTGTCGGGCTCCATCGAGCCCTGTCAGGCTCCGTCGGGCCCTTTCGGGTTTGCCCGGTCCCTGTCGGGCTCCGTCGGGCCCTGTCGGATTTGCTCAGGCCCTGTCGGGTTTGTTCGAGCCCTGTCGGGCTCCATCGGGCCCTGTCGGGTTTGCTCGGGCCCTATCGGGCTCCGTCGGGCCCTGTCGGGTTTCCTTGGGCCCTGTCGGGCTCCATCGAGCCCTGTCAGGCTTTGTCGGGTCCTGTCGGGTTTGCTCAGGCCCTGTCGGGCCTTGTCTGGCCCTGTCGGGTTTGCTCGGGCCCTGTCGGGTTTGCCCACGTCCTGTTGGGCTCCGTCGGGCCCTGTCAGATTCGCTCGGGCCCTGTCGGGTTTGCTCGGGCCCTGTCAGGCTCCGTCAGGCTCTGTCGAGTTTGCTCCTGCCCTGTCGGGCTCCGTCGGGCCCTGTCAGGTTTGCTTGGGCCCTGTCGGGATCCGTTGGGTCCTGTCGGGTTTGCTCGGGCCCTGTCAGGTTCCGTCAGGCCCTGTCTGGTTTGCTCGTGCCCTGTCGGGCTCCGTCGGGCCCTGTCAGGTTTGCTTGGGCACTGTCGGGCTCCGTCGGGCCCTGTCGGGTTTCCTCGGGCCCTGTCGGGCTCCATCGAGCCCTGTCAGGCTTTGTCGAACCTTGTCGAGTTTGCTCAGGCCCTGTCGGGTTTGCTCGGGTCCTGTCGGGCTCCGTTAGGCCCTGTCGGTTTGCTCGGGCCTTGTCGGGTTTTCTGAAGCCCTGTCAGGCTTCGTCGGACCCTGTCGAGTGTGCTCGGGCCCTGTCGGGCTCCGTCGAGCCCTGTCGAGTTGCCTCGGGCCCTGTCAGACTCCACTGAGCCCTGTCAGGCTCCGTCGGGCTCTTTCGGGTTTGCTCGGGCCCTGGCGGGCTCCGTCGGGCCCTGTCAGGCTTTGTCAGGTCCTGTCAGGTTTGCTCGGGCCCTGTCGGGCCTTATCGGGCCTTGTTGGGTTTGCTCGGGCTCTGTCGGGCTCCAGCGTGCCCTGTCGGGTTTGCCCGGGCCCTGTCAGGCTCCATCAGGCCCTGTCGGGTTTTCTCGGGCCCTATCGGGCTCCGTGGGGCCCTGTCGGGTTTCCTCGGGCCCTGTCGGGCTCCATCGAGCCCTGTCAGGCTCCGTCGGGCTCTTTCGGGTTTGCTCGGGCCCTGGCGGGCTCCGTCGGGCCCTGTCAGGCTTTGTCAGGTCCTGTCAGGTTTGCTCGGGCCCTGTCGGGCCTTATCGGGCCCTGTTGGGTTTGCTCGGGCTCTGTCGGGCTCCAGCGTGCCCTGTCGGGTTTGCCCGGGCCCTGTCAGGCTCCATCAGGCCCTGTCGGGTTTTCTCGGGCCCTATCGGGCTCCGTGGGGCCCTGTCGGGTTTCCTCGGGCCCTGTCGGGCTCCATCGAGCCCTGTCAGGCTCCGTCGGGCTCTTTCGGGTTTGCTCAAGCCCTGTCGGGCTCCGTCAGGCCCTGTCAGGCATTGTCAGGTCGTGTCAGGTTTGCTCGGGCCCTGTCGGGCCTTGTCGGGCCCTGTCGGGTTTGCTCGGGCTCTGTCGGGTTCCAGCGTGCCCTATCGGGTTTGCTCGGGCCCTGTCGGGCTCCGTCAGGCCCTGTCGGGTTTGCTCGGGCCCTATCGGGCTCCGTGGGGCCCTGTCGGGTTTCCTCGGGCCCTGTCGGGCTCCATCGAGCCCTGTCAGGCTCCGTCGGGCTCTTTCGGGTTTGCTCGGGCCCTGGCGGTCTCCGTCGGGCCCTGTCAGTCTTTGTCAGGACATGTCAGGTTTGCTCGGGCCCTGTCGGGCCTTGTCGGGCCCTGTCAGGTTTGCTCGGGCCCTGTCGGGCCTTGTCGGGCCCTGTCGGGTTTGCTCGGGCTCTGTCGGGCTCCAGCGTGCCCTATCGGGTTTGCTCGGGCCCTATCGGGCTCCGTGGGGCCCTGTCGGGTTTCCTCGGGCCCTGTCGGGCTCCATCGAGCCCTGTCAGGCTCCGTCGGGCCCTTTCGGGTTTGCTCGGGCCCTGTCGGGCTCCGTCGGGCCCTGTCGGATTTGCTCAGGCCCTGTCGGGTTTGTTCGAGCCCTGTCGGGCTCCATCGGGCCCTGTCGGGTTTGCTCGGGCCCTATCGGGCTCCGTCGGGCCCTGTCGGGTTTCCTCGGGCCCTGTCGGGCTCCATCAAGCCCTGTCAGGCTCCGTCGGGCCCTTTCAGGTTTGCTCGGGCCCTGTCGGGCTCCGTCAGGCCCTGTCCGGTTTGCTCGGGCCCTATCGGGCTCCGTCGGGCCCTGTCGGGTTTCCTTGGGCCCTGTCGGGCTCCATCGAGCCCTGTCAGGCTTTGTCGGGTCCTGTCGGGTTTGCTCAGGCCCTGTCGGGTCTTGTCTGGCCCTGTCGGGTTTGATCGGGCCCTGTCGGGTTTGCCCACGTCCTGTCGGGCTCCGTCGGGCCCTGTCAGATTCTCTCGGGCCCTGTCGGGTTTGCTCGGGCCCTGTCAGGCTACATCAGGCTCTGTCGAGTTAGCTCGTGCCCTATCGGGCTCCGTCGGGCCCTGTCAGGTTTGCTTGGGCCCTGTCGGGATCCGTTGGGCCCTGTCGGGTTTGCTAGTGCCCTGTCGGGCTCCGTTGGGCCCTGTCAGGTTTGCTCAGGCCCTGTCGGGATCCGTTGGGCCTTGTCGGGTTTGCTCGGGCCGTGTCGGGCATCTTCGTGCCCTGTCACGTTTGCTCGGCCCCTGTCGAGTTTGCTCGGGCCCTGTCAGGCTCCGTCGAGCCCTGTCGGGTTTGCTCGGGCCCTGTCAGACTCCGTCGGGCCCTGTCGGGTTTCCTCGGGCCTTGTCGGGCTCCATCGAGCCCTGTCAGGCTTTGTTGAACCCTGTCGGGTTTGCTCGGGCCCTTTCGGGTTTGCTCGGGTCCTCTCGGGCTCTGTCGGGCCTTGTCGGGTTTGCTCGGGCCCTGTCAGGCTCCGTCAGGCCCTGTCGGATTCCCTCGGGCCCTCTCGGGTTTGCTCGGGCCCTCTCGGATTCCGTCGGGCCCTGTCGGGTTTCCTCGGGCCCTGTCGGACTCTATCGAGCCCTGTCAGGCTCCGTCGGGCTCTTCCGGGTTTGCTCAGGCCCTGTCGGGCTCCGTCGGGCCCTGTCAGGCTTTGTCAGGTCCTGTCAGGTTTGCTCGGGCCCTGTCGGGCCTTGTCGGGCCCTGTCGGGTTTGCTCGGGCTCTGTCGGGCTCCAGCGTGCCCTGTCAGGATCCGTCGGGCCCTTTCGGGTTTGCTCGGGCCCTGTCGGGCTCCGTCGGGCCCTGTCGGATTTGCTCAGGCCCTGTCGGGTTTGCTCGAGCCCTGTCGGGCTCCATCGGGTCCTGTCGGGTTTCCTCGGGCCCTGTCGGGCTCCATCGAGCCCTGTCAGGCTCCGTCGGGCCCTTACGGGTTTGCTCGGGCCCTGTCGGGCTCCGTCGGGCCCTGTCGGGTTTGCTCGGGCCCTGTCGGGTTTGCTCGGGCCCTGTCAGGCTTTGTCAAGCCCTGTCGGGTTTGCTAGGGCCCTGTCGGGCTCCGTCGGGCCCTGTCTGGTTTCCTCAGGCCCTGTCGGGCTCCGTCGGGCCCTGTCGGGTTTGCTCAGGCCCTGTCGGGTTTGCTAGGGCCCTGTCGGGCTCCGTCGGGCCCTGTCTGGTTTCCTCAGGCCCTGTCGGGCTCCGTCGAGCCCTGTCGGGTTTGCTCGGGCCCTGTCAGGCTCCGTCGCGCCCTGTCGGGTTTCCTCGGGCCCTGTCGGGCTCCATCGAGCCCTGTCGGGTTTGCTCGGGCCCTGTCGGTCTCCATCGGACCCTGTCAGGCTTTGTCGGGTCCTGTCGGGTTTCCTCAGGCCCCGTCGGGCCTTGTCAGGCCCTGTCGGGTTTGCTCGGGCCCTGTCGGGTTTGCCCGCGTCCTGTCGGGCTCCGTCGGGCCCTGTCAGGTTTGCTCAGGCCCTGTCGGGATCCGTTGGGCCCTGTCGGGTTTGCTCTTGCCCTGTCGGGCTCCTTCGTGCCCTGTCAGGTTTGCTCGGGCCCTGTCGGGTTTGCTCAGGCTCTGTCAGGCTCCGTCGAGCTTTGTCAGGTTTGCTCGGGCCCTGTCGGGTTTGCTCGGGCCCTGTCAGGCTTTGTCGAGCCCTGTCGGGTTTGCTCGTGCCCTGTCAGGCTCCGTCAGGCCCTGTCTGGTTTGCTCGTGCCCTGTCGGGCTCCGTCGGGCCCTGTCAGGTTTGCTTGGGCACTGTCGGGCTCTGTCGGGCCCTGTCGGGTTTCCTTGGGCCCTGTCGGGCTCCATCGAGCCCTGTCAGGCTTTGTCGAACCCTGTCGGGTTTGCTCAGGCCCTGTCGGGTTTGCTCGGGCCCTGTCGGGCTCTGTCGGGCCTTGTCTGGTTTCCTCGGGCCCTGTCGGTTTGCTCGGGTCCTGTCGGGTTTTCTGAAGCCCTGTCAGGCTTCGTCGGACCCTGTCGAGTGTGCTCGGGCCCTGTCGGGCTCCGTCGAGCCCTGTCAGGTTTTCTCGGGCCTTGTCAGGCTTTGTCGGGCCCTGTCGGGTTTTCTCGGGCCCTGTCGGGTTTGCTCAGGCCCTGTCGGGTTCCGTCAGGCCCTGTCGGGTTTCCTCGGGCCCTGTCGGACTCCACTGAGCCCTGTCAGGCTCCGTCGGGCTCTTTCGGGTTTGCTCGGGCCCTGGCGGGCTCCGTCGGGCCTTGTCAGGCTTTGTCAGGACGTGTCAGGTTTGCTCGGGCCCTGTCGGGCCTTGTCGGGCCCTGTCGGGTTTGCTCGGGCTCTGTCGGGCTCCAGCGTGCCCTGTCGGGTTTGCCCGGGCCCTGTCAGGCTCCGTCAGGCCCTGTCGGGTTTGCTCGGGCCCTATCGGGCTCAATCAGGCCCTGTCGGGTTTCCTCGGGCCCTGTCTGGCTCCATCGAGCCCTGTCAGGCTCTGTCGGGCCCTGTCGGGTTTGCTCGGGCCCTGTCGGGTTCCGTCGGGCCCTGTCGGGTTTGCTCGGGCCCTGTCGGGCTCCGTCGGGCCCTGTCTGGTTTCCTCGGGCTCTGTCGGGCTCCGTCGAACCCTGTCGGGTTTGCTCGGGCCATGTCGGGTTTGCTGAAGCCCTGTCAGGATTCGTCGGACCCTGTCGGGTTTGCTCGAGCCCTGTCGGGTTCAATCGGGCCCTGTCGGGTTTGCTCGGGCCCTATCGGGCTCCGTCGGGCCCTGTCGGGTTTCCTCGGGCCCTGTCGGGCTCCATCGAGCCCTGTCAGGCTTCGTCGGGCCCTTTCGGGTTTGCTCGGGCCCTGTCGGGCTCCGTCAGGCCCTGTCGGGTTTGCTCGGGCCGTATCGGGCTCCGTCGAGCCCTGTCGGGTTAGCTCGGGTTCTGTCAGGCTCCGTCGGGCCCTGTTGCGTTTCCTCAGGCCCTGTCGGGCTCCATCAAGCCCTGTCAGGCTTTGTCGAACCCTGTCGGTTTTGCTCGGGCCCTGTCGGGTTTGCTCGGGCCCTGTTGGGCTCCGTCAGGCCCTGTCTGGTTTCCTCGGGCTCTGTTGGGCTTCGTCGGGCCCTGTCGGGTTTGCTCGGGCCATGTCGGGTTTGCTGAAGCCCTGTCAGGCTTCGTCGAACCCTGTCGGGTTTGCTCGAGCCCTGTCAGGCTCCATCGGGCCCTGTCGGGTTTGCTCGGGCCCTATCGGGCTCCGTCGGGCCCTATCGGGTTTCCTCGGGCCCTGTCGGGCTCCATCGAGCCCTGTCAGGCTTCGTCGGGCCCTTTCGGGTTTGCTCGGGCCCTGTCGGGCTCCGTCGGGCCCTGTCAGGTTTTGTCAGGTCCTGTCAGGTTTGCTCGAGCCCTGTCGGGCCTTGTCGGGCCCTGTCCGGTTTGCTCGGGCTCTGTCGGGCTCCAGCGTGCCCTGTCGGGTCTGCCCGGGCCCTGTCAGGCTCCATCAGGCCCTGTCGGGTTTGCTCGGGCCCTATCGGGCTCCGTGGGGCCCTGTCGGGTTTCCTCGGGCCCTGTCGGGCACCATCGAGCCCTGTCAGGCTCCGTCGGGCCCTTTTGGGTTTGCTCGGGCCCTGTCAGGCTCCGTCGGGCCCTGTCAGGTTTGCTCAGGCCCTGTCGGGATCCGTTGGGCCCTGTCGGGTTTGCTGGGGCCCTGTCGGGCTCCTTCGTGCCCTGTCAGGTTTGCTCGGGCCCTGTCGGGTTTGCTCGGGCCCTGTCAGGCTCCGACGAGCCCTGTCGGGTTTGCTCGGGCTCTGTCGGGTTTGCTCAGGCCCTGTCAGGCTCCGTCGAGCCCTGTCGGGTTTGCTCGGGCCCTGTCAGGCTCCGTCAGGCCCTGTCTGGTTTGCTCGTACCCTGTCGGGCTCCGTCGGGCCCTGTCAGGTTTGCTTGGGCACTGTCGGGCTCCATCGGGCCCTGTCAGTCTTCGTCGGGCCCTTTCGGGTTTGCTCGGGCCCTGTCGGGCTCCGTCAGGTCCTGTCGGGTTTGCTCGGGCCCTATCGGGCTCCGTCGAGGCCTGTCGGGTTTGCTCGGGCCCTGTCAGGCTTTGTCGAGCCCTGTCGGGTTTGCTCGTGCCCTGTCAGGCTCCGTCAGGCCCTGTCTGGTTTGCTCGTGCCCTGTCGGGCTCCGTCGGGCCCTGTCAGGTTTGCTTGGGCACTGTCGGGCTCTGTCGGGCCCTGTCGGGTTTCCTTGGGCCCTGTCGGGCTCCATCGAGCCCTGTCAGGCTTTGTCGAACCCTGTCGGGTTTGCTCAGGCCCTGTCGGGTTTGCTCGGGCCCTGTCGGGCTCTGTCGGGCCTTGTCTGGTTTCCTCGGGCCCTGTCGGTTTGCTCGGGTCCTGTCGGGTTTTCTGAAGCCCTGTCAGGCTTCGTCGGACCCTGTCGAGTGTGCTCGGGCCCTGTCGGGCTCCGTCGAGCCCTGTCAGGTTTTCTCGGGCCTTGTCAGGCTTTGTCGGGCCCTGTCGGGTTTTCTCGGGCCCTGTCGGGTTTGCTCAGGCCCTGTCGGGTTCCGTCAGGCCCTGTCGGGTTTCCTCGGGCCCTGTCGGACTCCACTGAGCCCTGTCAGGCTCCGTCGGGCTCTTTCGGGTTTGCTCGGGCCCTGGCGGGCTCCGTCGGGCCTTGTCAGGCTTTGTCAGGACGTGTCAGGTTTGCTCGGGCCCTGTCGGGCCTTGTCGGGCCCTGTCGGGTTTGCTCGGGCTCTGTCGGGCTCCAGCGTGCCCTGTCGGGTTTGCCCGGGCCCTGTCAGGCTCCGTCAGGCCCTGTCGGGTTTGCTCGGGCCCTATCGGGCTCAATCAGGCCCTGTCGGGTTTCCTCGGGCCCTGTCTGGCTCCATCGAGCCCTGTCAGGCTCCGTCGGGCCCTGTCGGGTTTGCTCGGGCCCTGTCGGGTTCCGTCGGGCCCTGTCGGGTTTGCTCGGGCCCTGTCGGGCTCCGTCGGGCCCTGTCTGGTTTCCTCGGGCTCTGTCGGGCTCCGTCGAACCCTGTCGGGTTTGCTCGGGCCATGTCGGGTTTGCTGAAGCCCTGTCAGGATTCGTCGGACCCTGTCGGGTTTGCTCGAGCCCTGTCGGGTTCAATCGGGCCCTGTCGGGTTTGCTCGGGCCCTATCGGGCTCCGTCGTGCCCTGTCGGGTTTCCTCGGGCCCTGTCGGGCTCCATCGAGCCCTGTCAGGCTTCGTCGGGCCCTTTCGGGTTTGCTCGGGCCCTGTCGGGCTCCGTCAGGCCCTGTCGGGTTTGCTCGGGCCGTATCGGGCTCCGTCGAGCCCTGTCGGGTTAGCTCGGGTTCTGTCAGGCTCCGTCGGGCCCTGTTGCGTTTCCTCAGGCCCTGTCGGGCTCCATCAAGCCCTGTCAGGCTTTGTCGAACCCTGTCGGTTTTGCTCGGGCCCTGTCGGGTTTGCTCGGGCCCTGTTGGGCTCCGTCAGGCCCTGTCTGGTTTCCTCGGGCTCTGTTGGGCTTCGTCGGGCCCTGTCGGGTTTGCTCGGGCCATGTCGGGTTTGCTGAAGCCCTGTCAGGCTTCGTCGAACCCTGTCGGGTTTGCTCGAGCCCTGTCAGGCTCCATCGGGCCCTGTCGGGTTTGCTCGGGCCCTATCGGGCTCCGTCGGGCCCTATCGGGTTTCCTCGGGCCCTGTCGGGCTCCATCGAGCCCTGTCAGGCTTCGTCGGGCCCTTTCGGGTTTGCTCGGGCCCTGTCGGGCTCCGTCGGGCCCTGTCAGGTTTTGTCAGGTCCTGTCAGGTTTGCTCGAGCCCTGTCGGGCCTTGTCGGGCCCTGTCCGGTTTGCTCGGGCTCTGTCGGGCTCCAGCGTGCCCTGTCGGGTCTGCCCGGGCCCTGTCAGGCTCCATCAGGCCCTGTCGGGTTTGCTCGGGCCCTATCGGGCTCCGTGGGGCCCTGTCGGGTTTCCTCGGGCCCTGTCGGGCTCCATCGAGCCCTGTCAGGCTCCGTCGGGCCCTTTTGGGTTTGCTCGGGCCCTGTCAGGCTCCGTCGGGCCCTGTCAGGTTTGCTCAGGCCCTGTCGGGATCCGTTGGGCCCTGTCGGGTTTGCTGGGGCCCTGTCGGGCTCCTTCGTGCCCTGTCAGGTTTGCTCGGGCCCTGTCGGGTTTGCTCGGGCCCTGTCAGGCTCCGTCGAGCCCTGTCAGGTTTGCTCGGGCTCTGTCGGGTTTGCTCAGGCCCTGTCAGGCTCCGTCGAGCCCTGTCGGGTTTGCTCGGGCCCTGTCAGGCTCCGTCAGGCCCTGTCTGGTTTGCTCGTACCCTGTCGGGCTCCGTCGGGCCCTGTCAGGTTTGCTTGGGCACTGTCGGGCTCCATCGGGCCCTGTCAGTCTTCGTCGGGCCCTTTCGGGTTTGCTCGGGCCCTGTCGGGCTCCGTCAGGTCCTGTCGGGTTTGCTCGGGCCCTATCGGGCTCCGTCGAGGCCTGTCGGGTTTGCTCGGGCTCTGTCAGGCTCCGTCGGGCCCTGTCGGGTCTCCTCGGGCCCTGTCAGGTTTGCTCGGGCCCTGTCGGGCTCTGTCGGGCCCTGTCTGGTTTCCTCGGGCCCTGTCGGGCTCCGTCTGGCCCTGTCAGGCCTGAGCAAACCCAACAGGGCTCGACGGAGCCCGACAGTGCCTGAGCAAGCCCGACAGGGCCCGAGCAAACCTGACAGGGCAGGAAGGAGCCCGACAGGGCCCGAGCAAACACGAGAGGGTCCGACGGATCCCGACAGGGCCCGAGCAAACCTGACAGGGCCCGAGCGAACCTGACAGGGCCCGACAGAGCCCGACAGGACGCGGGCAAACCCGACAGGGCCCGAGCAAACCCGACATGGCCCGAGCACCTGACAGGGCCTGACGGAGCCCGACAGGACGCGGGCAAACCCGACAGGGCCCGAGCAAACCCGACATGGCCCGAGCAAACCTGACAGGGCTCGATAGAGCCCGACAGGGCCCGAGGAAACCCGACAGGGCGCGACGGAGCCTGACCGGGCCCGAGCAAACCCGACAGGGCTCGACGGAGCCCGACAGGGCTCGAGCAAACCCGACAGGGTCTCACGAAGCCTGACAGGGCTTCAGCAAACCCGACATGGCCCGAGCAAACCCGACAGGATTCGACAGAGCCCGACAGAGCCCGAGGGAACCAGAGAGGGCCCGACGGAGCCCGACAGAGCCCGAGCAAACCCGACAGGGCCCGAGCAAACCCGACAGGGCCCGACAAGACCCGACAGGGCCTGAGCAAACCTGACAGGACCTGACAAAGCCTGACAGGGCCCGACGGAGCCCGACAGGGCCCGAGCAAACCCGAAAGGGCCCGACGGAGCCTGACAGTGCTCGATGGAGCCCGACAGGGCCCGAGGAAACCCGACAGGGCCCGACGGAGCCCGACAGTGCCCGAGCAAACCCGACAGGGCCCGACGGAGCCCGACGGGGCCCGAGCAAACCCGAAAGGGCCCGACGGTGCCTGACAGGGCTCGATGGAGTCCGACAGGGCCCGAGGAAACCCGACAGGGCTCGACGGAGCCCGATAGGGCCCGAGCAAACCTGACAGGGCCTGACGGAGCCTGACAGGGCCCGGGAAAACCCGACAGGGCACGCTGGAGCCCGACAGAGCCCGAGCAAACCCGACAGGGCCCGACAAGGCTCGACAGGGCCCGAGGAAACCCAAAAGAGCCCAACGGAGCTTTGCAGGGCTCAATGAAGTCCGACAGGGCCCGAGGAAACCCGACAGGGCCCGAAAGACCTCGAAAGGGCCTGAGCAAATCCGACAGGGCCCGAGGAAATCCGACAGGGCCCGACGGAGCCTGACAAGGCCTGAGCAAACCTGACAGGGCTCGACGGAGCCCGACAGGGCCCGAGCACACTCGACAGGGCCCGACGAAGCCCGACAGGGCCCGAGCAAACCCGACAGGGCCTGACGGAGCCCGATAGGGCCCGCGTAAACCCGACAGGGCCCGACGGAGCCCGACAGGGCCCGAGGAAACCCGACAGGGCCCGACGGAGCCCGATAGGGCCCGCGTAAACCCGACAGGGCCCGATGGAGCCCGACAGGGCCCGAGGAAACTCGACAGGGCCCCACGGAGCCCGATAGGGCCCGAGCAAACCCGACAGGGCCTGATGGAGCCTGACAGGGCCCGGGCAAACCCGACAGGGCACGCTGGAGCCCGACAGAGCCCGAGCAAACCTGACTATGCCCGACAAGGCCCAACAGGGCCCGAGAAAACCTGACAGTACCTGACAAAGCCTGACAGGGCCCGACGGAGCCCGACAGGGCCTGAGCAAACCCGAAAGAGCCCGACGGAGCCTGACACGGCTCGATAGAGTCCGACAGGGCCCGAGGAAACCCGATAGGGCCCGACGGAACCCGAGAGGGCCCGACGGAACCCGAGAGGGCCCGAGGAAACCCGACAGGGCCCGACGGAGCCTGACAGGGCCCGAGCAAACCCGACAGGGCCCGAGCAAACCTGACAGGGCTCGACGGAGCCTGACAGGGCCCGAGCAAACCCGACAGGGCCCGAGCAAACCTGACAGGGCACGAAGGAGTCCGACAGGGCCCGAGCAAACCCGACAGGGCCCAACGGATCCCGACAGGGCCTGAGCAAACCTGACAGGGCCCGACGGAGCCTGACAGGACCCGAGCAAACCCGACAGGGCCTGACGGAGCCCGACAGGGCCCGAGCAAACCCGAAAGGGCCCGACGGTGCCTGACAGGGCTCGATGGAGTCCGACAGGGCCCGAGGAAACCCGACAGGGCTCGATGGAGCCCGATAGGGCCCGAGCAAACCCGACAGGGCCTGACGGAGCCTGACAGGGCCCGAGCAAACCCGACAGGGCCCGAGCAAACCTGACAGGGCACGAAGGAGTCCGACAGGGCCCGGGCAAACCCGACAGGGCACGCTGGAGCCCGACAGAGCCCGAGCAAACCCGACAGGGCCTGACGGAGCCCGATAGGGCCCGCGTAAACCCGACAGGGACCGATGGAGCCCGACAGGGCTCGATGGAGCCCGACAGGTCCCGAGGAAACCCAACAGGGCCCGACGGAGCCCGACAGGGCTCGATGGAGTCCGACAGGGCCCGAGGAAACCCAACAGGGCTCGATGGAGCCCGATAGGGCCCGAGCAAACCCGACAGGGCCTGACGGAGCCTGACAGGGCCCGGGCAATCCCGACAGGGCACGCTGGAGCCCGACAGAGCCCGAGCAAACCCGACAGGGCCTGACGGAGCCCGATAGGGCCCGCGTAAACCCGACAGGGCCCGAGGAAACCCGACAGGGCTCGACGGAGCCCGATAGGGCCCGAGCAAACCTGACAGGGCCTGACGGAGCCTGACAGGGCCCGGGAAAACCCGACAGGGCATGCTGGAGCCCGACAGAGCCCGAGCAAACCCGACAGGGCCCGACAAGGCTCGACAGGGCCTGAGGAAACCCGAAAGAGCCCGACGGAGCCTTGCAGTGCTCAATGGAGTCCGACAGGGCCCGAGGAAACCCGACAGGGCCCGACGGACCTCGACAGGGCCTGAGCAAACCCGACAGGGCCCGAGGAAATCCGACAGGGCCCGACGGAGCCTGACAAGGCCCGAGCAAACCTGACAGGGCTCGACGGAGCCCGACAGGCCCGAGCACACTCGACAGGGTCCGACGAAGCCTGACAGGGCTTCAGCAAACCCGACAGGGCCCGAGCAAACCCGACAGGGCCCGACGGAGCCCGACAGGGCCCAAGGAAACCAGAAAGGTCCCGACAGAGACCGACAGGGCCCGAGCAAACCCGACAGGGCCCGAGCAAACCCGACAGGGTTCGACAAAGCCTGACAGGGCTCGATGGAACCTGACAGGGCCCGAGGAAACCCGACAGGGCCCGACGGAGCCCGATAGGGCCCGAGCAAACCCGACAGGGCCTGATGGAGTCTGACAGAGCCCGGGCAAACCCGACAGGGCATGCTGGAGCCCGACAGAGCCCGAGCAAACCCGACAGGGCCCGACAAGGCCCGACAGGGCCCGAGCAAACCTGACAGGACCTGACAAAGCCTGACAGGGCCCGACGGAGCCCGACAGGGCCTGAGCAAACCCGAAAGAGCCCGACGGAGCCTGACAGGGCTCGATAGAGTCCGACAGGGCCCGAGGAAACCAGACAGGGCCGGACGGAACCCGAGAGGGCCCGACGGAACCCGAGAGGGCCCGAGGAAATCCGACAGGGCCCGACAGAGCTTGACAGGGCCCGAGCAAACCCGACAGGGCTCGACGGAGCCCGACAGGGCCTGAGGAAACCAGACAGGGCCCGACGGAGCCTGACAGGGCCCGAGAAAACCCGACAGGGCCCGAGCAAACCTGACAGGGCACGAAGGAGCCCGACAGGGCCCGAGCAAACCCGACAGGGCTCGACGGAGCCTGACAGGGACCGAGCAAACCCGACAGGGCCCGAGCAAACCTGACAGGGCTCGACGGAGCCTGACAGGGCCCGAGCAAACCCGACAGGGCCTGAGCAAACCCGACAGGGTTCGACAAAGCCTGACAGGGGCCGACGGAGCCCGACAGTGCCCAAGCAAACCTGACAGGGCCCGATGGAGCCCGACACGGTACGAGCAAACCAGACAGGGCCTGACGGAGCCTGACAGGGCCCGAGCAAACCCGACAGGGCTCGACGGAGCCTGACAGGGCCCGAGCAAACCCGACAGGGCCCGAGCAAACCCGACAGGGTTCGACAAAGCCTGACAGGGGCCGACGGAGCCCGACAGTGCCCAAGCAAACCTGACAGGGCCCGATGGAGCCCGACACGGTACGAGCAAACCAGACAGGGCCTGACGGAGCCTGACAGGGCCCGGGCAAACCTGACAGGGCACGCTGGAGCCCGACAGAGCCCGAGCAAACCTGACTATGCCCGACAAGGCCCAACAGGGCCCGAGAAAACCTGACAGGACCTGACAAAGCCTGACAGGGCCCGACGGAGCCCGACAGGGCCTGAGCAAACCCGAAAGAGCCCGACGGAGCCTGACAGGGCTCGATAGAGTCCGACAGGGCCCGAGGAAACCCGACAGGGCGCGATGGAACCCGAGAGGGCCCGACGGAACCCGAGAGGGCCCGAGGAAATCCGACAGGGCCCGACGGAGCCTGACAGGGCCCGAGCAAACCCAACAGTGCCGGACAGAGCCCGACAGGACCCGAGCAAACCCAACAGGGCCCGAGCAAAGCCGACAGGGTTCGACAAAGCCTGACAGGGCTCGATGCAGCCTGACAGGGCCCGTGGAAACCCGACAGGGCCTGACGGAGCCTGACAGGGCCCGAGCAAACCCGACAGGGCCCGAGCAAACCTGACAGGGCTCGACGGAGCCTGTCAGGGCCTGAGCAAACCCGACAGGGCCCGAGCAAACCTGACAGGGCACGAAGGAGTCCGACAGGGCCCGAGCAAACCCGACAGGGCCCAACGGATCCCGACAGGGCCTGAGCAAACCTGACAGGGCCCGACGGAGCCTGACAGGGCCCGAGCAAACCCGACAGGGCCTGACGGACCCCGACGGGGCCCGAGCAAACCCGAAAGGGCCCGACGGTGCCTGACAGGGCTCGATGGAGTCCGACAGGGCCCGAGGAAACCCGACAGGGCTCGATTGAGCCCGATAGGGCCCGAGCAAACCCGACAGGGCCTGACGGAGCCTGACAGGGCCCGGGCAAACCCGACAGGGCACGCTGGAGCCCGACAGAGCCCGAACAAACCCGACAGGGCCCGACAAGGCTCGACAGGGCCCGAGGAAACCTGACAGTACCTGACAAAGCCTGACAGGGCCCGACGGAGCCTGCCAGGGCCCGAGCAAACCCGAAAGAGCCCGACGGAGCTTTGCAGGGCTCAATGGAGCCCGACAGGGCCCGAGGAAACCCGACAGGGCGCGACGGAGCCTGACAGGGCCCGAGCAAACCCGACAGGGTTCGACGGAGCCCAACAGGGCCCGAGCAAACCCGACAGGGTCCGACGAAGCCTGACAGGGCTTCAGCAAACCCGACAGGGCCCGAGCAAATCCGACAGGGCCCGACGGAGCCCGACAGGGCCCGAGGAAATCAGACAGGGCCCGACAGAGCCCGACAGGGCCCGAGTAAACGCGACAGGGCCCGAGCAAACCCGACAGGGTTCGACAAAGCCTGACAGGGCCCGACGGAGCCCGACAGGGCCCTAGCAAACCCGACAGGGCTTGACAAAGCCTGACAGGGCCCGAGCAAACCCGACAGGGCCCGAGCAAACCCGACAGGGCCCGACGGAGCCCGACAGGTCCCGAGCAAACCCGAAAGGGCCCGACGGAGCCTGACAGGGCTCGATGGAGCCCGACAGGGCCCGTGGAAACCCGACAGGGCTCGACTGAGCCCGATAGGGCCCGAGCAAACCCGACAGGGCCTGACGGAGCCCGACAGGGCCCGAGCAAACCCGAAAGGGCCCGACGAAGCCTGACAGGGCTCGATGGAACCCGACAGGGCCCGAGTAAACCCGACAGGGCCCGACGGAGCCCGATAGGGCCCGAGCAAACCCGACAGGACCCGATGGAGCCCGACAAAGCTCGAGCAAACCCGACAGGGCCTGAGCAAATCCGACAGGGCCCGACGGAGCCCGACAGGGCCCGAGCAAACCCGAAAGGGCCCGACGGAGCCTGACAGGGCTCGGTGGAGCCCGACAGGGCCCGAGCAAACCCGACAGGGCCCGACAGAGCCCGATAGGGCCGGAGCAAACCCGACAGGGCCTAACGGAGCCCGACAGGGCCCGAGCAAAACCGAAAGGGCCCGACGAAGCCTGACAGGGCTCGATGGAGCCCGACAGGGCCCGAGCAAACCCGACAGGGCCCAACGGATCCCGAAAGGGCTTGAGCAAACCTGACAGGGCTCGACGGAGCCCAACAGGGCACGAGCAAACCCGACAGGGCCCGAGCGAATCTGACAGCGCCCGACGGAGCCCGACAGGACGCGGGCAAACCCGACAGGTCCTGAGCAAACCCGACAGGGCCTGACAAGGTCCGACAGGGCCCGAGCAAACCTGACAGGGCCTGACGGAGCCCGACAGGGCTCGAGCAAACCCGATAGGGCCCGACGGAGCCTGACAGGGCCCGAGCAAACCTGACAGGGCCCGAGAGAACCTGACAGGGCTTGACGGAGCCCGACAGGGCGTGAGCAAACCCGACAGGGGCTGACAAGGCCCGACAGGGCCTGAGCAAACCCGACAGGACCCGACAAAGCCTGATAGGGTCCGATGGAGCCCGACAGGGCCCGAGCAAACCCGACAGGGCCCGAGCAAACATGACAGGGCCCGACGGAGCTTGACAGGGCCCGAGCAAACCCGACAGGGCTCGACGGAGCCCGACAGGGCCCGAGCACACCCGACAGGGTCCGACGAAGCCTGACAGGGCTTCAGCAAACCCGACAGGGCACGAGCAAACCCGACAGAGCCCGACGGAGCCCGACAGGGCCTGAGGAAACCAGACAGGGCCCGACAGAGCCCGACAGGGCCCGAGCAAACCCGACAGGGCCCGAGCAAATGCGAAAGAGTTCGACAAAGCCTGACAGGGCCCGATGGAGCCCGACAGGGTCCGAGGAAACCCGATAGGGCCCGACGGAGCCTGACAGGGCCTGAGCAAACCCGACAGGCCTCGACGGAGCCCGACAGGGCCCGAGCAAACCCGACAGGGCCCGAGCAAACCTGACAGGGCACGAAGGAGCCCGACAGGGCCCGAGCAAACCCGAGAGGGCCCGACGGATCCCGACAGGGCCCGAGCAAACCTGACAGGGCCCAAGCGAAGCTGACAGGGCCCGAGCGAACCTGACAGGGCCCGACAGAGCCCGACAGGACGCGGGCAAACCCGACAGGGCCCGAGCAAACCCGACATGGCCCGAGCAAACCTGACAGTGCCCGACGGAGCCCGACAGGACGCGGGCAAACCCGACAGGGCCCGAGCAAACCCGACATGGCCCGAGCAAACCTGACAGGGCTCGATGGAGCCCGACAGGGCCCGAGGAAACCCGACAGGGCGCGACGGAGCCTGACAGGGCCCGAGCAAACCCGACAGGGCTCGACGGAGCCCGACAGGGCCCGAGCAGACCGGACAGGGCCTGACGAAGCCTGACAGGGCCCGAGGAAACCCGACAGAGCCCGACGGAGCCCGAGAGGGCCCGAGCAAACCCGACAGGGTCCGAGCAAACCTGACAGGGCTTGTCGGAGCCTGACAGGGCCTGAGTAAAACCGAAAGGGCCCGAACAAACCCGACAAAGCTCGACGGAGCCCGACAGGGCCCGAGCAATCCCGACAGGGCCCGACAAGGCCCGACAGGGCCCGAGCAAACCCGACAGGGCCCGACAAAGCCTGACAGGGCCCGACGGAGCTCGACAGGGCCCGAGCATACCCGACAAAGCCTCACAGAGCCTGACAGGGCTCGATGGAGCCCGACAGGGCCCGAGGAAACCCGACAGGGCTAGACGGAGCCCGACAGGGCCCGAGCAAACTTGACAGGGCCCGACGGAGCCCGACAGGGCCCCAGCAAACCCGACAGGGCCCGAGCAAACCCGACAAGGCCTGACGGAGCCTGACAGGGCCTGAGCAAACCCGACAGGGCTCGACGGAGCCTGACAGGGCCTGAGCAAACCCGACAGGGTTCGAGCAAACCTGTTAGGGCCCGAGCAAACCTGACAGGGGTCGACGGAGCCTGACAGGGCCTGAGCAAACCCGACAGGGCCCGAGCATACCTGACAGGGGTCGACGGAGCCTGACAGGGCCTGAGCAAACCCGACAGGACCCGACAAAGCCTGACAGGGTTCGATGGAGCCCGACAGGGCCCGAGCAAACCCGACATGGCTCAACGGAGCCCGACAGGGCCCGAGCAAACCTGCCAGGGGTCGACGGAGCCTGACAGGGCCTGAGCAAACCCGACAGTGCCCGAGCAAACCCGACAGGGCCCAACGGAGCCCGACAGAGCCCGAGCAAACCCGACAGGGCCCGACAAGGCCCGACAGGGCCAGAACAAACCTGACAGGACCTGACAAAGCCTGACAGGGCCCGACGGAGCCTGACAGGGTCCGAGAAAACCCAAAAAGGCCCAACGGAGCCTGACAGGGCTCGATGGAACCCGACAGGGCCCGAGGAAATCCGACATGGCCCGACGGAGCCCGACAGGGCCCGAGCAAACCCGAAAGGGCTTGACAGAGCCTGACAGGGCTCGATGGAGCCCGATAGGGCCCGAGGAAACCCGACAGGGCCCGACGGAGCCCGACAGGGCCCAAGCAAACCCGACAGGGCCTGAGAAAACCCGACAGTGCCTGAGCAAACCCGAAAGGGCCCGAGCAAACCCGACAGGGCCTGACGGAGCCCGACAGGGCCCGAGCAAAGCCTGATAGGGTCCGACGGAGCCTGACAGTGCTCGATGGAGCCCGACAGGGCCCGAGGAAGCCCGACAGGGCCCGAGCAAACCCAACAGGGCCCAAGCAAACCCGACAGGGCCTGAGCAAACCCGACAGTGCCTGAGCAAACCCGACAGGGCCCGAGCAAACCCGACAGGGCCCGACGGAGCCTGACAGGGCTCGATGGAGACCGACAGAGTCCGAGGAAACTCGACAGGGCCCGACGGAGCTCGATAGGGCCCGAGCAAACCCGACAGGGCCTGACGGAGCCTGACAGGGCTCGATGGAGACCGACTAAGCCCGAGGAAACCCGACAGGGCCCGACGGAGCCCGATAGGGCCCGAGCAAACCCGAAAGGGCCCGACGAAGCCTGACAGGGCTTGATGGAGCCTGACAGGGCCCGAGGAAACCCGACAGGGCCCGACGGACCCCGATAGGGCCCGAGCAAACCCGACAGGGCCCGATGGAGCCCGACAGGGCTCGAGAAAACCCGACAGCGTCCGACGAAGCCTGACAGGGCTTCAGCAAACCCAACAGGGCCCGAGCAAATCCGACAGGGCCTGACGGAGCCTGACAGGGCCCAAGCAAACCCGAAAGGGCCCGACGGAGCCTGACAGGGCTCGATGGAGCCCGACAGGGCCCGAGGAAACCCGACAGGGCCCCACGGAGCCCGATAGGGCCCGAGGAAACCCGACAGGGCCTGACGGAGCCAGACAGGGCCCGGGCAAACCCGACAGGGCATGCTAGAGCCCGACAGAGCCCAAGCAAACCCGACAGGGCCCGACAAGGCCCGACAGGGCCCGAGCAAACCCGCCAGGGCTTGACAGAGCCTGACAGGCCCCGAGCAAACCCGACACGGCCCGAGCAAACCTCACAGGGCTCGAAGGAGCCCGACAGGGCCCGAGGAAACCAGACAGGGCCCGACAGAGACTGACAGGGCCCGAGTAAACCCGACATGGCCCGAGCAAACCTGACAGGGTTCGACAAAGCCTGACAGGGCTCGATGGAGCCTGACAGGGCCCAAGGAAACCCGACAGGGCCCGATGGAGCCTTACAGGGCCCAAGGAAACCCGACAGGGCCCGACGGAGCCTGACAGGGCACGAGCAAACCTGACAGGGCTCGACGGAGCCTGACAGGGCCCGAGCAAACCCGACAGGGCCCGAGCAAACCTGACAGGGCACGAAGGAGCCCGACAGGGCCCGAGCAAACCCGACAGGACCCAACGGATCCCGACAGGGCGCAAGCAAACCTGACAGGGCCCGACGGAGCCCGACAGGGCACGAGCAAACCCGACAGGGCCTGACGGAGCCTGACAGGGCCCGAGCAAACCCGACAGGGCCCGAGCAAATCTGACAGGGCCCGACGGAGCCCGACAGGACAGGGCAAACCCGACAGGGCCCGAGCAAACCTGACAGGGCCTGACAAGGCCCGACAGGGCCTGAGCAATCCCGACAGGGCCCGACAAGGCCCGACAGGGCCCGAGCAAACCCGACAGGGCCGGACAAAGCCTGACAGGGCCCCACGGAGCCCGACAGGGCCCGAGCAAACCCGACAAAGCCTCACAGAGCCTGACAGGGCTCGATGGAGCCCGACAGGGCCCGAGGAAACCCGACAGGGCTAGACGGAGCCCGACAGGGCCCGAGCAAACCCGACAGGGCCCGACGGAGCCCGACAGGGCCCCAGCAAACCCGACAGGGCCCGAGCAAACCCGACAGGGCCTGACGGAGCCTGACAGGGCCTGAGCAAACCCGACAGGGCTCGACGGAGCCTGACAGGGCCTGAGCAAACCCGACAGGGCCCGAGCAAACCTGATAGGGCCCCACGGAGCCCGACAGGGCCCGAGCAAACCTGACAGGGGTCGACGGAGCCTGACAGGGCCTGAGCAAACCCGACAGGGCCTGAGCAAACCCAACAGGGCCCGACGGAGCCCGACAGGGCCTGAGGAAACCAGACAGGGCCCGACGGAGCCCGACAGGGCCCTAGCAAACCCGACAGGGCCCGAGCAAACCCGACAGGGCTTGACGGAGCATGACAGGGCCCGAGCAAACTCGACAGGGCCCGAGCAAACCCGACAGGGCCCGATGGAGCCCGACAGAGCCCGAGCAAACCCGACAGGCTCCGTCGCGCCCTGTTGGGTTTCCTTGAGCCCTGTCGGGCTCCATCGAGCCCTGTCGGGTTTGCTCGGGCCCTGTCGGGCTCCATCGGACCCTGTCAGGCTTTGTCGGGTCCTGTCGGGTTTGCTCAGGCCCTGTCGGGCCTTGTCAGGCCCTGTCGGGTTTGCTCGGGCCCTGTCGGGTTTGCCCGAGTCCTGTCGGGCTCCGTCGGGCCCTGTCAGATTCGCTCGGGCCCTGTCGGGTTTGCTCGGGCCCTGTCGGGTTTGCTCGGGCCCTGTGGGGTTTGCTCGGGCCCTGTCAGGCTCTGTCAAGCCCTGTCGGGTTTGCTCGGGCCCTGTTGGGTTTGCTCGGGCCCTGTCGGGTTTGCTCGGGCCCTGTCAGGTTCGCTCGGGCCCTGTCGGGTTTGCTCGGGCCCTGTCAGGCTCCGTCGGGCCCTGTCAGGTTCGCTCGAGCCCTGTCAGGCTCCGTCGAGCCCTGTCGGGTTTTCTCGGGCCCTGTCAGGCTCCGTTGGGCCCTGTCGGGTTTCCTCGGGCCCTGTCGGGCTCCATCTAGCCCTGTCAGGCTTTGTCGAACCCTGTCGGGTTTGCTCGGGCCCTGTCGGGTTTGCTCGGGACCTGTCGGGCTCTGTCGGGCCCTGTCTGGTTTCCTCGAGCCGTGTCGGGCTACGTCGGGCCCTGTCGGGTTTGCTCGGGCCCTGTCAGGTTTGCTGAAGCCCTGTCAGGCTTCGTCGGACCCTATCGAGTGTGCTCAGACCCTGTCGGGCTCCGTCGAGCCCTGTCGGGTTTGCTCGGGCCCTGTCAGGCTCCGTCGGGCCCTGTCGGATTTCCTAGTGCCCTGTCGGACTCTATCGAGCCCTGTCAGGCTCCGTCGGGCTCTTTCAGGTTTGCTCAAGCCCTGTCGGGCTCCGTCGGGCCCTGTCAGGCTTTGTCAGGTCGTGTCAGGTTTGCTCGGGCCCTTTCGGGCCTTGTCGGGCCCTGTCGGGTTTGCTCGGGCTCTGTCGGGCTCCAGCGTGCCCTGTCGGGTTTGCTCGGGCCCTGTCGGGCTCCATCAGGCCCTGTCAGGTTTGCTCGGGCCCTATCGGGCTCCGTGGGGCCCCGTCGGGTTTCCTCGGGCCCTGTCGGGCTCCATCGAGCCCTGTCAGGCTCCGTCGGGCCCTTTCGGGTTTGCCCGGTCCCTGTCGGGCTCCGTCGGGCCCTGTCGGATTTGCTCAGGCCCTGTCGGGTTTGTTCGAGCCCTGTCGGGCTCCATCGGGCCCTGTCGGGTTTGCTCGGGCCCTATCGGGCTCCGTCGGGCCCTGTCGGGTTTCCTTGGGCCCTGTCGGGCTCCATCGAGCCCTGTCAGGCTTTGTCGGGTCCTGTCGGGTTTGCTCAGGCCCTGTCGGGCCTTGTCTGGCCCTGTCGGGTTTGCTCGGGCCCTGTCGGGTTTGCCCACGTCCTGTTGGGCTCCGTCGGGCCCTGTCAGATTCGCTCGGGCCCTGTCGGGTTTGCTCGGGCCCTGTCAGGCTCCGTCAGGCTCTGTCGAGTTTGCTCCTGCCCTGTCGGGCTCCGTCGGGCCCTGTCAGGTTTGCTTGGGCCCTGTCGGGATCCGTTGGGTCCTGTCGGGTTTGCTCGGGCCCTGTCAGGTTCCGTCAGGCCCTGTCTGGTTTGCTCGTGCCCTGTCGGGCTCCGTCGGGCCCTGTCAGGTTTGCTTGGGCACTGTCGGGCTCCGTCGGGCCCTGTCGGGTTTCCTCGGGCCCTGTCGGGCTCCATCGAGCCCTGTCAGGCTTTGTCGAACCTTGTCGAGTTTGCTCAGGCCCTGTCGGGTTTGCTCGGGTCCTGTCGGGCTCCGTTAGGCCCTGTCGGTTTGCTCGGGCCTTGTCGGGTTTTCTGAAGCCCTGTCAGGCTTCGTCGGACCCTGTCGAGTGTGCTCGGGCCCTGTCGGGCTCCGTCGAGCCCTGTCGAGTTGCCTCGGGCCCTGTCAGACTCCACTGAGCCCTGTCAGGCTCCGTCGGGCTCTTTCGGGTTTGCTCGGGCCCTGGCGGGCTCCGTCGGGCCCTGTCAGGCTTTGTCAGGTCCTGTCAGGTTTGCTCGGGCCCTGTCGGGCCTTATCGGGCCTTGTTGGGTTTGCTCGGGCTCTGTCGGGCTCCAGCGTGCCCTGTCGGGTTTGCCCGGGCCCTGTCAGGCTCCATCAGGCCCTGTCGGGTTTTCTCGGGCCCTATCGGGCTCCGTGGGGCCCTGTCGGGTTTCCTCGGGCCCTGTCGGGCTCCATCGAGCCCTGTCAGGCTCCGTCGGGCTCTTTCGGGTTTGCTCGGGCCCTGGCGGGCTCCGTCGGGCCCTGTCAGGCTTTGTCAGGTCCTGTCAGGTTTGCTCGGGCCCTGTCGGGCCTTATCGGGCCCTGTTGGGTTTGCTCGGGCTCTGTCGGGCTCCAGCGTGCCCTGTCGGGTTTGCCCGGGCCCTGTCAGGCTCCATCAGGCCCTGTCGGGTTTTCTCGGGCCCTATCGGGCTCCGTGGGGCCCTGTCGGGTTTCCTCGGGCCCTGTCGGGCTCCATCGAGCCCTGTCAGGCTCCGTCGGGCTCTTTCGGGTTTGCTCAAGCCCTGTCGGGCTCCGTCAGGCCCTGTCAGGCATTGTCAGGTCGTGTCAGGTTTGCTCGGGCCCTGTCGGGCCTTGTCGGGCCCTGTCGGGTTTGCTCGGGCTCTGTCGGGTTCCAGCGTGCCCTATCGGGTTTGCTCGGGCCCTGTCGGGCTCCGTCAGGCCCTGTCGGGTTTGCTCGGGCCCTATCGGGCTCCGTGGGGCCCTGTCGGGTTTCCTCGGGCCCTGTCGGGCTCCATCGAGCCCTGTCAGGCTCCGTCGGGCTCTTTCGGGTTTGCTCGGGCCCTGGCGGTCTCCGTCGGGCCCTGTCAGTCTTTGTCAGGACATGTCAGGTTTGCTCGGGCCCTGTCGGGCCTTGTCGGGCCCTGTCAGGTTTGCTCGGGCCCTGTCGGGCCTTGTCGGGCCCTGTCGGGTTTGCTCGGGCTCTGTCGGGCTCCAGCGTGCCCTATCGGGTTTGCTCGGGCCCTATCGGGCTCCGTGGGGCCCTGTCGGGTTTCCTCGGGCCCTGTCGGGCTCCATCGAGCCCTGTCAGGCTCCGTCGGGCCCTTTCGGGTTTGCTCGGGCCCTGTCGGGCTCCGTCGGGCCCTGTCGGATTTGCTCAGGCCCTGTCGGGTTTGTTCGAGCCCTGTCGGGCTCCATCGGGCCCTGTCGGGTTTGCTCGGGCCCTATCGGGCTCCGTCGGGCCCTGTCGGGTTTCCTCGGGCCCTGTCGGACTCCACTGAGCCCTGTCAGGCTCCGTCGGGCTCTTTCGGGTTTGCTCGGGCCCTGGCGGGCTCCGTCGGGCCCTGTCAGTCTTTGTCAGGACGTGTTCAGGTTTGCTCAGGCCCTGTCGGGCCTTGTCGGGCCCTGTCGGGTTTTCTCGGGCTCTGTCCGGCTCCAGCGTGCCCTGTCGGGTTTGCCCGGGCCCTGTCAGGCTCCGTCAGGCCCTGTCGGGGTTGCTCGGACCCTATCGGGCTCAATCAGGCCCTGTCGGGTTTCCTCGGGCCCTGTCGGGCTCCATCGAGCCCTGTCAGGTTTGCTCGAGCCCTGTCGGGCTTCGTCGGGCCCTGTCTGGTTTTCTCAGGCTCTGTCTGGCTCCGTCGGGCCCTGTCGGGTTTGCTCGGGCCATGTCGGGTTTGCTGAAGCCCTGTCAGGCTTCGTCGGACCCTGTCGGGTTTTCTCGAGCCATGTCGGGCTCCATCGGGCCCTGTCGGGTTTGCTCGGGCCCTATCGGGCTCCGTCGGGCCCTGTCGGGTTTCCTCGGGCCCTGTCGGTCTTCATCGAGCCCTGTCAGGCTTCGTCGGGCCCTTTCGGGTTTGCTCGGGCCCTGTCGGGCTCCGTCGGGCCCTGTCGGGTTTGCTGGGGCCCTATCGGGCTCCGTCGAGCCCTGTCGGGTTTGCTCGGGCTCTGTCAGGCTCCGTCGAGCCCTGTCGGGTTTCCTCGGGCCCTGTCGGGCTCCATCAAGCCCTGTCAGGCTTTGTCGAACCCTGTCGGGTTTGCTCGGGCCCTGTCGGGTTTGCTCGGGCCCTGTCGGGCTCCGTCGGGCCCTGTCGGGTTTGCTCGGGCCCTGTCGGGTTTGCTGAAGCCCTGTCAGGCTTCGTCGGACCCTGTCGGGTTTGCTCGGGCCCTGTCGGGCTCCGTCGAACCCTGTCGGGTGTGCTCGGGCCCTGTCAGGCTCTGCCGCGCCCTGTCGGGTTTCCTCGGGCCCTGTCGGGCTCCATCAGACCCTATCAGGCTTTGGCGGGCCCTGTCGGGTTTGCTCAGGCCCTGTCGGGCTCCGTCGGGCCCTGTCAGATTTGCTCGGGCCCTGTCGGGTTTGCTCGTGCCCTGTCGGGCTCCGTTGGGCCCTGTCAGGTTTGCTCAGGCCCTGTCGGGATCCGTTGGGCCTTGTCGGGTTTGCGCGGGCCCTGTCGGGCTCCTTCGTGCCTTGTCAGGTTTGCTCGGGCCCTGTCGGGTTTGCTCGGGCCCTGTCAGGCTCCGTCGAGCACTGTCGGGTTTGCTCGGGCCCTGTCAGGCTCCGTCGGGCCCTGTCGGGTTTCCTCGGGCCTTGTCGGGCTCCATCGAGCCCTGTCAGGCTTTGTCGAACCCTGTCGGGTTTGCTCGGGCCCTGTCAGGTTTGCTCGGGTCCTGTCGGGCTCTGTCGGGCCCTGTCGGGTTTGCTCGGGACCTGTCGGGTTTGCTCGGGCCCTGTCAGGCTCCGTCGGGCCCTGTCGGATTCCCTCGGGCCCTGTCGGACTCTATCGAGCCCTGTCAGGCTCCGTCGGGCTCTTTCGGGTTTGCTCGGGCCCTGTCAGGCTCCGTCGGGCCCTGTCGGATTCCCTCGGGCCCTGTCGGACTCTATCGAGCCCTGTCAGGCTCCGTCGGGCTCTTTCGGGTTTGCTCAGGCCCTGTCAGGCTCCGTCGCGCTCTTTCGGGTTTGCTCGGGCCCTGCCGGGCTCCGTCGGGCCCTGTCAGTCTTTGTCAGAACGTGTCAGGTTTGCTCGGGCCCTGTCGGGCCTTGTCGGGCCCTGTCGGGTTTGCTCGGGCTCTGTCGGGCTCCAGCGTGCCCTGTCGGGTTTGCCCGGGCCCTGTCAGGCTCCGTCAGGCCCTGTCGGGTTTGCTCGGGCCCTATCGGGCTCAATCAGGCCCTGTCGGGTTTCCTCGGGCCCTGTCGGGCTCCATCGAGCCCTGTCAGGCTCCGTCGGGCCCTTTCGGGTTTGCTCGGGCCCTGTCGGGCTCCGTCGGGCCCTGTCGGGTTTGCTCGGGCCCTGTCGGGCTCCGTCGGGCCCTGTCTGGTTTCCTCGGGCTCTGTTGGGCTCCGTCGGGCCCTGTCGGGTTTGCTCGGGCCATGTCGGGTTTGCTTAAGCCCTGTCAGGATTCGTTGGACACTGTCGGGTTTGCTCGAGCCCTGTCGGGCTCCGTCGGGCCCTGTCGGGTTTCCTCGGGCCCTGTCGGGCTCCATCGAGCCCTGTCAGGCTTCGTCGGGCCCTTTCGGGTTTGCTCGGGCCCTGTCGGGCTCCGTCAGGCCCTGTCGGGTTTGCTCGGGCCCTATCGGGCTCCGTCGAGCCCTGTCGGGTTTGCTCGGGCTCTGTCAGGCTCCGTCGAGCCCTGTCGGGTTTCCTCGGGCCCTGTCGGGCTCCATCAAGCCCTGTCAGGCTTTGTCGAACCCTGTCGGGTTTGCTCGGGCCCTGTCGGGTTTGCTCGGGCCCTGTCGGGCTCTGTCGGGCCCTGTCTGGTTTCCTCGGGCCCTGTCGGGCTCCGTCGGGCCCTGTCGGGTTTGCTCGGGCCCTGTCGGGTTTGCTGAAGCCCTGTCAGGCTTCGTCGGACCCTGTCGGGTTTGCTCGGGCCCTGTCGGGCTCCGTCGAACCCTGTCGGGTTTGCTCGGGCCCTGTCAGGCTCTGCCGCGCCCTGTCGGGTTTCCTTGGGCCCTGTCGGGCTCCATCAGACCCTATCAGGCTTTGGCGGGCCCTGTCGGGTTTGCTCAGGCCCTGTCGGGCTCCGTCGGGCCCTGTCAGATTTGCTCGGGCCCTGTCAGGTTTGCTCGGGCCCTGTCAGGCTCTGTCAGGCCCTGTCGGATTTGCTAGTGCCCTGTCGGGCTCCGTTGGGCCGTGTCAGGTTTGCTCAGGCCCTGTCGGGATCCGTTGGGCCTTGTCGGGTTTGCTCGGGCCCTGTCTGGCTCCTTCGTGCCTTGTCAGGTTTGCTCGGGCCCTGTCGGGTTTGCTCGGGCCCTGTCAGGCTCCGTCGAGCACTGTCGGGTTTGCTCGGGCCCTGTCAGGCTCCGTCGGGCCCTGTCGGGTTTCCTCGGGCCCTGTCGGGCTCCATCGAGCCCTGTCAGGCTCCGTCGGGCCCTTTCGGGTTTGCTCGGGCCCTGTCGGGCTCCGTCGGGCCCTGTCGGGTTTGCTCGGGCCCTGTCGGGCTCCGTCGGGCCCTGTCTGGTTTCCTCGGGCTCTGTTGGGCTCCGTCGGGCCCTGTCGAGTTTGCTCGGGCCATGTCGGGTTTGCTGAAGCCCTGTCAGGCTTCGTCGGACACTGTCGGGTTTCCTCGGGCCCTGTCGGGCTCCATCGGGCCCTGTCAGGTTTGCTCGGGCCTTATCGGGCTCCGTCGGGCCCTGTCGGGTTTCCTCGGGCCCTGTCGGGCTCCATCGAGCCCTGTCAGGTTTGCTCGGGCCCTGTCGGGTTTGCTCGGGCCCTGTCAGGCTCCGTCGAGCTTTGTCAGGTTTGCTCAGGCCCTGTCGCGTTTGCTCGGGCCCTGTCAGGCTCCGTCGAGCCCTGTCGGGTTTGCTCGGGCCCTGTCAGGCTCCGTCAGGCCCTGTCTGGTTTGCTCGTGCCCTGTCGGGCTCCGTCGGGCCCTGTCAGGTTTGCTTGGGCACTGTCGGGCTCTGTCGGGCCCTGTCGGGTTTCCTTGGGCCCTGTCGGGCTCCATCGAGCCCTGTCAGGCTTTGTCGAACCCTGTCGGGTTTGCTCAGGCCCTGTCGGGTTTGCTCGGGCCCTGTCGGGCTCTGTCGGGCCCTGTCTGGTTTCCTCGGGCCCTGTCGGGCTCCGTTGGGCCCTGGCGGTTTGCTCGGGCCCTGTCGGGTTTTCTGAAGCCCTGTCAGGCTTCGTCGGACCCTGTCGAGTGTGCTCGGGCCCTGTCGGGCTCCGTCGAGCCCTGTCAGGTTTTCTCGGGCCTTGTCAGGCTTTGTCGGGCCCTGTCGGGTTTGCTCGGGCCCTGTCGGGTTTTCTCAGGCCCTGTCGGGTTCCGTCGGGCCCTGTCGGGTTTCCTCAGGCCCTGTCGGACTCCACTGAGCCCTGTCAGGCTCCGTCGGGCTCTTTCGGGTTTGCTCGGGCCCTGCCGGGCTCTGTCGGGCCCTGTCAGGCTTTGTCAGGACGTGTCAGGTTTGCTCGGGCCCTGTCGGGCTCCGTCGGGCCCTGTCAGATTCGCTCGGGCCCTGTTGGGTTTGCTCGGGCCCTGTCAGGCTCTGTCAGGCCCTGTCGGGTTTGCTCGTGCCCTGTCGGGCTCCTTCGTGCCCTGTCAGGTTTGCTCGGGCCCTGTCGGGTTTGCTCGGGCCCTGTCAGGCTCCGTCGGGCCCTGTCGGGTTTCCTCGGGCCCTGTCGGGCTCCATCGAGCCCTGTCAGGCTTTGTCGAACCCTGTCGGGTTTGCTCGGGCCCTGTCGGGTTTGCTCGGGTCCTGTCGGGCTCTGTCGGGCCCTGTCGGGTTTGCTCGGGCCCTGTCAGGCTCCATCGGGCCCTGTCGGATTCCCTCGGGCCCTCTCGGGTTCCGTCGGGCCCTCTCGGGTTCCGTCGGGCCCTGTCGGGTTTCCTCGGGCCCTGTCGGACTCTATCGAGCCCTGTCAGGCTCCGTCGGGCTCTTTCGGGTTTGCTCAGGCCCTGTCAGGCTCCGTCGGGCCCTGTCAGGCTTTGTCAGGTCCTGTCAGGTTTGCTCGGGCCCTGTCGGGCCTTGTCGGGCCCTGTCGGGTTTGCTCGGGCTCTGTCGGGCTCCAGCGTGCCCTGTCGGGTTTGCCCGGGCCCTGTCAGGCTCCATCAGGCCCTGTCGGGTTTGCTCGGGCCCTATCGGGCTCCGTCGGGCCCTGTCGGGTTTCCTCGGGCCCTGTCGAGCTCCATCGAGCCCTGTCAGTCTCCGTCGGGCCCTTTCGGGATTGCTCGGGCCCTGTCGGGCTCCGTCGGGCCCTGTCGGATTTGCTCAGGCCCTGTCGGGCTCCATCGGGTCCTGTCGGGTTTGCTCGGGCCCTATCGGGCTCCTTCGGGCCCTGTCGGGTTTCCTCGGGCCCTGTCGGGCTCTGTTGGGCCCTGTCAGTTTGCTCGGGCCCTCTCGGGTTTTCTGAAGCCCTGTGTAGGCTTCGTCGGACCCTGTCAAGTGTACTCGGGCCCTGTCGGGCTCCGTCGAGCCCTGTCAGGTTTTCTCGGGCTTTGTCAGGCTCCGTCGGGCCCTGTCGGGTTTGCTCGGGCCCTGTCGGGTTTGCTCAGGCCCTGTCGGGTTCCGTCGGGCCCTGTCGGGTTTCCTCGGGCCCTGTCGGACTCCACTGAGCTCTGTCAGGCTCCGTCGGGCCCTGTCAGGTTTGCGCGAGCCCTGTCAGGCTCCGTCGGGCCCTGTCGGGTTTCCTCGGGCCCTGTCGGGCTCCATCGAGCCCTGTCAGGCTTTGTCGAACCCTGTCAGGTTTGCTCAGGCCCTGTCGGGATCTGTTGGGCCCTGTCGGGTTTGCTCGGGCCCTGTCGGGCTCCTTCGTGCCCTGTCAGGTTTGCTCGGGCCCTGTCGGGTTTGCTCGGGCCCTGTCAGGCTCCGTCGAGCTTTGACAGGTTTGCTCGGGCCCTGTCGGGTTTGCTCGGGCCCTGTCAGGCTCCGTCAGGCCCTGTCTGGTTTGCTCGTGCCCTGTCGGGCTCCGTCGGGCCCTGTCAGGTTTGCTTGGGCACTGTCGGGCTCTGTCGGGCCCTGTCGGGTTTCCTTGGGCCCTGTCGGGCTCCATCGAGCCCTGTCAGTCTTTGTCGAACCCTGTCGGGTTTGCTCAGGCCCTGTCGGGTTTGCTCGGGCCCTGTCGGGCTCTGTCTGGCCCTGTCTGGTTTCCTCGGGCCCTGTCGGGCTCCGATGGGCCCTGTCGGTTTGCTCGGGCCCTGTCGGGTTTTCTGAAGCCCTGTCAGGCTTCGTCGGACCCTGTCGAGTGTGCTCTGGCCCTGTCGGGCTCCGTCGAGCCCTGTCAGGTTTGTTCGGGCCTTGTCAGGCTTTGTCGGACCCTGTCGGGTTTGCTCGAGCCCTGTCGGGCTCCATCGGGCCCTGTCGGGTTTGCTCGGGCCCTGTCGGGCTCCGTCGGGCCCTGTCGGGTTTCCTCGGGCCCTGTCAGGCTCCATCGAGCCCTGTCAGGCATCGTCGAACCCTTTCGGGTTTGCTCGGGCCCTGTCGGGCTACGTCAGGCCCTGTCGGGTTTCCTCGGGCCCTGTCGGGCTCCATCGAGCCCTGTCAGGTTTGCTCGGGCCCTGTCGGGTTTGCTCGGGCCCTGTCGGGCTCCATCGGACCCTATCAGGCTTTGGCGGGTCCTGTCGGGTTTGCTCAGGCCCTGTCGGGCCTTGTCAGCCCCTGTCAGGTTTGCTCGCGCCCTGTCGGGCTCCGTCGGGCCCTGTCAGGTTCTCTCGGGCCCTGTCAGGTTTGCTCGGGCCCTGTCAGGCTCCGTCAGGCCCTATCGGGTTTGCTCGAGCCCTGTCGGGCTCCGTCAGGCCCTGTCAGGTTTGCTCAGGCCCTGTCGGGCCTTGTCAGGCCCTGTCAGGTTTGCTCGGGATTTGTCGGGTTTGCCCGCGTCCTGTCGGGCTCCGTCTGGCCCTGTCAGATTCGCTCGGGCCCTGTCGGGTTTGCTCGGGCCCTGTCAGGCTCCGTCAGGCCCTGTCGGGTTTGCTCGTGCCCTGTCGGGCTCCGTCGGGCCCTGTCAGGTTTGCTCAGGCCCTGTCGGGATCCGTTGGGCCTTGTCGGGTTTACTCGGGCCCTGTCGGGCTCCTTCGTGCCCTGTCAGGTTTGCTCGGGCCCTGTCGGGTTTGCTCGGGCCCTGTCAGGCTCCGTCGGGCTCTGTCGGGTTTCCTCGGGCCCTGTCGGGTTTGCTCGGGCCCTGTCAGACTTTGTCGAACCCTGTCGGGTTTGCTCGGGCCATATGTCGGGTTTGCTCGGGCCATATGTCGGGTTTGCTCGGGTCCTGTCGTGCTCTGTCGGGCCCTGTCGGGTTTGCTCGGGCCCTGTCAGGCTCCGTCGGGCCCTGTCGGATTTCCTCGGGCCCTCTCGGGTTCCGTCGGGCCCTGTCGGGTTTCCTCGGGCCCTGTCGGGCTCCATCGGACCCTATCAGGCTCCGTCGGGCTCTGTCGGGTTTCCTCGGGCCCTGTCGGGTTTGCTCGGGCCCTGTCAGACTTTGTCGAACCCTGTCGGGTTTGCTCGGGCCATATGTCGGGTTTGCTCGGGTCCTGTCGTGCTCTGTCGGGCTCTTTCGGGTTTGCTCAGGCCCTGTCGGGCTCCGTCGGGCCCTGTCAGGCTTTGTCAGGTCCTGTCAGGTTTGCTCGGGCCCTGTCGGGCCTTGTCGGGCCCTGTTGGGTTTGCTCGGGCTCTGTCGGGCTCCAGCGTGCCCTGTCGGGTTTGCCCGGGCCCTGTCCGGCTCCATCAGGCCCTGTCGGGTTTGCTCGGGCCCTATCGGGCTCCGTGGGGCCCTGTCGGTTTTCCTCGGGCCCTGTCGGGCTCCATCGAGCCCTGTCAGGCTCCGTCGGGCCCTTTCGGGTTTGCTCGGGCCCTGTCGGGCTCCGTCGGGCCCTGTCAGATTTGCTCAGGCCCTGTCGGGTTTGCTCGAGCCCTGTCGGGCTCCTTCGGGTCCTGTCGGGTTTGCTCGGGCCCTATCGGGCTCCGTCGGGCCCTGTCGGGTTTCCTCGGGCCCTGTCGGGCTCCATCGAGCCCTGTCGGGCTTCGTCGGGCCCTTTCGGGTTTGCTCGGGCCCTGTCGGGCTCCGTCAGGCCCTGTCGGGTTTGCTCGGGCCCTATCGGGCTCCGTCGAGCCCTGTCGGGTTTCCTCGGGCCCTGTCGGGCTCCATCGAGCCCTGTCAGGCTCCGTCGGGCCCTTTCGGGTTTGCTCGGGCCCTGTTGGGCTCCGTCGGGCCCTGTCGGGTTTGCTCGGGCCCTGTCGGGTTTGCTCGGGCCCTGTCAGGCTTTGTCAAGCCCTGTCGGGTTTGCTAGGGCCCTGTCGGGCTCCGTCGGGCCCTGTCAGGCTTTGTCTAACCCTGTCGGGTTTGCTCGGGCCCTGTCGCATTTGCTCGGGCCCTGTCGGGCTCTGTCGGGCCCTGTCTGGTTTCCTCGGGCCCTGTCGGGCTCCGTCGGGCCCTGTCGGATTTGCTCGGGCCCTGTCGGGTTTGCTGAAGCCCTGTCAGGCTTCGTCGGACCCTGTCGGGTTTGCTCGGGCCCTGTCGGGCTCCGTCGAACCCTGTCGGGTTTGCTCGGGCCCTGTCAGGCTCCGTCGCGCCCTGTCGGGTTTCCTCGGGCCCTGTCGGGCTCCATCGGACCCTATCAGGCTTTGGCGGGTCCTGTCGGGTTTGCTCAGGCCCTGTCGGGCCTTGTCAGCCCCTGTCAGGTTTGCTCGCGCCCTGTCGGGATCCGTCGGGCCCTGTCAGGTTCTCTCGGGCCCTGTCAGGTTTGCTCGGGCCCTGTCAGGCTCCGTCAGGCCCTATCGGGTTTCCTCGAGCCCTGTCGGGCTCCGTCAGGCCCTGTCAGGTTTGCTCGGGCCCTGTCGGGCCTTGTCAGGCCCTGTCGGGTTTGCTCGGGACCTGTCGGGTTTGCCCGCGTCCTGTCGGGTTCCGTCGGGCTCTGTCAGATTCGCTCGGGCCCTGTCGGGTTTGCTCGGACCCTGTCAGGCTCCGTCAGGCCCTGTCGGGTTTGCTCGTGCCCTGTTTGGCTCCGTCGGGCCCTGTCAGGTTTGCTCGGGCCCTGTCACGTTTGCTCGGGCCCTGTCAGGCTCCGTCGGGCCCTGTCGGGTTTCCTCGGGCCCTGTCGGGCTCCATCGAGCCCTGTCAGGCTTTGTAGAACCCTGTCGGGTTTGCTCGGGCCCTGTCGGGATTGCTCGGGTCCTGTCGGGTTCTGTCGGGCCCTGTCGGATTTGCTCAGGCCCTGTCGGGTTTGCTCGAGCCCTGTCGGGCTCCATCGGGTCCTGTCGGGTTTGCTCGGGCCCTATCGGGCTCCGTCGGGCCCTGTCGGGTTCCCTCGGGCCCTGTCAGGCTCCGTTGGGCCCTGTCGGCTTGCTCGGGCCCTGTCGGGCTCCGTCGAACCCTGTCGGGTTTGCTCGGGCCCTGTCAGGCTCCGTCAGGCCCTATCGGGTTTCCTCGGGCCCTGTCGGGCTGCATCGAGCCCTGTCAGGTTTGCTCGGGCCCTGGCGGGCTCCGTCGGGCCCTGTCGGGTTTGCTCGGGCCCTATCGGGCTCCGTCGGGCCCTGTCGGGTTCCCTCGGGCCCTGTCAGGCTCCGTCAGGCCCTATCGGGTTTCCTCGGGCCCTGTCGGGCTCCTTCGTGCCCTGTCAGGTTTGCTCGGGCCCTGTCGGGTTTGCTCAGGCCCTGTCAGGCTCCGTCAGGCCCTGTCGGGTTTGCTCGTGCCCTGTCGGGCTCCGTCGGGCCCTGTCAGGTTTGCTCGGGCCCTGTCGGGATCCGTTGGGCCTTGTCGGGTTTGCTCGGGCCCTGTCGGGCTCCTTCGTGCCCTGTCAGGTTTGCTCGGGCCCTGTCGGGTTTGCTCGGGCCCTGTCAGGCTCCGTCGGGCCCTGTCGGGTTTCCTCGGGCCCTGTCGGGCTCCATCGAGCCCTGTCAGGCTTTGTCGAACCCTATCGGGTTTGCTCGGGCCCTGTCGGGTTTGCTCGGGCCCTGTCAGGCTTTGTCAAGCCCTGTCGGGTTTGCTAGGGCCCTGTCGGGCTCCGTCGGGCCCTGTCTGATTTCCTCAGGCCCTGTCAGGCTCCGTCGGGCCCTGTCGGGTTTCCTCGGGCCCTGTCGGGCTCCATCGAGCCCTGTCAGGCTTTGTCGAACCCTGTCGGGTTTGCTCGGGCCCTGTCGGGTTTGCTCGGGTCCTGTTGGGCTCTGTCGGGCCCTGTCGGGTTTGCTCGGGCCCTGTCGGGCTCCTTCGTTCCCTGTCAGGCTCCGTCAGGCCCTGTCGGGTATGCTCGTGCCCTGTCGGGCTCCGTCGGGCCCTGTCAGGTTTGCTCGGGCCCTGTCAGGATCTGTCGGGCATGGAGACCCCCGCTTGTCCTCAGGGTCCATTGTGACATCTTGGGCACCTCCCATTGACCCCAGGACCCATTGTGACACCATGGGGACCCCCCCTTGTCACTGGGGACCCATTGTGACACCATGGAGACCCCCGCATGTCCTCAGGGTCCATTGTGACATCTTGGGCACCTCCCATTGTCCCCAGTACCTATTGTGACATCCTGGGGACCCCCTTGCTCCCAGGGCCCATTATGGCACCATGAGGACATCACCTTTGTCCCCAGG
This sequence comes from Patagioenas fasciata, assembly GCF_037038585.1. Lineage (NCBI taxonomy): Eukaryota > Metazoa > Chordata > Aves > Columbiformes > Columbidae > Patagioenas > Patagioenas fasciata. The sequence goes on from NC_092543.1 coordinate 1,078,867, forward strand.
AACCATTGTGACATCCCAGGACCCCGCTTTGTCCCCAGGGCCCATTGTAGCACCATGGGGACCCCTTTGACCCCAGGGCCCATTGTGGCACCATGGCAACCCCTTTTGCCCCAGGGCCCATTGTGACATTCTAGGACCCCACTTTGTCCCCAGGGCCTATTGTGACACCATGGGGACCCCTCCTTGTCACTGGGGACCCATTATGACACCATGGGGACCCCCCCTTCTTCTCAGGACTCATTCTCACATCCTGGGCACCCCCCATTGTCCCCAGGGCCCATTGTGACATCCTGGGGACCCTCATTGTCCCCAGGGCCCATTGTGACATCCTAGAACGTCCTATTGTCCCCAGGGCCCATTGTGACATCCTGGGGACCCCCATTGTCCCCAAGGCCCATTGTGACATTCCAGGACCCCCCATTGTCCCCAGGGCCCATTGTGACATCCACTGCACCCCCTTGTCCCCAGGGCCCATTGTGACATTCAGGGGACCCTCTTTGTCCCCAGGGCCCATTGTGACATCCTGGGGACCCCCTCTTGTCACTGGGGCCCATTGTGACGTCCCAGGACCCCCCGTTGTCCCCAGGGTTCATTGTGACGTCTTAGGACCCCCCATTGTCCCCAGGGCCCATTGTGACATTCAGGGGACCCCTCTTTGTCCCCAGGGCCCATTCTGACATCCTGGGGACCCCCCCTTGTCACTGGGGCCCATTGTGACGTCCCAGGACCCCCCATTGTCCCCAGGACCCATTGTGACATCCTGGGGATCCCTCCTTGTCCCCAGGGCCCATTGTGACGTCCCAGGACACCCCATTGTCCCCAGGGCCCATTGTGACATTCAGGGGACGCCTCTTTGAAACCCAGGGCACATTGTGACATCCTGGGGACCCCCCCTTGTCCCCAGAGCCCATTGTGACGTCCCAGGACCCCCCATTGTCCCCAGGGCCCATTGTGACATCCTGGGGATCCCTCCTTGTCCCCAGGGCCCGTTGTGACGTCCCAGGACACCCCATTGTCCCCAGGGCCCATTGTGACAGTCAGGGGGCCCCTTTGTCACTGGGGCCCATTGTGACATCCCAGGACCCCACATTGTCCCCAGGACATATTGTGACATCCTGGGGACCCCACTTGTCCCCAGGACCCATTGTGAGACTATGGGGACCCCCCCTTGTTCCCAGGGCCCATTGTGACATCCTGGGTACCACCCTTGTCCGCAGGGCTCATTGTGACGTCCCAGGACCCCCCATTGTCCCCAGGGCCCATTGTGACATCCTGGGGATCCCTCCTTGTCCGCAGGGCCCATTGTGACGTCCCAGGACCCCCCATTGTCCCCAGGGCCCATTGTGACATCCTCGGCACCCCCTTGTCCCCAGGGCCCATTGTGACATCCTGGGGACCCTCCTTGTCCCCAGAGCCCATTGTGACATCCAGGGGACCCCCTTTGTCCCCAGGGCCCATTGTGGCACCATGAGGACCCTCTTTGTCACTGGGGCCCATTGTGACGTCCCAGGACCCCCCATTGTCCCCAGGGCCCATTGTGACATCCTGGGGATCCCTCCTTGTCCGCAGGGCCCATTGTGACGTCCCAGGACCCCCCATTGTCCCCAGGACCCATTGTGACATCCTGGGGATCCCTCCTTGTCCCCAGGGCCCATTGTGACGTCCCAGGACACCCCATTGTCCCCAGGGCCCATTGTGACATTCAGGGGACGCCTCTTTGAAACCCAGGGCACATTGTGACATCCTGGGGACCCCCCCTTGTCCCCAGAGCCCATTGTGACGTCCCAGGACCCCCCATTGTCCCCAGGGCCCATTGTGACATCCTGGGGATCCCTCCTTGTCCCCAGGGCCCGTTGTGACGTCCCAGGACACCCCATTGTCCCCAGGGCCCATTGTGACAGTCAGGGGGCCCCTTTGTCACTGGGGCCCATTGTGACATCCCAGGACCCCACATTGTCCCCAGGACATATTGTGACATCCTGGGGACCCCACTTGTCCCCAGGACCCATTGTGAGACTATGGGGACCCCCCCTTGTTCCCAGGGCCCATTGTGACATCCTGGGTACCACCCTTGTCCGCAGGGCTCATTGTGACGTCCCAGGACCCCCCATTGTCCCCAGGGCCCATTGTGACATCCTGGGGATCCCTCCTTGTCCGCAGGGCCCATTGTGACGTCCCAGGACCCCCCATTGTCCCCAGGGCCCATTGTGACATCCTCGGCACCCCCTTGTCCCCAGGGCCCATTGTGACATTCAGGGGACCCCCTTTGTTCCCAGGGCCCATTGTGACATCCTGGGGACCCCCTCTTGTCACTGGGGCCCATTGTGACGTCCCAGTACCCCACATTGTCCCCAGGGCCCATTGTGACATTCAGGGGACCCCTCTTTGTCCCCAGGGCCCATTGTGAAGTCAAAGGACCCCCCATTGTCCCCAGGGCCCATTGTGACATCCTGGGGATCCCTCCTTGTCCCCACGGCCCATTGTGACATCCTGGGGACCCTCCTTGTCCCCGGAGCCCATTGTGACATCCAAGGGACCCCCTTTGTCTCCAGGGCCCATTGTGGCACCATGGGGACCCCCTTTGACACTGGGGCCCATTGTGACACCGTCGACACCCCCCTTTGTCCCCAGGGCCCATTGTGACATCCTGGGGACCCCCCTTGTCCCCAGAGCCCATTGTGACATCCAGGGGACCCCCTCTTGTCCCCAGGGCCCATTGTGATGTCCCAGGACCCTCCATTGTCCCCAGGGCCCATTGTGACATCCTGGGGATCCCTCCTTGTCCCCAGGGCCCATTGTGACGTCCCAGGACCCCCCATTGTCCCCAGGACCCATTGTGACATTCAGAGGACCCCCTTTGTCACTGGGGCCCATTGTGACATCCCAGGACCCCACATTGTCCCCAGGGCCCATTGTGACATCCTGGGGACCCCACTTGTCCCCAGGACCCATTGTGACACTATGGGGAACCCCCTTGTCCCCAGGGCCCATTGTGACGTCCTGGGTACCACCCTTGTCCGCAGGGCTCATTGTGACGTCCCAGGACCCCCCATTGTCCCCAGGGCCCATTGTGACATCCTGGGGATCCCTCCTTGTCCGCAGGGCCCATTGTGACGTCCTAGGACCCCCCATTGTCCCCAGGGCCCATTGTGACATCCTCGGCAGCCCCTTGTCCCCAGGGCCCATTGTGACATTCAGGGGACCCCTGTTTGTCCCCAGGGCCCATTGTGACATTCTGGGGACCCCCTCTTGTCACTGGGGCCCATTGTGACGTCCCAGGACCCCACTTTGTCCCCAGGGCCTATTGTGACACCATGGGGACCCCTCCTTGTCACTGGGGACCCATTGTGACACCATGGGGACCCCCCCTTGTCCTCAGGACTCATTCTCACATCCTGGACACCCCCCATTGTCCCCAGGGCCCATTGTGACATCCACTGCACCCCCTTGTCCCCAGGGCCCATTGTGACATTCAGGGGACCCCTCTTTGTCCCCAGGGCCCATTGTGACATCCTGGGGACCCCCCCTTGTCCCCAGGGCCCATTGAGACGTCCCAGGACCCCCCACTGTCCCCAGGGCCCATTGTGACATTCAGGGGACCCCCTTTGTCCCCAGGGCCCATTCTGATACCGTGGGGACCCCCTTTGTCCCCAGGGCCCATTGTGACATTCAGGGGACGCTCTTTGTCCACAGGGCCCATTGTGACATCCTGGGGACCCTCCTTGTCCCCAGAGCCCATTGTGACATCCAGGGGACCCCCTTTGTCCCCAGGGCCCATTGTGGCACCATGAGGACCCTCTTTGTCACTGGGGCCCATTGTGACATCCCAGGACCCCCCTTTGTCCCCAGGGCCCATTGTGACATCCTGGGGACCCTCCTTGTCCCCAGAGCCCATTGTGACATCCAGGGGACCCCCTTTGTCCCCAGGGCCCATTGTGGCACCATGAGGACCCTCTTTGTCACTGGGGCCCATTGTGACGTCCCAGGACCCCCCATTGTCCCCAGGGCCCATTGTGACATCCTGGGGATCCCTCCTTGTCCGCAGGGCCCATTGTGACGTCCCAGGACCCCCCATTGTCCCCAGGGCCCATTGTGACATCCTCGGCACCCCCTTGTCCCCAGGGCCCATTGTGACATTCAGGGGACCCCCTTTGTTCCCAGGGCCCATTGTGACATCCTGGGGACCCCCTCTTGTCACTGGGGCCCATTGTGACGTCCCAGTACCCCACATTGTCCCCAGGGCCCATTGTGACATTCAGGGGACCCCTCTTTGTCCCCAGGGCCCATTGTGAAGTCAAAGGAACCCCATTGTCCCCAGGGCCCATTGTGACATCCTGGGGATCCCTCCTTGTCCCCACGGCCCATTGTGACATCCTGGGGACCCTCCTTGTCCCCGGAGCCCATTGTGACATCCAAGGGACCCCCTTTGTCTCCAGGGCCCATTGTGGCACCATGGGGACCCCCTTTGACACTGGGGCCCATTGTGACACCGTCGACACCCCCCTTTGTCCCCAGGGCCCATTGTGACATCCTGGGGACCCCCCTTGTCCCCAGAGCCCATTGTGACATCCAGGGGACCCCCTCTTGTCCCCAGGGCCCATTGTGATGTCCCAGGACCCTCCATTGTCCCCAGGGCCCATTGTGACATCCTGGGGATCCCTCCTTGTCCCCAGGGCCCATTGTGACGTCCCAGGACCCCCCATTGTCCCCAGGACCCATTGTGACATTCAGAGGACCCCCTTTGTCACTGGGGCCCATTGTGACATCCCAGGACCCCACATTGTCCCCAGGGCCCATTGTGACATCCTGGGGACCCCACTTGTCCCCAGGACCCATTGTGACACTATGGGGAACCCCCTTGTCCCCAGGGCCCATTGTGACGTCCTGGGTACCACCCTTGTCCGCAGGGCTCATTGTGACGTCCCAGGACCCCCCATTGTCCCCAGGGCCCATTGTGACATCCTGGGGATCCCTCCTTGTCCGCAGGGCCCATTGTGACGTCCTAGGACCCCCCATTGTCCCCAGGGCCCATTGTGACATCCTCGGCAGCCCCTTGTCCCCAGGGCCCATTGTGACATTCAGGGGACCCCTGTTTGTCCCCAGGGCCCATTGTGACATTCTGGGGACCCCCTCTTGTCACTGGGGCCCATTGTGACGTCCCAGGACCCCACTTTGTCCCCAGGGCCTATTGTGACACCATGGGGACCCCTCCTTGTCACTGGGGACCCATTGTGACACCATGGGGACCCCCCCTTGTCCTCAGGACTCATTCTCACATCCTGGACACCCCCCATTGTCCCCAGGGCCCATTGTGACATCCACTGCACCCCCTTGTCCCCAGGGCCCATTGTGACATTCAGGGGACCCCTCTTTGTCCCCAGGGCCCATTGTGACATCCTGGGGACCCCCCCTTGTCCCCAGGGCCCATTGAGACATCCCAGGACCCCCCACTGTCCCCAGGGCCCATTGTGACATTCAGGGGACCCCCTTTGTCCCCAGGGCCCATTCTGATACCGTGGGGACCCCCTTTGTCCCCAGGGCCCATTGTGACATTCAGGGGACGCTCTTTGTCCACAGGGCCCATTGTGACATCCTGGGGACCCTCCTTGTCCCCAGAGCCCATTGTGACATCCAGGGGACCCCCTTTGTCCCCAGGGCCCATTGTGGCACCATGAGGACCCTCTTTGTCACTGGGGCCCATTGTGACATCCCAGGACCCCCCTTTGTCCCCAGGGCCCATTGTGACATCCTGGGGACCCTCCTTGTCCCCAGAGCCCATTGTGACATCCAGGGGACCCCCTTTGTCCCCAGGGCCCATTGTGGCACCATGAGGACCCTCTTTGTCACTGGGGCCCATTGTGACGTCCCAGGACCCCCCATTGTCCCCAGGGCCCATTGTGACATCCTGGGGATCCCTCCTTGTCCGCAGGGCCCATTGTGACGTCCCAGGACCCCCCATTGTCCCCAGGACCCATTGTGACATCCTGGGGATCCCTCCTTGTCCCCAGGGCCCATTGTGACGTCCCAGGACACCCCATTGTCCCCAGGGCCCATTGTGACATTCAGGGGACGCCTCTTTGAAACCCAGGGCACATTGTGACATCCTGGGGACCCCCCCTTGTCCCCAGAGCCCATTGTGACGTCCCAGGACCCCCCATTGTCCCCAGGGCCCATTGTGACATCCTGGGGATCCCTCCTTGTCCCCAGGGCCCGTTGTGACGTCCCAGGACACCCCATTGTCCCCAGGGCCCATTGTGACAGTCAGGGGGCCCCTTTGTCACTGGGGCCCATTGTGACATCCCAGGACCCCACATTGTCCCCAGGACATATTGTGACATCCTGGGGACCCCACTTGTCCCCAGGACCCATTGTGAGACTATGGGGACCCCCCCTTGTTCCCAGGGCCCATTGTGACATCCTGGGTACCACCCTTGTCCGCAGGGCTCATTGTGACGTCCCAGGACCCCCCATTGTCCCCAGGGCCCATTGTGACATCCTGGGGATCCCTCCTTGTCCGCAGGGCCCATTGTGACGTCCCAGGACCCCCCATTGTCCCCAGGGCCCATTGTGACATCCTCGGCACCCCCTTGTCCCCAGGGCCCATTGTGACATTCAGGGGACCCCCTTTGTTCCCAGGGCCCATTGTGACATCCTGGGGGCCCCCTCTTGTCACTGGGGCCCATTGTGACGTCCCAGTACCCCACATTGTCCCCAGGGCCCATTGTGACATTCAGGGGACCCCTCTTTGTCCCCAGGGCCCATTGTGAAGTCAAAGGACCCCCCATTGTCCCCAGGGCCCATTGTGACATCCTGGGGATCCCTCCTTGTCCCCACGGCCCATTGTGACATCCTGGGGACCCTCCTTGTCCCCGGAGCCCATTGTGACATCCAAGGGACCCCCTTTGTCTCCAGGGCCCATTGTGGCACCATGGGGACCCCCTTTGACACTGGGGCCCATTGTGACACCGTCGACACCCCCCTTTGTCCCCAGGGCCCATTGTGACATCCTGGGGACCCCCCTTGTCCCCAGAGCCCATTGTGACATCCAGGGGACCCCCTCTTGTCCCCAGGGCCCATTGTGATGTCCCAGGACCCTCCATTGTCCCCAGGGCCCATTGTGACATCCTGGGGATCCCTCCTTGTCCCCAGGGCCCATTGTGACGTCCCAGGACCCCCCATTGTCCCCAGGACCCATTGTGACATTCAGAGGACCCCCTTTGTCACTGGGGCCCATTGTGACATCCCAGGACCCCACATTGTCCCCAGGGCCCATTGTGACATCCTGGGGACCCCACTTGTCCCCAGGACCCATTGTGACACTATGGGGAACCCCCTTGTCCCCAGGGCCCATTGTGACGTCCTGGGTACCACCCTTGTCCGCAGGGCTCATTGTGACGTCCCAGGACCCCCCATTGTCCCCAGGGCCCATTGTGACATCCTGGGGATCCCTCCTTGTCCGCAGGGCCCATTGTGACGTCCTAGGACCCCCCATTGTCCCCAGGGCCCATTGTGACATCCTCGGCAGCCCCTTGTCCCCAGGGCCCATTGTGACATTCAGGGGACCCCTGTTTGTCCCCAGGGCCCATTGTGACATTCTGGGGACCCCCTCTTGTCACTGGGGCCCATTGTGACGTCCCAGGACCCCACTTTGTCCCCAGGGCCTATTGTGACACCATGGGGACCCCTCCTTGTCACTGGGGACCCATTGTGACACCATGGGGACCCCCCCTTGTCCTCAGGACTCATTCTCACATCCTGGACACCCCCCATTGTCCCCAGGGCCCATTGTGACATCCACTGCACCCCCTTGTCCCCAGGGCCCATTGTGACATTCAGGGGACCCCTCTTTGTCCCCAGGGCCCATTGTGACATCCTGGGGACCCCCCCTTGTCCCCAGGGCCCATTGAGACGTCCCAGGACCCCCCACTGTCCCCAGGGCCCATTGTGACATTCAGGGGACCCCCTTTGTCCCCAGGGCCCATTCTGATACCGTGGGGACCCCCTTTGTCCCCAGGGCCCATTGTGACATTCAGGGGACGCTCTTTGTCCACAGGGCCCATTGTGACATCCTGGGGACCCTCCTTGTCCCCAGAGCCCATTGTGACATCCAGGGGACCCCCTTTGTCCCCAGGGCCCATTGTGGCACCATGAGGACCCTCTTTGTCACTGGGGCCCATTGTGACATCCCAGGACCCCCCTTTGTCCCCAGGGCCCATTGTGACATCCTGGGGACCCTCCTTGTCCCCAGAGCCCATTGTGACATCCAGGGGACCCCCTTTGTCCCCAGGGCCCATTGTGGCACCATGAGGACCCTCTTTGTCACTGGGGCCCATTGTGACGTCCCAGGACCCCCCATTGTCCCCAGGGCCCATTGTGACATCCTGGGGATCCCTCCTTGTCCGCAGGGCCCATTGTGACGTCCCAGGACCCCCCATTGTCCCCAGGGCCCATTGTGACATCCTCGGCACCCCCTTGTCCCCAGGGCCCATTGTGACATTCAGGGGACCCCCTTTGTTCCCAGGGCCCATTGTGACATCCTGGGGACCCCCTCTTGTCACTGGGGCCCATTGTGACGTCCCAGTACCCCACATTGTCCCCAGGGCCCATTGTGACATTCAGGGGACCCCTCTTTGTCCCCAGGGCCCATTGTGAAGTCAAAGGACCCCCCATTGTCCCCAGGGCCCATTGTGACATCCTGGGGATCCCTCCTTGTCCCCACGGCCCATTGTGACATCCTGGGGACCCTCCTTGTCCCCGGAGCCCATTGTGACATCCAAGGGACCCCCTTTGTCTCCAGGGCCCATTGTGGCACCATGGGGACCCCCTTTGACACTGGGGCCCATTGTGACACCGTCGACACCCCCCTTTGTCCCCAGAGCCCATTGTGACATCCTGGGGACCCCCCTTGTCCCCAGAGCCCATTGTGACATCCAGGGGACCCCCTCTTGTCCCCAGGGCCCATTGTGATGTCCCAGGACCCTCCATTGTCCCCAGGGCCCATTGTGACATCCTGGGGATCCCTCCTTGTCCCCAGGGCCCATTGTGACGTCCCAGGACCCCCCATTGTCCCCAGGACCCATTGTGACATTCAGAGGACCCCCTTTGTCACTGGGGCCCATTGTGACATCCCAGGACCCCACATTGTCCCCAGGGCCCATTGTGACATCCTGGGGACCCCACTTGTCCCCAGGACCCATTGTGACACTATGGGGAACCCCCTTGTCCCCAGGGCCCATTGTGACGTCCTGGGTACCACCCTTGTCCGCAGGGCTCATTGTGACGTCCCAGGACCCCCCATTGTCCCCAGGGCCCATTGTGACATCCTGGGGATCCCTCCTTGTCCGCAGGGCCCATTGTGACGTCCTAGGACCCCCCATTGTCCCCAGGGCCCATTGTGACATCCTCGGCAGCCCCTTGTCCCCAGGGCCCATTGTGACATTCAGGGGACCCCTGTTTGTCCCCAGGGCCCATTGTGACATTCTGGGGACCTCCTCTTGTCACTGGGGCCCATTGTGACGTCCCAGGACCCCACTTTGTCCCCAGGGCCTATTGTGACACCATGGGGACCCCTCCTTGTCACTGGGGACCCATTGTGACACCATGGGGACCCCCCCTTGTCCTCAGGACTCATTCTCACATCCTGGACACCCCCCATTGTCCCCAGGGCCCATTGTGACATCCACTGCACCCCCTTGTCCCCAGGGCCCATTGTGACATTCAGGGGACCCCTCTTTGTCCCCAGGGCCCATTGTGACATCCTGGGGACCCCCCCTTGTCCCCAGGGCCCATTGAGACGTCCCAGGACCCCCCACTGTCCCCAGGGCCCATTGTGACATTCAGGGGACCCCCTTTGTCCCCAGGGCCCATTCTGATACCGTGGGGACCCCCTTTGTCCCCAGGGCCCATTGTGACATTCAGGGGACGCTCTTTGTCCACAGGGCCCATTGTGACATCCTGGGGACCCTCCTTGTCCCCAGAGCCCATTGTGACATCCAGGGGACCCCCTTTGTCCCCAGGGCTTATTGTGACACCATGGGGATCTCCCTTGTCCCCAGGGCCCATTGTGACATCCCATGACCCCCCTTTGTCCCCAGTGCTATTGTGAAATCCTGGGGACCCCTTTTGTCCCCAGGGCCCATTGTGACACCGTGGGGAACCCCTTTGTCACTGGGGGCCATTGTGACATTCCAGGATTTCACTTTGTCCCCAGGGCTCGTTCTGACACCTTGGGGACTCCCATTGTCCCCAGGGCCCATTGTGACATCCTGGGGAACCCCATTGTCCCCAGGGCCCATTGTGACATCCTGGGGACCCCCATTGTCCCCAAGGCCCATTGTGACATTCCAGGACCCCCCATTGTCCCCAGGGCCCATTGTGACATCCACTGCACCCCCTTGTCCCCAGGGCCCATTGTGACATTCAGGGGACCCCTCTTTGTCCCCAGGGCCCATTGTGACATCCTGGGGACCCCCGTTGTCACTGGGGCCCATTGTGACGTCCCAGGACCCCCTATTGTCCCCAGGGCCCATTGTGACATCCTGGGGATCCCTCCTTGTCCCCAGGGCCCATTGTGACGTCTTAGGACCCCCCATTGTCCCCAGGGCCCATTGCGACATTCAGGGGACGCCTCTTTGTACCCAGGGCACATTGTGACATCCTGGGGACCCCCCCTTGTCCCCAGGGCCCATTGTGACATCCTGGGGATCCCTCCTTGTCCCCAGGGCCTATTGTGACGTCCCAGGACCCCCCATTGTCCTCCGGACCCATTGTAACATTCAGGGAACCCCTTTGTCACTGGGGCCCATTGTGACATCCCAGGACCGCCCATTGTCCCCAGGGCCCATTGTGACATCCTGGGGACCCCATTTTCCCCAGGACCCATTGTGACCCTATGGGGACCCCGCCTTGTTCCCAGGGCCCATTGTGACACCGTGGGTACCACCCTTGACCGCAGGGCTCATTGTGACATCGCAGGACCCCCCTTTGTCCCCAGAGCCCATTGTGACATACAGGGGACCCCCTTTGTCCCCAGGGCCCATTGTGACATCGCAGGACCCACCCTGGTCCCCAGGGCCCATTGTGACATCCTGGGCACCCCTTTTGTCCCCACGGCCCATTGTGGCACCATGGGGACCCCCTTTGTCACTGGGGCCCATTGTGACATCCCAGGACCCCACTTTGTCCCCAGGGCTGATTGTGATGTCCCAGGGCCCCTCTGTGTCCCCAGGGCCCATTGTGACACTTTAGGGACCCCTCTTTGTCCCCAGGGCCCATTGTGACGTCCCAGGACCCCCCATAGTCCCAGGGCTCATTGTGACTTTCAGGGGATCCCCCCTTGTCCCCAGGGCTGATTGTGACGTCCTAGGGCCCCTCTGTGTCCCCAAGGCCCATTGTGACGTCCCAGGACCCCCATTGTCCCCAGGGCCCATTGTGACATCCTCGGCACCCCCTTGTCCCCAGGGCCCATTGTGACATTCAGGGGACCCCTCTTTGTCCCCAGGGCCCATTGTGACATCCTGGGGACCCCCTCTTGTCCCCAGGGCCCATTGTGACGTCCCAGGACCCCCCATTGTCCCCAGGGCCCATTGTGACATCCTGGGGATCCCCCCTTGTCACCAGGGCCCATTGTGACATTCAGGGGACCCCCCTTTGTCTCCAGGACATATTGTGCGACCGTGGGGACCTCATTAGTCCCCAGGGCCCATTGTGACATCCTAGGGATCCCCTCTTGTCCCCAGGGCCCATTGTGACGTCCCAGGACCCCCCATTGTCCCCAGGGCCCATTGTGACCTCCTCGGCACCCCTTTGTCCCTAGGGCCCATTGTGACATTCACGGGACCCCCCATTGTCCCCAGGGCCCATTCTGATATGGTGGGGACCGCCTTTGTCTCCAGGGCCCATTGTGACATCCTGGGGACCCTCCTTGTCCCCAGAGCCCATTGTGACATCCAGGGGAACCCCCTTGTCCCCAGGGCCCATTGTGGCACCGTGGGGACCCCCTTTGTCACTGGGGCCCATTGTGACATCCCAGGACCCCCCTTTGTCCCCAGGGCCCATTGTGAAATCCTGGGCACCCCCATTGTCCCTAGGGCCCATTGTGACATTCCAGGACCCCCCATTGTCCCCAGGGCCCATTGTGACATCCACTGCACCCCCTTGTCCCCAGGGCCCATTGTGACATTCAGGGGACCCGCCATTGTCCCCAGGGCCCATTGTGACATCCTGGGGACCCCCCCTTGTCACTCGGGCCCATTGTGACGTCCCAGGACCCCCCATTGTCCCCAGGGCCCATTGTGACATTCAGGGTACCCCCTTGTCCCCAGGGCCCATTGTGACATTCAGGGGACCCCTCTTTGTCCCCAGGGCCCATTGTGACATCCTGGGGACCCCCCCTTGTCACTCGGGCCCATTGTGATGTCCCAGGACCCCCCATTGTCCCCAGGGCCCATTGTGACATTCAGGGGACCCCCCTTTGTCGCCAGGGCCCATTCTGATACCGTGGGGACCCCGTTTGTCCCCAGGGCCCATTGTGACATCCTGGGGATCCTCCGTGTCTCCAGAGCCCATTGTGACATCCAGGGGACCCCCTTTGTCCCCAGGGCCCATTGTGGCACCATAGGGACCCACTTTGTCACTGGGGCCCATTGTGACATCCCAGGACCCCCCCTGGTCCCCAGGGCCCATTGTGACATCCGGCGGACCCCCCTTTGTCCCTAGGGCCCATTGTGACATCCTGGGGACCCGTTTCTCCCCACGGCGTATTGTGGCACCATGGGGACTCCCCCTTGTCACTGGGGGCCCATTGTGACACCATGGAGACCCCTGCTTGTCCCCAGGGCCCATTGTGGCACCATGGGGACCCCCTTTGTCACTGGGGCCCATTGTGACATCCCAGGACCCCCCTTTGTCCGCAGGGCCCATTGTGACATCCTGGGGACCCCCATTGTCCCTAGGGCCCATTGTGACATTCCAGGACCCCCCATTGTCCCCAGGGCCCATTGTGACATCCACTGCACCCCCTTGTCCCCAGGGCCCATTGTGACATTCAGGGGACCCGCCATTGTCCCCAGGGCCCATTGTGACATCCTGGGGACCCCCCCTTGTCACTCGGGCCCATTGTGACGTCCCAGGACCCCCCATTGTCCCCAGGGCCCATTGTGACATTCAGGGCACCCCCTTGTCCCCAGGGCCCATTGTGACATTCAGGGGACCCCTCTTTGTCCCCAGGGCCCATTGTGACATCCTGGGGACCCCCCCTTGTCACTCGGGCCCATTGTGATGTCCCAGGACCCCCCATTGTCCCCAGGGCCCATTGTGACATTCAGGGCACCCCCTTGTCCCCAGGGCCCATTGTGACATTCCAGGGACGCCTCTTTGTACCCAGGGCACACTGTGACATCCTGGGGACCCCCCCTTATCCCCAGGGCCCATTGTGACATCCCAGGACCCCCCATAGTCCCCAGGGCCCATTGTGACATCCTGGGGATCGCTCCTTGTCCCCAGGGCCCATTTTGACGTCCTAGGACCCCCCATTGTCCCCAGGACCCATTGTGACATTCAGGGGGACCCCCTTTGTCTCTGTGGCCCATTGTGACATCCCAGGACCCCACATTGTCCCCAGGGCCCATTGTGACATCCTGGGGACCCCCTTGCTCCCAGTGGGTCATTGTGGCACCATGGGGATACCCCCTTGTCCCCAGGGCCCATTGTGACATTCTAGGACCCCACTTTGTCCCCAGGGCCTATTGTGACACCATGGGGACCCCTCCTTGTCCTCAGGACTCATTCTCACATCCTGGGTACCCCCCATTGTCCCCAGGGCCCATTGTGACATCGTGGGGACCCCACTTGTCCCCAGGGTCCATTGTGACACTATGGGGACCCCCCCTTGTGCCCAGGGCCCATAGTGACACCGTGGGTACCACCCTTGTCTGCAGGGCTCATTGTGACATCCCAGGACCCCCCATTGTCCCCAGGGCCCATTGTGACATTCAGGGGACCCCCCTTTGTCGCCAGGGCCCATTCTGATACCGTGGGGACCCCGTTTGTCCCCAGGGCCCATTGTGACATCCTGGGGATCCTCCGTGTCTCCAGAGCCCATTGTGACATCCAGGGGACCCCCTTTGTCCCCAGGGCCCATTGTGGCACCATAGGGACCCACTTTGTCACTGGGGCCCATTGTGACATCCCAGGACCCCCCCTGGTCCCCAGGGCCCATTGTGACATCCGGCGGACCCCCTTTGTCCCCAGGGCCCATTGTAGCACCATAGGGACCCCCTTTGTCACTGGGGCCCATTGTGACATCCCAGGACCCCCCCTGGTCCCCAGGCCCCATTGTGACATCCTGGGGACCCCCTTTGTCCCAGGACTTCATTGTGACATCCTGGGGACCCCCCTTGTCCTCAGGGTCCATTGTGACAGCCCAGGACCTTACATTGTCCCCAGGGCCCATTGTGTTATCTGGGGGAACCCCTTGTTCCCAAGGCCCATTGTGACATCCTGGGGACCCACCCTTGTCCCCAGGGCCCATTGTGACATCCCAGGACCCCCCATTGTCCCCAGGGCCCATTGTGACATCCTCGGCACCCCCTTGTCCCCAGGGCCCATTGTGACATTCAGGGGACCCCTCTTTGTCCCCAGGGCCCATTGTGACATCCTGGGGATCCCTCCTTGACCCCAGGGCCTATTGTGACGTCCCAGGACCCCCCATTGTCCCCAGGACCTATTGTGACATCCTGTCCACCCCCTTGCTCCCAGGGCCCATTGTGGCACCATGGGGACACCCCATTGTCCCTGGTGCCCATTGTGACATCCCAGGACCCCCCTTTGTCCCCAGGAGCCATTGTAGCACCATGGGGACCACTTTTGTCCCCAGGGCCCATTGTGACATTCTAGGACCCCACTTTGTCCCCAGGGCCTATTGTGACACCATGGGGACCCCTCCTTGTCCTCAGGACTCATTCTCACATCCTGGGCACCCGCCATTGTCCCCAGGGCCCATTGTGACATCCTGGGGACCCTCATTGTCCTCAGGGTCCATTGTGACATCCTGGGCACCCCCCATTTTCCCCAGGACCCATTGTGACATCCTGGCCACCCCCTTGCTCCCAGGGCCCGTTGTGGCACCATGGGGACACCCCCTTTGACCCCAGGGCCCATTGTGGCACCATGGCAAGCCCTTTTGTCCCCAGGGCCCATTGTGACATTCTTGGACCCCACTTTGTCCCCAGGGCCTATTGTGACACCATGGGGACACCTCCTTGTCACTGGGGACCCATTGTGACACCATGGGGACCCCCCCTTGTCCTCAGGACTCATTCTCACATCCTGGACACCCCCCATTGTCCCCAGGGCCCATTGTGACATCCACTGCACCCCCTTGTCCCCAGGGCCCATTGTGACATTCAGGGGACCCCTCTTTGTCCCCAGGGCCCATTGTGACATGCTGGGGACGCTCTTTGTCCCCAGGGCCCATTGTGACATCCTGGGGACCCCCTTGTCCCCAGTGCCTATTGTGAAATCCTGGGCACCCCCTTTGTCCCCAGGGCCCATTGTGACATTCCAGGACACCCCTTGTCCCTATGGCCCATTGTGAAATCCTGGGGACCTCCTTTGTCAGCAGGGCCCATTGTGACGTCCCAGGACCCCCCTTTGTCCCCAGGGTCCGTTGTGACATCCTGGGGACCCCTTTGTCCCCAGAGCCCATTGTGACATCCTGGTGAGCCCCCTTTGTCCCCAGGGCCCATTGTGACATCCCAGGACCCCCCTTTGTCACCAGGGCCCATTGTGATGTCCCAGGACCCCTCTTTGTCCCCAGGGCCCATTGTGACATCCCCGGACCCCCCATTGTCCCCAGAGCCCATTGTGACATCCTTGGGACCCCCATTGTCCCCAGGGCCCATTGTGACATTCAGGGGACAGCCTTTTTCCCAAGGGCCCATTGTGACACCATCGGGACCCCCGTTGTCCCCAGGGCCAATTGTGACACCATGGGGACCCTCCTCGTCACTGCGGACCCATTGTGACACCATGGGGACCTGCCCTTGTCCTCAGGGCCAATTGTGACATCCTGGGGACCCTCTTGTCCCCAGGGCCCACTGTGAGATCCTGGGGACCCTCTTGTCCCCAGGGCCCATAGTTGCACCCTGGGGACCCCCTCTTTATTCCCAGTGCCCATTGTGACATCCCAGGACCCCCCTATGTCCCCAGGGCCCATTGTGACACCATGGGGACACCCCTTTGACTCCAGGGCCCATTGTCACATCCCAGGACCTCCCAATTGTCCCCAGGGCCCATTGTGACATCCTGGGGACCCGCCCTTGTCCGCAGGGCCCATTGTGAAGTCCCAGGACCCCCTTTGTCCCCAGGGCCCATTGTGACATCCTGGGGACCCCCCTTGTCACTGGGGACCCATTGTATACACCATGGGGACCCCCATTGTCCCCAGGGCCCATTGTGACATCCTGGGGACCCCCCCTTGTCACTGGTGACCCATTGTGACACCATGGGGACCCCCGTTTGTCCCCAGGGCTCATTGTGACATCCCAGGACCCCCCATTGTCCCAAGGACCCATTGTGACATCTCAGGACCCCACTTGTAACTGGGGACCCATTGTGACACCATAGGGACCCCCGTTTGTCCCCAGTGCTCATTGTGACATCCCAGGACCTCCCATTGTCCCCAGGGCCCATTGTGACATCATGGGGACCGCCTTGTCCCTCTGGCCCGTTGTGGCACCGTGGGGACCTCCTTTGTCCCCAGGGCCCATTGTGACACCATGGGGACCCCTTTTGTCACTGTGGTCCAATGTGACATCCCAGGACCCCACTTTGTACCCAAGGCCCATTGTGACACCGTGGGGACCCCCCTTGTCTCCAGGGCCCACCGTGGCACCGTGGGGACCACCGTTGTCACTGGGACCCATTGTAACACTATGGGGATCCCCCCTTGTCCCCAGAGCCCATTGTGACATCCTGGGGACCCCCTTGTTCCCCAGGGCCCACTGTGATGTCCCAGGACCCCCCCTTGTCCCCAGGGCCCATTGTGACATCCTGGGGACGCCCTTTTTCCCCCCGACCCATTGTGGCACCATTGGGACCCCCTTTGTCACTGGGGCCCATTGTGACTTCCGGGGGACCCCCTTTGTCCCAAGGGCCCATTGTGACACCGTCGGGACCCCTGTTGTCCCCAGAGCCCATTGTGACATCCTGGAAACCCCCTTTGTGCCCAGGGCACATTGTGAGCTCCCAGGACCCCACTTTGTCCCCAGGGCCCATTGTGACATCCTCGGGACGCCCCTGGTCCCCAGAGCCCGTTGTGACATCCTGGGGACTCCCCTCTGTCCCCTGGGCCCATTGTGACACCGTGGGGACCCCCTTTGTCCCCAGGACCCATTGTGACATTTAGGGACCTCCCAGTTGTGCCCAGGGCTCATTGTGACATCCCAAGACCCCCCATTGTCCCCAGGGCCCATTGTGACGTCCCAGGACCCCCTTGTCCCCAGTGCCCATTGTGACATTCCAGGACACCCCTTGTCCCTATGGCCCATTGTGAAATCCTGGGGACCTCCTTTGTCCCCAGGGCCCATTGTGACGTCCCAGGACCCCCCTTTGTCCCCAGGGCCCATTGTGACAGGGTGGGGACCCTCTTTGTCCCCAGGGCCCATTGTGATGTCCCAGGATCCCCCTTTGTCCCCAGGGCCCATTGCGACATCTCAGGACACCCCAATTGTTTCCAGGGCCCATTGTGACATCCTGGGGACCGCCCAGTTGTCCCCAGGGCCCATTGTGGCATCCTGGGTACCCCTTTTATCCCCGGGGCCCATTGTGACATCCTGGGGACTCCCCTTGTCACTGGGGACCCATTGTGACACCATGGGGACCACCCCTTTCTCCCCAGTGCCCATTGTGACATCCTGGGGACCCCTTTGTCCCCAGAGCCCATTGTGACATCCTGGTGAGCCCCCTTTGTCCCCAGGGCCCATTGTGACATCCCAGGACCCCCCTTTGTCACCAGGGCCCATTGTGACGTCCCAGGACCCCTCTTTGTCCCCAGGGCCCATTGTGACATCCCCGGACCCCCCATTGTCCCCAGAGCCCATTGTGACATCCTTGGGACCCCCATTGTCCCCAGGGCCCATTGTGACATTCAGGGGACAGCCTTTTTCCCAAGGGCCCATTGTGACACCATCGGGACCGCCGTTGTCCCCAGGGCCAATTGTGACACCATGGGGACCCTCCTCGTCACTGCGGACCCATTGTGACACCATGGGGACCTGCCCTTGTCCTCAGGGCCCATTGTGACATCCTGGGGACCCTCTTGTCCCCAGGGCCCATAGTTGCACCCTGGGGACCCCCTCTTTATTCCCAGTGCCCATTGTGACATCCCAGGACCCCCCTATGCCCCCAGGGCCCATTGTGACACCATGGGGACACCCCTTTGACTCCAGGGCCCATTGTCACATCCCAGGACCTCCCAATTGTCCCCAGGGCCCATTGTGACATCCTGGGGACCCGCCCTTGTCCGCAGGGCCCATTGTGAAGTCCCAGGACCCCCTTTGTCCCCAGGGCCCATTGTGACATCATGGGGACCCCCCTTGTCACTGGGGACCCATTGTATACACCATGGGGACCCCCATTGTCCCCAGGGCCCATTGTGACATCCTGGGGACCCCCCTTGTCACTGGTGACCCATTGTGACACCATGGGGACCCCCGTTTGTCCCCAGGGCTCATTGTGACATCCCAGGACCTCCCATTGTCCCCAGGGCCCATTGTGACATCATGGGGACCGCCTTGTCCCTCTGGCCCGTTGTGGCACCGTGGGGACCTCCTTTGTCCCCAGGGCCCATTGTGACACCATGGGGACCCCTTTTTTCACTGTGGTCCAATGTGACATCCCAGGACCCCACTTTGTACCCAAGGCCCATTGTGACACCGTGGGGACCCCCCTTGTCTCCAGGGCCCACCGTGGCACCGTGGGGACCACCGTTGTCACTGGGACCCATTGTAACACTATGGGGATCCCCCCTTGTCCCCAGAGCCCATTGTGACATCCTGGGGACCCCCTTGTTCCCCATGGCCCACTGTGATGTCCCAGGACCCCCCCTTGTCCCCAGAGCCCATTGTGACATCTTGGGAACCCCCTTGTTCCCCAGGGCCCATTGTGACATTCAGGGGACAGCCTTTGTCACTGGGGCCCATTGTGACACCGTTGGAATCCCCTTTGTCCTCAGAGCCCATTGTGACATCCTGGGAACCCCCTTTGTGCCCAGGGCCCATTGTGACATTTCAGGACCCCACTTTGTCCCCAGGGCCCATTGTGACATCCTGGAGACGCCCTTTGTCCCCAGAGCCCGTTGTGACATCTAAGGACCCCCCAATTGTGCCCAGGGCTCATTGTGACATCCCAGGACCCCCCATTGTCCCCAGGGCCCATTGTGATGTCCCAGGCCCCCCCTTTGTCCCCAGGGCCTATTTTGACATCCTGGGGACCCCCCTTTGTCCCTAGGGCCCGTTGTGACATCCTGGGGACCTCGTTTGTCACTAGGGTCCATTGTGGCACCATGGGGATGCCCTTTGTCCCCAGGACCCATTGTGACATCCTGGGCACCCCCTTTGTCCCCAGGGCCTATTGTGACAGGGTGGGGACTCCCTTTGTCCCTAGGGCCCATTGTGACATCCTGGGGACCTCGTTTGTCCCCAGGGTCCATTGTGGCACCATGGGGACCCCCTTTGTCCCCAGGGCCCATTGTGAAATCCTGGGGACCCCCTTTGTCCCCAGGACCCATTGTGACATCCTGGGCACACCCTTTGTCCCCAGGGCCTATTGTGACAGTGTGGGGACTCCCTTTGTCCCCAGGGTCCATTGTGAAATTCTGGGGACCCCCTTTGTCCCCAGGGCCCATTGTGACATCCTGGGGACCCCACTTTGTTCCCAGGACCCATTGTGATGTCCACAATGGCCCCGTTGTCCCAAGGGGTCATTGTGACATACTGGGGACCTCCTTTGTCCCCAGGGCCCTTTGTGACGTCCCTGGACCCTCCATTTTTCCAAGAGCCCATTGTGACATCCTGGCGACCCCGCTTTTTCCTCAGGGCCCATTGTGGCACCATGGGGAGCCCCTCTGTCTCCAGGGCCCATTGTGACATTTAGGGGACTCATCTTTGTCCCCAGGGCCCATTGTGACATCCCAGGACCCCCCTTTGTCCCCAGGGCCCGTTGTGACATCCTGGGGACCTCGTTTGTCACTAGGGTCCATTGTGGCACCATGGGGATTCCCTTTGTCCCCAGGACCCATTGTGACATCCTGGGGACCCCCTTTGTCCCCAGGGCCCATTTTGGCACCACAGGGACGCCCTTTGTCACTGGGGCCCATTGTGACATCCCAGGACACCCCTTGTCTCCAGGGCCCTTTGTGACATTCAGGGGACCCCTCTTTGTCCCCAGGGCCCGTTGTTGCATCCTGGGGTCCCCCCTTGTCCCCAGGGCCCATTTTGACATTCAGGAGAGCCCTCTTTGTCCCCAGGGCCTGTTGTGACATCCTGGGGACCCCCTTTGTCACTGGGGCCCATTGTGACATCCCAGGACCCCCCTTTGTCTGCAGGTCCCAATGTGACATTCAGGGGACCCCACTTTGTCCCCAGGGCCCACTGTGACGTCCTAGGACCTCCCTTTGTCCCCAGGGCCCATTGTGACACCGTGGGGACCCCCTGTTTTCCCCAGGGCCCATTGTGACATCTGGTGGACCCCCTTGTCCCCAGGGCCCATCGTGGAACCGTGGGGACCCTCCTTGTCACTAGGGCCCATTGTGACACCATGGGGACCACCCCTTTCTCCCCAGTGCCCATTGTGACATCCTGCGGACCCCCCTTTGTCCCCAGAGCCCATTATCACATCCTTGGGACCCCTGTGTCCCCAGGGCCCATTGTGATGTCCCAGGACCCCCCATTGTCCCCAGGGTGCATTGTGACACCGTGGGGACCCCCTTTGTCCCCAGAGCCCATTGTGACATCCTGGGGAGCCCCCTTTGTCCCCAGGGCCCATTGTGACACTTCTGGACCCCCCACTGTCTCCAGGGCCCATTGTGAACATCCTGGGGACCCCTCTTTGTCCCCAGGGCCCATTGTGACATCCTGGGCTGCCCCGTATGTCACCAGGGCCCATTTTGACACCGTGGGGACCCCCTGTTGTCCTCACGGCCCATTGTGACATCCCAGGACCCCCAATTGTCCCCAGGGCCCATTGTGACACCATGGGGAACCCTCTTGTCACTGGGGACGCATTGTGACACAATGGGGACCCCACCTTTGTCTCAAGTGCCCATTGTGACATCCTGGGGACCCCTCTTTGTCCCCAGGGCCCATTGTGACGTCCCAGGACCCCGTTTGTCCCCAGGGCCCATTGTGACATCCCAGGGCCCCACTTTGTCCCCAGGGCCCATTGTTACAGGGTGGGACCCCCCTTGTCCCCAGGGCCCATTGTGACACCATGGGGAACCCTCTTGTCACTGGGGACGCATTGTGACACAATGGGGACCCCACCTTTCTCTCAAGTGCCCATTGTGACATCCTGGGGACCCCCTTTATCCCCAGGACCCATTGTGACGTCCCAGGACCCCGTTTGTCCCCAGGGCCCATTGTGACATCCCAGGGCCCCACTTTGTCCCCAGGGCCCATTGTTACAGGGTGGGACCCCCCTTGTCCCCAGGGCCCATTGTGACATCCTGGTGACTCCCTTTGTCCCCAGGGCCCATTGTGGCACCATGGGGACCCTCTTTGTCACTGGGGCCCATTGTGACATCCCAGGACCCCACTTTGTCTTAGAAGGTCACTGATCGGACTACTGGTACATCCTGACTCTGCTTTCTCAATAAACATTGAAGAACACCTGGGGTTTGTTTGCTCCAAGGGAAAACTTCCCTGCCACGGTTCCTGGTTCCCGGTCCTGTTTCCCGGTCCGGTTTGGCTTCGCTATCAGAACAGCTGCTGCCTCCACAGCCGCGCTCAAAGTCCCCGTTGTGACACCGGGATGGCGGGAGAAGGGGGGTGGCGGGGGCGGCAGCGGCGGCGATGGGGGGGGGGCAGTCGGGGCTGGGCGGACAAGCGGCGGCTGCTGCGGCTCCTCAGGCAGCGACAGCAGCAGCGATCGGGGGGACGTGGGGGGCGGACAAGCGGCGGCTGCTGCGGCTCCTCAGGCAGCGACAGCAGCAGCGATCGGGGGGACGTGGGGGGCGGACAAGCGGCGGCTGCTGCGGCTCCTCAGGCAGCGACAGCAGCAGCGATCGGGGGGACGTGGGGGGCGGACAAGCGGCGGCTGCTGCGGCTCCTCAGGCAGCGACAGCAGCAGCGATCGGGGGGACGTGGGGGGCGGACAAGCGGCGGCTGCTGCGGCTCCTCAGGCAGCGACAGCAGCAGCGATCGGGGGGACGTGGGGGGCGGACAAGCGGCGGCTGCTGCGGCTCCTCAGGCAGCGACAGCAGCAGCGATCGGGGGGACGTGGGGGGCGGACAAGCGGCGGCTCCTCCGGCCGCGGCCAGGACGTGGCTTCGCCGGCACCGGGGCCCGAGACCGCGCGCTGTGGGGCTGCGGGGCGGGTGTGGGGCCGGGGGTCTCCGGGGGTCCCGCAGCGGCCGCTGTGGGGCGGGATGGGGCGGCTGTGGAATTACCTGTGGGGCACTCATGGGGCTGCTGTAGGGGCTCTTAAGAGGCATGTCTGGAGCACTTATGGGGCGACTATGGGGCAGGTGCTGGGCTGCTACAGCGGGACCTGTGGGGCACCCAGGTATGTGCACCCAGCACCGCGTGCACGCACACGCAGCTACACACTGATGTGTAAGCAAACACGTGGCCACACACACGCACACTTCCACAAGCGCGCCCAGTCCCATCTATTGACAGAAAGACGTACGTGAAATGTACTGACATGCTTGAGGGTAAACACGTGTGTGGATGTTTGGCAAACTGCACACACGCACACGTCTGAACGATGATGCTCCAGCTTTAGCATAAATGGAGCTGACATCAAGGCACTCACATGTGGACAGACCAACGTTTATAGGCACTAAGGCTTTCGCGCACAGGTTCGTCCAAGAACAGGCACATACCTGCAGGCACCTCCGAATGTGTGTTCTGTGCATTCTCTTAAGGGACGCTAGATGGCAGCAAAGACCATGAAATTATTAACCTCAGTCTAACCCTAGGTTTATGACATTTTTTCTTACTATAGATGCGTTTGATGCTAAAAATTCCCCCAAATTGTAATGAATATGCTATAATTGTGTGAATACAAGCATCGCAAGAGCATCCAGTTTTTGGAGCACTTGTGGAACATGATAAAGCCAGGCAGAGCCTGACAAAGCGCGACAGAGCCCAACAGGGCTTGACAGAGCCTGATAGAACTCAACAGGGGCCGACAAATCCCGACAGCGCCTGACAGCGAACAGTGGAGTCTGGCAGGGCCTGACAGAGGCTGTCACAGCACGACAGAGCCAGAGGAGCCTGACAGAGCCCAGCAAACCCGGCAGGAATAGACAAGGCCTGGGTGCACAGACCTGGGTGCGTGTGGAAAGGTTTCTGCCTGTTTTCCAGTGAGGAATGGTGTGTGTGCACGTGGACAAACAGAAGGCGAAGCAGCTCGGTTCCGACACTGAAGAAGGCTGTACAGTCACGTAGACACGGGGGCTGCTCCACTCCTGCTCTCCTGCTCTCTTGCAGGACACAGAGGCCTCAGAGCCCTGTTCAGTTCAGTTCAGTTCCATACAATGTTCACTGGCTGCAAGAAAATCCCTCAAATCCCCCACAATGTGGGGCTCAAAAGGGAGTCCCCCTGAAAAGAGGGGGTCACAGTCCAAAAATGCCTGAAAATTCCTGGGGGAGGATAAAACTTATTAAACCCTGTAAATATGAGCGTGAGAATTTCAAACAGAGAGAAGTCTGTCGTTTGTATTTATATATTGCAGAATGGTATTCATGTAGATATAAAATGATTTTAAAATAAAACCCCTTTTCTACTCTGTTATATAAAGGATTTGAGAATGTAAAAAATTTCTGTTGATGGTTTTAAGAATACAAACATCTTATCTATTTGTAGATTAAAAAGTGAAGGACTTGAAAAAGAAAAAATATCTAGATAGGAACTTAAAATAGAAAAAAGTGTGAGTAGGCAGAGCTATGTATAATTACTACGTGTTACATAGTCTAAATAGGTAATAAATATCATCTATATATATCCACTCACACCCGTATACATACCTTTAATTTATTAATAAATGTAAATCGATATCCCAGTCTAAATATATATAATTGTAAATATGTCAAAATCTGTAAATTTGAAAAGATACCTGAGTGTTAAAATGGAAGTTTAAATGTATTTAAGTGTAAATAGACACTGGATCAGAGCGCAGCGCGGGGCAAACGGGGACGGGTGATGATAGGCGGAGAGAATGGAAATTGACGTGCTTAGCTGGCCAATCAGATTGCGGAGAGGGAAGAGAAGGGGCGGGCCGCGGGGGAAGGGTTGTCTCGAGGGCTTCCCAATGCGCATGCGCAGAAATGGGCGCTGCGAGGTGCACGGGGCGCTCTCGGCGGCCACGTGCGCGCACCGTTGGAGCCCGGAGCGGACTCGCTGCGCCGCTGTTTCTGCGAGGCCCCGGGGAGTGCCCGGCCCGGCCCCGCCCGGCCCGCTCCGCTCCGTCTCAGAGCCGCCTGGAGAGCCGGGTCGGGCAGCCCCTTCTCGGCTCCACCTCTTCCCGAGCTAAGCCACGCCCCCTTGGGGCCGTGCCATGTTGACCGCACCCTCTCCCTACCCCAAGAGGCTCCTCCCATGGGGGCGTGCCCCAGAGAATGCCCACCCCCAGACCACCTCCCATGGGGCGTGACACAGAGGCTCCGCCCCCCCGAGGGGCTCCCCGTGGGCGTGCCCTCTCAGTACCCGCCCCTCGGCACTGACCCCACCCCATGTAGGCGGGGCCACACCCAGCTGCCCCCTCCCATCTGTGACCCATAACCAACCCCATAGCAGCCCTATGGCTGCCCCACAGGTCCCGCTGTAGCAGCCCAGCACCTGCCCCATAGTCGCCCCATAAGTGCTCCAGACATGCCTCTTAAGACCCCTACAGCAGCCCCATGAGTGCCCCACAGGTAATTCCACAGCCGCCCCATCCCGCCCCACAGCGGCCGCTGCGGGACCCCCGGAGACCCCCGGCCCCATAGCCGCCCCGCAGCCCCACAGCGCGCGGTCTCGGGCCCCGGTGCCGGCGAAGCCACGTCCTGGCCGCGGCCGGAGGAGCCGCCGCTTGTCCGCCCCCCACGTCCCCCCGATCGCTGCTGCTGTCGCTGCCTGAGGAGCCGCAGCAGCCGCCGCTTGTCCGCCCCCCACGTCCCCCCGATCGCTGCTGCTGTCGCTGCCTGAGGAGCCGCAGCAGCCGCCGCTTGTCCGCCCCCCCACGTCCCCCCGATCGCTGCTGCTGTCGCTGCCTGAGGAGCCGCAGCAGCCGCCGCTTGTCCGCCCCCCACGTCCCCCCGATCGCTGCTGCTGTCGCTGCCTGAGGAGCCGCAGCAGCCGCCGCTTGTCCGCCCTCCACGTCCCCCCGATCGCTGCTGCTGTCGCTGCCTGAGGAGCCGCAGCAGCCGCCGCTTGTCCGCCCCCCCACGTCCCCCCGATCGCTGCTGCTGTCGCTGCCTGAGGAGCCGCAGCAGCCGCCGCTTGTCCGCCCCCCACGTCCCCCCGATCGCTGCTGCTGTCGCTGCCTGAGGAGCCGCAGCAGCCGCCGCTTGTCCGCCCCCCACGTCCCCCCGATCGCTGCTGCTGTCGCTGCCTGAGGAGCCGCAGCAGCCGCCGCTTGTCCGCCCCCCACGTCCCCCCGATCGCTGCTGCTGTCGCTGCCTGAGGAGCCGCAGCAGCCGCCGCTTGTCCGCCCAGCCCCGACTGCCCCCCCCCCATCGCCGCCGCTGCCGCCCCCGCCACCCCCCTTCTCCCGCCATCCCGGTGTCACAACGGGGACTTTGAGCGCGGCTGTGGAGGCAGCAGCTGTTCTGATAGCGAAGCCAAACCGGACCGGGAAACAGGACCGGGAACCAGGAACCGTGGCAGGGAAGTTTTCCCTTGGAGCAAACAAACCCCAGGTGTTCTTCAATGTTTATTGAGAAAGCAGAGTCAGGATGTACCAGTAGTCCGATCAGTGACCTTCTAAGACAAAGTGGGGTCCTGGGATGTCACAATGGGCCCCAGTGACAAAGAGGGTCCCCATGGTGCCACAATGGGCCCTGGGGACAAAGGGAGTCACCAGGATGTCACAATGGGCCCTGGGGACAAAGTGGGGTCCTGGGATGTCATAATGGGCCCAGGGGACAAAGAGGAGTCCCCAGGATGTCACATTAGGTCCTGGGGGAAAGGGGAGTCCCCAGGATGTCACAATGGCCTCTGGGGACTATGGGGGGTCCTGGGACGTCACAATGGGTCCTGGGCATAAAGGGGGTCCCCAGGATGTCACAATAGGCCCTGGGGACAAGGGGGGTCCCCAGGATGTCACAATGGGCACCTGAGACAAAGGGGGGGTCCCCATTGTGTCACAATGCGTCCCCAGTAACAAGGGCGTTCCCCATGGTGTCACAATGGGCCCTGGGGACAATTGGGGGTCCTGGGATGTCACAATGGGCCCTGGGGACAAAGGGAGGTCGCCAGGATGTCACAATGGGCCCTGGGGAAAAATGGGGGTCCTGGGATGTCACAATGGGCCCTGGAGACAAAGGGAGCTCCCCAGGATGTCACAATGGACTCTGGGGACAAAGAGGGGTCCCCTGAATGTCACAAAGCGCCCTGGAGACAAGGGGGGGTCCTGGGATGTCACAATGGGCCCTGGGGACAATGGGGGTCCCCATGGTGTCACAATGGGCGCTGGGGACAAAGGGGGTCCCCAGGATGTCACAACAGGCCCTGGGGACAAAGAGGGGTCCCCTGAATGTCACAATGGGCCCTGGGGACAAGGGGAGGTCCTGGGATGTCACAATGGACCCTGGGGACAAAGAGGCTCCCCAGGATGTCACAATGGGCGCTGGGGACAAAGGGGGTTCCCAGGATGTCACAATGGGCCCTGGGGACAACGGGGGTCCCGATGGTGTCGCAATGGGCCCTTGGGACAAAGGCTGTCCCCTGAATGTCACAATGGGCCCTGGGGACAGTGGGGGGTCCTGGGACGTCACAATGGGCCCTGGTGACAAAGGGGGTCCCCCGGAAGTCACAATGGGCCCTGGGGACTATGGGGGGTGCCCAGGATGTCACAATGGGCCCTGGGGACAAAGTGAGGTCCTGGGAAGTCACAATGCGCCCCAGTGACATAGGGGGTCCCCATGGTGTCACAATGGGTCTTGGGTACAAAGTGGGGTGCTGGGATGTCACATTGGGCCACAGTGACAAAGGGGGTCCCCATGGTGCCACAATGGGCCCTGGGGACAAAGGGGGTCCCCAGGATGTCACAATGGGCCCTGGGGAGAAAAAGGGGGTCCCCATGGTGTCACAATGGGTCCCGAGTGATAAAGGGGGTCCCCACAGTGCCACAATGGGCCAGAGGTCCAAGGCGGTCCCCAAGATGTCACAATGGGCCCTGGGGACAATGAGGTGTGCCCAGGATGTCACAATGGGCCCTGAGGACAAGGGGGGGTCCCCATGCAGTCAAAATGGCTTACCAGTGACAAGGGGGGTCCACATGGTGTCACGATGGGCCCTGGGGACAAAGGGGGTTCCTGGGACGTCACAATGGGCACTGGGGACAAGGGCGTCCCCAGGATGTCACAATGGGCCCTGGCGATGACGGGGGACCCCAGGATGCAACAATGGGCCCTGGGGACAAAGGGGGTCCTGGAACTTCACAATGGGCCCTGGGGACAAAGGGGGGTCCTGGGATGTCACAATGGGCCCTGGGGACAAGGGGTTATGGGGTTGTGTTAGGGGGTTGGAGGATTAGGTGGTGCAGGATTTGGGGGTGCAAGGCTGGGGGAGCAGGATTTTGCGGGGCCTGATTTGGGGCTACAGGGTCTGGGGTTGCAGGTTCCAGGGGTGCAGGATTTGAGGATTCAGGGTTAGGGCAGTAGGATCTTTGGGTGCAGGAGTTTGGGGTGCCGGGTTTGGGGGCCAGGATTTGGGGTTGCAGGATTTAGGGGTGCAGTGGTTTGGAGTGCAGTGTTTTTGGGTGCAGGGTTTGGGGAAGGAGGATATGGGGGTGCAGGGTTTAGGGTGCAGGATCTTGGGGTGCAGGGGTTTGGGGTGGAGGGCTTGGTAGGGCAGGATTTGGGGGTGGAAAGTTTATTGGGTAGGGCTGGGGGTGCAGGGTTTGGGGGTGAAGGGGTTGTGGGGTGCAGGGTTGTGGGGTGCAGGGTTTGGGAGATCGGTACGTGGGGCTGGAGGATTTGGGGGTGCAGGGTTTGGAGCAGCAGGATCTGGGGGTGCAAGATTGGGGGTAGCAGGGTTTTGGGGAGCAGGGTTTAGGGGTCAGGCTTTAGGGGGACAGGGTTTGGGGGCAGGGTTGGGAGGGATGATTTTGGGGTGCAAGGTTTAGGGCAGCAGGATCTTGGGGTGAAGGGGTTTGGGGTGAAGGGTTGGGTAGGACAGGATTTGGGGTGCAGGTTTTTAGGGTGCAACTTGTGGGGGTCAGGATTTGGGGTACAGGGTTTGGGGGTGCAGGGTTTAGTGGTGCAGGGTTTGGGGGTGCAGGTCTTGGGGAGGCAGAATTGGGGTGCAAGACTTGAGGGTGCAGGGTTTGGGGGTTTGGGACATGGGGCTGGAGGATTTGGGGATGCAGGATTTGGGGTGCAGTGTGTGGGGGTGCAAGATCTTGGGGTGTACGAGCTTTGGGTGTGGGATTTGAAGGACAATGATTTGGGGGTGCAGGGATTGGGGGTGTAGGGTTTTGGGGTTGCTGCGTTTGGAGATTCGGGATGTGGAGGTCAAGGATTTAGGGGTACAAGGGCTGGCTCCAGGATTTGGGGTACAGGGTTTGGGTGCAGGATTTGGGGTGCAGGGTTTGAAGTGCAGGGCTAAAGGGGGCAGGATTTGGAGGTGCAAGATTTGGTGGTCTGGGGTACTGGGGTGCAGGGTTTTGGGGTGCGGGATTTGGGGGTGCAGGTTCCCTGTCTTTAGGAACTGGGGGGGGAGGGTTTCTTGGTGCGGACTTTTGAGTGCAAGTTTGAGGGGCCTTGATTTTGGGGTGCATGGTTTGGGGGGCAGGATTCCGGGTGTAAGGTTTTGAGGTGCAGGACTTGGGGGCGCAGGTTTCACACGTTAAGGAACTGGGGCTGCAGAGGTTGGGGGTGCAGCGTTGTGGGCTGCAGGGTTGAAGGGTGCAGGATTTAGGGGTACAGGTTTTGGAGGTGCAGGAGCTGGGGGTGCAGGCTGCAGGGATCAGAATATGGGGGTGCAGGGTTCTGGGGTGCAGGATCTGGGTGAGCAGGCTGTTGGGGTACAGAACCTTGTAGTTCAGCATTTAGAGGCAGGATTTGGGGGTGCAGGGCTTTGGGGTGAGGGGTCTGGGGTGAGGGGTTCAGGTGTTCAGCACCTGGGGGTGCAGGACCTGATGGCTGGAGGATTTGGGGGTGCAGGGATATGGGGTGCAACTTGTGGGGTGCAGGGTTTTGGGTATAGGGTTTTGGGGTGCAGAGTTTTGGGGGGGGAGGATTGGGGGAGCACGGTTTTGGGGTGCAAGGTTCAGTGGTGCAGGGTTCTGGGGGTGCAGGGTTTAGCGCCAGAATTGGGGGTGCAGGGTGTGGGATTGCAGGGTGTTGGGGGAAGGATCTGGGGGTACAAGGTTTGGGGTAGCAGGGTTTTGGGGAGCAGGGTTTCGGGGTCAGGCTTTAGGGGGACAGGATTTGGGGGGCAGGATAGGGAGGGATGATTTGGGGGTGCAGGGTTTAGGGCAGCAGGATCTTGGGGTGAAGGGGTTTGGGGTGAAGGGTGGGTAGGACAGGATTTGGGGTGCAGGATTTTAGGGTGCAACTTGTGGGGGCAGGATTTGGGGTACAGGAGGTTGGGGGTGCAGGGTTTGGGGTGTAGGATTTAGTGGAGCAGTGACTGGGGGTGAAGGTCTTGTGGAGGCAGAATTGGGGGTGCAGATTTTGGGTATTCAGGACCTGGGGGTGCAGGATTTGGGGATGCAGGTTTTGGGGGGTAGATTTTGCGGTGCTGGGTTCGGGACATGGGTCTGGAGGATTTGGGGGTGCAGGGTTAAGGGGTTTAGGATTTTGGGGTGCACAGTTTAGGGTGCACGTTCTGGGCATGTATGATTTGAGAGTGCAGGGCTTTGGGGTACAGGATTTGGGGTGCAGGGTTTTGGGGTCAGGATCTGGGGGTGCAGGGTGTTGGGGAGAAGGATTTGGGGGTGCAGCATTTTGAAGGGCAGGGTTTGGAGGAGGGAGGTTTTGGGGGTGAAGGATTTGGTGGTGCAGGTTTTGGGGGTGCAGTGTTAAGAGGGTGGAGGATTAGGGGTGCAGGATCTGGGGCTTCAGGATTTGGGGGTGCAGGGTTTAGAAGTCAGGTCTCAGAGTGCAGCGTTTGGGGTGCAGAGTGTGGGGTGCACAGGACTGGGGCACAGGATTTGGGGGTGCGGGATTTCAGGGTTCAGGATTTGGAGGTGTGGGGTTTTGGGGTGCAGGGGATGGGGGTGAAGGATCTGAGGGTGTAGGGTGGTGGGGGAAGGATTTGGGGGTGACAGATTTGGGGTGCAGGATTCTGGGGTGCTGGTTTGGGGTACAGGATTTGGTGTTGCAGGGATGGGGTTGAAGGGCTTGGGTTTCCAGGCCTTTGAGGTGCAGGATTTGGAGGTGCAAGGTTTGGGAGGGAATTCTTTGGGGTGCAGGGTTTGGGGTTCCAGGAGGTGGGGGAAGGACCTTGGGGTGTAGGGTTTGGGGGGGCAGGGTTTTGGGGGAAAGATTTGGGGGTGCAGGGTTTTGAAGTGCAGTGTTTCAGGGGGGCATGATTTTGGGGGTGCACATGTGGGGGTGCAGTGTTTGAGGGGTGCAGAGTTTGTGAATGGAGGATTTTGGGGTGCTGGGTTTGGGGCTGCCTAATTCGGGGGTGCAGTATTTGGGTGTTCAGGACCTGGGGGTGCTGCGTTTGGGAATGCAGGCTTTGGGGGTGCAGGGCTCAGGATTTGGGAAGGCAGGATTAGGGGGTGTAAGATTTCAGGGTTTAGGGGTGCAAAGTTTGGTAGGGCTGAATTTAGGGGTGTAGGGTTTGGGATGCAGGGTTTGGGGGTGCAGGGTTTGAGGGTGCAAGGTTTGGGTGTTCAAGATTTAGGGGAGCAGGATCTTGGGGTGCAGGGTTTGGGGGTGCAGGGTGTTGGGGAAGGATTTGGGGGTACAGGGTTTGGAGGTGGAGTGTTTCAGGGATCAGGCTTTGGGGGGCAGAATTTGGGGTGCAGGGTTGTGGAGTGCAGAGATTTGCAGGTGCAAGATCTGGGATTGTAGGGTATTGGGGTGCAGGTTTTAGGGAGGAAGGATTTGGGGTGCAGGGTTTAAAGGTTCACGATCTGGAGGTGCAGCGTTTTGGGGTGCAGGGTTATGGGGCTATGGGTTTGGGGAGAGAAGGATCTGGGGGTGCAGGGTGCAGGGATCACAGTATGGGGGTGCAGGATTCTGGGGTGCAGGATCTGGGGAGCAGGATATGGGGGAGCAGGATATGGGGTGCAGAACCTTGTTGTTCAGGGTTTAGAGGCAGGATTTGGGGGTGCAGGGCTTTGGGGTGAGGAGTTGGGGGTGCAGGGTTCAGGTGTTCAGGACTTGGGGGTTGGAGGATTTGGGGGTTGGAGGATTTGGGGGTGCAGGGTTGGGTAAGGAAGGATCTGAGGGCGCAGGGTTTGAAGTTTCAGGACTTGGGGTGCAGGATTTGGGGGTACAGGATTAATGGGTGCAGGGTGTTTGGGGAAAGGATTTGGGGGTGCAGGGTTTTGAAGTGCAGAGTTTAAAGGGGCAGGATATGGGGTGAACGATTTGGGGGTGCACATTTTTGGGGTGTGCAAGATTTGAGAGTGCAGGGATTTGGGGTGAGCGATTTCAGGGTGCCAGGTTTGGGGGGGAAGGATCTTCGGGTGCAGGGTTTGTCAGTGCATTGATTGGGGGTCAGAATTTGAGGGTGCAGGGTTTGTGAGGCAGGATTTTGGGTGCAGGGTTTGGGGAGCAGGATCTGGGGGTGATGGAATTGGTTGACCAGGTTTCGCAGGCCGGCTTTGGGGGAGCAGAGTTCAGGGGTGCAAGGTTTGGGGGACAGGTTTGGACATAAAAGATTCGGGGGCGAATGGTTTGGGGGAACGATTTGGGGGTGCAGGATTTGGGGGTGCAGAGTTAGGGTGCAGGATTTTCAGTGCAGGGCTTCAGGGCACAGAACTTGGTGGTGCAGGATCTGGGGGTGCAGGTTTTCGGTGGGGAATTTGGGGGTGCAGGGTGATGAGGAAGGATCTGGGGGTGCAATATTTGGGCTTTAAGGGTCTAGGGGGGCAGGATCTGGCAGTGCAGAGTTTGGGGACAGGATCTGGGGGTGCAGCGATTGGGGTTACAGGTTTGGGGGTGCAGGGTCGAGGGAATTGTTTGAGGTGCAGGGTTATGAGAGTGCAGGATTTCTGGGTGCAGAGTTTGGGGTGCTGGGTATGGGGCAGCAGGATCTGAGGGTGCAGGTTTTGGGGGTTCATTCATTTGGGGGGAGGATCTGGGGGTGCAGGGTTTAAGGGTTCAGGATTTGGAGGTGTAGGGTTTTGGGGTACAGGGTACTGGGTTGAGGTTTTGGGGTGAAAGATTTGGGGGTGCAGTGTTAAGGGGTGGAGGCTTAGAGGTGCAAGATTTGGGGGTGCAGAGTCTGGGGGTGCAAGATCCTGGAATTCAGGATCTGGGGGTTCAGGATTTGGGGCTGCAGGGTATGGGAGGGAAGGATCTGGGGCGTCAGGATTTGGGGGTGCACTGTTTGGGGGTGCAGGGTTTAGAAGTCAGGTCTCAGAGTGCAGCGTTTGGGGTGCAGGGGCTTGGGGGGAAATTTAAGGTTGCAGAGTGTGGGGTGCACAGGACTGGGGCACAGGATTTGGGGGTGTGGGGTTTCAGGGTTCAGGATTTGGAGGTGTGGAGTTTTAGGGTGCAGGGGTTGGGAGTGCAGGGTGGTGGGGGTGAGAGATTTGGGTGCAGGATTTGGGGGTGCAGGGATGGGGTTGAAGGGCTTGGGTTTCCAGGCCTTTGAGGTGCAGGATTTGGAGGTGCAAGGTTTAGGAGGGAATTCTTTGGGGTACAGGGTTTGGGGGCAGGTTTAGGGGTGTAGGGTATAGGAAGGATTTGGGAATGCAGGATTTGGGGTGCAGGTTTCAGGGTTCAGGAAGGTAGGGAGGGCAGGATTAGGGGGTGCAAGGTTTCAGTTGTAGGGTTTAGGGGTGCAGAGTTTGGTAGGGCCGAATTTGGGGGTGCAGGATTTGAGGTGCAGGGTTTGGGAAGACAGGGTTTGGGAAGACAGCTGTAACCTTCAGGAGACAAGACAGCCGAGATTTACAGCAAAAGGGGGTGCCAGTCTGATTTCAGTCGACTTGGCAGCTTGGGTTCCAGCCAATTCATCATAATGAGCCACAGGTAAAAAGTTCACTGTGACGAAGCTGAAGGAGCCTTCATCCAAAGACCCCTCCTCAAGCCTTCATCTCAAAATCACCAAGTGACACTGTAGAGAATATGCTTGAAGAAACAGGGCACTCGGTACTTTTCCAGTCCCACTTGCACAACCCAGCGTACGTGTCGGACAGCAAGGATTTGTCCTTGGGTAATCAATAGAAAGAAACTTATTAAGAAGTAAAACACGAAAAGAGGATGTAGAACAAAGGTATGCTGTCTTGTAGAACAAAGACGTGCTATTGCTGTAACGGGTGAACATTACGTTGTAACTAATTACCTTGTGTCATATCCCGCGTGAACCTTGGATTAACCCTATAGAATAGAATCAGAATTGTAATAAAACGAGCATTGATCATCCCTCCATGAGGATTCATCTTTGACTCCGGGGCTCTCCAATCTTCATGGCACTGCGCAGGCGTAACTGGGGAGAGTCAACGAGGAGACTATGGAAATGGTTATCTGAGACTCGTTTTAATAAGAAGCGGGGAAAGGTTATGAACATGTAGAGGCGTTTCTGGGGTCATTATGAATATGTAACACCTTACTGTATTTAAGCACACTTCCCATTGTTAAAAGGTGTATGTGTTGGGCAGAGCGAATCCCCCACGCACCCAGCGCTGTTTTGCTTATGCTCTAACAAACACGTGTTTAAGGAATACAACTAAGGAATTGGATTAAACGTTGTTTATCCATAGAAAAAGTGTAAGCTATTTATTTCAATTGGTGACCCCGACGTGACAACCTTGGATGGCTCTGTGTTACCTCAGGTTCAAGGGAGGCGCCCCACTTTAACAGGGGCCCTTGCACTCGGGTGTGCGGAGAGCTACCAACGTTATTCAAAATTAAAGCAGAAGCAAAAGAAAGGAGCTCACTCCCCCTGAATACTGCAGTTTACCCGTAATCCAGAGTGCACGACGGTCCCGACGGGAAAAGCGGACTGTAAGTACCGCCGGGTCGGGCAGTGTGACTGTGTGACTGGCGTTGGCTGAGACGCAACCTGGTTGCGAAGGGAGCGTGGAGTCCTTCTAAGTGCGGTTCCAACACCCCGCGAGGGGCTTGGCCACTGAAGGGACAAAGCGAGTGAAGAACTCTGTGTCGTGGGTTTGAGCCCCACGTTGTGAGCCAGGTTTTGTGGGTTTGATCCCCACAAGAGGTCGAAGGGGAGTGACCTGCCAGAGGTACCCCCTGACGCACTGGAACAGGTTGTGGACGGCCATCTTCATCGTCGTCAGCATCAGGGCATTCTTGGCATTCCTGTTCTGCATGTCGGCCCAGCGAGCAGTCTGAGGAGGGGAGGAGAAGGAGAGACACACAGCATGGTGATATGTCCCAGCAAAGATGCTGCTTCAGTGCTGGAGAGCCTGGCTTCCGCACTCCTTTGTTTTGCTAGGAAGAACCTGTCCTCACCCAGGGCTATGCTGGAGCTGGTTCAGCTTGGTGTGGTGGAAGCAGATCCAGGAACTACCACAGCTGCTCCTTGAGCAGCCCCATCTCTCTGCCAGCTCCTGCACCCCTCATTCCAGTGGGTCCTCCAAATACCCCGATAGTTGACACCCTGGGGGCAGCGCATCCCACCACCACCCGCCCAGACCACGCGCTTTCCAGCTTTGCCTGGTGGGACTCAACTCCTGCAGCCTGGAGTATCCAGGAAGGGAATTTGGCAAGGCCCCCTCAGAGTGATGCAAAGGGAACAGAGGCCAGCAGAGCTGCGCGCGTTTCTACACATTCACGTGCCTTGGTACAGCCCAGATGACCACCAGTTGGGTCACTGTTGGACTTGTTTTAAGCCCTGACATAACCTGCTCCAGACCTGGTCTGTCATTTGTCATTCTGCAGCCCCCTGCTGCAGGGATGAAATGAGGCATCTCCTCCAATTACAAAGTCTGCCACTGTGCCTTGCCATGACCCTGTGGCTTCACCCAGCCAGGCCTTGGAGATCTTCCCCTGCCCATCCTGCAGTTCCTCACCCAGAAGCGGACATCACTTTGAGCCTGCGCAAAACGTCGTTGGAGCTGCTCCAGCTCATTTTGGCACTGCAGGATCTCAGCTGCTTTCTCTGCCTCGTACTGATCCAGGAGCACCTTGGCTTGCTCCATCATTTCCCTGTCCTTCTCTTGGGACTGCTGCAGGTCCTTGTGCGTCCTCACCAGCAGCTTGCAGCGGGAAATGACGTCCTGGATGTCCTCAAACTGCAGCACAAGGATCCTGGGTTTAGTAATGCCCCTGCCCTCCCCTCATGACTGCAAGTCTCGTGCTGTTTGGCACCCTGTCCTGACCAGGGACAACACCTCCCCCAGCTGAAAGATTTCCCCTCTTGGCGAGCCTGCTGCCCCAGTTGGTTTGTGAGCGTCGCCACATTCCCTGTTTGATGGCCCCATTGTGCCGGTCCCAGAGCTGCCACTGCCAGCAGCAAGGGGAGATGTCGTACCACCCCCCAGTGCTCTGATAGGAAACAAAGCACAAGTGCAGCTGCCAGGGCCAAGTCACCCAGCCATGGGAGTGGGGCAGCCGGGCCGCAGGAGTGCGAGCGATGCAGGGAGGGACGCCCGCACACCCTTGAGAAGGGCTCAGCTTTCCCGACAGCTGCCTGGGCTCCCATTCTTGGGCAGCTTGGCCCTCCTCCCAAACCATCCATGTCACGTGAAACAGTGACACAAAGGGGTCCCCATGCCCCTCAGCTCTGTGCTGTTCCCCCTTCTAACACTTTTTCTTGGGTTTTCTCAAGCTTTTGTCTCCTTTTCTGCTTTTCCTCCCCTCACTCTGGTCCCCTTGGCTCACCTGGCTTGCAGGGAACCTCCTCCCATCCCACCTGAGGTCTCTGGGTTTGACCAAGTGTCATGATTTCCCTGGACTTGCCTTATCTCCTCCAGGTTTAACATCCACATACAGCCCTCCCTGAGGCCATGATCTGTCTCTCATGTCCAAACTCACCTGTGGGGAGATCTTCACCACATCCTCCAGGTAGTTTTTGAAGATGGAGTGCTTCTGCACTTGGCTGCTGAGCTTCTGGTGTTCCTTTTTCAGGGCTTCGAGTTTCTTCTTAGCCCTCAAAAGCTCCATCTCCTTTTGTGTTTTCTCCTCTCTTTCTCTCACGGCTTTCTTCAGAACTTGGACTCGCAGCTGATCGTCTTCCTAGTGATGTTTCCCCCACCAATACACACACACACAGAAGGCAAGGAAGGCAAGGGCAGATGGAGCTGGGTCACCCAGCAGCACTGGGAGGAGATACACTCACAGGGGACAGAGCAGTGCTGCAGCACCCCGGGAACATCTTCCACATCTTTCCACACAAGCAGAGCTGTGGAGCCCTGTGTGTCCTTGTCTGCAGTGGCTGTGCTGCTCTGGCTGAAAACGAGTTCATTTCCTTCCTGCAGTTAGAAACCTTTCTTTATCACAGCTAGCACGCTCATTATTTGGAAGGCATCCAAATGCACCCAAAGCATTTCAAGATGAAAGAAACCTGTGAGCGTCCCCAGGTCATGAGCAAGGGAAAGAACACGTTTCAGAGCCAATATATTCCTATTGCTTCACTGAGGTTATACCGCCCATGACACAAACTCCGTGCTGTCAGACCACAGACTAGTGCAGAGATCATTGCTAAAAATGCAGTTGCAACCAAAGAAAGATTTTCTAAAACTTGATTCCTATGTCTTATCTTGATTTCAGAATTGAAATAGTTGCTTTTAAAGGAAATTATCAAACTTAAAAAAAATCATGTAGGAAGATACATCACAGGTGACAATCTGTCACTACAGTGGTACTAATCAAGGTGAAATTAAGCCGTATTCAGTGTAAAGCACACACACACATATTTATATGAAAAGAATTGCAACCATCATTTCTATGTTTCTTTTTAATGAAATATTTTCTTCTATTTTGTGGTTCTTCTATGTGAGCCACAATCTACCTCCATGTCACACGTTCAATGTGATTTTGTTAGTCTGCAGAAAGACACAGGGCAATACTCATCCTTCAAAATCTCCCCGGAAACATCAATGGCTCTTTCAAAAGAAAAAGCTACTTTCCTGTTTTAATTAAATGCTTCAGAAGCATTCAGCGAGATTTAACCTGAAGAACATGAAAGCATAAAACTCCTTCAGCGGTTGCATAAAACAGATCTAAATCGGCACAGGAAGGGACTTTTCTGCTGTTTGTCTTTGACCCCGGATATCTGAGCATCTCAGAGTCCCAAACGCATTTGTCGGCAAAGCAGCCGCCTGTGCCGCAGCCGGGCTGCACGCGGCTCTTCCAACGCAGGCACACAGATATTCAAGATGAAGGGTCTTTTTTCCCAAGTTTCCCAGTACCCAAGCACGCAGCAGGTGAACTCCGCACTTTTGGGGAACACTTTCCTGCCCTTTTTCATGTGTCTGTGAAAACTCACCCGAAATCTAAACAGTTCTGAAAATCCAGGCTAAAGCAATTTGCTGAAGGTCACTTAAGAAGGTCTGAGAGTACGAAATGTGGAACAGAGCACAACTCTGCATGTCCAAAGCAAAAAGCTTAACCATTTGACTTCTATATTTATCACTGCATGCTACATTGGGATAGATGCAAACAGATATTCTACTTTATATACAGATTACAGCCAATCAGAGAATCCTGCATCACTTCTAGACATACCTTTGTACTGGGATGCAGCTGCCACCAGCTCCACCAGCAGTAGCAGCTTCAACAACACAGAGACCAACCTGCATCCCTGAAGATGGGCAGAGCAGGCAGGATGGTCTCCTGGAGATACAGGCCGAGTCTCTTGGGAAAGAGAGCGGTTCAAACACAGCATCTCCCCTGCCGCTGGGAGGAAGAGCAGCACGGCCGCTTGCCTTTCAGGGCTGCTGCAGGCCCAGGCTGCAGGTCACAAAGCAGGGGCCACACGTTTCAGTGAGTTTTGCCAGGTCACAGGACAGGCTCGGCAGCTGTGCACACATCCCTCACCCAAAACAGGGCACGGGAGGAGCTCTGCACATGAAGAGCTGCAATGTGGGAACGCAACTGCCTAAGTCCAGACCTCCACCTGCATCTTCCCTGCAGGTCTAGCATGTCGGATATTTTAAAAACATGGAAAAATTGGGGCTTTCCACTGAGATTATATCAATGTGTTCAGTTTTTGGCCCCTCACACCAAGAAAGGCCTTGAGGTGCTGGAGAGAGTTGAGAGAAGGGAGCGGAGCTGGTAGAGGGGCTGGAGCACAAGTGTGATGGGAGCGGCTGAGGGACCTGGGGGGTTCAGCTGGAGAACAGGAGCTGAGGGGAGACCTTCTGATCTCTGAACTGCCTGAAAGGAGCTTGGAGCATGGGGTTCGGGCTCTGCTCCCCAGGAACAAGCGATGGGATGAGAGGAAACGGCCTCAAGTTGCGCCAGGGGAGGCTGAGGTTGGATCTGGGGAACAATTTCTTCCCCAAAGGGCTGTGGGGCATTGGAACAGGCTGCACAGGGCAGTGCTGGAGTCACCATCCCTGGAGGGGTTGAATAGATGGAGATGACACTCTCAGGGACATGGGGCAGTGCCAGGGTGGGTTAACTGTTCGACTTGATGATCTTGAGGGGCTCTTCCAACCAAATGATTCTGTGATTCTATGATAATGGTGCCTTTGTGTGCAAGAGGGGGAGCTTGAGTCAGCAGAATCAGCTGCTAGAACCAGCTCCAACACCACCGCCTGGCAGGGCAGAGCTCAAGCACCAGTCAGTCTCCTGCAGCCCTGTTCCATTGCTCAGAGGAAGAACTGGCTCGCTCGGAGCTGACAGCCAGTGCGGAAGCCAAAATGCAAAGCATTAAGGGCAATTAAGGCACTGGATGTGAGCTGGGGCTCCAGCTAGTGTGAACAGAAGCCATCATCTCTCAGTGTCTTATCTGTGAAGTAGTGACAAGGGCATTGCCCCTGCAGAGGACTAGGAGGCTGCGTATTTTGAAGATACAATAGACTGCAATGCATAGCGATGGACTGATAATGGAGACATGCGCTGCTTTTTTAGAGCTTTTCACTATTAACTTTTCATAATTTCTAAACCTGCAAAGCTACTGGCATATTCCTGTCTTTTTTTTTTTTAATGATACGATTTTTGAGTAATATAGTTTTGGCTCATCAGTACTTGATCAAGCTTTTAAGTAACAAAAAGGAGATGAGACCTGTGAAGAGGGTATAGCAATACGAGCAGTGCCTACCCTGATGTATGAAAACAGCCAATGCAAAATCATTTTCATTACTGAAACTTGCTGCAGTGCAGGAAACATATTCCAAAAAAATGAGAGGATGTAACGTGCTGTGCGCACGTGGTTCGCATCTCAGCAGCACCTGGTACCTCCCATTCATGCCACCAGAGCTGCATCTGCTGACACTCACCAGTCGATTCGCAAGAGCAATGGTACACGCTGTCGCTTCGGCTTCTTGCTGACACTTGAGTTTGTCGGAAGTGGCCTTCTCAAACTTGGCTGTGAGCTTCCTCAGGTTCTCGTTGAGGCGCTGTACATGAGAAAAGAAAATAAAAGGAGAAAATCACAGCACAGTTTTAAGGCAAACCCTTCTGGAGAGATACTCCCCCTGCGGCAGCAGGAGCAGCGCGGAGCAGCCGGGTCCTGGGTTACATTGTGTGCTTGGAACTCACACCCTCAGCGCAGGGCACAGGCGAAGAACCTGCAAAACTAATGTATTTGGTGTGAATTTAAACTGGGAAAAGGGGTCCTTATGGCCAAGCACCTATGAGTGGTGCTATAGCTATGAACAGGGCAGCTAAGAAAACCAAGTCTTTTGTTCTCTGATGCTGCAGCCCCTCTGGTCTCGGTCCAGTCCTTGAGGCTCTGCTGAGTTGCGCGCAGAACCCCAAGGGGCTCCTGGGGCTTGAACCATCGCCAGAACACACCTCCTGTGCCCTCTTTCTAGAAAGGACTATGACATAGAAGTCAATAAAGTGATCCTGCTCCTAAAGCTGCCTGAGCTGCCTTGGACACTGTGACAGAGGAGCGCAAGCAGCTCCAGGTGGGACCATCTCACGTGCAGGCCGGCTGCAAAGTGTTTGAGGGCTGGGAAGGGGCAGAAGCTCCCAAAGCACCTGGAGCCCCCCACACTGTCCCTTTGCTTGGCCAGAGCTGCTCACACTCAGGTCTAAAACAAATCAAGGGCTCCCACAAGCACTTGGAGCATCTCACTTCTGATAAGAGAGGCAGAAGTAATAATAGATTTTATCTCCACCCAGTGCAAACTGCTTAAGGATAAACTGCTCGTAAATCACTCTAACGCTGTTTGAGCTACGCTAGAAACAAACCTGAAAATAAAAAAGGATTCTATTCTATTCTATTCCATTCCATTCCATTCCATTCCATTCCATTCCATTCCATTCCATTCCATTCCAGTATCTGCAGCTCTCCAGGATACTGGAAAACACAAAGCGCTCCCTCCTTGACCTGTCTTGGAATTAATAACACAAAAAGTTTCTGTCCCTGCAGGTACATGAATGTGTGTGCATACGTACACTCCTATATATAAAACCCCA
This sequence comes from Patagioenas fasciata, assembly GCF_037038585.1. NCBI lineage: Eukaryota > Metazoa > Chordata > Aves > Columbiformes > Columbidae > Patagioenas > Patagioenas fasciata. Next base: position 1,119,978 of record NC_092543.1, read on the forward strand.
TTACACAAGCACAATCTGATACAGGAGCGTGAGCTGTGAGAACAGGTCAGAGCTGCAATGCCCACCAGACCCACTCTGCAGTAACACACAAACACATCTGTGTGCAGCTGGGAGGACAGCTCTCACTTCTATATCTACCCTCCCCAGATTTGTAGTGACCTTACTTCCCAGGCAAAGTGATAAGTATTTTTGAAAATCCAAATAGTCTCATTTATTCCTAAAAATAGATATGCGGCAGCTCAGGGCCCTGTTGTGAGCAGGTATGAATCAGCCTCACGTCAATGAAGGTATCCAAGATATCACAGTTTGATAAGCAGGGATATCCCTACAGATCCAGCCCTGCGCCGAGCAGTGTGTCATTACCCATCTGCAGAGGGGAAAACTCACCTAAACCAATCAGTTTTGCAAGCGCATGCTGGTGAGGTACCAGTAATCCCCCCAAAGATTGGGGGGATTGCCACTTCCTTTACCAAATCCCACTTCTTCGAAAAAAGAAAGAAGAGAAAAAGCTCAGACATTAAAAGCTTCAGAAACAAGAACCATAAAGGGATAAAAAAATGTTTCCCAGTGCTGTATTTCACATCTGAGATGGGAGAATTAGAGGCTAAATAGCTCTAAATCCAGCCCTGCTCCAGGTGCTGTGCCCACCTCTGCAGCAGGAAGGGGCTACTGGAGGAATCTGCAGCCTTTTCTTTAATATTTTTAGTTAAAAAGTGTAGTAAGCATTTTAAGAAGCCTAGGAGGCATCAAAAGAGCTATATATTTTCTAAAACGAAGATGGAACAGATGAGTCCTCGCACGAGCTGGGCTGCAGGAACAGCGCTGCCCCTCTCTAAGTGCACATCTCAAAGCCGCATATTTCAACACAGAACTGTCAGCCCAGCTGACAACACATGTTGATTTTTAAAGGGGATTTTGCACACACTGTGGTGTCAGTACGAAGGCACAGACACACAGGATCCTTCACTCATGAAGGAGGATGCCAGATCCACAGCATGTTAAGAAAAGGCAGGTTTCGGGGCACATGCTCCAAAATAAGTTAATATTTTTACTTACTTGTCAATATTTTTTACGTATTTTGATTTTATTGACTTATTTGTCTGGGTTTTTTGTGGGGTTTTTTTGCTGTCTGCAGTGCTGGTCCAGCTCTGGGTCCTCAGCACAGGACACACATGGACCTGCTGGAGCGGGGCCAGAGGAGCCACAGGAATGATCCGAGGCTGGAACAGCTCTGCTGGGAGGACAGGATGAGAGAGCTGGGGGGTTCAGCTGGAGAAGAGAAGCTCCGGGGAGACCTTAGTGTGGCCTTTTCATACGTCAATGGGGTTGATAAGAAAGATGGGGACAGACTTTTGAGCAGGGCCTGTTGCGATAGGACAAGGGGTGATGGTTTAAACTAAAGGAGGGAGATTCAGGCTGGACATGAGGAAGAAATTGTTGCCCTGAGGGTGGTGAGAGCCTGGCCCAGCTTGGCCAGAGAGGTGGTGGCTGAACCATCCCTGGAGACATCCCAGGCCAGGCTGGGTAAAGATGTCCCTGCTGCGCTGCCTTTTTTCTTTTTTTTTTTTTAATTAGCAAAAAACTAAATAAGGATGATGCACAAGATTTGCCATCAGGGAGCTGTGCAGGGACAAACTTTTAGCCTCGTACTTCAGCAGTCGTCATCCTGCAAAAAACGCCCATCATCGGGGACTGAGCGCAGGGAGCCAGCCCAGCACATGCTGTGAGTGCTCTGAATGAGCCTCCGGTTCCTCTTCCCCCCCAGGAACACACTGGTTTGAGACAATGAGTGTCCTGAGGACCCAGGTGTAGAGGTAAATTACGTTTTGAAAAACTAGGTGGGAATAATAAGAATTATTAATTAGCCTTTCTTTCAAGGTGTAAGCAAGGCTGGCGAAGAACAGATGAAATGTAGAAAGCAGCAGTAAAAAAAAATCTTTGGATTCCCACTCCACACGTGAGCACAGAGAAGCAGTTTGCTCCAAAGTGGAGGATTTCTCCCCAGGCAGTGACCAGTGTGACAAGTCACGGAATCCCAGAATGTCAGGGGTTGAAGGGACCTGGAAAGCTCCTCCAGTGCAATCCCCCCATGGAGCAGGAACACCCAGCTGAGGTTCCACAGGAAGGGGTCCAGGGGGTTTGAATGTCTGCAGAGAAGGAGACTCCACAACCTCCCTGGGCAGCCTGGGCCAGGCTCTGACACCCTCACCAGGAAGAAGTTTCTTCTCGTATTTAAGTGGAACCTCCTGTGTTCCAGTTTGCACCCATTCCCCCTTGTCCTATCACTGGTTGTCACCCAGAAGAGCCTGGCTCCATCCTCCTGACACTTCCCCTTTCCATATTGATCCCCATGAATGAGTCCCCCCTCAGTCTCCTCTTCTCCAGCTCCAGAGCCCCAGCTCCCTCAGCCTTTCCTCACACGGGAGATGCTCCACTCCCTCCAGCATCTTGGTGGCTGCGCTGGACTCTCTGCAGCAGTTCCCTGTCCTTCTGGAACGGAGGGGCCACAACTGGACACAATATTCCAGGTGTGGTCTCCCCAGGGCAGAGTAGAGGGGCAGGAGAACCTCTCTGACCTACTGACCACCCCCTTCTAACCCACCCCAGGTACCATTGGCCTTCCTGGCCACAAGGGCCCAGTGCTGGCTCATGGTCACCCTGCTGTCCCCAGGACCCCCAGCTCCCTTTCCCTTACACTGCTCCCACCGAAGGGCAAGCACTTACAGCAATCTTGGCCTTGATACTGGCCAGCTTGTCCTGGGCAGCCGCCAGCTCGGCGTTGGCCCTGCTCAGAGCCTGCCGCTTGGGCTGCACCTCGCAGAACACAGCGTGGAACCGCACCATGTTCACCACCCAGGAGCAGAGCCCGGCCGCCGCCAAGGACTTGGTGGTCACAAATTCGGGTTTAAACTTGGGATCCTGTAAATAGGGCTGAAGGGCTTTGAGGCAGTTCTCATGGATGTTCTCCTTGTCGAACTTGATCAAGGAGTCCAGGAAGCCATCCACCCTGGCCATGGCGGCTTTGGCTGCTTTCCAGCTCCTGTCCTTGGGAATCTTTCCTCCTGGGGCCATCAGCACCATCACGGCTGCGGTGACATTGCTGACAGCTGAAGGTGGTGAGCCAAAGGACCTCAGCTCCGTCAGATTCTTCTGAAAACGGGAAAACAAGGTTGTTAGACAAAAATTAATGGGTTTGCTTTCTACTTTGCAACTAATAGAGTCAGGCTCCCAAGCTATCAATCTGATAAATTGGGTTTCTTCCAGCCCAAACATTCTTGCCTCTAAATCACCGCTGTGCATGTCTGCAGCACATGTGCTCAGTTCCCTGCACCCGGACCAGCCCAGCCCCATGTTCCTCCCCACACTCCCACCCTTTCCCTGCTGCAGGAGGTTTTTTGCCGTCTCAGAAGATCAGGATAAGGAAAAAGGAAAACTTTCCAAATAATAACCTCTTCAAATTGCCCCCAGCCCCTCTAAAACTGCCTTGAAGCTCTTCTCTTTGTGCTCAACTACTCCCTGTGCCAGACACCCTTGCACTGAGGTCTTGTTGAACTATCTGTGTGCACCCCTGGGGCCATCATCCAGCCCAAATTTAGGCACTTAAACAAAGCACCTTTAGCAGGATGGCAGTCATTGGGGTGAACAGACAGTCCCCTCACAAGAAAATCAGCTAATCCACCTCCTCCACTGTCAACACAGGCAGCTTCAGTGAGTCCCTAATAGAAAGTGGGATGAATCTTAACCTAAGTTAAAAAAAGGTGAATTGCGGAGAAAGCACCTATTTCCTAACACCCTTGCAACTGTGACAATAAAGCAGTGCTGAGGATTTGATCTGCTGACATCTTAAATCTTGTCTCCACGCACACGCGATTTAGCTTTAGCATAGGAAAAACCAGCGCGGGTAACTCAGCTGTGCTCAGATGACACGCTGTTGTCAAAACAAGGATAAGGGCTGTTTCAACACTGGTTTAAGGAAAATCTATGAGTTTCAGTCAGCTCCTGTTTCTATCAGTTCTGAATAGTTTTTAATCTATTTTCTCTGATGTTCTGCTTCTATCAGTTTCTATCTGTGGCAGCAAGGTGCGAGAGTCTGGTACTTCTGAGCATTCATTTTTTAGATAAAGGTATCTGCCATGAATCTATTCCTAAATGTGTCTTCATTTGCTTTGAGCTTTTCTGAATCATCGAGCTGGCAGAAACAGGCCCTTGGGAGCTGTGTGCATTTCCAGTGTGAAACGTCTCTAATTAACATGCTCGATGACACGGAGCCAACCGTGAGCACAGGCGAGCAGCCCGACATTCCCTCCTGTGTCCCCAGCACCCAGCTCAGCTCAGCCGGGAGCAGCACGGACGATGTGGCCTCTCCGGAGCCCCCGTGTGCTGGGGGTGCTGCTTGGGGGGCTCTGGCAAAGCAGCCTGTCTTTCACAGCCTGCATCTTGCTGGCAATGGGATGCTGAGTGGGTGCTGTTGTTCTTTCCCTAGGAAGTGAACACTTCACGGCATGACAGGAACGGGGACGCCACTGCCCTGGGTGGAGGGGAGGATGATGCTGTCCTGGTCAGGAGATGGAGGAAGCCCTGGGCAGCATGGGGTGCCTGGTTTCCTTCCCTATTGTGAGAGTTTCTGGCGCCACGGGAAGAGGACAAGTCAAGCCCATGGTGAGCGCCACGCTGATGAACTTGAGTACCATGTAAAAGGAGCTCTGCCCTTTTCCCTGATGGCATCAATCTGTTGCATTTTAATCACAGAATCATGGAATCATTTTGGTTGGAAGAGACCCTCAAGATCATCAAGTTCAACCCATGACCTGACTCTGGCACTAATCCATGTTCCTATGAACCTCATCTCCGCATCTGTTCCACCCCTCCAGGGATGGTGGCTCCACCACTGCCCTGGGCAGCCTGTTCCAATGCTTGACAACCCTTTCCATTCAGAAATTTTTCCTGATATCCAATCTAAACCTCCCCTCGTGCAACTTGAAGCCATTCCCTCTCATCCTATTGCTTGCTATTCAGGAGAAGAGATCAACACCCTCCATGCTACAACCTTATATCACTCTAAATTCTTCTTCTGCACACTGGAGTATCCCCAGGATGGAAACCAGACAGGACACTGACACCGAGTGCCACCTGCCTCAGGAACCACTATGGCATCCTCAGATGTCTCTGGACCATCTCCAGGGGGATATTCCTTGCAGGCAATTGCATGGCAAGTTTGTTGCTTTTGATACTGTCACTGTTTTCTGCTCTCTGTAACCTGTGCGGAGACTGAGCAGCACTGGCCAAGCACCATCCTCCTTCTCACACGGGCACAGGCTGCCCAGAGAGACAACTCTGCCTCCTCTTGCAAGTGCTTTGTGCCAAGCAGAGACCCACGGGCAGGGGAAGGCAGTCCCGGAGTCGCTGTGCCTTCATCTCCTCCTTCCCTCCTCCCAAAATGAGATGAGGATGTCGAAACATCAGATCCCCCGAGTTCCACGTCCTGCACTCCTTAGGGGATGCAGGTGCTGAGGAACAGCCCGCAGACAAATTGCACTGCAAGAGATAAAGGGCATTTTTGTCTCTAAAACCTGATTTCCTAAGTTTTCAAACTCACTGTCACATCTGGCTTTGCATTTTTTTGATTTTGCAGGTGCTCTGTGCTGGGTCTGTCATAACCTGCTGGGCATCCATCATGGTCCATATACTTATTACCTTAATTATTTTATGCATATACTATACAAGTCTGAATAGACATGGTTGTTCTTCTTTTAAACTAGCAGGTGACACTGGCACAGAAATGTCCATGTATCCACATACTTACTGAGCTTCTTGGTAGCTAACTATGTATATTTACTGCTGCATTCTACTTGACAGTTTTTCTCACTATTTTCCATATTAATGTTGCATATAGCAGTGCTGCCCAAAGAAGACAGATAATTGGGGAGAAACTGTATATACACACACAAATATTGCAGATTATTCACATTAGTAAGCAGGTCAAGCTCTCCGGCGCATCTCCGATCAGCAGGTAAAGGAGACCATGCCTTCCAGTGCTCTGCTACTGCAGCTTCACAGGTCCCTAGAGAAAAATCCCAGCATCTCCCTAATCTTTGCCTAATGAAATATTCTACAGCTCCAGCACGAAACCAAAACTAATAAGGAGACAAACATTTTCCCTTTGTACAGTCCTTTCCCTTCCAGGAACAAGAGCCAAAGCAACACATCTCTGCAGCAAAGCCATGTTTTCTGAAAGCTAATTAAACAGCAAACCCATTCCTGATGACGGAGAGTTGTTTTCCTCTCCCCCAACAGGGCTATGACTGAGCCATGGTTTGAGGCATGACAGAGCCTTGCCTTGCTGCAGTCATGGGATTCATTCTGATTTTCCAGCTGCACCAGGTGCTTGGCCACTCCTCTGCCCTGGGTGCAGCAGGAGTTTTCTGCTCCAGGATGCCGTGTGAACTTCAAGTCAAGATAAATTGTAGGTCCGTCCAGGTTCCAGTATAAGTTGGGGAATGACCTGAGCAACCTGAGCTGTTGAAGGTGTCCCTGCTCATGGCAGGGGTGGCACTGGGGGAGCTTTGAAGGTCCCTCTGACCTAAACCATCCTGTGATTCTATGGATCTATGATTCTAAGGTGACCTTCCCTTCCTTGTGGGGCAGAACCAACGAGCAGTGGAGCCAGCCAACAGTGGAGAAGAGGTGCAAACGAAACACCCACCTCCAGTTCCTCCTGCTCTCCATAAACATGAGTAAAAGGCAACTTGGTGCAGCCTTGCTGCTACTCTAAGTTACACCAAGAACCCAGTATGCACCAGCTGGGAGGAAGCTGGAGGAGGGTGAATACATCGCCCAAAAATTTGGGCCATCAGATGATATTTCCCCCTGCTCCAATGCAGTCGGCAGATACTGGATTCCCAGGGGAATCTTTACCCTACCTTGTTAAGGGTGTTCAGAGCAGCCTGGGCAGCCTCCAGGGCAGGCTCAGCTTTGGCCAGGTCCTCCTCGCAGTCCTTCTGTTTCTGCTCGACCTCCTGGGTGATAAGTGCCACTTTCTGCTCCTCCTCATCAGCAATCGCCTTTTCCCTGCTCACTTTCTCCGTCTCCACTCCCACCACCCGGATCAGCTTGTCAGCATCCTCATTCTTCTGCTTCAGCTCCACTTCTTGGGCTGCCAGCCTGGCCTTCAGCTCATCCACCTGGAGGGAAGAAACACATGTGGGAGCACAGACACGCACCAACCTGTTCCTGCCCTGCACAGCAGCACAGGCTCACACTCCGGAGGGGCTGAGCAGCACTCAAAAGCACAGAGGGCCTGTGGGCAAAGCAAGCAATGCCACGGTAGCACAGAAAAGTGGTATTCTAGCTGTTAGCAAGATTTGCTGCTCTCCTTTGCCCATGGTTGCTTGGGTCAGGGTCGGTGTGTGTGGTGCACACAGTGGAGCAGCCTGCGAGCGGTGAGGAACCCAGCAGGGGAGAAACCCCATCAGCAGATGGAGCTGCTGAGGTTGTCCCAGCCCTGCTCCCTGCCTGGAAAGAGGACTGAGGTGCCAGGGCAATGCAAATGCTGCTTTGAGTATGATCTGATGGGAAGCAGGTGGAAACTTTCATTTCAGCTGTTCCTGGGATTGCCTTTGTGCAATCAGGAGCCTCACCATAGGCCAGGCACTTGCAGCAAGCTGTTCTCATCAGAAAACCAAATACACCCAGCTGTCACCTCTCTTTGAACACGAGATCTGGTGTCACATCACGTCCCCTCTAACAGAGGCACGCATGCACTGTACATATGTGTTTGGCAGTGGCGATGACGCACTACAATTCAGCTACGCTTTCTTTCTCTTCTCAGCCTTGACACCTACAGAACAGAGCAGGTGTTATTTTGCCACGTGCAGGTTTTGAGGAGGTCCTGTGCACCAGGAACCCCCTGCTTGCCAGGCACACCCTGCAACACACCTCCTCCCCCCCGCACCCCGCACACACACGGCAGAAGAAGATGCCCATCAGTTCCCTTACAACCATCAGGTCCTACAGACTTGTGGCACTAAGGGCATTTTTCACACCACAAACATCATGATTGTGATCTGCTGACACATACAGCCCTTGTCAGACGCCCAAGGCTTGAGGGACTTTACATTGTGGAATCATAGAATCATTTTGGTTGGAAAAGACCTTTAAGATCACCAAGTTCAACTGTTTAACCTACACTGGCACTAACTCACATCCGTAAGAACCTCATCTCCATGTCTGTCCACCCCTCCAGGGATGGTGACTCCAGCACTGCCCTGGGCAGCCTGTTCCAATGCCCCACAGCCCTTTGGGGAAGAAATTGTTCCCCACATCCAACCTCAGCCTCCCCTGGCGCAACTTGAGGCCGTTTCCTCTGCTCCTGGCGCTTGTTCCTGGGGAGCAGAGCCTGACCCCCCCTGGCTCCGAGCTCCTTTCAGGCAGTTCAGAGATCAGAAGGTCTCCCCTCAGCTCCTGTTCTCCAGCTGAACCCCCCAGGTCCCTCAGCCGCTCCCATCACACTTCTGTTCCAATTCGTGATGTCAAATGAGCTTGAGAAGGGATCCCCCATTCAGCTGGCAGCCTCGAGGCACAGCAGTGGTAGCAGCTCCACCAAGCAGCTCCTCAGACGCGTAAGGTAGGAGCACTTTCAGCAACAGGCTGGAGCGCTCACATGGTGGGGCAGCTCACACTGGCTCTCACTCCAAGACAGAAAGTCTCTTTCTAAAAGCACCGTATCGATTAATTTCCACAGGCTCTGTGCAGACCATGGAGTTTTTCCCTGTCCTGAGGTCAGGCGCATAAAGGATTACTTAATGCTCCTTCAATACATCTTTACCTACATAAAAGTACTTACTAGAAGGGAAGTCAGACACTTGCTTTTGTTGATAATTCCATTTTTATACCAGAAGAGAGAGCAAGATTTGCAATCATATAAACTGAAGCTATTGACATTCGGCATCAGCTTCAAGTGGAGGGCGGTTTCTTAGAAGTCTCTTTGTGCGCTTCAGTCATTGTCACCTCCTGCTGCCCAGCACTACAATGCTGTTTTCACCTGGGCAAAGACGCAACTGTAAATCCAGATGACTCCAGCCTTCAGGAGCATGTAATCCCTTCATTCAGCAAACTCAGCAGCAGCTTCTTGTTCAGCTCCACATCTTTGGGGATTGCAGGAAACTGAAGTGGGAGGCTTCACTGATAGCAGATATGGCTTGTGAGCTTCTGCCCAAAAATGATGTGCTGGATATAGACATGAATGGGAGCTTTAGGGGTTTACGTGGCCACAACAAAACAAGTGAGGGATTAAAACCCACCAGCACTCAACAGCTGATGTAAATTCAGCCCTCAGCACAGCCCCTGAGAACAGAAAATGTTCTGACAAAACCTTCTTTCAGCCAAGCACATGTAATAGCGGAAGGGTAAATGACTTGCTATAACACTGTCAGGATTTTAAAAGCAAGAAATTCAGTTGGGGCTTTGCCCGAATGAAACATTTGGAAGGCCAGAGGTGTGTGTTACTGTGAAGGTGTGTGTTACTGCCCAGTTTGGCTTGGGCAACACGTTAAATTCCCAGTGGAAATGATCCAAGTGGGAGCTGAGGACCCTCTGCTAACAGACCTCGCCACATCTGGGGGACGTTTGCTGACCTCCAGCCTCCCTCACCTGTGTAAGGAAACAAATCACACTTCCCCAGTGAGGCTACAGCTCAAACACAGCTGAACAGGGACAATTTAATAGTGTTTGTGCAGTGGAAAGAGAGAAACAGGAGCTACGCCTAAACAACTAAATCCACTCTCTTTAGTGGTATCCTGGGGGCAGCACCAGGAATGCAGATTTATGAACTTCACTCCTCCAGTTTCACCCCCTCAACACATCAAACAAGTTTCCTTTAATGTCAGGCTCGTTTCCACAGCAAAACCAGTCTGTCACATCCATTTCTCCTCCCTTCCCACACAGCCTGATGCCCAGACATGAAAATGCCTGATGAGACAGCGCTGAGCGGGGCGGGCTCACACCGCCGCCTCGGGAAGGCACAGCTGAAATATCTAATGCGCTCCCATGGGTGGCCTGCGGAGCCGTCCCTGGCACAGCAATGCCAGGAATAAAGGCATGAAAAATTCTCCTCTTTCTACAAACGTCACGGTAACCAGGTACTCAGATTTCCCCTCTCTCACACCAAAAAGGGTGGCAGCTTGCACACAGAGCTATTTGCTGCTTCTTCGGAAACTTTTGGGTAACACTTCAAGAATAATTGTACAAAGAGAGACCGAGGTGGCAGGAAAAATGACAGCAGACCATCACCCCAGAGTGAGGAGAGAACACTATTAATCTCTCTGTGTGTGGTATTTCCAGCAGACATTGGTGGGTTGAAGTCCCCCACAAGAACAAGGGCTGGCGATCAGGAGACTTCTCCCAGCTGCCCACAGAATATTGCACCTGCCTCTTCATCCTGGTTGGGTGGGCTGTAACAAACCCCCACCAGGATATTGGCCTTGTTGGTCTTCTTACCCATGAACACTCAACCAGGACAGAGCAAGAAGAATTATTAAAGAACAGAAAACCTGCAGGGCAGGTTCCCAGAAGACTCATTTTACCTCATTTTCCCTGCTTTGTTTCAAGAACACAAAATACATCACAAAGGTCAGCGACTAATTGATAGAGCAAGCAAGACTTGGATCTGGAATCCAGTGATGCAATATTAACCAAGGTCATCCAAAAAATGACTCAGCAATGAGCTCTGAACAGAGCGCTGACCTCTTCATGGTGAACATCACTTGGAAAAACAAATTACTCATCCCATGCATCTTCCTAAGTCTTCTATGTCCTAATAACTGGAAGCCGGCTCCTGCTTTTCAGGGTACTGAGGACAGTCGCTGTCTTCAGGGAAAGATGGTGAGGAAACATAGGAAATGGAAAACATTTCTTTAGAAGAAAAGTTGGTCAACAGTATCAAGTTGTCCAGAGCAGGGACGAGGGGTGGAGAGGGGAAACAAGTCAAAGGAGGGGGAAGAGGTTATTTTGAAGTTGGAATGGTTAAGTCAAAATGTACCCCGCAACTATTTGCACAACAGCTCCCTCATGCTGAGGCCACACTGGAAGGTCTATAGAAATGCATAAAACTCATAATTAACTTGTCGTGGCATCCAAGCAGCAGGAAACTGGAGAATCCTGGTGACAGGAGCACTAGTCCTCAGACGTAAGGCCACACCCAGGTATCGAAATCCTCCACCTTTGCTTTGAAATTTAAAGAAAAAAACAAAACCAAAACAACCCACAACATATCACTTTCAAGCACCACGACACAGCTTGGAGATGACACACCTGAGACATAAGACTCGTCAGCTCCTCAGCACCAGGACCAACCATGGGTGAGTGTAAAGTTCAGACAAGATTGAACGTTCTGGTATGATTTTCACTACTGCTAAATATCCACACCCTTGTTTCAACTCGGCAGCAGTTTTGACTATTGCACACATCTGATATTTCAGGTGTTTAATTTTAGGCCCCCAGTGCTAATCTCAGATTCAAATTTGACACATTTCTCCTCACTGCTCTGCATCTTCAGGAACCTCACAAACAGGCGTTTCTCACCCAGCCTTACTCCAACCAGATATGAACATCGCTTCCTTTTATCCTTCTCGCAACAGTAAAATAGACAAGACCCCAAGGTGCTGTGGCTCCCCATCTCCTCCCCAGCCCTCCACCACTCCTCAGCACCTCTTCTGTGGCTGGTCAGAGAACCCTTGCCAACAAAACACCTATATGCAGATACAACTGAAGAATACAAAAGGTTCCCATGTTTGACCGACACTACAGGGACTTGTTTCCCCTCAAAAGGTTGGTTTCATATTAGTTGCTTGCAATAAAAAATAGACCTAACACAAATTTTCCATCACTGGGACACCACCAAAACCAGCAGCAATGCACAGGTCAGCAAAATGATTTCCCCCCATAGGCAGGGTGGGTGTGAGGTCGCTCTGGTTGACATCACTGGTTCTAACTGGTGTTCTCTGCTACTGGCTGTTCAACCGCAGCCCCATCCTTCCGCAGGAGATGACAGAACCTGCAAAGGGGACATGAAACATGCCCCCTCCCATTCTGTGTCCTCAAAGACCTGTCCTGCACCATGAAGAAAGCAAGTGCTCAAGTGAGACGCAGGCTCTCAGAGCCAAGAGGCACTAATAAAGCCCATACATCACCCTCCAGCGAGGCACACACCCTTCTGAGCACGACAGACGTTGTTTATGTCAGCAGCATTACCCAGAGCACATAGGCAGAAGGGAGTGAACCCGCTAGTCCTTCATTCCCACCAACCCCCTGCATTTCCTCAGAGCAGCTTCAGGAGAGGCCCATTTGCCACAGCAGAAGCTTGTAAGAGAACATTTGAAACAGTTAATAGAATATGAAATGGAGAGAAAAACGGGAGCTAGCAACTGGTGTAGACAGCAAAGCTCTGAAAGGCAGTTTGAGTCACTACAGAGGGGTTTGTGAAATACTCAGAACAACATCTAGTCTTTACTGCACAAGAGTGCCAGTGCTGGTCCTTAGCAGGGCGATTTGGGGATGGCTGGTCTACATTTCAGACACGCAGTAGTTTCCCTCAAAGATGGACAGCATAATGCAAGGAAAAATGACCATCAGCTATATTTTAAAAGGATTCTTGCTGAAGTCATTGTAGGTCCCCTGGATGCTACTCCAAAAATCACTGATCTCCCTCTATTTTATAAGGTATTTTGTCACAACTGAAAGATAATAATTAAAAGATGTACATAGCCAGTTGGATCCCTATCTCATTTCAGTTCCTGTGATCTGTCACCAGGGACTGGCACCACCCCAGCAGCAGGGACTGAATATACATCCCTCCCCTTCTCCTTTCCAGTACAGACACAACTCCTGCTCCTCAAAGAACCAGTTCACACCAGACTAGAGCCAGGATCTAGTGCAAATTTTACACTCTGCACAGTTCCAGCCGGTAAAGTTCTCCTTCAAACCAGGATGAGGAGATGCCTCTAACAGAGAAACACGAAAACCCATCAGCTTTTAACCCCAAGGGTTTGCTTACCTGTGCAGATGTGCTCTTGAGCTTCTCCAGGCCATTCTCCAGCCGCTCCATTTTTGCTTTTAAATCCTTGCCCTTCTTCAGTAGCAAATTCTGATAGAGTTTGATTTGCTCAAGGAAGGACTTTGGAGTGGTGTAGTTATATCGTCGCTCATTGCTCAGATACAATCGCGAAATCTCGTTGACACTTGTGTGGACATAGGCCATGAATTTGCTTATTGAATCTTTCACTGAATCCTAAAAGTAAGATGAGAAGACAAGGAGAAAATATTTCAAACTGAACAACTATATGTAGTGCAGATCTGTGCCATATACAAAGGAATTTATTAACATTTTATTCTGCTGCAGCAAAATCCAGGCTGGAACATCTAAGTTGATCCCTTTTCATTTGTTATCTCTAAAATAACTTTGTCTGTTCATGTACTGTATACCTCTTTTTATACCTTTTTATCTCATATTTTATCTTATTCCAAGCAATTTTTCTAGCATTAAGCTCTATAAAATAACAGCCTTTCAAGCATAAATTTGGGCTTTTCTCCTCTACAAATAGGGAAAGCACACACATAAAAAGAAACATTGTAGACTTTATTCTACAAAAATCCTGCCCAGAAAAGCTAAACAAACATAACTGAATCTCTTTTAGTCTAGCAGCAGGTTGTCATCAATGAGAACTTGACATAATTTTGCCCTTGAGAATTACAGGCGCTCAGACACGCCTGTGGAGAGCAAAGCCCATGTTCCCTGCAATAACCATAAGCATTAGGTTATTTCCTGCACCGATTTGTAAGCTGCCGCTCTTGCTTGCAAAGCAGTGGTGTGTCTGGCAGTGCTATCAGTGCACAAACACAACATGGTGCCCACGGCCATGCTTCAGCTGAGGGCTGTGCCCCTCTCTGAAAAACCTGCTTTGCTTAAGTTAATTAGAATCATAGAAACATTTTGGTTGGAAGAGACACTTGAGAACATCAAGTGTAACGATAACTTAACTCTGGTACTAAATCATGGCCCTAAGAACTTAATCTCTGTCTAACCCCTCCACAAGGATGGTGACTCCATCACTGCCCTGGGCAGCCTGTTCCAATGCCCGACAGCCCTTTGGGGAAGAAACCTTAGTTAATATCCAATCTGAACCTTCCCTGGCACAACTTGAGGCCATTTTCTCTCATCCTAAAGCAGTAGAGAGTTACCAGCAATTCCTCTCTGAACGGTCACCCAGATGTCCTGGGTGAGTGCTGTCCCTGCAGTGCTGTCCCCATCGCGAGAGGCACTGCTTGCACCAAGCAGAGGGACATGTCACACCTGGCTGCCACCAGCACCCCCTGCAGAGGAACCCAAACCCAGGCACGGCCATGGCAGCCCCAGATGCCAGTGGGTGAGGTGCTCACCTCCACGGTCTCTGTTTCTTGCAGAAAGCGGAGGCTGACAGACTCGAGGGCCTCCTGCGGCCACTCCTGGAACCAGTCTATGGCCGTGCAGCTGATGATGGCAGGGAACCTCCTGCTGCGGACACGGAGCTTGCTGCCCACGGGCGAAAAACACAGCACAACCTGCAGAGCCCAGGGAAGGAGAACGTGAGAAGACACAGCCAGGAGCAGGCATGGGGTTCCAGCTGCACAGCCCAGCTCAGGCTCTTCCATCCACTTCCAACAGGCACAGACTGAAACACAGGAGGCTCCATCTGAACATGAGGAGAAACTTGTTTGCTGGGAGGTGCCAGAGCCTGGCCCAGGCTGCCCAGAGCGGGTGTGGAGTCTCCTTCTCTGAGACATTGAAACCCGCCTGGACCCACCTGTGTGATCTGCTCTGGGACCCTGCGTGAGCAGGGCTTGGACTGGGGATCTGCAGAGGGCCCTTCAGCCCCCACCAGGCTGGGATTCCATGAATGGAAGATCTCACAGCACCAGCTGAGGTTACAGCAACCTCAGTCCTTGAGCCCTTGCACTTCAGGCCAGCAAGCCTGGCATGGAAAAAAACGTAATGTGGCAGTGAACACATTTTTTCTCTGCAATAAAGACAAGCAGTGGTGTTAAACATTGCCATGGTCAAAAGCAGAAGCCTGGCACACTTTCAAGCTTGAAGCTGGGTTTTAATAAAACCACCCTTCCCTGCTTCAGCAGTGACACAAAGCTTTGCCCAGCAGGGAACTGGCATCTGTATTCAAGTGGTGCAACCAGGAATTAAAGTGAATGGATCTAAATTCTCCTGGCAGGACCACAGGCCCACCTGGGCTGTTTCCCCGAAAGCAGCATTGAAAAGAGTCGAGGTGGCTCAAACTCAAAATCTGCTTTTATCAGAGTGAGACATTTTTTGAATAGAGAAACCTCAAAACAAAGCAGAACAGAAATAAAAGCATTTATGAATATATTTTCCCTACTCATTGCATTTTTGTGCAGCAGGTCCTTTGCTTTTCAGGCTTTTATTTCAGTCCAGCTGCTAAAAGTTTCTGAGTTGCAGCAAATTGTGCAGTGTATGTGGGCCCCTGGGGGTCTCTCTTTGCATTATTCTGGGGCCTGGTCAAGGGGCTGTTACTCCCTTGCCCAGCATCCCCTCTGCCCTGCACCATTTCTCCTTCCTCCAGCCTTATCCCTTCCCTCATCCCCTGCCTTTCCTGCAGGCTGGGAGCCTCCTGCCCCACAGCCGCTTGGCCCACAGCTCCTCTTGGCAGCACAAGCTCTGCCTTTGCCAGCAGGAAACTCCTTCTGGAAGGACGTAAAGTCAGGACAAGGCAAAGTACCTTTCCTCTTTGTTGCCTCACAACCAGCTTTAACAGCAAGATAAGACCCAAGAACCAAAACCTACCACTACTGTTCATCACAGCCCTTTTCCTGTGAGCCCGCTGTGGCTCATAAATCCATATAAGCTTTGTTAATTGGCCACAAAGAAGGACATGGACAAGATGCCACCATGCAATGAAGTAGCAACATGTGAGCAAGGACCAGCTTGGGAAGCAGTGTATCTCACTCAGTGCATCATCCCTCTCCCGCTTGTTAGCCCTGGCTGGTACCTTAGCAAGTGTCATAGGACAGGCTGCTGTTAGCTCAGATGTCGCTATAGTGGGTCAACACCTCCATCATGATCTGTTTTTTAGAAGCCACAAAAGAACTGCCTGTAACAAACCCACTTTAGTTTCCATTTCAGAAGAGGTAGCTGAACTTAGAGCTCCTGCTCCTCTGCCATGGCCACTGCGCATGGGGACAGACACACAGAAATCCTTCCTGCACCTTCAAGCATATGCCTTGGGCACCTCTACGTTTTTCTGTCAGGGCCAGGCAAGTTTCAGGAAGCTGTCCATGTACAAAAGCCTCTTCACAGGATCCCAGACGATTGGGCTGAAGGGCCCTCTGCAGATCCCCCAGTCCGAGCCCTGCTCACGCAGGGTCACAGAGCAGATCACACAGGTGGGTCCAGGCGGGTTTCAATGTCTCAGAGAAGGAGACTCCACACCCGCTCTGGGCAGCCTGGGCCAGGCTCTGGCACCTCCCAGCAAACAAGTTTCTGCTCATGTTCAGATGGAGCCTCCTGTGTTTCAGTCTGTGCCTGTTGCCCCTCACCCTGGCGCTGGGCACCACTGTCCATCCTCTGACACCCACCCTGGAGATATTTATAAGCATAAATAATACTTCCTAGCTGACCCCATCCATCTGCTGTAACACACGGTTAAGGAGAAGGGTAGAAAAAAGAGAAGGGATCAGCCTCAAGTAAATCATATTCACACTGCCCTTCCAGTGCACCACAATAACAGGAATAGATCCATGAGGGGACGGGAGGCAGAAGACAACCAAGATGCTGAAAAGTCACAAAACAGCATCAGGACTCATCAGAAAATCCCCTCTACACCCAGAGAGGGAAAGAGCAGGACTGCATTCCCTCTCCTTGGGCACCTACACTGTGGCATGGTCCTCAAATTTTCCCTCAAAAATTCATTTTCCAGTTGTTCCCCATCCTAAACATGTACCTTCCCACATCAAAAAAGCAACGGGCCACCCTATCTCAGTGACCGTGTCCCACCAACACAAACGGAGCAGTAAGGAGGAGGACATGCTTTCATTGAGCAAAGACCAAGGCTTCTCTCTTTGCCCTCCCCAGCTCCTGGCCCTGTGCCGGCAGCAGTGAACAGCGCTGCAGAGGGGTAAACACCTTCTGGAACAGTCTCACTCTCCTGTGCGCCTCACTGTGCTTTCCCCGTGAGCTGAGCACACATGGGAAATAGTCCTGAAACTGTTCTGGGATCTTTTGGACATATTCATAAGGCCTTTCTATGCTGGATTATGGGCTGTGCTGGAAGAAATCCTGTAGGCACATTGCATGCCACTCAGTTTCCAGCACTCTGTTTTTAACATAACACTTCATTTCTTCTGGCAATGGAACCCCAACAACATGAACACTGATCCCTTCAGCAGCTCTTTCAAGCAGCAAGACCTCGTCCTGATGCACCCCTGTGCCCGGCTTTGAAAAGGGAGCGGCTGGTCCTGCTCAGCTCTTGAAAGAGAACGTTCTCAACTTCCATAGTGCTTTCTAACACCCAAGAAGTGATGGCAACAGAGAGCATTTCCTGCACTTCAGTGCTACTTGCTGAGTGCATCACAGTTCTCATCATGAACAGGCAGAAAAGCCTTTCAGGCTGCGGTCTGACCTTCCTACCAGGCAGCCCAAAGCATCTTCACCCCATGCTCCTGCACCAAGGCAGATGGCGAAGACCTGAACTCCCCCAGCCTGTCTCACCTTCAGCTGCCGTCGAACACGCTCTATAAAAAACTTCCAGCAAGTCTCCCTGGAGTCCACCAGCCCTCGGCCTTTGACTTCATTCCTCACGCTGTTGATTATGTTTTCTACTTCATCATCGGGGAAGAGATCAGGGATTTCACCTGAGAAGAAGGCAGGTTTGGGTTTACTGGTCTGGATTTTGTTGCAGTCGCAGAGCAAAGTGAAGCAGGTGCCTCCCTCTTCAGGGCCTTGGGGAAAACCCTTCCTTGAGAAAAATCGTTGTGCCAGGCGCCCATAGGCCCCAGCAGCAGCAAAGTGGCACAGAACATCATTCTGCTAAAAAATAAGCCCTTGTGAGAGCAACATTTCTCATAAAAGTATGAGCTAAACAAACACAGAATAAAGCCAAAGTACAGAAAGTCCATTTTTGTCAGATCGACAGTGCTGATTAGATTACAAAAAAAAATCGCAAATACCTAATATGCTATACACAATAATGAAATAATTTCAGTTTTGCAAATCAATTAGTTACCTGTACCGTTCCTGCAGCTGTTCAATGCCATTGCCAGTGCTGGTAAAATAACTCCCACATCACCAAAACATTTTAAAAGTCAGAAATCTTTTAAAAACTTTTTAAAGTTAATAGTTATGAAACTGATTGCCAAAAACATAACCAGCCAATTTTTCTTTTTTTTCTGGTTACTTAATTTATCACCTATTCACTTCCCTTCTGGCTTCTGATTTGATTGAAATCATTATTATTGAGTGAGATACTGTCAATATGAGCACTAATTACTCAGGAAAACACACTAATCAGATATCTGCTTGTTTATAAGAGAGTCTAAAATACATATTCTGTTCTAGCTCCTTAGGTGATGGAAAGAAGTGAAACAAGTAAGAAAAACAAGCCTGCAGAGAGCGGGAAGCAGCCAGAGCCCTCAGGCAGCACCCGCTGGGTGGCACTAGGTCACGTTTTGGGAGGTCATAGAACCACAGAACGTCCTGACATGGACAGGACCCCCAAGGATCATGGAGTCCAACTCCTGTCCCTGCAATGACAACCCCACAGGTCACACCGTGTGTCTGAGGACATTGCCCAGTCTCTCCTTGAACACTGTCAGGCTGGGGCCGTGACATCGCCCTGGGAGCCTGTTCAGTGTCCAGCACCTCTGGGTGAAGAACCTTTCCCTCATGTCCCACTGACCCTCCCTGGCACATCTTCTGCCATTCCCTGGGCTCTGTCACTGTCACAGAGCAGAGCTCAGCCCTGCCCCTCCTGCTCCTGCTGAGGAACCTGCAGCCCCATGAGCTCTGCCCTCAGTCTGCTCTGCTCCAGCTGAGCAAACCCAGGGACTTCAGCTGCTCCTCATATGGCTTCCCCTCCAAACCTTCACCAGCTTCATGTCCCTCTGGACACTCTCCAGTAGCTTTATCTCCTTTTCTCCTGTGTCCCCAGCCCTGCACACAGTGAATGCTGCAGGTGAGGCCGCCCCAGCACAGAGCAGAGCGGGACAATCCCCTCCCTGCCCGGCTGGCCGTGCCGTGCTGGATGCACCAGGACACGGGGCCCTCTTGGCTCCAGGGACACTGTTGGTTCATGTTCAACTTGCCACTGACCAGAACCCCCAGAGCTCTCCATGGAGCTGCTCTCCAGCATCTCGTCCCCCAGTCTGTCTGTACAGCCAGGGTTGCTGTGTCCCAGGTGCAAAATCTGGCACTTGCCCTTGTTACACTTGTCATGGTCCCTCCCATGGTCCCTTCCTCAGTCCTCAGTCCAGCCACAATTCTGAGCTGCCTCCCCAGACCCTGAGTGAGGACTTCTGATCTGTCCCCTCTTCCCCACATAGCAGCTACAGGAAAACGTGACACCTTTCTGAACCACCGCAAAATGACCTGGACATCCCAAACCAGGCTGCTTGGCCTGCCCCTTGCTGCAGGACACTGCAGAGCTTCACTTCATGTCATGAGATATTTGTGCCATCTACACAGGTGACAGGAGCTACTCACCAGCCTCCACAACAACCCCTGTCTTTACTCCTGATTACAAATTTATCACAGGCAGAGATTGTTTGCTGCTCAAACCATCTGGCCAATTTACAGCCACAGATGTCAACTCTGGAGTTTCGCACAAACTATCACTTCCCTGTGCTTTCAACTCTCCAGTCCTCACCATGCACAGAGGTCACCCGAACCAGCTGGAGTCTTCCCACTCCTGACTCATAAATAAGGAAAAAAGCATCATGCAGTTGGTAGCAGTGATTTTCCAGGGACTCTGGGGAATATGCCCAGGCTGGGTTACCCCCTGCGGTCACGGTGACACAGCCGCACGCTCCCATGTGCGCTGTAGCTGCAGTGCGCCCTGCATGGGGAGTGCTCCACCACACATACTCATGCCATGTTCTGCAGCGAAACAGAGCATCTGTGTGTAGGCTGGCTATTCTGCAATTGTTTGGGCAAGCAACAACTCAAAAACTTTAACGGAAAAACAAAGAGGAAAAGGACTGCAATGGGACAAGCAGCTAGGTGACGCACACAGACACGGTCATTTGGTGGCTTTGTACCATCCACCAACTTGCAGTCAAATATTCCAGCCAGGAAAAACCTTATTAGGTAACTAGAGTGTGGATGCATGAGATCCACAGGTCAAACTCTTCATCTGTTGATACATTCCTTGGGCTCTGTCCTCAGCTGCAATGTCACAACAGACACGTCTCTTAACTGTAGAGAGTATACCATGAAGTACGGAAAAACTAGGTACACAACATCAGAGAAAGAAAAACTATCAGATGATGGAGTACATCCTCACAAAGGAGACCTTATCATGGCTTTTAGTCCAGAACTTAACCCACATATCTTCTAGCTCACTTCATATATTGCCCTTCTGTATATTCTAAAACCACAGATGCTACCATGAGCACAACCACACTGAGAAGGGGGAAAGGGGAAATCAAGCAATGACAGAGGTACCTGATGCTAAGAAGTCACTCACCAGCACCAAGAACTGCTCATCTGCCACTTGAGCGTCGGTCATCAGGAACACGATGCCTATGTTCTTCACACCGGCTTTCAGGTACAGGTTTGCCAGGTCTGCCTGGACGTTGAAAAGCAAGAGGACTTAGGGGGTGCACCTCCATTCTGCAAAACTCAGGTAGGTACCACATCTACAAGCAGGATATTTCAGAATCTTCCCATTAACCAAGAATAAAGCAATGGCAATTAATTAGCGTGAAACTGCACTTTGGCCACTCTCCATCTTCATGGCTGAGTCTGCCAGGTTATATGGGGGAGTCTATCGCTGTCATCATTGTAAGACTTTACCCAGTAAGACTTGACGTTACGGCCAGGTCTGTGTAACACAAAAAAAAAGAGAAAGAAGCCCTGGCCAGCACCGCTACACACAGGGAAATGCTTGTAGCTGGAACACCTGGAGGTCAATGGATGTGGCTAAAGACATCAGTGCAGTCCCTGGTTGTGGAGGCTGCCCTGGGAGTTCAGAAAGGCTTACTGTGGGCACAATAAGTCACTATACGGGGACATTAAAGCACCACAGGGACTGGGAGGGACAGCAGCCACTGAAAATGTTGGACCTTGGTGTCCCCATGCTGTAGATTTCTCTGATTTCACAACTATACCTGAATTTTCTTTTTTTTTTCTGAGGTGCTGCAACACATTTCTTTCTGCTTGTGAAGAAAGGAGAAGGACACCTTGTGCAAACAGGGATGTTTTCAGTTTTATTCCTTTCCAGAGTCTGAGCAGGGACTCGCCCTTCAGTGTCCCACTCAGTGCAGTGATGCTGACAGAGAAACTGCTCATATGGAAAAGCTGTTTCACCTCAAAGGGGACAGTGTCCTGATGAAGGACACAGTGTCCTCCTGATGAAGGACACCAACTTCTTGAAATCCAAGTTGTTCATGAGATGGGAAAAACGCCATCATCCCGCTCAAACTCCATCATTTCCTTCCTGCCCCTCCAAGCAGGATACAAGGCATGCGGGAGACACTGAAGGAATTTACTGGCCTGTGTTCCAGAAACTTTCTTAGAAATTCAGCAAATACACACGCTCCCTCAAAAAGAATCATTTGTTACTTCCATCACTGGAAATTTGAATTAGATCAATTATAACAGCACGAGGGGCCAATGCCAGACAGGGTAATCTGTCACCATCCTGCTCTTCCATATCTAAGAAAAAAAGATGACTCCATATTTCATAAACTCTTTGAAAATGAATAGAGAGTGAAGGGAACATCAAATTATCTTCCACCTCCACAGACAGAAGTAAAGACATGCTTTGAAAACAAGTTTATTAATGCTGGTTTCAAGCTATATTCCTAGATGGGAGCACAGGTTTTCTCAATGAATAGGCAGGTAGGAGCTAGAAAATTGTACGAGTGGGGCTGAAGAACACAGAGGAAAGTTGAAAATACCCAATGGATGGAGGATCAGGCTTGTGTGACGTGACAAAAACATGACAAAAACAACCTGTACACAACTACAGGTCATCAGGCCCTGCCTCTGATGGGGAAGGAAGGCAAGGGTTCATTGGCCATCGCATCTCCCGAGCAGAATGGCGTGAAGTTACTGAGGTTGTGATTTTTACAGCATTTCTGATGAGAATCCTTTTGCCAGCAGCTAAAATACTTGAAAATCATTTCAACGATATTTTACAATGTTGATTTGTAACTTCTGTGCTCACTAGCCTGCGCATAGATATAAGCACAGGCACCTGTTCTCTACAGTGAACCATCCACCATCCCCTCAGTCCCTCCCTCATACAAAATCCTGGTGGAAGGACTGGATACGACTTTGGAACTCTCCTCCTGCTCTCTCCTGCTCCTTTTCCACCTCCAAATCACTCCACAACAGGCACCTCACAGGTGAGCTAATTACCACATCTTGGTTTAATTAGAAATAATAGTCAAATACGGTTTCTTGAACAAGCATTAACTGAATGTCCACACCAGGGGTTTATCATCGGAGCCCAGCGCTGACTCTGAGCCTTGGGCTGGGATGTTGTTGGGTCTGGCCAGCTCAGAGGGCTGGCAGGGGACATCAGGCCTGTCTGCACCCCACAGATGTGTTGGGAAGCACTGCTCCTCTCTGCAGTCCCATATAGTCTCTGGAGCTTTTTACTGTCTTCACAATGGCGTCATTCAACACGCAACAAGACAGAATCACAGGATCCCAGCCTGGTGGGGGCTGAAGGGCCCTCTGCAGATCCCCCAGTCCAAGCCCTGCTCACGCAGGGTCACAGAGCAGATCACACAGGTGGGTCCAGGCGGGTTTCAATGTCTCAGAGAAGGAGACTCCACACCCGCTCTGGGCAGCCTGGGCCAGGCTCTGGCACCTCCCAGCAAACAAGTTTCTGCTCATGTTCAGATGGAGCCTCCTGTGTTTCAGTCTGTGCCCGTTGCCCCTCACCCTGGCGTTGGGCACCACTGAACAGAGTCTGGTCCATCCTCTGACACCCACCCTGAGATACTGATCCATTGATCAGATCCCTCTCAGCTTCTCCAGCTCAACAGCCCCAACTCTCACTGAGTCTTTCCTCATCAGAAAGATGCTCCAGACCCCTCAGCATCTTTGTCTCCCTCTGGTAATTCCTTGTCCTTCTTAAATTGGGGATCCCAAAGCTTTCAGGGCAAGTTCTGCTTTTTATTCCCTTCCGCTCCACCTCAGCCCCAGGAGTCACCCACCTTCAGGTCAGGGATCCCGTACCCTTTCCTCAGCGTGATCTGGAAAAGCTCCAGGGAGCTGATGAAGGCCGCCAGCCTGGTCAGGCTCTGCTTCCCGCTTCCACCCACGCCGACCAGGAGAGCGTTCCCTCGGGGGGACTCCAGGATCCGGTTGATGCGGCAACTAAATTGAAGCATATAAAATCTGTCATTAATAAGAGTATTTTTCTTATTCTCTGCCCACTGCTTTTCAATATATATTTTAATCACTAGGAAACCGTAGTCTGAATGGGATGAAAAATGTCAATCTAAGAGACATGTCAGCAATCAATCCCCATCTCTGCTGAGGCCCAAACAAAGGACGTAGCTGATTAAAAAAATAGTTTGGTGGCGATTCAAACTGTGTCCAATATTTTTCCACCTGCCAAGTCCTGCTGGATAGAAATATTTTAAGGTGAAGGCCTGGATGTCTTTGCAGGGAGGACAAGGGAAAAAACACATTACATGGACATGCAAATAGTGAGAACAGAATTCATGGCTCTGGTGCACCTCTCCAGTGAAGGTTCCTCTTCACAAAGCATTTTGGGTTCATGTTCAGGTGAAGGGTCCTGCTATGCATTAAAGCATATTCATATACATCTGGAATAGCATAATACCTGTCTGGAAAATACAGTCCAACATTATTTATCCAAGCCACCATTAAGAGTGAGATTTTGTCACACTTAAAATGAACTTGCTATTGTTTTTCAGGTCTGTTCACTTGTCCTTGAGAGTTGCACAGTGAGCTCTGCCCCCAGTCTATTCTCTTTAAGCAATTGCTGACATCCCCACGTTAAAATCCCAAGTGAGGGAGGTTTAGAGGATCCTACCTGTGAAAACCTCACTGTCAGGTGTCTGAAATGCAAGCACCATTCCCCTCTTGACATCACTGCCTTTATTCAACTCACTTAACTGAGTATTTTCCTAGACTAATCTAATTAATTTTTCAAATAAGACTGCAAGAAATACTGTACTGCTTTATTACAACTCAAGCGTCTTATGATCTATGTGCAGACTCCCACAGATTGTGAAATTAAACCCAGAATAGCAATCCAGCTTGTGTGGAGAGCTGGAATGTTCCTGCTTTTCATTCTCTAGCTGGCTGTCCCCAAAAGCAAGGGCACGGGGTGTGCGTTGGGAACGGGCACCATGAGCCCCGGGTCAGGAGGTGACTGACCCATATCCCCCACCTCCCCACATACATTAACTCCCTTACTTTTTTTTCCCAACAGAAACTTCACAACAAATTCAAGATGTCATCCATAAGCTGTTGGAGATGGAATAATTTGTGTGTTTCAGCAAAACGCAATTTCCAAATGCGCTGAATCGAAATCACTCAGCTCCAGTGAAAATCATGCTGAATACTCAAACCTCGCCTTCCCGATTACTCACAATATTAACTGGAGGGATACTGACAGGTTTTGTTGAAAATCCCAATTTATGTAAAGTGCAAAAGAAGCACAAGATTAAAATTACTGTCACCTTTCTGCAAGCAGAAACACCAATGGACATCAGGTTGCATATGACTCATTAATACAAAGAAGTAAATGCCCAAACTATAAGGGAAGCCATGCCCCAGCACAGCCAGCACGCTGCACCGCAAAAGGAACAGATTGCTGAGCTCTTAGAACAGAACTGGTTAAACAGCTAGTTAAAAGGAGTAGAAATTTATATATATATATGTATTTTTTTAATTTGCATGAGAGTAACTGCATTAGGTTACCAGGTCCAGCAAATCTGAAATCACCCACACAAGCGTGCAGCAGGACAGCGGCTTCCTTCTAGCTTAGTCACAAACCTGCTCTTCATGATACAATGTTTCCAGGCAAAATCAGTTAAAACTATGATTTACAGGGCAGGTTCATCTTCAGAAATTATCTGAGGCCAGGTCTGCATTTCAGCCCCCAAAAATCAGACCACATCTGGAATATTGTGTCCAGTTGTGGCCCCTCAGCTCCAGAAGGACAGGGAACTGCTGCAGAGAGTCCAGCGCAGCCACCAAGATGCTGGAGGGAGTGGAGCATCTCCCGTGTGAGGAAAGGCTGAGGGAGCTGGGGCTCTGGAGCTGGACAAGAGGAGACTGAGGGGGGGCCTCATTCATGTTTACAGATATATAAAGGGTGAGTGTCAGGAGGATGGAGCCAGGCTCTTCTCAGTGACAACCAATGACAGGACAAGAGGCAATGGGTTCAAACTGGAACACAGGAGGTTCCACTTAAATTTGAGAAGAAACTTCTTCCTGGTGAGGGTGGCAGAGCCTGGCCCAGGCTGCCCAGGGAGGTTGTGGAGTCTCCTTCTCTGCAGACATTCAAACCCCCTGGACCCCTTCCTGTGGAACCTCAGCTGGGTGTTCCTGCTCCATGGGGGGATTGCACTGGAGGAGCTTTCCAGGTCCCTTCAACCCCTGACATTCTGGGATTCTGTGATTCTGTGGAATTCCCAACAAGCATTTAAATCATGTATAAGAGCTGGAGGTACGTGTCACGATCCATACCACAGGCATGTAAATAGCTTCATAATGATCAACGGAGGCTCGCTATTTTCATATAGTCCCACGTGTCCAGTTTCCACAGGGAATCCAGCTGGACCTCCAGGCATCGGAATGCAAGCAGGCTTTCCAAAGGATCCAGGCAATTTAAGTGCCTCAGTCCATTCAAACTAGTAGCCTGAATTCACGTAATCTCACATTATATACATTTGAAAATCCCACTGAGAATTGTGTAAACGTGCCTCTAACCCAGTTGTGAAAGCGTTTAGGGACATCCTGGTGTAACTAGTTCTGTGGCTGGCTGTCAAGTGAAGACAAAAAGCACTTGATCAATGTCATGTACAATAAACGTCTGTGCCGTATGCAGAGCATCAAGGGCCAAAGATGTAACAGCAACCAGACTTCAAACGACCAGCAGCATGCTGACCCTCCATCCGACAGCCCCGCATCCTCACAGTGTCAAAAGATCCCCCCAGCAGCAGCTGGAGAAGCAGGGCAGTATTTGTGCAGGACACACCACGTGGGCAGATGAAGCTTCTGCACACCTCCAGCTCCTTCTGCTCTAATAATGGATACCGACATCCTCCAGAAACCTCCATGGAAACAATCTGCATGGATAAAAGCTACAATGAGAGCATAAAGACAGAAAACTCCCTTACACGTGGCACATGGCGTCCTCAAACAGCACCAGGCTCATGGCAGCGTTGACTTCGTTGTAGCTGTCCAAGGCTTCCACAAGGATCTTGTTCAGCTCCTCCCAGGTCGGAACTGGCCTGTAGCTGGGTTCTCCAACGCCTTTAGCGAAATGGCAATAAATGTTCATTCGCTTGGTCTGCTCTAAAGTTTCCTCAATGTCCTGTCAAATTTAAAAATAATTTTTAAAAAAGGTATATAAGAAGTAAAGGAGAAAACACTGCAGCTCTATGTCATCTTTCCAAGTGAAGCACAGTGTTCCAAAAAATGTCCATATAGCTGCACCTGTGTGTTGAAAAAGGGGAAAGAGCGACAAAAGGGAAGGAAAGGGAAAGGATAAAGCCCCAATACTTGCTCTGGACCTTTCGTAAATCACAAGAACTCATCACCTTAAGAAAATGTGAGCACAAGAAAAGCCCCACAGCAACAGCTACAGCATGACACTGTTGCATGGACAATGATTAACAGCCAGAGGAAAAAGCACTGTCTGCGTTACTGTGATATTTGCAGGACTCCAATGGCAACACTGCCGGGTGATGACAGGACTGAAGCAAAGCAGGTCTAGAGCTTCCATTAGGAAGATATTTTGGAAAAAAAGGAAAGCACTAGGGATTTGTGCCTGCATCTCACTTTACTCCCACCAAGACTGGGGATCTGACTCTTTTGCTTTTGCCACAAGACTCAAGACATTTAAATAAAATAATTTAATTAATTCACAGAGCCGAAATCTCCTCTCCCCGGTGCCCTTAGGGAGAGCATCGTTCACCCAAATACCAACATTGGCAGCCCAGGAAGCAGTTGACAGAGATTTTGCTCCTGGTGTCCCACCAAGAGCATCACACTCCATGCAAGTGAGAGACTGGCAGACCTTGGGTCAAACTTCTCTTGCCCAAGGAACCTTTTTCCTGTAAGCACGTACGTTATTATCAGAGTTATGAACCTCAACACTTACGTCATATAATTTCTTCACCGTCTCCAGCTGGATTTTATCAAAGGTACCATAATCCTTTTCTTCAACCATCTTATCCCGGTAGACTCGGTTTGACTCGTGCAGGTAGAGTTTCACCAGGTCTTGGGGGTGCTGCAGACATTCCGGGGTAGAGAACAGAAGGCCCTGTGGGGTGCAGAGACCAGCAGTAAACCCCACCTTGACCTGAAGGGCCTGATGTCTCCCCAGCATCCAGGCTGAATGGGGCTGAATCACTCAAAATGCAGAGTTACTGTAACAACCTGCAAATAAACTTCTGAAGAAGCCCCTGGAGAACGTGCCCTTCGTTACCTCCAATTTCCCAAAGCAATTGCATATATTACACCAATTTTAATAGCCAAAGTGCATCCCCAGCGCAGCCTGATCTCCAAGAGTGCGTAGGGTCAGACACCAGCCCGACGGGCGGGTTTCTGCATCCCAACACCACAGCACGGCTGCTTTGTCAAGAAGAAGATAGTTTGGACATCTTAGCGGTGATGATTTTTTTCTAAAATCAATTAATTTTAATTAGGTGCATTCTGGCTGCAGGAAATATTAGTTTCTGTCTGCTTATCACAGCATGTTTACCATGAACTCTATTAAAATGCATAAAAGAATTATATTTCAAAGAGGTGTCACCTATTACTAAGCCTATTAACAGCACCCAGGGTTTTCAATGGCATGTATTAAACAGACAGTTTTTATTCCTAACATCTAATTATTTACACACAAAACATAAAATGTATTAAAAGCAATGTAAAGCAGGCCATCTCAGCTCGATGGATCATGGCTCAAATCATTTGGGTTTCACATTTGTCATTACAGCTGTCAAGCTGTTATTTTATTTATTTCAGAGAAAAGATAGTGAGAAGAGCTGATGACTCAAAGAGAATAAGGTGAAACCCATCAGGTCCTAAAAAAAAGTCACTCTAAAGACACTCCAAGCCACAAAAGTTGTGTTCTTGATGCAAGCAAATGTAAGGCTCAGAGGGAAGAAAATCCACGTTTCACAAATCTGTAAGCAGTTTATTAACTTAACACCTGAACATCTCCCCTTCCTTCACTTTACAGACCCGACTCTCCCGACTCCTCTCAGCAGAGCTACCAGGCTCTGCCACGGCAACCAGCTGCGTCCCCAGAGAGCGACGGGGACGCTCTAGATATGGAAGAAATTGCTGCCCCTGAGGGTGGTGAGAGCCTGGCCCAGGTTGGCCAGAGAGGTGGTGGATGAACCATCCCTGGAGACCAGGCAAGAAAAATAAATAACTTTTTCTTTGCAGTCTAAATAACATTTAAAATTATACTAACTAGTGCAGCATAGCGACCCCTTTCTAGCTGTCCTGCACTGCTGGATGAAGCACCTGCTCTCCTTTCTCCTGACGTTCTTCTTGGGGAGCCTGGAGCTGCCTCAGCAGCGGTGACATGAAAACAATGACAAACACAACAACAGCGTGTGGGCCACAAACTCAAGAGTCCTATTTAAAGTGCCAATTTTTAAATCTGCTCTGATATCAGGGAGGGTTGACGAGAGGCTCCAGTCACCCCCTTGGCACTGCATAGAATCACAGAATCATTTCAGCTGGAAGAGACCCTCACGAGCATCGAGTCCAACCATACCCTAATTCTAGCATGAAACCATGTCCCTAAGCACCTTGTTTAAACACCTTTCAAACCCCTCCGGGGATGATGACTCCACCACTGCCCTGGGCAGCCTGTTCCATAGCACCGTGGTTGCCACGTGCGATAGAGCAGCTGCTGGCACCTGGATCTCTGTTAGGAAGAAAAATAGCAGAGATGGGAAGAGAGAAGGAGGGGGAAGCTGTGAAACCAGACTGGCTCAGGTAACCACACGCCAGCCAAACCCAAGGTAAAGCTGTGCCAAACAACCGTGCCAGACCAAGGCACAAAACAAACTCTTGCTGACCCTGCGCCCATCTCGCCGCCGTCATTCCCAACTCAGCCACAATGTCAGCACGTAACACACAAGGTGCATTTCGGTGCTTCAAGCCTGAAGTTTGCAGGGCTCTTTAGTGAGCTCAACCAAGGGTGAACATGAAAATCCCTCCCCATGCAAAGGAGTGAGGAGTTCACTGGCAGCGGAGCCGACGTGGAGCAGCAGGACACGCCGGAGCCCCCGCTGCTGTCTGGCTGTCAGGAGGAGAGAGCCTGCTCTTCCCCAGCTGCCACAGATCTTAATGTGACATGCTGCTTCAAAATCTTGTTAGAAATAGGAATAAAAAGCAAAATACAACCCTGCTGGGTCTATGATTATTATTTTACAGAGATGACAGATATAATTTAGAGCATAATACCATGGCAACCCTTTCAGATGGAAAGAAAGACAGCAGCAGGGCTTTCTCTGGTGGGAGCCAGCGGGGAATGTATTTTTAAAAAGCATAATCCACAACTCTGTCACTGCAGAGACCTGTCTGCTTTAATCAAGGGTAAATTGCTTGGAGCGTACCAATCAATTCAACTCTGCAGTGCATGGTGGGACCCAGAGGCACGAAAAGGTGCTGTAGAAGTGCAAGACAAAGTAGTGTCGGACTTGAACCACAGACGGGACCCACTACAGAGCGAAAGTAACAGATAATACCTTCTGATGAGCCCAAAGGATTACAAAGGACTGAAGGGTGACCTTGCCCCTGCAGCAGTAACATCAGTAACAGTAAATTATATACTCACAACAACCAGGAGCCAGGCTGCCGTTCCTGCAGACCTTGCCTAACCCTGCTCCAGCCCCTTCTTGCCTGTCATCCCTGACTGTGGTTTCCAGCCCCTCCTCATATTTCCAGTGAAACGTGACAGCAAATTAAAGTTAGATTATTACAAATTATTACGGTACTTGCTGAGCCTTCTGTAGTCATTTAAAACCAGCCACGAGCCCAGGGGGCTGAAGATGGTCATAGATTTTGAGGTTCCTTGTTATTCTTTTTAAAAATCAGGAAGCAGCATCCTTCAGCCCAGACCCTGGTGTGTTCCCAGGTCAGCAGTGACCCGAATGTGTTTGTGTACTCAGCAGAGGAACCATGCCCAGTGCTGGCTTCCCCTCTTCATCCCCCTTCTTCACCCACAGCCCTTCTGCCAGTCGCCACCTCCCTGGAGACTCATGTTCCCCTTTGGGAGCCAAACCCCCCCACAACACACACATTACCCCGGTGTCACATAGGACCGACCAGCTTATCTCTACTTGAGGGCCTGAACCAAAGTTTCACCCTTGGCCAGCTGACGCCAGACAAGCAGCAGCACTGAGTACAATGCTGAGGCATTTAATGCTGTCCAGCTGAAGGTGAAGTCCAGAGACAAAATCAAATTAGAACAGTGGATGAAAATCATTGTTCTGCAAGGATACATGGAATTTCTCACAGCCTTCCCAAGTCAACACAACTAGATGGTTTGGTAGGGGTCTGGAGCATCTTTCTGATGAGGAAAGACTCAGTGAGAGTTGGGGCTGTTAAGCTGGAGAAGAGAAGCTGAGAGGGATCTGATCAATGGATCAATATCTCAGGGTGGGTGTCAGAGGATGGACCAGACTCTGTTCAGTGGTGCCCAACGCCAGGGTGAGGGGCAACGGGCACAGACTGAA
Organism: Patagioenas fasciata; assembly: GCF_037038585.1. Lineage (NCBI taxonomy): Eukaryota > Metazoa > Chordata > Aves > Columbiformes > Columbidae > Patagioenas > Patagioenas fasciata. The sequence goes on from NC_092543.1 coordinate 1,151,172, forward strand.
ACACAGGAGGCTCCATCTGAACATGAGCAGAAACTTGTTTGTTGGGAGGTGCCAGAGCCTGGCCCAGGCTGCCCAGAGCGGGTGTGGAGTCTCCTTCTCTGAGACATTGAAACCCGCCTGGACCCACCTGTGTGATCTGCTCTGTGACCCTGCATGAGCAGGGCTTGGACTGGGGGATCTGCAGAGGTCCCTCCAACTCAACCAGGCTGGGATTCTGTGGGATTCTGTAATGCTGAGGCATTTAGTGTTTTCCAGCTGAAGGTGATGTCCAGAGACAAAAATCAAATGAGAACAGTGGATGAAAATCATTGTTCTGTAGGGATACATGGAATTTCCCACAGCCTTCCCAAGTCAACACAACTAGATGGTTCATCTCAGCAGAAACCTATTGTACAGCCAGGGCAGCCTGGAAAACAACATGGCTCAAGCAGTTCAGACAGGAACCCACACAACAGAAGAAGACACCTGTGTCCTTGAACAGCCGCTGGAACCCAGGCTGGATATCCTGACATGTTTCAAAAAGCATTAGAGACCCACACTTGGGCAACAGAGTGAAACCACACCTGTGTCCCTGATGGGGCGCTGGACACCCTTCTGGCCTCCACAGCCTCGGATGAACCTGGATATCCTCACCTACCTGAATCTGAGCACCTTGAACTGGAGCCTAATCCCACCTTAGATCTGCAAAGTGCTGATGTCTGACAAGAGGACAGTCACCTTGGACTCCTTTCACCTCCAGTGAATGAGGTGCTTCAGAAACACAGTTCCTCTGAGCTCTTCTCCGTGTTTGTCCATGAGGAAGAGCTGATGCACTACAGACAGAAATGCCCATTTTTCTCTGCTGGGGGAGAGGACGCGACTCGCCAGGCAAAAGGGAATCCCACTGAAGATACTCAGACCCCCAGAGACGATCATTCCAATCAGTCAGGACAAACATGAACAGTGCTTGACAAAGTCAATCCACTGCTGCCTGCCGAGCCTCCTACCCCTGGGTGTATAGGTTGCTCTTTTCCCTTTGGTTTCACCAATACCTGACAAATCTCTCTGGTATTTTGCCATCATTTGTAGTGAACACCTGGAGTCACCTTCAGCTGAACCCTCGCTCCAAGCAACGCAGACATCAGCCTGACCAGCTGGAGCCAGGTGGCAATGGGTCTTGGGTGCAGAAGGGAAAACATGAGAGCAGTAAGGACCTGTACCTGTTGAAAGGAATTATGGCTGACTTGATTTGGGGCCGTCTTCCTTGTTCTGTGCAACACTCACATGCGTACAATGTCCAAATTCATTAGCTGCAGCAATTAAGATACAAGTTCTTGGAGTGTTTTGTAATGAGGTAATTAGCACAGGACTCCTTGTCATAAGAGCTGTCAGGCAGTTTTGACAAAGGGAATCAAGCTGGGCTTCTAAGGTTGGTAGGTGCAGCATTAATATATAATATATTACGTATATAACAGTATGTATATAATAGTGAGATAACAACAGAGCCACTGGACAGGCTGCAAATGGAGCCATTTTAAGGACCTGTGCAGAGCCAGCAGTATCACAGCACAGCGGCAGCAAGTCCAGGGGCTGACCCCTCCACAGCTGCAATTTCTACGTGCTTTGTGCCTTTAACAGTTGTCATTGGCCGCTTGTATAACTACAGAACAGTCGGTAAAACAACAATCTCCAAATGCCCTTCACACACACAGCTATTGTGCAGGTGGTGTTTGATTGCTTGTCTGGGATTAAAAGGAATTTGAAAAAGGCAACATGCACCGAGCTACATCCACCAGTTCTCCATCTGCCCACAAGCTAAGGAAACTCACATGTCCCTAACCAGGAAAAGGGGGTTGTTTATTCCTTTATCTTTTTTTTTTTTTTTCCCAGTTAGCATCATATCAAGGGTCATGGGCCATGGTAGACTGGAAGGTGGGTGGAGAACTGGCTGGCCCAGCAGGCTCCGAGGTCTCACTGGAGCTCCAGTGTTCCGCAGGGGCTGGTACCGGGGCAGTGGGTGTCTCCATGCGGGAGCCAGCAGTGCTCTCCCAGCAGGGCTGCAGCTGGCACTGACCACGCAGAACGCAAAGGGAAGGACCTTGACAGGCAGACAAAAGCTGTGTGAGGTTCAATCCACTTTTGGGGCCCCCAGGACAAGAAAGACATTGACATACTGGAACGAGTTCAACGGAGGCCACCAAGGTCATAAAATGGTGGAGGACAGGACATGCAAGGAAAGGCTGAGAGAAATCGGTTTGTTCAGCTCGGGGAAAAGGTGAAGGGGAATTTTAATTCTGTTTCTATCCCTGGAGACATCCCAGGCCAGGCTGGATGGGGCTCTGAGCAACCTGAGCTGGTGAAGATGTCCCTGCTCATGGTAGGGGTGGCACTGGGGGAGCTGGGAAGGTCCCTCCAACACAAACTGTTCTGTGATTCTTTGACTCTGTCTACAACTACCTAATAGGGAGTTATAGAGAAGACTGAGCCAATTTTTTTTGGAGGTGTATAGCAAAAGGACAAGAGGTAACAAACTGCAGGAAGGGAAATTCCAACTGAAATAAAAATATATCAGCTTCACCGTGGAGTGGGTTTAGTGGTGTGACAAGGGTCGGAGAGGTTATGGGAACTCCAGTCATGGAAACATTCAAAACTTGGCTGATCAGCCTGACCTGACTTTGAAGCTGGCACTGCACAAGAAGGGTTTGGACAAGAGAGTGTGAGCTAAATTATGAGTTTATGAAGATTGAATGAAAGTAACACATGGAAATGCATTCCCGGAGTCCAGAGCTTCTTTCACACTCAATTTCAGGAAGAAAATTGTGTTCCCGTAGGGACAAACAGGATATCAGGAGATCTCAAAAACTCAAGAATATTTAATGTGAAGGAATAATCAAGAATGAATCCAAAAGGTAAGGAAGGATTTCAAGAAAAATTGGACCACTATTTCAATAAACATTATGAAGCCCAGGAGCCAGACTCCCCCACTCCTGAAGCCACGCGATAAACAAAACAACACCTGAGCTCAGTCGCTGCTCCTGCCCCAGCATCCAGACCTGGCAGGACATTTCCTAATATCCCACAACCTGAGCACCTTTCAAGCAGGTTACAGTTAAAATTAAAGCTTCCCATGGAAATGCTGCTTTTCTCTCTCTGCCTTTCAAAGCACAGATTAACTAGAAGTCAGGAGTTAACACGACCCACATCTAACATCAAAAGCTGCTGATGTTTAGCTGAGCATAAGTGACAGGTCTGATTCTTTCTTGGCACAAAAGAGTTATTAACTTTTTCAAGGCCCTGTTTTTGCATTTCCCACTACGTCATTACTTCAGTTCTTGTGTGATGGACCAGACCACAAGGCACCAAACTTTCAGTACGTACTTAGGAGAACAGGTGTTAAGAAGGACAGCAACAAGTTACAAACCGGGGTTCTACAAGAGTTTATGGTGTTCCAAACCTCTCGATTTGGCTGCTGAGAACCTTCTCAAATTTTACTAATCAGCCTTAAACTCTGAAAGGCTCTTTGAGCAGTAATATCTACTGCTTCAAAGTATGAGATTTCAGGGGAAAAAAAAGTCTCTCCGTTGTTGGAAGAAAATATTTCTAAATCTGAACAACTTCCCCTTGGTACAGAACTGGCTCTGGTGGAAATTCAGGTTTAGCAATTAAGTCAAAGCTGGGTTTGATTCAATTATCACCTTTTTAAATGCCACCCTTCATGCACATACTGAGCATCTGACCATCAAGAAGCTAAGAGGACATGCCAGTACAGGCCAACAAGCTAAGCTGGATCTAACTTCAGGGCCAGTAACCCACTAACTATCCACCACCTGCTTCAGTACAATAAAATAATTTGCCTGTGTGGTGGAACAGTGCCATTAATCCCCACATTTACACGTGTGGAACTGAGGCTCCCAAAGATGAGCGCAGCTCCATCGCACTCACCATCAGTCATTTAAGTGCTGAAGTCGGAAGCCCAAAGCTCCCTTCAGCTGGTCCCTTCTACAGCCAGAGGGCGTTTCAACCCACCCCAAACCTGCACATCCATCTGGAACTACTCATCCCTCCCCGCTGACCACAAGAGGCTGGAAAGTAACTAAGCTTCTCAAAGCCATGGGCAATGGTTCTGGAATCCATCCAAAACTAAGAAGGAATTAAGGAATGGCCTAAGGTCACCCACTTTACTCAGGGCACACATGTGCTGTGTCATTTTTAGGTAGGAGACTGCATTCTGCCCACCAGAGCTAGAGGAACACAGCTCCGCAGCCTCTTGTAGCATCGGGACAAGCTTCAAGTCCCACAGGACAGCAACTGCACTTACTTGGAAGATACTGGAGAAGTCTCTCAAGTCGAAAATGTAGTGGAACTTGATGGCTGTTGGAAGGAATGTAGCGGCTACTTTCTGGTGCAGTCCCAGGGCAAGGGCAATCAGCTGCTGAGCTGATTTTTGCACAGCCCCCGAGAAATTTCCACTTGTCAGGTGCTGCGTTAAAATGGTGCTATAGATCCTGGACAAGGCATCCTGCCCAGGGATGGACAGCGCGAAGACACAGAAGTGACGCTGAGGGAGAGAAAGGAAGGCATGGAAAGGTCAGAGAGGTAGAAAAACACCTTTCAAGCAAAATGCCCTTGGTGATTTGCTGTGATAATCTCATCTAGGCTCCCTTTCCCATGAAATGCTGGACCAGATGATCTTTTGAGGTCCCTTCCAACCTGGGTTGTTCTATGATTCTCTGATTTGCAGTCCACCTGAACAAGGTTATTTCCCTCTCCCAGTTTGCCAGCAGAGCTCAGGTGGGAAGTGACATCACTCTGCTCACTAAACCAGGGATTTTCAACTGCATCTCACCAATGCTACACTGGAAGTGCAGTCCATTGAAGAGCCAAAGGGCTCTGAAGGTCCCACCGACCTCTGACAAAGCCCAGTCACTGTCTCTATTAAGAGCAGCCCCTGGAAGGTGCCATCTCCCAGAGGACCTCTTTACTAATTTGGAACTTGCAAAGTTGCCCATGGGACACTTCATTTTAACTCCACACCTTGCTGAAGAGGAGCCAGGGTCCAAGCTGACTCTGGTCATTAGGTTTCTCCATGATGAAATGAATTTTGCTCACTGCTACCCAGTCCCTCCATCGGTTGGCAGCTCCCAAAAATCAAAGTCTAATGTTTAAGATCTCTTCCCAAATCTTCTGTTATCAGCAGCGCTTGAACTGCTTTTTGTTTGGCTTGGGGTTTTTTTGTTCGGTTAGGTTTTTGGGGGGATTTGGTTGGTTGGTTGGTTTTGGTGTTCTTTGTTTTGTTGGTTTTGTTTGGTTGCTTGGTTTGGGGTTTGTTGGGGTTTTTGTTGTTGTTGTGTTTTGGTGTGGCTTGGGTTTTTTTTTAGTTTTGTCTGTTTTCTTCGTTTGGGTTTCTCCCCCACACCTCTTTTTACTGACAGCTGCATCAGACAATTCTGGAAAGCAGGCGGCGTTAATGCACCATGCTTCAGAGCTAAATACGAGCTAAATGAAGGCAAAATCTGCCTGTATGGACCAGAAGGTTGTCCTGAAAGTAGGTGTTAAGCTGGCTGGCAACTTTTGACTTCCTCCTCTGACGGAGCTGCAGAATGCGAGGAAAAACAAACAAGGGAATAAGGGACCCAGTTCGGTGCTTCACTATTAGGAATCACAGTCACTCGACAGATTCGTGCCATTTGTACTGATAAAACAACAGCAGGATCTGCCAGTGGTTGTCCTCTAACCTCACGTTTAAATGATCCACCCCAAAATAAACCCAGCGATGCACCTGCCGTTGTGCAGGGCTTTACCTGCAGCCGAGGGTTGATGGCGAAGCTCCCCGCCGTCGGGTTCACGCACGACACATACTGCACGTTCGTGATCTCCTTCAGCGACAGCTTGGTCCGGTCGTACCTTCGGGCAAAACACAAGCAGCAGCACAGTGACCACGGCCACTGCCTCTCTCAGTACATGGCCCTGGGCTGCCAGAGGCCGCTTGTCTTCAGGGGGTCAAATTCTGCGTCTTGCCAAGATGAGGCCCAGGCCCAGGTTGCCGGCCTATCTGTACACGGCCTGGCACACGCGAGTCCTGCTCCTGGTGGAAATCCTTCAGCTTCAACAACCTGTAGCTAATATTTCTATCAGTAATAAGCACTGAGCAAAGCCCCTGGGCCATACTCTTCACTTGCATGGAAATGGCAGAAAACAGCAGGAGTGTCTCTGGTTTGATCCCAACCCGGGACAGGGTGTGAGAGACTACAAGGGTGACTCTCAAACACTGTGGCAAACCCAGCCCTGCAACACCCAGTCATGGGAGACGGGCCATCGTGAGCAGGTGAATGGTGATTTACATGTCAAGGCCGAGGTGACAGCCACAGACAAAGGCTGGGTGACACAGGCAGTGCTGTGTTGAAGGACACGCAGCCTGTGCGCTGACAGGCCCGACACGGTGTCAAGGCCCAGGCTGAGAGACCCTCCGGGCCTCCCCCATCTTCCACAATCACCCCCAGTGACGCCTGCACAAAAGCCCAGGTGATCCCGAGGGCTATAAACCCTATAAAACCTGTGCCAGCACGGGCAGGGTGCCACCCTGGGGACCCTTCCACCCACCGGGCTGACCACGGGAACCGAACCACACACCACAGGGTGCTGAACCCTGACTACAGACCCAAGCATTCCTGCATAGGAACTGGACCTGAGACTACAAACCCCTCAAACACACCACGGAGCCCTAAGGGTGGTGAGACCTTTCCTTTCCCTTTCCTTTTCCTTCCCTTCCCATTTCCTTCCCCCTTCCTTTCCCCTTCTTTTCTTCCTCTCTCTTTCCTTCCTATATTCCAATTTCTTTGCCTTCCTTTTTGTGAGTAATACAGTAACATAAGGTTTAGAGCCCCACTTGTGCCACAAAACTCTTTCATGTGAATCTTTTCGCTGCTAAACTGTTTATCGATTGAGCTTAAGTAACATAAATCCTTCTGCCACTGAGTCATTTGCCAATTGGACCAAGCTACAAAAAATAAAGGTCTTTTGTTTGTGGACCTTCAGGATTGTATGTACTTTTTTCCAACCCAGGGGACTGACAAATCTCAGTCACACTTCCCCCAACCATAGCGCCAGGTGGGACATGACAAGGGTCAGCAGGCTGCTGCTGCCGGGGGAGGACAGGGAGTCCTGGGCTCCCTGGTTTAAGAAGGACAAGGAATTACTGGAGAGAGTCCAGCAGTGGCTACAAAGATGCTAAGGGATCTGGAGCACCTTTCTTGTGACAAGAAACTGAGAGAGCTGGGGCTGTTGAGCTGGAGAAGAGAAGCTGAGAGGGATCTGATCAATGGGATCAATATCTCAGGGTGGGTGTCAGAGGATGGACCAGACTCTGTTCAGTGGTGCCCAACGCCAGGGTGAGGGGCAGCGGGCACAGACTGAAACACAGGAGGCTCCATCTGAACACAAGCAGAAACTTGTTTGCTGGGAGGTGCCAGAGCCTGGCCCAGGCTGCCCAGAGCGGGTGTGGAGGAATTGAAAACCATTCCAGTGGTTAAAATTCAGACAGTCAAGAAAACACACCTTCAATGAAAATAAAGAAATAATGGGAAGGGTTATTAGAATGGAGTCGTGAGACAGGTAAACTGAGCCTGGGCAGCTAGGAAGTGTCAGGTAGTCTGTAAACCCTGCCGTACCCAACCAACGGGGAACTGGGGAGGGAATTTGCAGTTGGGATTAGGGGTGGATATAAGCAGTGGCTTTTTGCCCTGTTTTGTGTGCCTACCTTTAGGTGGAACACCCGACCTTGCAAAATCGTTAATAAAATATGCTTTGCTGAGAGATCCTACCTGAGCCTATTATATTGGTGAGATGATAACTTCCTGCATGCAATACAGTGCCCAGTGGGCACTGCTGAGCACATGGGCAGAAGGCCTCGATGTGTCTGGGAGGGGACCCATGGCATGCTGCATCCCCCCGCACCTCGCTGCATCCCCTGTACGTTGCTGCATCCCCCCGCACCTCGCTGCATCCCCTGTACGTTGCTGCATCCGCCCGCACCTCGCTGCATCCCCTGTACGTTGCTGCATCCCCCCGCACCTCGCTGCATCCCCTGTACGTTGCTGCATCCCCCCGCACCTCGCTGCATCCCCTGTACGTTGCTGCATCCCCCCGCACCTCGCTGCATCCCCTGTACGTTGCTGCATCCCCCCGCACCTCGCTGCATCCCCTGTACGTTGCTGCATCCCCCCGCACCTCGCTGCATCCCCTGTACGTTGCTGCATCCCCCCGCACCTCGCTGCATCCCCTGTACGTTGCTGCATCCGCCCGCACCTCGCTGCACCCCCTGTACGTTGCTGCATCCGCCCGCACCTCGCTGCATCCCCTGTACGTTGCTGCATCCGCCCGCACCTCGCTGCATCCCCTGTACGTTGCTGCATCCGCCCGCACCTCGCTGCATCCCCTGTACGTTGCTGCATCCGCCCGCACCTCGCTGCATCCCCTGTACGTTGCTGCATCCGCCCGCACCTCGCTGCATCCCCTGTACGTTGCTGCATCCGCCCGCACCTCGCTGCATCCCCTGTACGTTGCTGCATCCCCCCGCACCTCGCTGCATCCCCTGTACGTTGCTGCATCCCCCCGCACCTCGCTGCATCCCCTGTACGTTGCTGCATCCCCCCGCACCTCGCTGCATCCCCTGTACGTTGCTGCATCCCCCCGCACCTCGCTGCATCCCCTGTACGTTGCTGCATCCCCCCGCACCTCGCTGCATCCCCTGTACGTTGCTGCATCCCACCGCACCTCGCTGCATCCCCTGTACGTTGCTGCATCCCGCCGCACCTCGCTGCATCCCCTGTACGTTGCTGCATCCGCCCACACCTCGCTGCATCCCCTGTACGTTGCTGCATCCCACCGCACCTCGCTGCATCCCCCATGCCTCACTCCATCCCCCACACCTCGTTGCATCCCTCTGCGCCTCACTGCATCCCCCTACTCCTCGCTGCAGCCCCTTGTGCCTCCAACGCTCCCTCGCAGCTCCCTCACCCTCTATCTGCCTGACTTCCCTGACACCCACAGCCCAAGATTTCTGCCTCCGCTCCACTGTCTCTGTTCCTCGGAAGCTTTTGGCAGAGCTCAGGCATGCACACAGCTGAGGAGAGTGGAAATTGCAATGCGTCCCTGCCCTGTATTCCCTGTGGAGAGATGCAAATATTCATGTCCCACACAGAGCTGCTGGCTAAAGTGTAAAACACACCAATCTCCTTCCAAAACAGTCACTGCTTTTCCTTCAAATCACCTCTGCCTAGATAATGGTTGTTTGCTGCTGCCTGACAGAAGACAATGTTAGGTGCTCACAGCAGGGGGGTTCACCCCAGCTGAGGCCAAATCCACAGCCGCCTCTGCTCTCAGCGTCGCGGGGCAGCAAGGCCGAGCATCGCGCTCCCCTCGCAGGCTTTGCACTGGGACCACAGTCACAAGCCACAGCAAGAGCAGAGCAAAGCTCCTCTCAACCCAGCTATGAGTAAGCAATCAAGCGGTATTAAAGAAGCGATGGACAACGTCCTCGGACACACGGTGTGAACTGTGGGGTTGTCCTGTGCAGGGACAGGAGCTGGACTCGATGATCCTTGCGGGTCCCTTCCAGCTCAGGACGTTTTGTGATTCTAAGTGAATTTGTTTGCTGGGGACAGGGGAAGCCCTGAGGGTGCTCAACTCTCAGTTCACCCAGAGCCTCCCAACCAGCTCTAGCCCAGCAGTATGCAATGGGAAGAGGGACCCACGCTTTGAGATTCTCTCAAACCCACTCCCCAGCACTGGAGCTGAACAAAAAGGTCTCCGACAACCAAGCCCAAGCAGGCTCCTACCAGTGGCCGTAGTCCAGGTGCTGCCGGATCAGCGTATGGGGCTGCACTGTCCCGTAAGCGTCCACCTCGGGCATGTTGAGATCATCAATGAAGTACACGAGCTTCTTGGTACCTGGAGGGCCATAATTCCTACCAGCCTTTTTCTCCAGAGGTTTCTCAAGCATACCTGTAGGGAGGCAGAGGTGCAAAGCTCATCTACTGGGAGAGCAACTGCTGCAAAATAAAAATGATTTCTCAGCCCAGCTCAATGCTGTGCTGTGTGTAGCTACAGCGGCCCCTCAAGGAGCTGAGATGTCCCCCAGCTGCAGCTGTATGAGGAGCAGCTGAGGGGCCTGGGGGTTCAGCTGGAGAACAGGAGCTGAGGGGAGACCTTCTGATCTCTGAACTGCCTGAAAGGAGCTTGGAGCCAGGGGGGTCGGGCTCTGCTCCCCAGGAACAAGCGCCAGGAGCAGAGGAAACGGCCTCAAGTTGCACCAGGGGAGGCTGAGGCTGGATCTGGGGAACAATTTCTTCCCCAAAGGGCTGTGGGGCATTGGAACAGGCTGCCCAGGGCAGTGCTGGAGTCACCAGCCCTGGAGGGTTGGACAGACGTGGAGATGAGGTTCTCAGGGACTAGAGTGCTAGAGCTGGGTTACGGTTGGACTCGATGATCCTGAAGGTCTCTTCCAACCAAACTGATTCTATGATTCTACAGTGCAGCTGGGAGCCCTGCAGGGACCCTTGGTCAGCACTTTGGTTTGACTTAAATCAGAAAGCTCTCAACTCTTCCTTCCAAACAAAAATACAACAAACTTCGTCTGCTACAAAACATGTCTACCTCAGAGCAAACAAGAGCTTTTCATGCAAGATAAAGCCTTTTGAATCTCTTCTGCATAATTTTTTAAACGAAATCTTGCTTGCAGAGGTGGCTGTGCCAGAGCAGTGAGCATCCCCTGCTGCCTGCCCCGGCGATGCGGCAACTGCAGCGTGGCCAGGGCAGCAGGCACTGGGCGCTGCGATGGAGAAAGGGAGATGGATGCTGTGGGCACAGAAGCCCACGAGCAAAGCTGCTGGTTTTGTGAATATATGCATCTTTTACCCTGTTAGACAAAAATAGGCGATCTCAGGGCCAAATTCCTGGACATCTTCAGAACAACCAACATGACACTTTTATTTAAATGCATCAAATAATCATAAGTTCCCTGATCTTCTCACCAGCGTTACCCAACCCTCCAGATAATGTGACAAGACTTAATTCCAACACGAGCTGTCAAATTACCACCTAGTTTCAAGTAGGGTCACGCACACGCAAAGGAAAGCACGGAGAGAACAGTTTCGCATTTCAAAGCCTTGGAAGACTTTAATTTGTTTTAGCAGAAGGCTGGGGTCATATGTTGCTCTAGCTCATAAAACGTGGGGAATATTTATAATCCTGGGCTGATATTTAATAAAAATCACCCCGCGTCGCTGCACATCATGTTCTATAGGTTATTGATTCCTCTGATTGCAGCCCAGGCAACCTTTACTGTCTCAGTAAGTGGAAAAGCAAACGGAAGCAACGCTCCTCTGCCCAGACCCCGGGTGGGTTTTCTGCCCTGTGCTTACTCGAAGAATTTGTTTCATTAGCAGTTTTGGGTTGGCAACAGACCTATAAGGTGCTATAAAGCAGCACACGGTAAGTAGCAATTCTTTGTAATTAGGGAAGACTGGCAAATGTAAACGGGACTGGGAGTTTTTTTAAGCCATTTATTATCACGTGCAAAAGTTGTTAAGGAAGATTTCTATTCCGTTGGTTTGTTTCAGATCACAGACCTTTCAAAACGCTGGGTTTTTCCTGCTTGGGTGCACTGCAGACAGCTCGCCTTGCTCACCACTCAAAACGCAGCTGATTTCTTGTCACAGACAGTTGCTGCACAAAGGAATGGATTGTGCTACGAAAAATGATGAATCTTTCCTCAGCGGAGCCTCTCTCCCCGTTCAATAAAACCACAATATTTGAAATTTCTGGTAGCAAGTTAAATTAAGTGTTTCAAATAAGCATTTAATTTAAATTTAATTAGTCCCTAATTAACATATAAAATCAGCCCTTTTTGAGGTTAAACAAGTATGCAAGAGATTCATCACACTGAAATGCAATTACTGGGGATCAAGTGACATGTTCGTGGAAGTGGTATTTTAATTCAAAGCCGTATCGCACAATAATAATAAGGGGCGGTGTGTCTGTGTGAGATCCTGACACATACTCAAACCAGCACCTCAAAGAAACAGTCTGGACACCTCGTACCTTCTGGTTGGTGAGCAAGGGAGAGGGAAAAAAAGAACCCAAACAAAAAAACCCACAAGATTTATTGCAATTTCTCTGAATGACAGAAGTCAGGGCTACATCTGATGGAGGGGCAGAGGCCCAAGAGGGCACGAAGCAGAGCGAGGCCCAGGGCAAATGCCACAGAATGTGGTATTTAGTCACAATAAACTACAGAAAATCCCCAAACTGGCCCCAGGTTCAGGCAGAGAGAGTGTTGGGCTCCTTTTAACCCCTGTGCACATGGCGCTTCTGGAAGCCACAGGATGCAGGGATGGGTTGAACAACAACTCTGCTTCCCCTAAGGGCTGCATCTTATACATCTCTGCAGCAACAGGCACCTTGTCTAAGGAACTACTGGAACTCAGGTTAGGATCTTTTTTAAGTAAGAAAAAATCCAAAATTACTTTGTGCCCATGTTTTACAAATTTAAAGATGTGCCTGCTGGGGAAAAGAATAAAGCAGCCAAGTGACAAACTACACAAAAAGGGACAAATTAACTCTAAAAAATGAGCAGCAGGGATCCAGGCCAAGCAGTATAAATCATGCTTCTCAATGCAAATCTCACCACCACATCTTCATCCACACACAAGACAACTTGCTCCTCTGTGCAGGGGAAGAAAATCACTGACTCAGCCCACAGCTCATGACCAGGGACACGGTGCCAGGTCTGCCTGTACAAATAACACCTGCACACACTCGCCCATCCAGCTGGAGACAAACAGCTGCACATTCACAGAATCACAGGATCCCAGGCTGGTTGGGCTGAAGGGACCTCTGCAGATCCCCCAGTCCAAGCCCTGCTCACGCAGGGTCACAGAGCAGATCACACAGGTGGGTCCAGGCGGGTTTCAATGTCTCAGAGAAGGAGACTCCACACCCGCTCTGGGCAGCCTGGGCCAGGCTCTGGCACCTCCCAGCAAACAAGTTTCTGCTCATGTTCAGATGGAGCCTCCTGTGTTTCAGTCTGTGCCCGTTGCCCCTCACCCTGGCGTTGGGCACCACTGAACAGAGTCTGGTCCATCCTCTGACAGCCACCCTGAGATATTGATCCCATTGATCAGATCCCTCTCAGCTTCTCTTCTCCAGCTCAACAGCCCCAGAGCTCTCAGTCTCTCCCCATAAGAAAGAATCTCTAGGTCCCTCAGCATCTTTGTCCCCCACCCAGGCAGCTGGACAGAGAGACAGACAGACAGACAGACAGACAGACAGCCAGACAGCTCAGCCCATTTAGCAGCTCAAGGGCATTTTGCAGAGACCCCAACACAGGGAAAAAAGCAAAGGGGCACCTGGGAGGGAGGAGGGAGACTGCAGCCATCACACACTAGCAAGACCCAAAACCCTTCAGACCTGCCCCAGAAAGCTGCCGTGACTCCACGACACAGCCCCAGGTGACACAGCGTGGGCTGAGCCTGTGCTGTCACCTCTGCGAGTGGATCAGTCCCACAGGGCAACTTTAAACTCTGACACCTTCCTTAAAACATCTGCAGTGTCGGGAGCCCAGCAGAGCACAGACAGGGGCTGTGATGCTCATGGCCGTGAGCGTGTTCGCCCCAGGGCCACCTGGCCAGGAAAAACCCACATGGTGAAGGTTAAAACCTTGGTCTCACTGGTGCTGGTCCTGTAGAGGGAGTAAAGGGATTTCAGGACACTTGGGTCAGACCAAACTCCATAAAGGAAGTTATTTTGGTTTACAGTGACCCACAGCTGTTGTTCAACTCAAAACAAGCAAGGTTGTTTCATTCCTGATTAATAAATACATGTAGAAAATTATCCTCTCTCTTTAGGTCAACTGAAAGTGAAAATACCATTCCAAAATGAGTCACTTTTCAACAATTCCCTCTTTCTCTTCATCTGTGAAAAGACTACACAGCAGAACTGACCTTATCCTGGTCTCAAACTTCATCTTTCACTGATGTGCCAAAATCCTCATCAAAGATATTCTCATGGGCTTCCCCAGGTCAGAGCCTCCCAGGGTCAGCAGCCGTGTCCCCTGGGGCGGTGGGATGTGGCACCCGCTCCGTGGGAGCACACGGGGCTGCATCAGGATGCGGGGGACAGCCCAGGAACCAGCAGCACCTGCACATCCCCATTAGCACTGTCCTCACTGACAACTGGGATGCAATTCCCATCATTGCACTCTGAGGACAGCTTAGATCCCAGCCAAGCAACCCATTCTATTCAGCACGGGCTTAAATTCAAGCGTATTAAAGACACACCTCAAGTCAAGTACGAGCTGTGTGCTGTAGAGAACAGCAGCAGATTTAAGTGTGTGCTTTGCACAGCCCTGAACCAGAGTCGTGGTGTTCAGAATTCAATCCCTCATGTTGGGAAATGCCACTTTCCATAAAACCAGGAGTCTGCGGACCAGTGAGTTTCACAGTGGGATTTAAGAGTCAGTGGGTGCCAGTGCAGTGCCCACAGTGCACACCCAGCTCCAAACCCCGACGGACACCCCAGGAATTTGGTGACCTGCCAGGCAGAAGTCCCACATCTCAGCCATTGTCTTACCTTGCAGCATGGCAGAGGTGGTGTAGTAGTTAAACGGGACCTTCTTCACCACATAGGCGTCTGTATCCAGTGAGCAGAGCTTGTCCCCCACCAGCACAGACTTCCCCGTGCCGGCGTTGCCCACCAGCATCACGGGGCGCCGGCGCTCCAGGAGCCTGTCCATGAAGTACCGCACACGGACCGTCTCGGTGGTGGGCACCAGGCAAGCCTGAGAGGGGCAAAACGAGCAGGTAAGTGTACCCATCTGTGGCACCACCCCACTGCCATGTTCTGAGGAGACATCAAACTGGGAGAGCCAGGAATGAGTGCGGTGACCTGAGTTTCTAGATGGCGCTAGGAAGGGAACAATACACTGCTACCAACCATTCAAGTCAAACTATCTGTACAGACGAAACAATGACAGCGGGATGCTGAGAGCAACATCTGGATCTCCCCGCAAACACACATTTTGCTAAAATGGTAACAATTTTTACAAGTCATCTGCTCACTGTGGCACCTCTAAAAGGAAAGAAAGGCATAGCTGGCAAACGCAATTCACTACCTGCAGCAACTCTCATTTTTCGTCCAAATCATATAAACAACCCTATTTTCAGCCACGCAGAATGACGAGATGGTGTCTCAGGGACTTTGTCACTACGTTGTCCCACATCCTGCTTCTCTCTGCAGGCCAAACGCACCTCCATCCCGCACCCTGGGCACACCAGCCCTGGCTCATAGGTGTCTCTGAGCCTGCGCCTCATGTACATCACTCAGCTCTGGAAGATGGATGGAGGATGAGTCTTCACAGTCAAAGTACAGTAAAGAAAGATGGGTAATTGAGTTGTACTTCATAAAGAATGTGTCAAGGGTTTTGATTGTGGGGTGACAATACAACCATGGCAGATGTGTTGTTAGCCCCCTCTCCCCCACCTTCAGCCCCTCTCTCTCCCCCATTCCCACTCAGGACAGGTGATTGGGAGGGAAAGAAGGATAGATAGAAGAGAATTGGAAAAATTAAAGATGTTTTACTAATGCTACTGATAAGAATAGAGAAAATAATACAAAATATACAAAACCAATCTTGAAAGCCCCAGCAACTGCAGAGCTGGCACCTGAAGTCCTGGACTGGACTGTGCAGCCAACCGGAGCTGGATTCAGTCTGTCATGAGGCCTCAGTTCGCAGGGATGACCAGCAAGGTCCTCTCCTAATCTCGGCCATAAGCAAAATGGACGAGATCCTCGTGATCTCCCACTTTTATATGAAGCATTCACGTGAATGGGATGTTATACTCTGTTTGTCAGTTTCTTGGTCACCTGTTTCTCATTGCCCCTCTCACGAGATGCGAATCTGTCCTTATCAATAACCTCACATTCCATTGCTATGTTTACCAAAACATGGATCTGGTTCTCCAGGAAAACGCAGCTGATATGAAGGTTTTACCTGACAGGCAAATTCACTAAAAGAGAAACTTGTTTTTAACAAAACCAGGACGGAATGCCATTCTTATTATGAAGTGCTTGACCTCGAATGAGACTTCAATTGAAATGCCTGCATACAGTCACTAAAATGCATGTGCTCTTCCCAGACAAAACACGTGCAAGGTTCACATACCTGTAAGGGCATTTCTGGATCAAATTCAAACTGAGGAATAAGTTTAGACCAAGGTTCAAACTTCTTCGTTTCTGGATCAATGTAGAAGTCAAAGACTGTGCCCTGAGAGGGAAACTTGATAGTCTTGAATTCTGCCACCCACCACTTGCTGAACTCCACTCTGTAGTCCACAAGCTATAAGACAAAAAGTGGAGAAAACACACTAATCTGGATCAATTAATTAGTAATGGAGAATGTTATCTATCCCAGTCCACCAGAGCGGGATTAGTCCTTAAAATATATTCCACAGCATAAAGTTCTTATCATTTTTCCTGCTATTAAGCCTAATTTTTCATTTTCTTCATTTCTGCTCATCAGTCCTATTTATTCATCTAAATAATTCATCCTCTGTGTTGATCACTCTTGGTATGTCTGAGACTAGATAGATGGATCAATTTGAAAAAGAGAAATACGTGCCTATGACTAAACAGACCACTTGATTGATTCTTGGTGCCTACTTCTTCCAACAGACAAGGACACAACATCCGTCTACATCTGTGCTCATGGTCAGTCACAGCATGCATACCAAAGCCTTTCCTCATCAATCACACCACTCTATTCAGAGTGAGTTGTTGTCTTCTGGCTTCTTTTCAAGCCACAACGTTTCAGACAAGCAGGACTGCAGACACCAGCGTACCAAAGCAGCAGCGAGGGTCTGCCCCTTTGACCCCGCCGTGATTCTGCGCTGCCACATTCCCCTCAAAGCACCCGTTTCCTTGCTTTTCCCCATTGTATCTTTCTACACATGGAGATTTTGGAGCATCTGAATTTTTTCAACTGGGGTGACAGTTTTGCTTTAGATGCTGGGTCAGGACTCACAAAATGTGCTTAGTCCCCTCCTCTGCCCTAGGTCTCCTGTATGACATTGGGCCAGCCATTCTGCCCAAACACCTTCCCATGTGGACAATGGGAACTGGAGAGAGGTGGAGGGGAGGAGGAGAGGAAAACTGCTGTGAGAAAGATGTTTGTGAAATACCGGACGCATCATTTAGCCCGTTTTAACAGCACAGTTTGTTCCTGGGGTGTCTGCGGGTCTCTCCTCCCCATAGCCATACAATGTGGGGTCACCAACACATTGTCCATAGGCTGCTCGGCCTCCATAAGGAAACCTGGGTTTGTTGCTGAACTGAACCAAGTGTCCTCCATAAAGCCTCCTGAGCCACAGTCCCTCAAAAGACCAGTGGATTTGAAAAACACATTAATAGTATCCACGATTTTGCAGACTCATGCTATTCAGAGAGGCAGAATCCCTGTAATTCTCCATTCTCCTGTTGTTATAACTCCTCAGCAGCGGCAGCAGAGTCGCCCGCAGTGGAGCGGGACGTGCGTGGCTGCTAAAAGCTTTCCCACAAGGGTGCCCTTACCCCGCACAGCCAGACCGCCTGCAAGCGCGCTGTGCCGCGCTGCCCGCCCTCCCTGACCCCGCGGTTAAATGGAGCCACTCCAGCCCCAGCTCTATTGCCAGAACGGTGTGGAATTCAAACCACTTCCTTAATAAAAACCCCATATGGATTACCGCTAATTTCAGAGCCAGGAAATGGCAAATCTATCATCTGTTTTTATACAGGGGCCCCGCTACCCACCAACAAGCACCGAGTAGTGGGAAGCCTCCCAGACTGTTTCTCCTGACATTTCGGCCGCGAAAGGTCAGCGCGAAGGGCACCTTCGGTGGAAAGCAATAAACAGATTTTATATTGGATCATTTTTCATCAGGCTCCCCATTGCTCGGACTGCTGTATCCTCGCACTCTCAGCTCTGACATTTACAGAGCATCGCGGGCAGTAACGCACAGCCAGGCTCCCGGCGGAGCCTCCCGGAGGGTCGCTGTGCCTGCAGCTGCTCCTGCAGCCCACCCAGAGCCACTACCGCAGGCAGGAGCCCGGCCTGATGCACCCGAGACTGACTGTGCGGCATGGGGAACACAGCGGCCAGCTGCCACAGCACCGCACACCAGCATACTTGCGCTTGTACTGCTGAAGCAAAGACAAGTAGTGCTTCCCAGGCTTTATTGTGTTTTGTTTTGTTTCTTTAAGTCATCCTAGACTGGCAACACTAAGGCTGAGTATTTCCCAGCTGGCACATGGGAAATGGAGGCTCCACAAGGACCAAGGAAGCTGGTCTCGCACAGGTCATTCAATGGTCACAAGGTGTGATGGCACCAAGTGAGCACCCAGCTGAGCTTGAGCTGTGTTGTTCAGCACTTCCTGAAGCATCTGATCCTTGGCATGGAGCAAATCTGAAGAGACCAGCAGACACTCTAGGTCTGGCGTTAAGGTACATGAAAACACACAAAGAGACCCCTGGGAGCACTTGAGCAGCCATCAAGAACGGCAGTGCCTCCACCCGAGCTGGGGAGGGGTGTCTGGTGTTACATTCGTGGAGAGACCTCCCGCATAGTCCAGACAACACAGAGTTTGACACAAGCCCAGCGGAGATCAGACGTGGATCTCCAAGCCCTTGACAGCAGTGCAGTGTGGGCAGACCCAGACATCAGGACTACACACTTTAGATCTGAGGATAAGGCGTCCTCTGACTAGGGGATGCAACCACCCAAGAGTAGGTGTGCCCCTGTGGCCACGAAAGTCAATGGCACCTGGGGTGCCTTAGGAAAAGTATGACCAGCAGGTCAAGGGAGGTTGTTCCTCCGGCTCTGCTCTGCCCTGGTGACAAAACACCGGCTGGTTTGTGTTATGTAGCACGTCTACCTGTGCAGTCAGAAGGCTGAAAGACTGCTCCACTGATACATCCATCTGATAAATCAGTCTTAATTTGATCACATTATGCACATCCACAGGCTTCTATAAGTTAACCTTATGTTTCTCCCCAGTGAAATGCATCTGCATAAGCAAACATCCCTCCACCTTTACCACTGACCCCTCAGCTGTTCTCCGGTGGTGTTACACCCTGGATAACGAGGCCTTTCGTAAAAGGAATTGTTGTGTTTCTAGTTTATTATCACCTATATGAGAGCCCCAGGAAAACAGCATTACTGGCATAGCACTATGTTTCAGAAAGTATGAAGAAATCAAAACAACACAAAACCACACAAACAAACTGTGTGAAAGATGCTGAAGAGGCATCTTCCGTCTTACCTGATCTCGAAACATTGATCCACCAAAGGCCCAGACGGCAGCAAAGACAAAGTAAAGTTCATAAAGCTCCTTGGGACAGTCAGGAGGTGTGTTCTCCTCTGCCAGGAGACATTCAAGGAGGTAGCACAACATCTGAACCATACTCTGTTCAGGAAGGGGAATAATCTTCTTAAATCTAAGGGATGGAAATTAGAAAGCAATACGTCCATCACAACCCAGGAAGACTAGAAATGCTCTTTCAGAACACTGGCATTCTGCTTGTCAGCGGTACGCGTCCTATTCCCAGGTACAATAAAGAGAACACCCATTCTCACACTCAGACCCGCTGGCACCGGCACATATACAAGTAATAACAATAATCAGAAGTTTCAAGCATTTTAAAACTTTGATCTTCTTGAAAGAAGCAGAATGGAAGACTTGCTAAAGGCAATGATTTCCTGCGAGCACGATGAGTTCAAAAGCGGTCAAATAGAGGAGTAATAAAATAAACCCTTTCATCTTGCCATTTTACATTCATTTAAGCTACACTTACAGAATTCCAAACTAATATTGTAGCTGCACTGAAGTCCTCCATAAAGTAATTATAGCTATTTGAAAGGTTGGTTCTACGATTTCTGAATTAAGCAAGCTACCAAAACACTCAGCTCAGGGTTGCCTGCAGCTAATCCCGTGGATTTCACGCTCTGAGACAATGTTCAGCAAACAGAATGGGAAACGTCCGATTGACTTTGCTACCAACAGTCAAAACCAACTTGGTCCCACAGAGAGAAGTTCCCTAGCACAATGTTTAAGTCCTGATTCCAGACCCTTCTGACACATCCCCCTTTTGGCTGACATCTCCCATGCTCACTGATTTTTCTTTTGTTTTTAAAGGAAAGTGCAACTATAGGAAGCAAGTAGAGGATGGGAGATGCTCCCTTAAGTTTTCTGGGACTCTACTTTGGCCAGTCCTCACCACAGTATGAGAAAGAGAATGGTTTCACATGATGATAAGCAAGAACCACATGACTTCCCTGTGGACACTGCTTTAAAGCCAAATCAAGCCAAGAAGCACTAGGACCCTTCCAAATACCCAAGTTCTTAATGAAAAATAACTTGTGGAGTGGGCTCAGGTCTAGCCTGACACATCAGGAGGCTGAAAAGCTTTCTCTTTGGGATCTGCCGGAATTATTTTCCAAGAGATAGAGAGTTGATACAGGAAATACAGTAAAAATCAAATCAAAATCAGATGAAAACCAGATCTGACCAACACGATACAGGCAGGAGCGTCACTTTGCCCACCTCGCCCTGCTGGTTCTCTGAGCTTAAGCCAATGACGCTCAGGGCTTCCAGGGGCAAGGAGGATCATGTGCAGCACAACCCAGCGCAGCACAGCTGGGCTGGACAGTGGCAGGTGTCCCCATGCCCTCACCACGGGTGACACAATCACTCATCAGATGGTACCTTGTTCTGAGGGTGTCCAGGCAAATGGGCAGGTACTTATCAAACAAAATGGTCAGGTTGGCTCTTTCGGACTGGATCTCTCGCCTGTCGATCCAGCTGCTCGCTGGAGGATTCCAGCCCAGATCCGACGGGTTGATGTACAGGATCCCTTTAGGCCCAGGGTAAGAGAGAACATATAGTAAAGACATAGCAGAAACTGTTCCTTTCTTCCAGCAGAGTTTACCAGGTACTTTCACACAACTAAAACCCTATCAAATATGACGGGACGTCCCATTACCTGCCCCCTTTTCCTGCCCCACTGCAGAGTAGAAACATGAACAGTGAAGAAACTTCACCCTTGAAACCACGGCGCTTTTCATGACGTTGCCCTAAATTCAGAACATTGTCTTGTCTGAGCAGTTTCATTGCTCTGGGCCCCATTTCCCCATGTGTAAAACTAGGGGACACCTCCATTCCCTTCTCCCATACTTCATGCACTTCTTCAGAAGATCAAGAACTCTTTGGGACAGATACTGTCCTTCTCCTCATAAAGTCCATCCAAAGGGCTTTGCACAACAGGAGCACTCAGCAACGCTGAAGCCATGATCACCCACCAACAGTCAGAGTGCTCTGGGTAAATCTCCAGGATGATGACAGCTCCACATGTGCATTTGGGGTCAGGATCCTCAGTTTGTCTGTCAGAAACCTGCCCTGTCCACCCACGGCCGCTGTGATCTCAGGTTGGGTACTTGCAACAGGAGTCAAGTTGGCCAACAGAAGACTGGTTAATGGCACGAGATCCTCCTGGGTTCACGGCAAATCCCAGTGCGGAGCTCAGGCCAGGACTCACCCGCTCGGGACACGGTTGCTGGGGTGGCTGTGCGCAGGTGGCTGATCTCAAACACCAACCGCATCGTTGGGTTCAGAGGGATTCTCTCATTGCTCGCCAGGGTCAGCACCTGCATTGGGCAGACAGACAGACAGAATGACATCTTCCCCAGGAACAGGAACGAAAAGCATTCAGCACTTTGCACTAAAAAGCTTGGTTGCTGCCAGCACAGTTCCTTGAGGGAATGCAGCTGATTTCCAGCAGGTAGTAGAACTGTCTTCCATGACTCAAAGGAACAGCACTCCCTTCGAGCGGCGGAAAAAGGTGTGGAATTATGACCCCACCCTATTTTTGAAGGGCCTGGAGTTACAATCAGGACATCTGTGATTATCCATGAGCCCAGTTCCAGGAAGGGAAATTACAATGAAACCATGATTTGAGCTATTTCCCCTCATGCACCATTTTCTATATGTGATATTGTTTGGTGTATCTGAAGAAACACAACCGCATTATTCTAGGAGGTGTTATTTCAGCATCTGCATTTTTAGGCTGAACCATGCCATGCAGTCAAAGAATATCTCCTTCTTTAACTTATATTCATTACCTTATTATCATCCATCACAGTATT
The DNA here is from genome assembly GCF_037038585.1 of Patagioenas fasciata. NCBI lineage: Eukaryota > Metazoa > Chordata > Aves > Columbiformes > Columbidae > Patagioenas > Patagioenas fasciata. Next base: position 1,173,380 of record NC_092543.1, read on the forward strand.
AAGAGACTCAATCCACATTGGATCAATATCTCCATCCAGTACCATCCACTTGGGACCGTCATGCGTGATGTTGGCCAGCTCTCGCATGATTGATGAAAACAGGCCTGGGAGGGTGACAGGAAGATGGTGATGAACACTGAACTTGACACCTGCTCTAACGGTTTTCTCCAGCAACACAGTAAAAATTACTCTAATTAATGCTTTCCTCTCAAACATGCAAAACTCTATGTGCCTATACGTAAATATTACTATATCACAATACGGTTCTAGTTTGCTTTAAAGTGAAAAAAGGGTTCTCAGTTATCACTACTGAAAATGATTGCAGACCTACGCACGAGCTTCATTCCCACCGAGAATCATAAGGGATAAGAAAAATGTAGAGTAGCTACTCAAAGGCAAAAGGCGGCATGAGTTATACAATGCAGAGAAAACCACCTGAATATGCCTAGGAAATCCTTATAAATATTTTTTTGTGGCTCAAAGTATATCAGGGCAATCAAGATGCATTAAACGCTGGGTCATGGCTTTAGTGAGACTGAGGGGAGAACAAGCACAGAATGACATTGAATGACAGAACAAAATGTTGGTAAAATCAAGGAGAGAGAGGATACAGAGTCTCAAGGGGAGTAAATAATGAATGTTAAGAAGACCACGAAGGCTGGGAATAGAGCAGCAGCACTGCAGAGCAAATGAAAACTCCACAAAACTATTGCTCTCCTCTACATGTGAAAATACCTCGGGAGATGCTGGTCTTCATGAAAAAACATCAGGCAAACATTAAAAAAAAGCCTCTCTTCCAGTGAATTGTGACAAGAACTCTTTTTTTTTTTCTTTTTTTCTCCAGGACAAGCTATTTCTTTGTGATCCAGATCAGGAACAGCTAGTGGCACCATCTGACTGAAGACAAAGCTTGTGCTCAGCAAATGCAGAACGGCTCACCTGGAACAGGTGTGCGATCCCGAGACTGGGTCAACAAAAATAACGCTTCAGCGCCTCTGCCTCCAGCCAGTTCCTTACGTGTTGGACACACGCCTTGGGAACCACTCCGACATTATTAGCATCAGAAACAGTTGCTGTCTCAGGGCATCAGGGCTTCCCTCGGATACACCGCGGCAGCGGGGAGAGGAAAGCGCCTCTGTCCTGACCTTGTGCATCCACAGCACACGGCTCTCTTGGGGTTTAAAAGAAGAGTTTTGTTCTGCAAAGAACACTTTTGGGATTCCCATATGGGACCTTTTACCACCTAACATGTAGGACCTTTTCAACTTCTGATAATGTGACAGGATAAAACTGGGGAGCGGAAAAGCAGGGGCTGATCTGTAAGGGAACAGGTCACCTCTTGCTAGGCTGTGGTGAAGATTGCCTTGCTGGTCTTTGACAACATGAAACAACATTTTCAGGAATGGTTACTGCAGAAAATATCTGCCTTGAAAGCTCAGGGAGGAGTGCCACTATTTCATTTAAACCATCGCAGGCCAGAAACCACTGGACAGTCACCTGTAAAATGTCCCTCCTGCTGTTCGGTGTCACCGCTGCCCTCGATCTGCAGCCACTGCTGCAGCCAGTCTGCACAGTTCAGGCTGTACCCTGCACGTCCCTCTGCCACTTTGATTTAGGCTCCCTAATTACAATTAGAAAGAAATTAACCTGGCATTGGAGCAAAGCAGGGGGTCGGGAAGGGTCCATGGCGGGGCCAGGGGAGGTGGGTGGCAGCTCATCTGCTGCTGTGGATGATTCATGGTAATGTCTTCCCTCACCTCCCCCACACCTCCCAAACCCGCCGCACACGTAAATCGAAGCTGCCTTTATGTATCAGTCACAACCCAACATTTCCACTCCAGATTTTCTGTAATCTTCCAGCAAGTTTGAAATGTTCCTCAGGAGTAAGCAGGATCAACAGCTTGGCAAACGCTGGTGTGCTACAGAGATCGGGCAGCCATACTGAGTGGAAAAACTGACGTTAAGGCTGCTGTGCGTGCTATCAGCAATGAAAACCTGGGGATGGGACATTTTTTGGGGTCCCAGTGCACACCACAGTGCAGGAGGGACATCTCTTCCATCACTGGTCCAGCCAACTCCCAAAAACTGCCTGCCCCACTTAGGAACTGGTAAGTGTTGGTATTAATGGGCATTAAAATTATTCTTAGGGCAATAGGATCAAGTAGGCTTATGCTATATTTCCCATTTGAAGATCAAAGAGCTAAAACATCCTGTGTATCCTTTCAACAACAAACTGTCATGTGGCTGTAGGCAGCAGACAAGCACCTGGGCTCTCAGACCTGCACATGAAGAACCAGTCACCCTGCTGCTGCTCGGGAAATTCATTAAAAATACCCGTCTTTATCTACATATTTCAGACATGAAATGACATTTACCGTCTTTCCATTCTCTTGTTGCTGGGTTAATGATGCCAAAGAGCTCATCATTGGTGACTGCCTTGGGGTTGAGGTCTGTCCAGACAGGACGTCGCTTCATTATCTGGTAAGTCCTGTTCAGGGATCTCATCACCTGAGACTTGCCCGTGCCCGCGTTACCCACCACGCAGACAGAGTGCCGGACCGTCAGCAACTCCTCCAGCTGCACCACCTGAGAAAAACACTCCCAAATTTTAGACAAAGATGCCAAACTGAAGTTCAGGTCTATAAAATAGGTCCCACTGGGCCACCTCTTTAGAAAGACGTGACCCTGAGACACAAGCAGATTTGACAATTGAGTTTGGTCCAGCCACTCTAATCACAATGGGTGAAATCCTCAGCCTGCAGATAAACTTTCAGCGCTGTTTATACTTGACAACCACCACCTGATGAGGCCCTGCTCTCCAGGGGCTACACTTTCATGAGCCTACAAAAGTTGGCCCCTTTGGAAGCCCAGAGACTGATCCAGTGCTGACTTCAGGAGCAGGTGCAACTGCCTCAGACCCAGCACAGCTGACTGCCCTCCAGCGAGATCTGCCTGCAAGGACAATGCTGTGCAGAGCTCTCTTTGTAGAAGCAAAGCTGTTTGAGAAAACCCAAATGATTTGATGGCGACGTGGGTGTAGCAGAAGATCTCTTGGTCTTACTTTGAGCACAAAGTTGTCCTCAGCCTGCAGCCGGAGGTCCAGCACAGCCTGCCTCACAAACGACTCAAAATTCAGGTCACGCTTCCGAGGCACATCCAGTGCAGGGAATAGATCCCCAATCAGCCCCATAAACACCGGCACATCATCCGTCACAATCTCGGGGATGTTGAAGTCACGAAGAGAGCGCATCAGAACCTGGTCTTCGGGTCGCTCTGGGTCATCTCGCTTGAGGGAGCCAGCAACAACTAGCACTGACTTAATGGCACGCAAGCCCCAGTCGTAGTGATCCTACACCAGAGGAAGAAAAAAAAAGAGGCATGAGTTTATGCTTAGACAGTACCATGTAGGGTGAAGAACCACCATTCCCAAACTGCCAGACTAGTAAGCAATGAAAATACATCTAAATCTGTTATTTGCATTGTGGCCAGAGACCTTCTCCAGCCTGAGCGACCTGGTTTCCATCTCAGTAGGTGAGATTCCCGTCAGGGACAGTATTAAAGAGTCAAATAATTCAGCTGTTCAGACCATCACATGGGCTCACAGTTGGCAGTAAGACAGCAGCAGGATTTGCACTCCAGAGACCAAAGCAATTTGTTTCACCTAAATCATAAAGCACCTATAGCAAGGCCAGCCAGCCCCCTGCATCTGCAGGAGCCACCAAGGTGAAAGGCTTGTTAGTCCATTATGAGGCCCCAAAGACCCAAGTTTCTCCACCCTGCCCATCACAAGATGACAAGCCTGTTTGGTCTCAGAGGAGGTCCAGGAATAAGGGGTCAGTAAAGACATTGCTGAAAAAGTACCACAAAACGGCATGAGAAGAACTCTCAAGCCAACAAACAACTGTTCATATTTCTGTCCTGTTAACACCCTCCAGAGCACAGCTCGACAGCTGACTGCTCTGTGTGGGAGGCCATGGCTTCCACCAGGCCCCTCAAGGCACAGCACCAAGTTTCTGCGACAGAGCATATCCCACCCAGCCTCATGCTGGCACAGCCAAGATCAGGTTTGTATCATCAGGAATCCTGATTCAGGTCTCCTCTGGACCCAGCTTCGATCTACACAAATAATGACAAGGAAAAATCTGATTTGCTTTGCACTGACAGTAACTCTAACAAGACCTGGAACCAGCCTAAGGCTGAACTCAGAGAGGGACACCATAAACCCTTTGCAGGCAGGAGAATCAATAGGAAGAGACTGGAAAGCAAAAGGTCACTGAATACTACCCCAAACATGGTGTCATTTAAACTCACTGAAAGGTCTCCCATTAATGCAGCTGGTCAAATGCTTTTGTCCCTGCAGATGCTCCAGTAAAGCAGTCTGAAAATTTTATTGCTCCGATGATCACCAACCCTCTCCTCCCCCAGCAGCCAGTGCAAATGCAGCCATTAAATAAAAGCTGTGAAACGTTAGCCATGGAGCTGAGCAGCACAGTGCCATGTTTCTGCTGATTTTGGAGATTCATCATACCACTCAGCCACAGAATCAGGCTCACCTGCTTGGACAGGAGCTCTTTGCAGAGTTGGTAGAGAGTAATGAACTTCCTGGCTAACACCCGGGCCTCGATGAATCCCTCAGCCACCAACATAATTTCACAGATCAGCTCAAAGTCTGGCACAACCATCGCACACGGCCTAAAATGACAGGTGAGGAGGCATTGCAGAACAAGTATTTCTTGACTACAGGTCTTACAGGCAGCGCATTTGCAGCTTCATCTTCTAGGCCTTCTTTTACGAGCCAGGTCACCCTCTGCCTTCCCCACGACAAGGGACAGAGCTCCTTTGCCCTGCCTGTGCGTGCCCAGACCCAGGCCTGTTGTGCAAGGCTTAAACTACCTGCGAATGCCCTGTGCAAGTGAATTCCCCAAGGACATGAGGTCGAGCCTGGATGTTCCAAAAGACAGTTTCTGCCAGGTCACAAACCCTGACCTGGACTCACCTGGAGAGAGCTTTTAAATTCTCAGGTAGCTCTGTTCGCCCTGCGTAACCAGGGTTCATGGTGATGAAAATGCCTACTGATGGTACTAAGTTGATGTCTTCTCCAAGAAAATGGAAGGATTTCTTCTTCTCCCGTATTGCATCCTGCACGCTCTTCACCTAGAAATCAAGACAGTACTATAGTATCAGCGTTCACTGATGAAAAACACATCAGACAACGGTGCTTCCTTCGTTACTCTTGGCCTCGTGACAAATGGGGCTAATCACTGTTTTATTTTTTACCGGCAGCATAAAGCTTTATACACTGTTTGGAGTACATCAGCATGGCAATATCAATTTCCCATCTCAGTCAAACTCTGGCAAAGCAGAAAAAAGAGCTGAAGAGAGTGGAAAGTCAAAATGCAAAGGAGTTGCAAGACTTCACACCTTTGCTCCATGAGACAATGATGAACGTGGGTCAGGAAGAGCAACTCAGGAGCGGGAAATGTCCCCAGCACTGCCTGCATTCACCTTGGCTTTTGACATCACCTGTGGGACACTGCTCAGCACATCTCACAGCAAAAACACCACCAGAGGCTCCACCATCTCTGAACCAGCCAGCCCAGCAGAGGTCTGATGTGTGAGAGAGACACAGGGCAGTACAGGTATCCACAACACAGCCAACACCCAAACGCACTCCCCAAAGTCTATCACAATATGGGCCCATTATTCCCTTTACCCATCTCACCTCTCCCCACACAGCGTTGCTCTTCAGGACATCCCAAAACCCTCCTGTGCCTGCTCCGTTCCCTGACCAGGCCCAGAGAAGGGGTAGCACCTCCCAATAAGCTTGGCCTCAGCTCAGTTGTAAACTGACCACTTGATATCACTTTTAAAGATTTTGGGACATCAGATGTTTGATTTAAAACCAAAACCAGAAGGCAGAAGCTGTAAAACCTCTCCTAACACCTTCACTCACTAATATTATATTGTTTTTTATATTTGCCTGATTGCAGCTTTGTTCTGCTCATTCCTCTCCTTCCGAAGAGTTCACCTCTCTGCAAACAGCACCTCAGCGAGGGGCAAATCTCTCTCTATTCACCGCTCTAACCTCACTACTGTTTGCCATCTCAAAGTAAAGCAATTAATCGAATTTTTCCCTGTAAGGAACCATATCGACATCAGCTGCATGAGTAAGACAGCCAATTAAACATCGCCATGGTAACACTCCTAACAGCAGCCAGGAGACACCATGATGGAATGACGGCCGTGCCGCTTTCTTCAGCTGCCACGCTCCAGCCAGGAGCGAGGGAACCATCAGCAGTTGAGTCATTCCTGGGCTTCTTTTGTTCAGCTTCCCTTTTTATTTCAAGATCCTCAAAGACTTTTTTTCAATGACAACTTTAAACTAGGACCTGACGGAAGAGAAACTGAGAGGGAATGATACATAAACTCTTGTACCTGCCTGGGGCTTCTCTGGGATGCCACATAAGGTACCAATTATGAGTGAAACAGATGAGAAGAATGAGGAGTTCATGGAGGGGTTCAGAACAATGTCTTTGACCGAAACATTTACAGAAGTGTAGAAACTTCTGAGCTTTATATCTTTCTATAACACTGAGCCCAAAAGGGAGTCCAGGAACAATTCAGCACCTCAATCAGATATTAGGATCCTAAAACACGCACTCAGCTGACAGTTGGATCCTGAAGAACTTGGGCACTTTGGCACCTCAGTTTTCTGCACTGAAGCCCCCCAAGGCTTCCCCTGTATAAAATAATGCCAGGTTTCCTCATGGGCTGGTAAGAGGAGGGGAAGGAGGACGCGAAGTGACAGATTATATATATAAGCACGAGAGCACAGGACTTTCTGGCACGATGGGGAGGCCAGTCTCCCTTCCAGCCCTTCTCCAGGGATGCTGCTGCGCTTCACACGAGACTCACCAACACAATGCACTGAGCAGCTAAACTACAGAGGAGATGAGAAACCATTCGCCAGGGGAAACACCCATGCCCAGCTGGGCACCGCTCCAATAGCTCTGTCCCAGGTTTAATCCCACGGTGTCAGGGTACCCTGGGCAAGCGCGTCAGCAAGGGCCGCAGATCTGCCCCAGATTCCAGCTCCCGAGTGTCACCAGCCGACACTGGCTTTTGGGAGCACCACGGGGCTGCACACATTCCTCCAAGGAATGGTGCCAGTTGGCCAGGAATACCTTCCAAAGCCACTTGGCAGAGCTGTCGTTACAGACACCAGAACTAAATCCACAGCCATACAGTTTTGGAGACAGGTTAAGAAAATTAATCCTGAATGTATTCCCATTTCCTGAGTATGACACACAACCTGTGCCTGACCAGGGGTGATAAGGAACCCCCAGAAGTCCAGCGGATCTGCCCCAAACACCCCTCTTCCCCTCTGTGAAAATTATTCCCTACATTGCAGACTGAGCAGCCGCAAGTCAAGGCAGCTTCTCTGTCTTGAAACGATGTGCTGCAATTATCTCACAGCAGATTAACGACACGAGTGCTTTCCTGAGGAGGAACAGGTACAGAGCCATGGTGCGTAGTGGTCTGGGAAAAGATGCTACAAAGAATTGTCTTGGCACAAATGCTGTAACTGGGGCAAGAAAAGTGACAAATATCTTTGCAGCACGTAACTGCGACATCTTGGCAGTGCTGTGATATTCATGTGATTAATCTTGAGATCTAATCCCACACCTGCCTATACACAGAACTGAAACCGGCAATATGCAATTGCCATTTTTACCCTTGCTCCAAAGACTGCAGAATGGCTCTGCTCTGTTTGTATTTATTTATGAGTGTTTCTCCACTCACCTGTACAGCAACCACAGAAAGGACCTCAACTGAGATCCTGTTAAATTCATCAAAACAGCCCCAGGCTCCCGTCTGGGAAAGGCCTTTGTAAATATTCCCACAAGACTGGAAAAACAAAACAAAAACAAAGATTACAAGAGTGAAATCATAAATGGAATCAACTCCAGCAAAAAATTGATTTTATTTCCCAGCCTGTTTATTTATAGCAATTTACAGTCTATTGTGGGTATTTAGAAAAGTGCATGGAAACAGCAGGCACAACTCAATTATAATATTTATAGCTCTGCGCAGCTTGCCACTTTATCTGCTAATTGCACTTTCTCGATATATCTGTGCACCAGTTTCATTTAAAGGTCACTTGTGCTGAATTACTGATGGTCCCGTTTCCTGGGAGAGCCCATAAGCTAAATGAAATATGATCCGAGGCTACCAAAATCACTGTACCGTGCCAGACTGGCAGAGAGCAAGACTCAGCCTAATGATTCAGTGCTCTGTAGCGGCTGAAGGTTCACTATGTTTTGGGTTTATTCTGGGAGAGGATCCTGAGAAAACCAGGACAGGTCCCTCCCCGTGCCAGGGGCTGCCAGGTCGCGAGCACGCCGAGAAGAAACGACCAGGGTCCAACTATCAGCACAGCCTTGGTCTCAACTGAACAGACCAACATTTTTGAAGAATTACACATGAAATCTAACTCCAGAAAGGAAGGGAAATGCATAATGAGGCAGAGAAGATAGTTCGGGTCTCTGCCTCCTGAAGAACCTTGTGCAAATCTTAGAGAAGGAACGGGAGGAGAAGGAAAAGGCATTCAGCTTAAAGGAGTGTAGCAGGGATTTGGAGAGAGGTGATCACAGAATCCCAGCCTGGTGGGGCTGAAGGGCCCTCTGCAGATCCCCCAGTCCAAGCCCTGCTCACGCAGGGTCACAGAGCAGATCACACAGGTGGGTCCAGGCGGGTTTCAATGTCTCAGAGAAGGAGACTCCACACCCGCTCTGGGCAGCCTGGGCCAGGCTCTGGCACCTCCCAGCAAACAAGTTTCTGCTCATGTTCAGATGGAGCCTCCTGTGTTTCAGTCTGTGCCCGTTGCCCCTCACCCTGGCGTTGGGCACCACTGAACAGAGTCTGGTCCATCCTCTGACAGCCACCCTGAGATATTGATCCCATTGATCAGATCCCTCTCAGCTTCTCTTCTCCAGCTCAACAGCTCCAGCTCTCTCAGTCTCTCCTCACAAGAAAGAAGCTCCAGACCCCTCAGCATCTTTGTAGCCCACTGCTGGACTCTGTGCAGTTATTCCTTCTTAAACTGGGGAGCCCAGAACTGGACACAACTCCAGATGTGGCATCACCAGGGCAGAGCAGAGCGGAAGGAACAACCTCCCTTGACCTGCTGGTCATACCTCTCCTAATGCACCCCAGGTACCATTGGATTACTCTCATCCTTCAGGTTTGCTCGGGCCCTGAGCATCCCCAGCCCCATGTGACCGCACTGCAGCCGAGGTGGGAGCCATACCTTGTAGTCCATCTGCTCGGAGCAGTTAAACACGTACACCATGATGCCCAGGGCTCGCCCCAAATCTTTCGTAGTCTCCGTCTTGCCAGTGCCCGCAGGGCCTGCAGGTGCTCCGCTCATGGTCAGGTGCAGTGACTGGGTCAGGGTGATGTAACATCTTTCACAGTGAATGATGAATGAAAAAAGGAAATATGTCCAATAGGTCAACTGTGGGCTGCAGGGCAATAGCACTAGAGCATTGCACTCAGCAGAGCCTCTCCTCTGAAAAGCTGTACGTGAGCAGGGGTCATGTCTGAGCTGAAAGCCTTCTTGGCATTAATTACCACCTCTGCTCAGCTCTGTTTTCTCCAAGAGATACTCATCTTCCACCAAGGTCTGCCCAAACCTCTTCATGTCCAGCTTGTGTTCTCTCTGGATCCTCATACAACTCATGGATATTGGGCACATCTCAGGCAGTATGAGAAAAGGACAGCTTTTCTGGAAGACCTGTCACTGACAGAAACCTGCTCAGGTGGCCTATGAGTGAACCCAACTCAAAGCTGCAGCAAGTCCCAAAGTTTCTCCATCATGTTGATGATGGACACTGGGGTGGTGTCCACATGTGAGTATCTATACTACCTGTATAAGCCACAGAGGTGTAGTCAATATAGCCAACAAAACCTGATGATACCTGGGGGCTTGACGCAGCTGACTAACACAGGTGACTAGAGCCACCTGAGATGCTCTTGGTTGCTGAAATGTCACATAGGGTGGAGAGATATGACAAGGGGTCCATAGGAGACTTTTACACTTCTGGATTGGCAGCTGGAAGCCAGGTGGGACAACACAGAGTATCTCAAGTAACCCTAGGTGTCCCCACTGAGGCAACCAGGTAGATGTCTGCTTCAAGATGGGATGAAAGCTCTCTAGACTCACCAGCTTTATGGACTGTGGACATCTTGTGCACAGGAAGACACCCACAAGTGTTTTAATGTGTGAGCTGAATCCCACCCAGGGATCTGATGTACAAATTCCACAGAGGGTACCACCAAAAACCAGATAAGAGTTAGAGCTCGACCACTGGAGTGCTGGGACATGGAGACAGAACAAGAGGGATACAGGTGTCTGAACTAAATCCATCTTTGGTTGGCATCTCTCTCTCTACCTGTGTGGCAAAGCCCAGCTATGACATTGTGTCCCAGGGACTTACCTGTCGGTCAGCGGAGTGATCACAAGCCGAGGGGTATTGCCAAGGTATTCATAGGAGTACAGGAACTGGGCGTCACAGATGTTGGCAAAGCAGTGCCGTTCCTCATCTGACCATCTGTGCCGGAGCTGTGACAGCCAAATGAAGGCCTGGGCATTGTCCACCTGCAACACACCCACAAACACCATCACAGGAAGGCCGGGGATGCCAGACACATGCAGCTCGGGGGCCAAAATAGCGACTGCTATAAAATTTTCATGGGGGATGACTGGTCCTCACTGCAAGGCAGGTGTGGTGAGGAAGGCCGCCTCCTTGCAATGCGGTGAGAAATGTCACCTCCCCATCTCCCATCAGTAAAGGGGAGGAACCAAATTAGTGACCACATTGGTGGGAGAGGAAAAAATTAATGGTCAAGAGAAAGAGCCTTACAAAAAGACTCCTGAATAGATTTAAGAAGCAGCAAGTCATGAAGAAGGTCTCACAATGCAACCAGAGTGAGAGAAGGAGCAGAGGCCATCTAGACAAGGAAGAGGTTGCAGACAGCACCAAGGAAACAGACTGGGGACAGGTGGACAAAGACAGGCATGGCCAGCGCTCTCTGCACAACCAGCAGGCAGGTCCAGATGCATCACTTCACCCCAGGCTGGACCGAGGCACCACTGAGCCCAGCTGAGCCTTGAAGACAGAAACCCTGTGAGCAGCCTGGCTGCCTCTGAGATGACACAGATGAGGGAAGAGCCACAACCCAATACATTCAGGGCATCTTCCCACCCACCTGCAAGGCTAAACACTTGGCATGGTGTCAGGGACAGGGGAGTAGTGTGGGAGAGGTGTTGCAGGAGAAGGGAGTCCCACATAAGTCCCTGTGGCCCCACACCAGACAAAGGACGCTACAAAGAACAAAGCTTGAATGCTTTTTCTTACTTTCTAAAGTCAAAACTGAGACTGAGTCCAGCAGCCTCCCAACACAGCACCATCATCCACCAGCACATGTCTCGGCACCAGGACGCAGTGCCGCGCTCTCACTCCTGGTGTGAATCTGCAGCAACTACAAGTTGGTGTTGCAGGGCCATGACACAGCACAGCTCTGCAGGCTTACAGGGGCTTTCTGCACACTTACTACAAACATTGTAGAAATAAATTTAGTCATACGTCTCCCACTGAGACCGGCAGTGATCTGAATGGCCAGTGGTTGGGCCCCCTGAAGCCCCCTCTCCAGCACCCACAGAACTGTGCTGAACTGCCAACACCAACCTTCTGTGCTATCATCTTTGCCACCACATCCCGAGCATGCACGTCGATGGTGCAAATGGTCATGATTTTCTGTCTGTCGCCCTTGGAGAGCTGCCCGATCAGCATGGTAACGAGGGTGTTCAGCTGGGTCACTTGCTTCTTGTGCTATTCCTTCATCGCATTCTCGTAGCCTTCCTCCACCCTGGCAAAGGCAATCCCAACCTCGGTTGTCCACCAGATCTGGGTGCAGCAAAGCGCCACCTAGGGAAATAGGCTGGTTCAGTATCAGGGAAAATACCAAAGCTTCCTTATGTTCAAGAGTGTCGGATCCACAGGGAGATCAAGGATGAAACATCCGTGACATGAAATTAAGTATTTTTTCATACAGCAGTCACAGCAGACAGTACAACAAGGATCTGCTCCATGACATTCATTTAAAACACCATATCAGTGATAGACACATTTAGCAGCTAGTTATAAGTAAATCAGCACCTTTCACATGCCTGACACAGCAGAGGAGGAAGAGTTGGAGACCACGAGGTTGTCAGAGGTGCATCTGAGGGGCTCTTCACTCTTATCAGGCCTCACCACTTTGCCTTCCTGCTGCACCTCTCACTGCTCTGGCTGTACAGACTGCACTGCCCAAGCCCCTGGGCTCTGTCACCCAACCAAGAGCCCCAACCAGAGCATGGAGCTCAGCCTGAAAACTCCATCAGGAGACCGCCAGGATAAAGGACAACTCATCCTCCCTCTCTCCTGGATAGCAAGGTGGAGGCCAGAAACATGCCTGTCCACAGCTGCTGAAAGAAGGGAAGGGCAGGACTGATGGGGAACCCAAGAGCTACCTTTCCACGAGCCAGCCTGAGTGGTGATAAGAAGCAGTGGCAGATACCTGGGCAGGATAGTCAAAGAGCCATTGTTCCCTTGGTTTTTCCTCATAAGCCATGACGGCTTCTGTCATCTCATCTCTCACAGTAGCCCTCATGCTGTCTAGTACATGACTGAGCCAGACTTCAACCTGGAAAAGAGATTAAATCCCAGTAACACATTTGCTCTTCTTAAGTGCCTTTGGTAATTAGTGAAGATAGGAAATGAGGCAAGCATCTCAGTTCTCTTTAGACTGGACATGAGGGAAAGGTTCTTCACCCAGAGGTGCTGGACACTGAACAGGCTCCCAGGGAGGTGTCACAGCCCCAACCTGACAGTGTTCAAGGAGAGACTGGACAACGTCCTCAGACACACGGGGTGACCTGTGGGGTTGTCACTGCAGGGACAGGACTTGGACTCCATGATCCTGGTGGGTCCCTTCCAGCTCAGGACATTCTATGAGTTAACCAAACCTCACAGCCTCCTTCAGACTGGGTAGATTTGGCTAATTCTGGTACTGTAGGATTAGCATCTACTTCCAGACACCAAGAACAGAAGACAGATTTTTTTCTTGAACTCTAGCTACAGGAGGAACCAAAATGAACTCCGTCAATGAATAATTTGGTCAGGTGTGTTCCACCTCCAGGCCATGACAGAATCCCTGGTGGGATGTGGGCAGTCTGCCAGCAGCAGAAGAAAGATGCTGCCAAACTTGGGAACACAATTCCTGCTGAATTTCATATTTCACAGGCAAAGCCCTCAACAAGAAGACAGACTGAACGCAGCAAGCTCCATTGCTGGGGAGCTCAGTAGCCGGTATTACGTACTTTAGCTTCCTGTAATAGACCGTGCAGAAAGGTGAAACTACCAGGATAGATAAGCTGAGCAGTAGCTTGATTCTTACATTTCATACTTTCACTCGTGGTATGAAATAATGAAGACTTGAGAAACAGGTAAAAGGCCTTCTCCTGCCAAACACACCCGTGCAGAGGTACTATGGAATAGCTTAGTCTCTTTTCAGTCTGCATCCCCTCCCTCACCGAGGATATTTGTAGCAAGCTTTAAGACCAACCTTCAAAAGGTCTTAGAAAAAATCAAATTAAAAACCTAGTCAGAAAAATGGCACAGCTCTTTCTCTCACAGTGGACTGCGACATCCACGTCCCCCCTTAGTGAGGACCTATCCAGAGTGACACGAAAGGTTGCGGTGTAAGGAGGTACTAAATCACCACCTCTTCCAGCTTTTCTCATGCACCAAGGGAGAGCAGTGAAGCTCTATGACGTCTTGGCAAGGGATCTCACACGAGGGGCAGGGGAGCAGACTCCACCGGACAGTTTTGATAGACAAGGACTTCCCTCTCACCTGCCCACTGCAGTCCCAGGGCTCGCTGAAGCTGACGTACTCCTCCTCTCTACTGTACGTTCCCAGGCCAACCTTGGTTGGCTTTTGCTCAGAGTCCAGCTGGAATTTCATCCTGGCCAAGCTGTCAAAGAGTTTGGAAAGATGACGTTGCACCTGCAAAACGGGTTGTGTAAATAAAGCAACCGAGATAGGACGAGCGGAATGAAGATCACTATACATGTCACAAGCAAAATCATGTTAACAAAATATCTTGGATATTTAGGTAGCACCACATCTTCTCAAATGTGGCCAACATACTGCCAACAAAAGCCTCTTGCTGTCTCTTGTAATACTTCCACCTATTTCTACGTAATTTAGGAAACAGACATGCCTTAATAAATCATGTTTCTCCATTGGGAAATCTTCCATACAGAGCAAAAGCATAGAAAACATTGAAACACCTCATGACTCCTACCCCAAATTTCCCTACATGTAGTGATGAGAAGTCTGTAGCCATTTCTCCACCTCATCCTATTCTCAGCACAACGTGGAGTTTTCTTCACTATGAACTTTCCTGTTTTTCCACTACTAGAAACTGATTTTGTGCTAGTGAAATATCCTAAATTCTCTTTCATGGAGAAGAAAGATCTTTATTTCTGCCTAAGACCTATGATAAACAGCCCAGACCTCCTATAGAACAACCATGTTCACCAAAAGCACTCTTCCAGAAGGAAAAGAATAATTCAGTTCTTTCCTGTTCACCTCCATCTGAGTCTGCAAAGCCAACAGGGAGATGCTGTGGGCTCTCAACATCAGCATCTGCCTGCTGGGAGCTGAGCAGGTCACCAGCACTTCTTCCAGACCACTGCGTAACACACAACTGCATCACTGCGCGCCCCACGCCAATGAAGGTGAGATTCTCCTAGGATTGACGTCCCCACAGAAAGGGGAAGCTCCCAAAGCAGTCCCAGACAGGAGCTGCCTCTCTCAATTACAGCAGAGAGGTAGAAAAACTCCCATAGGGGAGATGAGAAATGAGGGAAAGGGAGCTGGGGGTCCTGGGGACAGCAGGGTGACCATGAGCCAGCACTGGGCCCTTGTGGCCAGGAAGCCAATGGTACCTGGGGTGGGTTAGAAGGGGGTGGTCAGTAGGTCAGAGAGGTTCTCCTGCCCCTCTGCTCTGCCCTGGGGAGACCACACCTGGAATATTGTGTCCAGTTGTGGCCCCTCAGTTCCAGAAGGACAGGGAACTGCTGCAGAGAGTCCAGCGCAGCCACCAAGATGCTGGAGGGAGTGGAGCATCTCCCGTGTGAGGAAAGGCTGAGGGAGCTGGGGCTCTGGAGCTGGACAAGAGGAGACAGAGGGGGGACTCATTCATGTTTACAGATATATAAAGGGGCAGTGTCAGGAGAATGGAGCCAGGCTCTCCTCGGTGACAACCAGTGATAGGACAAGGGGGAATGGGTTCAAACTGGAACACAGGAGGTTTCACTTAAATTTGAGAAGAAACTTCTTCTCAGTGAGGGTGTCAGAGCCTGGCCCAGGCTGCCCAGGGAGGTTGTGGAGTCTCCTTCTCTGCAGACATTCAAACCCCCTGGACCCCTTCCTGTGGAACCTCAGCTGGGTGTTCCTGCTCCATGGGGGGATTGCACTGGATGAGCTTTCCAGGTCCCTTCCAACCCTGACATTCTGGGATTCTGCGTGAGATGCCCAATGCTCTGATGCTTTCAGAGAAGGAAGGGTGGAGGTGGATTTGTCCATCTAATTCTGACTCACTGACTCACAAAGAACTACAACCCTCCCTCTCATGAGCTGTGCTGCAAGTGGACGCAGCTTCTCACACACATACAAGCAGGGCCAAACCCTGGGAGGTGCTAAGTGACTCTGAGAAGCACAGGGCACTCAGCATCCCCCCAGATCACAGAATCATTTTGGGTGGAAGAAACCCTCAGGATCAAGTCCAGCCATACCCTAGCTCTGGCACTAATCCATGTCCCTAAGAACCTCGTCTAAATGTCTTTTAAACCCCTCCAGGGATGGTGACTCCAGCACTGCCCTGGGCAGCCTGTTCCCATGCCCCACAGCCCTTTCTGGGAAGAATTTTTTTACAATATCCAATCTGAACCTCCCCTGGCACAACTTGAGGCCATTAAGCGTATCTTGAGGCCATAAGCTTATCTCTTTTCAAACCGTAAGTAAACCGTAGAAACTTTTTCTTACATGTAGAAGCTTCTGGTCACAAATCCCCAGCTGCCCCTTCCCAGACCCTGTCCAGTCTGGAGGGTTCGGACACAACCCCAGCACTTGCTGCGATCCTGCTGCCAGAGCCCGAACGCACCTGAATCTGCACGAGTTCAGCACCCAGTTCACGAGGATAATGTCATTGTGTATTTAATCCTCCTTTAGGAATCATCAGACTTTGAAACTACATTGGGAAGGCTGAGAGTGTATCTATGTATGATACTGCTTGACATTTACTTTGATTTTACTGCAAATACTTTTGAATAACAGAAAACACCAGGAATTTCTTCTTACTCAACAGAGCATTTCAACACAGTATCTTTGCTTCCTGTGGTTTTTTTTTCCTCTTCATTTTAAATATCAATCAACTATGTATTTATGATACTCTGTGGGCTGAAATCACCCAGCAGCAGACACAGATAGAAGCAGCGTTAAAGGTTAGAGGTAAACAACAGCATTTCCAAATACACATGCAAACCTGCTCCATTCCTGTGCTCACATCAATACTGAAAATGGTGGAAAGCCTGAAGAAAGTGAAAATACTCGCTACCAAAAGACAGAATTAGGACTTTGTTCATCATCCAACACTCGCCTTTTGCTGTGAACGTTTTGACTGGTTTTATGCACCAACCTCTGAATAAAAGATGCGTCCCAAACAAGGCCAAGCAGAGCTGTGCAGGGGTGGGTGGCAACCCAAGGAAGTCCTGCCTTGGCCACAGCCACTGTCTGACCACCAGCTGTCTTACCTCTTCCAGGCTGTGTTCTGCTCTTCCCCTGTAAACAGGCCATCCCAAAGACCTTTGCATGGGGGAAGGAAGAAGTGGCTGACTAGCAGATGTCTCCTCTGCCTAAAAACAGAGACGTCTCCAAGCCCTCGGTTGTCAACACTGTCACATTTGAATGATCGGTCTGTGGCTCTTTCAACAACAGACGCTGTTTGCTGGCATCCCAGCTTGGGGAACCAAGCTCAGCAACAAGTTTTGGCTGAGATCCTCAAGAAATGGTTTCCCCCAACCTCACTGTATCCCAGCAGAAACAAACCCACTGTTTTTATGGTATCAAGAGCATAGCTCTGCTCTGTGCAGTGCTTTCAGAACCATCTGCAAGCATCACCAGGGACAGATGGGACAACATACAGTGTGCGCATTGCCTTTCAGAGACGACAGATGAAGGCCAGCAGTGAAAGAGTTATTGTTAATCCAAGTGAGGGTGGGAGAAAAGGCACTCAAGAAAGGATAAGCTACAGCTGAGTCCCTAGACAGCATCTTCCACCCTGACATTACTGACAGCTGGAAAATGTGAAGGTGACATAGTGCAAGGCTTACCAGCTGTGGGTTGGTGCCATTGGAAAGAATATCCAATAAATCTGCTGAAGAAACAAAGTAAAATCTGGGAAAGGCCAATCTTTTCATGTCCAAATATTCAGCCAAAGCCTTCTCACACAGGGACAACCTGGGGAGAAGAGCAGAAAAACAGAGCCCAGGACAGGCGGGTGAATATCCTTTAATGTGTCGTGCTACAGTTTGGGTTATCGAGCAGATTCTCCCCTCCCATGGGGAAATGCCAGACATGAGCTGAGCCTGCAGGCTGGTCCTTTACAGCATTTTCCAAATAGATAACAAAGCACATAGTAACTCATAGATCTCTCTCCACTCCCAAGGGTCAAACAGACAAAGAGTCAGAGAATCCTCACCAAAAAGCAGAAACACAGGTGGAAGAAGAGGCTAGAAAGGCTTTGCAGTCTGACTTACTGTTTTAGACAAGCTCTCAACTGCCACAGGTGATTTCACACTAGGATGAAAGTTTCCAAAACTGCTTTTATTCTAATGAGCACATTTTAAAGTCTGATTCAAACCTACTCAGCTTTTTGTGCTTGTGAAGCCTGAAAAGAAACTTGTTTGCTCCGTTCTAAAATGAATCTCTCAGTGTTTACATGTTAAACTGCTGCTGAGCTTTCAAAGTTCATAAATAACATGCAGTTAGTCCTCTGTGGGGAACACGGGCCTTATCTGTTTAGGAAGTAAAATTAGATCTCTATTTTAAATGGATAGTTATTACTGACACAACAGCTCTCACGTTAACTTGTTAGGTGTGTTCCAGGTAGAGTAGCTCATATGTTAGGTGAGAACTGTATCCATCTCTGGACATGAAGGTCTTTCTCAGGGAGTTTAGTTATACCATCTGTGAAGGGTACACACACAAAGATAATTTTGTTAATTAAAGCACATGGGATCAGCTCTGCTGCAGATATCCCTGCTTGGACTGCTAAATAGATATTTAAGACACCAAATTTGGGGTGGCAGTGAGGCCACATGTTATTAAAACCAACTGAGTGCCTAGCTTTGTATGTGTGCAAATCAATATTCAAGATAAGAGTTTGCACATACGCAAAGCCAGAATCCACCTTGGGGGCTTCAGGGTGATGGATCATGAATAAAAAGACTCAATGTGTGAATGCAAAGAACGCACAGTCCAGAAGGAAAGCCTTGGAGCACAGGTTAAACCAACTTATCAGAGCTGATCCCAGTCTCTGACAAAATCCTGGGACTGAAGTTGTACCTACCTACTCTGAATGTCCTCCAGTTGTTGGGACAGACCTGGTTTATTGGTGGCCTCAACCACATTTGGGGTTTTCTGAGTTTCATAGGCCAGTTCTTTAAAGTCCACATCAATCCCTTCAAAGCGTTTGGAGTCCTAAAAAGCAACACAAACATGTTCATGGTAAAACATGGATTTTGTGCTAAAGGTCTCCATCCTCTGGGTGCTGTCTTTGGGTTGAGGGGAAAACCTTCTGTCCAGTGCAGACAGGGACCCCTCCACCATTCCAGAATGGCTCTTCCACTGACTTGCCTGAAACTAGTCTTCAAACAGGCACTTGCCTTCTTGTCACTGTATCCCAAAGGGGTTGTGGATAAAGTGCTCCATGCAGGAGGCAATGTCTAGGACCAACCATTTTCATGGGATTTAATTCCCCTTGGAAAACCTCATAAATCTCTCTCTCCCATGTCCAGGTGAAGTACCAAGTTTCCCTGGCTGCAGCAGCAGGAGATGCTCCCACACCGTGGAAAGGCTACCAGCCTCATGTGAGTGCACTCCTCCCCTCCTGCTACAGCACAGGAATCCCAACACCCATCCACAAAACGGGTATGATGACTCTTGTAGAGGAGAGCCCTTCCTTGCCTTCAATGAGGGTACGGAAACCCCACGTCAGCACCGGAGGCCCACATCAACAATTATGCTCCATATCTAACAGGGACTCTGAATTTCTGGAGCTAAACACTGAAGAATAAAGCAAGCTATGTTCAAAACATCTCTGCTCCTCCCTTCTTCCCAGGTCAGGCCTCCTAAGTGAGGCGGGACACTGAACAAGTGTTCCAAGCAGTCCAGGTAACACTTCCACGCTACCCTGTGTTCAGCCCCAGGAGCAAGGCTCCATCTGGAAGGTTGAGCCCTCCCTACACTCACGCCACAGATCCAGCTCCAGGTGAGCATCCCACAGCCTGTCAGCACATCCCCCCAGCCCTGGATGCATCCTGAGGGTGCTCAGCTACAGAGACTTTGAGCTTCAGTCTTTCTTTTACGGAAGAGAAGCTGCTGACTGAGCCACCTGTGTCCCTGGAGCCAAGAGGGCCCCGTGTCCTGGTGCATCCAGCACAGCACGGCCAGCCGGGCAGGGAGGGGATTGTCCCGCTCTGCTCTGTGCTGGGGCGGCCTCACCTGGAGCATTCACTGTGTGCAGGGCTGGGGACACAGGAGAAAAGGAGATAAAGCTACTGGAGGGTGTCCAGAGGAGGGACATGAACTTGGTGAAGGGTTCGGAGGGGAAACCGTATGAGGAGCGGCTGAAGTCCCTGGGTTTGCTCAGCTGGAGCAGAGGAGACTGAGGGCAGAGCTCATGGGGCTGCAGGTTCCTCAGCAGGAGCAGGAGGGGCAGGGCTGAGCTCTTCTCTGTGACAGTGACAGAACCCAGGGAACGGCAGAAGATGTGCCAGGGAGGGCAGTGGGACATGAGGAAAAGGTTCTTCACCCAGAGGTGCTGGACACTGAACAGGCTCCCAGGGAGGGGTCACAGCCCCAACCTGACAGTGTTCAAGGAGAGACTGGACAACGTCCTCAGACACATGGGGTGAATTGTGGGGTGTCCTGTGCAGGGACAGGAGTTGGACTTGACAATCCTGATGGGTCCTTCCAAGTCAGGACATCCTATGGTTCTATGGTTCATACCACTGCCAGACAGCTACTGAGATGCAGACAGCTGCCCAGCAGGATGCAAATGTAAATCATGATGCAATTTCAGACATGACATTAGATAGCTCCTGGATATTAAGAGTTTGCTGGCACATGGTACAGCCTCAGGGCACTGGTTATCAGCACCTGTATATATTGCCCAGTGAGCGAGGTGTGCCCAGAATCATAGAATCATTTAGCTGGAGGAGACCATTGAGATCACTGAGTCCAACCATAACCTAAATCTAGTACTAAACCATGTTCCTCATCTATACATCTTCCAGGGATGGTGACTCCAGCACTGCCCTGGGCAGCCTGTTCCAATGCCCCACAGCCCTTTGGGGAAGAAATTGTTCCCCAGATCCAACCTCAGCCTCCCCTGGCGCAACTTGAGGCCGTTTCCTCTGCTCCTGGCGCTTGTTCCTGGGGAGCAGAGCCCGACCCCCCCTGGCTCCGAGCTCCTTTCAGGCAGTTCAGAGATCAGAAGGTCTCCCCTCAGCTCCTGTTCTCCAGCTGAACCCCCAGGCCCCTCAGCCGCTCCCATCACACTTGTGCTCCAGCCCCTCACCAGCTCCATTCCCTTCTCTCAACTTGCTCCAGCACCACAAGGGCTTTCTTGGTGTGAGGGGCCAAAAACTGCCCCCAGGACACTCAGCACAGCGTGCTCTCTGAAGCAGATGGAGGAACAGTCCAAGCAGAGCAGAGTGCAGGGTTGGAGACAGAACAGTGTGTTGTCCAGGGGTCAATGGGCTGCGCACATCCCCTCGTGGGTGTTCGTCCCACAGTGGTGCTGTCAGCGATGCTGCTCGTGAACAGGGACGGGGGTCACACAGCCAACTGTGGGTCACTCGTGAGTGAAAGGCAGGTTCCTCCACAGGGCTGCGAGTGGTCCAGCGGGGCCAGGAACAAGCTTGGAAGATTTTCTAAATAATCAAGAGAATAGGGAATAAGACTGGAAGCTGGACTCAAAGACAGCCCTGAGGAGGTCACAACCCTGAGGAGGGCATCAGTGACAACTCTGCTCAATTTTCTGAAGCTGAAGTGGGAGAAGAGCTGCTCTCCTGCTGCACCAGCACTGGAGGCAGGGAAGCGGATACTGCAAAGCTGCCTGGTCCAGCTCTGATTTGACAATTTGCACCATCTGAGTAATTATCTCCGTCTTCTCCCCTCCAAGGAAAGAGGGAACATGCCTGTACCACTGAAGGAAGCCAGCAGCCTCCTGCTCAGCCTCCAGGAACTCTGCATCTGCTGTGCAATGGTGGAGGGGAGGAAAAACAGTTTCTCAGCAGGGTTCAGGCACAACCAACAGTACAAAAACAGCCTGGGGCAACACTGGGGAAACTGCTGTAGCATTAAGGGAGCCTCCAAGAAAGCAATGCAGCAAGAGAACAGTCCTGCTTGGGGGAACACGGCAATATAGACAACCTTCTTCTGTGTAATGGAGGCTCTTCTTCAACGCTTTCCACACAGGAAAAATAGGATTTGGGATTTCATACCTTAGGAAGCTGTGCCCGTATATCTTCTGAGCCTATGAATATGCTCTCCAAGTGAGACCACGTACGCTGCACTTTGAACCAGAGAGAAATGACGGAATCTGTTGTGGACAGCTTCCTCTGCCATATGGACACTTCCTCCAAGAAGAAAGCAATACATTTGGATGTCATTAAATTCTGCAGCTGCACCTGGTTGTCTTCTAAAGTTTCTATGAGTTCCTCGTCTGACTTCAGCAACGGGATGTTCGTCCGGGGGTGAGGCTCATACTGAAACTCCATGGTGCTCCAAGTCATTTTTAGCTCCTTCAGGACTTTCTCCATACTCATTTCTCGTACCGCTTTGTCCACAATGCCACGAACCTCATCCTCAAAGTTATGGAGGTTGAGCTTCAGGAGGTCAGCCAGCGTGGTGTCCGAGTCCATCACAAACCTCACACCCGTCACCTGCATCAGCTGATTCCAGTGCCTTTCCCTAGTGGCGGGATTTTGAAGTTCTGCCACAGCTTTCAGGGCCGTCAGCATGTTCTTCACCTTGCTGTCCAGCCCAGTGAAAGCATCCCACGCCCCCACCTCCTTATCCAAATTCCGAATCTCTCTTGCAAACTTTTTACACTCCAGATCCATGTTTTCCACGTTAATATCCGCCCATTTGGTGGTCTGCCAGTCATCAAGGCAAGTGCCCACAAGGGAGATCATAGCCCAGAGCTCTTTGAGAAGACACAGCTCCTTTCGGCACTGCTTCAGTTGTTTATAGTCTGGCACTATGACTTCAAACAGACCAGCTGATTCATAAATCGAGGTCATGGCTGACTCCATTTGTTTAATCTCAATGTGCTTTGTATCCAGCAGTTGATAAGGCTTTTTGGGGTCAAACCTAGAAAGAAACGTTTATTCTTCATAAGTGATATTGTAACAACTTCTAAAGAAAACATAAAACAAATGGTGCCTCTGAGACACAAAGCAGACATGATACATCTATAGTACCCATTGATGGTGCAGCCACATGGCACTGCTGACAACCCCTTTAAGCAATATTGTGCACTCAGCATCCAGATTGAATCTCTTGCTAACACCTTACAGTGTTTGCAGGGACAAAACACCCAGGGCATAACAGATACAACACCGTGAGCAGGTAGGAAATGTATGCAAGGGTTCAAGAACACATCCTCAGGACACTCCGCGATGATCCCATGAAGCTTTTCTTCCTCAGGGCTTCTCTGATGTTATAATTTCACTGTACCTGAATGGTGCTTCTTTCCGAAATCGCTCTCTGAATCTGTGTTGCTCAACATCAAACGCCGCACAGCTCTTGCGCACAACTGTCATTTCGTTCGCCTGCAGAGGAGCCACACGCTGCTTCACAGCTATCGCCAGCTTCTTTATATTGTTCCATTTTTCTGGCAGCTCCTGCAAGCAAAATTTAAATGACGGTAGGCAGTATTTGCTATTTGATATAAGATGTGACTGATCTGTTTATGGACAATCACAGAACAGGAAAAGCAACAGATTCCATGCCTAAAACTGCAAGGAAGTTTTGTTGTGATGCAAAAGCTAAACACAATTTGGGAAAAAACTTATCAGTTATCCACAATTTTGAAGACGAATGAAGACTGAGACTTTAAAACTGACTGCTCTGATTGCAAAAACATGTTAAATAACTTCAGAAGAAGGGTCCCAGACCAGATCCTGGGCTCCCAGGATGGCTCGGTGGTTGAGAGAGCACAGTTCTCCTGACACCGAGCCCAGCGGGACCCAGAGCTGGCTGGAGGCAGGAGGGTGGGCTGAGGATGCAAGTTCATCAGATCGTCCGGCTTCCCAGAGCTAATTAAGAAACAGAGCCTGGGAAATTTCCAGCCAGCTCTTAGAGCAGAAGATATTATGCCAGAAGGACTTCTACAGAGCTTTCTGGGGCAAATCCCTCCAGCCTGCCTGTATAATATTAGTACTAAATAAGACAGTTTCTTTCTCAGGACTGCATCCAAGCTGCTGGTGCACAGCACTGCTAACAATCCACCCTTTGCACCTGGGATTTCATTTAGAAAGAGATTTGATTTCTTCTCTTCTCACTAGACTTCTCGAGCCAAATCCTCACCCCAGACAGTGACACCAGCCAGGGCTCTGCTGTCCTCAAGTCCCACAGCTTTGCTCTCCCACTTCCCCAGGTACTGTGCCAGCCTACAGGAAAGACTTTGGGCTTCTTTTCATCCCAGTGCACAGAGTTGAGAAGACTAATGGAGATGCACCAACACTATGCAAAGAAGCGAAATAACCTGGAGGCAGCAGAGGCGGCCAGAGCAGGGCCAGTCCCTCCTGAGGGGTCTCTTTCTGGCACTTCATGTTCCAGTCTCTGTAGAAATCACTATCCATGACCATAGCAGGGCACACATGGAGCTGCTTCCTTGTCCTTCTCATACAAACTATCAGCTCCAGCCCATCCATCTTCATGGCCATGGAGGGAGCGGTACCTGGAGGAACTTACTTTGGTTTTCCTACTGTGTACAGCAGTGAATGAATTATTCAACTATGTGTTGCTGTCACTTGCCAGAAAGAACGAAACTGTTTTGTTATCTCCTACATCTGAATGGCTGCCCTGCATACCTCATTTCTTCTGTCAGAAAAATAAATCAGTTGTTCAAATCTACACGCACAAACAGGCACCAAGCAAGCAGCTCTTGGGCAGAGGAATCAGCAGAGCTGGGTTCCCCATAGCACCATTTTTTATGCTGAACCGAAGCTGCTGTAGCAGCCAAAACATTCATTTAATGCAGCTCTTCTGTTTTTCAGGGTGTCTGTAGGAATCCAGTTATCTTTAGGACCCTTACCCGTGTCAGATTTGGTGATACAACCATCCGTGGATCACGGCTGCACCAGCAGAAAACTGGGGGATTGCTAAACCCCGCTCAGGTCCCATCCAAGCCTGCAGCAGAGGGAGGAACTTCTCCCCAAAAAGCTCTGCCTTAAACCTGGTGTCCTACACAGAGCCCTCTGCACACAACGCCCCGTGACTAAGGGGTATCCATCAGTACGCAGCCACACGCTCCTCCACCGTAACATGGTGACTGCTGCCAGTTCCCCAAGGCTGGCTGGGCATCCCACAGGCTTTTCCAACCTTCACCTCATGGTCCCCTGTCCAGAAATGAGAAGAATTCCCCAAAGAAAAATTGATTCATCAGGGCCAGATGTGGAAAGGTGCTGAAATACTTTCATAACGTGCTCCCAGTGATGTCCTTTGGGTCAAGCAGATTGGGTGTTATAGACCTAGTGGAGGACTGAAGTCCTATGAGAAGGCGACTCCTCTGCCAACATTATCCTTCCCATCTCCACAGTTGCCAAGAACTGGCTTATTTAAAAATAATTATAATTCAAACTAATTAACAGATGTATTTGAAAATGCATTAATTTTTTTCAAGAGTAATCGCTGAGAGTTGGAGCAGGCAATTCTATGTTTTTCATACATAACAAAAGGCTTAATCTCTGCTTTAAAAGAAAAATCTCAATATAACTCCAAAATTTAGAGCTATTAAGGCACATCCCACAATAGTAAAATACTATCCACTGAGGCCCTCTAATGACAGGGAGTGGGGCTTTAAATATTCCTGCAATGCTCTTAAGCTCATACTCTTTGACGCTGGCTACTTGGCAAACCGCCGTGTCCACCGCAGCTTTTCACCCACCTCCAGTTGCTTATAGACTTCCTCCGGCAGCTCTTGCTCATACGTCTTCAGCAGTTCGACGGT
This sequence comes from Patagioenas fasciata, assembly GCF_037038585.1. Classification (NCBI taxonomy): domain Eukaryota; kingdom Metazoa; phylum Chordata; class Aves; order Columbiformes; family Columbidae; genus Patagioenas; species Patagioenas fasciata. The sequence goes on from NC_092543.1 coordinate 1,199,015, forward strand.
TTGCTTCAGGGGCTCGAACATGGCATCGGTGACACTGTGCCTTTCCTTAACGGCCAGGAGATGCCCCATGATCTCCACCAAACCATCATAATCGCCTTTTTCAACCTTTTTGCTCAAACCTTTGTCAGCAGTTTTTATGAACTCGTCCAGGTCAGACAAGCTGTAGAACACAAAACAGGAAAGCACCAAATGAGAGCAGTTCCTACCGGAATCATCCAGGCAGCTGGACTGGCACGGAGAGGGAAAGGCCTGGCTAACTCTGCCCATCACATGGCAACATGCTGAGGGCATCAGAACCACAGTTCATGCTCACAGGGATCCATAGATGTGGTACAGCTTCCTGTGAGGAACGGATAAATGGGTTGGGACTTCACAGGTTGGAGAAAAGGCATTTGAGGAGCACAAGTCTTACGAGGAGCAGCTGAGGGAGCTGGGGCTGTTCAGCCTGGAGAACAGGAGATGAGGGGAGACCTGATCTCTGCAACTGTCTGAAAGGAGGTTGGAGCATGGAGGGGGTTGGTCTCTTCTCTCAGGTAGCAAGTGATAAGATAAAATGGCCTCAAATTTCTCCAGGGGAGGTTCAGATTGGGTATTAGGAAAAAAATTATTCACAGAAATGGCTGTCGGGCCTTGGAACAGGCTGCCCTGGGCAGTGGTGGAGTCACCATCCCTGGAGGGGTTGGATAGACATATAGATGAGGTTCTCAGGGACATGGGGTAGTGCCAGAGTTAGGTTATGGTTGGACTCTGTGATCTTGATGGTCTCTTCCAACCAAACAGATTCTATGACTCTATCCTATGATTCTATAAGGGAGACCTGTGAGCTCGGGTCTGTGGTCTGAAGAGAGTGAATTTGAAAGGACAGTTTTCATGTCATCTCTTCCAATACAAGAATTCAACAAATGAACCTGGTAGGTTGTAAAGCTACAACAAACAGGGATTCTTCTTCGCACGCTGCCTTATTTCAGAGGGTAAGTCTCTGCTGCAGAAGGATGCAGATGTTAAAAATTCACAGCGGTTCAGAAAAGCAACCGAACATTTGTGGGAGAAAAAAAAATCCATCCAGGTCTTTAGATACAAAGGTACAACCCATGACTCTCAAAGTCCTCAGGTATGAATGGTTAGAGACAAGGAGACTATTTGGGGGAAGTTTCCCTACCTGCTTCTTGATCTCACCAGCTGCTGGACACTGTTAGCAGAGCTTGATGGGCTCCTGGATCTTTGGTCCTTTCCATTCTTCCCTTCTCAAAACGCTTACTTTTGAAGTGCCCGCTTAAATTCTGTGGATGCTGCTGCACCAAAACATAGCCCTAAACACTTCACCTATTAAAGACTAAACTGCTGAGTCAGGAGCTCTTAATAAGAACTCCTAAATGCCTGTTCTAACCTATGCAAAAACCTCTTTGCACAGGAATTATCGTGCTGAAAAGAACACAAGAGATCACAGCAGCCACCACACGCAGCAGCCTTCACTAGTACATATGTCTGTAAATATTTCTTCGTAAGCATCCAAGCCCTGTGGCATCCTTCAGCTGCTACTACTCAAATAAATCACCTAACACATCATCCTGCAGAGACCAGGCGGCTGAGCAGCTATTCAGAGCAGGGAACACATGTTAATTCAAAACTTACATCCAAAGCTCCTCCTTTTTGTAACCTTGAAACTGCCTCCCCATGACTGCTCATGCCAGGCAACCCAAATTACTTTTTTTACAAAGAGTGCACTCAAAAGAGCACTGCATTTAGAAACGGAGCAAGTATCTCATGGCATTAATGCAGCTTTACTGATGGCAAATTCAACAAAATAAGCATAGAGCCCTAGAAGAGATTAGATTAGTTGGACCAGGATGAACAGACAAACAGACATCCTGTCCAACACCACACAGTAGGTCGTAGGAGCATCAGCTCGCAGGATGTCGATGGTACCGAGTTCGTGGAACTGTTTGCACTTTACACACTCAGCTGGACCAGCTGCTCCCAGCAGAGACGAGGGGATGAAAGTTAGCAGAGATGCGATGGAGCTGGCAGGGGGTGTGTGCCCCCTCCTCTTGCTCCTGTATTAGCCTTTTGCTTATCAGTGTGAAATGATAAAGCCCAGCCAACACAAGAGAAACCCACTTTGGTTCTGGGAAGAAGAGGTAGAACGGTTCCTACCTGTGCATGACGTGGTCCATGAGATGCTGCTTGAACACCAAGCTCCACCGTTTAATCACATTCAGCAGAGACGCTTTGAAAGGCCGAGCATCAACTTTCATCCAACTCTGGAAAATGCTGATGGGCTCGATGCGATTCACCTCCTCATAGATCTTCTCGTAGGAGTCAATCTGCTCTCGGAACTGCTGCAGCGTGGGAGGTGACTCAGGGACCCCGTTCTCTGCATGGGCCTCGATTTCTGCCGCAGTGAGAATGTGCCCGTAGAGGAGGAACTGGCGGAAGAACTCCTTTCTGTCCTCCCCGTACAGGTAGGAGTAGTGGTCGAAGGCACTGCGGTAATCACAGCAGGCCGCCATCACGGCCTGCACACGCCCCATCAGCTCATGGCGCACGTCGGCCAGGTCAGCCATGTCCTCCATGTCAGCCTGGAGAGAAGAGGAGAGGAGCTCGCAGTGATGCGGGGGCAGCGTGGCACCTCCTCACTGCCACACAGCGTGAGGGAGCTCCACAGCCACGGACCTGGTAGTGGAGGAAGCCGCTGTGCTCAGCCAGCCTGGGCACCAGCGATGAGATCCAGTAGATGTCGTTGAGAAGACCTTCCACCATGTCGTAGAAGCCATCGTTTGTGCCAGGGTCCAAGGAGGGTTGAAATATCAAATCTGGGATCACCAAATCCAGCTGCACCTCAAACAGGGGAGGAAGCCCTGCTTTGGGATCTGGTAGGGAAGAACAGAGGTGCCAGGTTATTTTTGAAGGGGAGAAAAGTGATCTAGAGCCACCACTAACATCCCACCACAAGACACACACATGCCCCACAGGGACACCAGGCAGGTGGGACACCCACTCGCTGGGTCCAGTGACATTGTGTCTGCATACAACGCAGAGGGGAGGCTGCCAAACCAGCTGGTGTTCTGGTACCCACAGGAGATACTGGAGAACAGATGAGACACAAGTGATTTAAGGACCGGAAAAATGCTGTGGAGGGAAGCCTTAAAGAGACCAGGCTCTTCAGCTAATCAAAAGGGAGTCTGAGAGCTGAACAATTACAGCGCATAAGTACTTAAAGAGGAGAAAAACAACAGGAACCAAGAGGCTCTTTAATTTAGTGGAGAAAGGCATGAAAAAATAAAACACCAACTGGTTTCACAAATGTGAAATTATGTGCTTGTTTTTAACAAGATGGTGAGGAACTGGATGCAATTCTCCAGCTCAGTGTGCCTCCACATCCAGGAGGGAAGCGTTCTGAAGATGTGCTTTAGCTGGACACAGCTGCTCTCAGCAGAGTGACCCTCCGTGGCAGCCTTAGGCAGGAGCTCTGCTTTGGTGACCCCTCTCCTCACTCCTCAGTGATGGAGGTTTTTCTTTCATGTCTTTCATCCACAGAACCAACTCTTGAGACTCTCCACAAACGAAAGGTTGTGTCACCTTGATGCTTTGTGCATGGGAGGTCAGGAGATGGCTGATGCCCAAGAACAGACTTGGAATGATGCCTCAATTTTGTCTGTTCACAAATCCCAGCAAATGGTGCACAGTCAGCTCTGTCCCTTCCCTTGAGCAAGGCTTTGCTCCAGTGACCAGGGGACAGAGTTACCCTCTGAGTCTGGAGGCTCCTCCAGCACTTGCTGTAGACAATGCAAGAGGCAGAGTAGAAAGACCACCACAAGTCAAAGCACAAAACAGAAACTTCCTTTTGGTGAGACTGAAGATGGTATCACGGCCAGAGCTGAGGAACCAGCAGTTACCTGTGTTTTCGAGGAGGTACTTGAGTGAGCACTCAATGGCAGTGAAGAATCCATCCAGAACTATCTCATCCACGTAATCCACATAGGCCTTCCAGATGTCAGATGCTGGGTCTGCAAGTAAGAGGCTCTGGTTTTCCTGGAAGAAAAAGACGACACTTTGAAATACAGCGGGGCTGAGTCTGTCCTACAAGAGCTGCCCACAGCTGAGGACTCATGGCAATGAGCACGCAGGTACCAGCCCTGCGGGGGGTGAGAAACCAGACAGACGGATGTTGCTGCTGGTAGCATGGCCACAATTTTCTCCTTCTGTCAAGGGCTGCTTTGTCATCTGAAGCAACTCAAAATAATCACAAGGTAAAAATGGAGTGCGTGAGAGACTTAGCAGCCCTGCAACCTTCTCCTCCCTCTTCTCTGAGGCCAAAGGGCTCAAGGGTGCTTTGCAGACCTGGGCCAAAGGCTCATCCCAATGCATGAAGCCTCAGTCCTTGTGGCCTGTATAATGTTACCTTGGGTGGATGAGTCCTTCCAAGTGGACTGCTTACACCTCTGCCCTACAAATGGTCATCTCAAAACAAGAGAACTTTAAAATTCAGAAAAGGGTTTTTAAATAAACCAAGTGAAAATAGTTAAAGATTGGGATCAGAAGACAAAGGGTTGGCTTACAGCCTCCCTTCTCAGCTTATTGCGTTCCTTACCTCCAGGCAAGTTCACAGTCAGGAAATTCACGGTTTTCTAGGCCACAGAATGGCCCCATCCTTCTTGCGTCTCCTCTTCCACACCCACAAGACCAGCCTGGGTATCCATCCCCTGCACCTCCCAGGCTCTGCCGTGATCCTGTTCCGGCCTTGCTATGCCCTCTGAGGGCTCTTTCTCCTAAGCCTGCCAGGGGCTCTCAACACAGGCACGGGCTCAAAAAAAACGTAAGGTCCAGCTTGCAGACGCTGCCAGGGGTTCAAAGCTGGCTGTATTTCATCTCTGGGGACACAGGAGAGGGTGCCATTCCCAGTGGCATGGCAGCTTGGCACACATGAGATCACAGAATCATTCTGGTTGGAAGAGACCCTCAAGATCATCGAATCCAACCATAACCTAACTCCACCACTAACCCATGTCCCTAAGAACCCCATCTGTACATTTGTTAACACCTCCAGGGATGTGACTCCACCACTGCTCTGGGCAGCCTATTCCAAAGCTTCACAATCCTCTCTGTGAATTATTTTTTCCTAATATCCAATCTGAACTTTCCTTGGTGCAACTTGAGGCCACTTCCTCTCATCCTATCTCTTACTACTTGGGAGAAGAGACCAACCCCCTCCATGCTCCAACCTCCTTTCAGACAGTTGCAGAGAGCAAGAAGGTCTGGCCTCAGCCTCCTCAAGATAGAGTGGCATTGCCAATTGGGCTTGAGTCAACCCAGAGTTGCTGCTCCCCAACTTTACACATCAACGCTGAGTGATTAAACTGTTAACAGAGCAAGCCAGGGCTCTGGTGCCTTGCAGACTCACCTCCACATTTTGCTGACACAAGAGAAAGGGGAACTTCACAGGACTGAACACTATGGGAATGCCCATTTGAAAGCACCACCCCCTCTTCACCGTCCCATGCCCTTGTATTTGACAATGCCCCCTTGTCACTGGTGTTCTACTGAACCTTTACTCCAGAGGCCTCATCCTGGTGCAAAAGGGCAATGCAAGCCAGCATCTCACTGTCCTGCCTGTGCTTGTGGGTGCACGTACCCAAACTCTCTGTGCTCTTCTCTCAGCAGCCTCAAGACTCACCTGCTCAAAAGAAGACCTGAACACCCAAGGGAAACACAGCAGACCAGCTCTTGGCCCCTTTGCTGCTGTTCCTCCAGGTTTGACCAGCACAGCAGGACAGAGGCATGGGGACATCCTATTTTGGGCCACGGTGCCTTTCCCTCCCCAGGACCTTCATGCTGCTTTGCAGTTGGTCCTGCCCTGTGAGCCACCAGAGCAGCGGTGCCAGCCCTTCTGCCTTGGCCACAGCCCCATGTTCTCTCCGGTCAATTTAGGAAGTGTTCCCATCTTTTGGGTGTAGCTGGAGGTGGTTGAGCCTGTCACAGCTGTAGCAGCAGGACAACGTGGGCATAGTAAAATCCTCGCCGTGGGTTCAGAGGGTACAGAAGTGGGTCAGAAGCCCAAGGCTGAGTGCAGACAGTGAAGTAAGGTGAGCAACAAGGGCTCAGTGTCCCAGAGAGGGTCAGCCCAGTCTCTCCAGAGTCCAAGGCCAGATGGTGACCCTCAGGAGTGGGCTGGACCTAAAATCCATCTGCCTTCCAGCCAAGGTGCTGTCCCTGACACGCTAAAACCTCTGGGCAGGTGAGGCGCAGAGATTTGGGCTTTCTCCTGCTCTGTAAAGAGGACTCTCAGCTCTGGCAAAGCCACTGGAAAAAACCCAGGGTTCAGACAGCAGCTTTTTTCTTGTTACTCAGCTTCTCCCTGGACTGACAGCGTCACCTCCTGCTCCCACAGAGGAACAACAAGCCTAAAGCAGAAAGGTCAGCCACAGCCAGCTGCCTCTCCATTTTAAGGTGAATATTTCGGAGGAGTTTTTCCTCTGAGCAGGATCCCAAAGCCTGATGCACGACTCCCCTCTAGTGGCTTCACAAGAACCAGGACTGGGAGCCAGACTGGGCTGCATCGGCTCCCACTCCTGCTCCAAACTCGGTGCCTGGTCAGCAGCCCCGCACACTCAGCTGTACCAGCTCACCCATCAAAGTATTCCTTAATCAACAACAGGTAAGTTTTTCAAATGAGTTAAGGGAGTTAATTTTAAGGTGAAGCAGCTCTGGACATTTTCACCAGAGCGGAGAGACACCCAGAGCCTATGAAGAGTCAACAAACCCCTGGAGAAGGTCCCCCCTCACCTTCACCAGCAGATGAATCCTCTGCCCTGACTCTCGGACAAGGCTGTAACGCCGTTCCAGGCGGTCCTGACAGTCCTCCAGGCTCAGCAGCGATTCTCTTTTACAATCTCTTCTCACAAATATGGGCGACGCCCACGATCCCACGATGGTCTGGATCTCCTCAACATTGTTTTTGGCTTTCTGTATCCTCTGCTCGAGGTCATGGACATCATCCATCACCATGGAGATGTGATCCCAGACACCTGGTAAAAAATGAGATGATTGACTACTTTTTTTCAGAGCTGCATGGCCAAGCTCTTGTGCACTCTCCGTAAGACTTTTCCCCCACGGTTTCATGTATTTCTCACCCATCATTAACACAAGAGACTTACCACCTCAACCAAAAGAGTCACTTCTAGCTCCCTCCTACCCCAACAATCCATGGTACAGCTGCAGCCTCTGTTTTCTGCCAGGAGCACCAGCACCGTGGGGACGTCCGACACTTCCCCCTTTCCCGTACCCAGATTTAATCTGCTACCAGAGAGAGAACAAGGACAACAGGCTGAGTGTTCCTGCCACTGTCACCAGAGCAGGGACCCACAGCCCCACAAACACAGGCTGTGACAGCCCAAGGTACCAGCGAGGGCTGCATTTAGATTCAGGGAACTTCATCTGCAGGAAAGTCCCTTCATCTTTGTTGTGCAATGGAGAAAGAGTTTTTCAGCATGAGGAATTCTGCTTTGCAAGTTCCCAAGGGAGGACACTTGTTCCTGTTCATACCACAAGCCTGATGACAGAAATATATATTCCAACAGCGAGCAGTTTGCTTTCACCAAGAGGAAACAAATTGTCTTCCTCCATTCTGCTTTGCAGTTAAAACTGATCAAGCAAGAACACTGGTTAAATCATCCCAAAGTCACGGTGCACAAACCTCACCACTAACCACAGTATTTCATCTGGCTGGAAAGGATAACGAGGTGGCCCTGGCCCCCACCAGGAGAAGTCTGTCCCAAGCCAGATGGCTGGGCCAAGGGGTCCCAGTCCCTGCACAACTCAGGGAGAAAGCAGTGCCTTGGGGACACAGGGACATGACCACACAGTGGGTCACTTGGGCTGGCACGGGCAGGGAGCAGACTCTTCAACCCCAGCCTTGCCAGCTCTCACAAACCCCAATCTTGCCGTTTCCTCAGCATCACTGCTTACAGGGCAGCCTCTCTTCCCCAAAAGCCCAGAGGGAAGCTGAAGGGATCAGGATCCTGTCCCCAGCCCAAGCAGATCAAGGTAAGATGGGAAGGAGCAGGCAGGCTGGGGGCTGCCCTTTGTCTCCCCAGTGCTGGCTCTGCTGGAGAGTCCCCTGCCCTGCTGTGAACTGTCACTGGGAACCAGGTGATGGAGGCTGGGGACATGGGAGGAATCTGATGAGACCCAAGTGAGCAGGTTAACCATGAGCAATGTGCCCTGTGGCCAAGAAGGTTGATGGTACCTGGGCTGCGTGAGTAGGAGTGTGGCCAGCAGGTCGAGGGAGGTGAATCCTCCCCCTCTGCTCTGCACTCGTGAGGCCCCATCTGAGTGGTGTGTCCAGTTCTGGGCACCCCAGTTTAAGAAGGACAAGGAATTACTGGGGAGAGCCCAGCGGTGGCTACCAAGATGCTGAGGGGTCTAGAGCATTTTTCTTCTGAGGAAAGGCTGAGAGAGCTGGGGCTGTTGAGCTGGAGAAGAGAAGCTGAGAGGGATCTGATCAATGGGATCAATATCTCAGGGTGGCTGTCAGAGGATGGACCAGACTCTGTTCAGTGGTGCCCAGCACCAGGGTGAGGGGCAACGGGTACAGACTGAAACACAGGAGGCTCCATCTGAACATGAGCAGAAACTTGTTTGCTGGGAGGTGCCAGAGCCTGGCCCAGGCTGCCCAGAGCGGGTGTGGAGTCTCCTTCTCTGAGACATTGAAACCCGCCTGGACCCACCTGTGTGATCTGCTCTGTGACCCTGCGTGAGCAGGGGGGTTGGACTGGGAGATCTCCAGAGGTCTCTTCAGCCCTCACCAGTCTGGGATTCTGTGAAATCCTGTACGGCCTCTTTTGCCCTAACACAGAGCTAGCTCACCCTCCATCTTCCAGTTGAGTGTTTCTTCTGCCTTCTTCAGCTTCAAGTTAATATCCCACAGCTGCTCCTGTATGAGAGGGTATTCGACCTCCAGGACTGTCTTCAGGACCTTGTTGTATCTGTTCACCATCAGCTCCAAGTTGGCCGCCAGCTGCCGGTATGACTCCTTGGAGGAATAGATTTCTGCTGCCGTGGGTGGGATGGCTCCCAGCCGGCTGCCAGACAGGTAGCTCAGCTCCCTCAGCACCGACACCAGCTGCAGAAACAAGGCAGAGAGCTGAATGTGAGACAATCCTCCCCATTCACCTGGTAGACACCCTCCCGTCAATTCTGGGGATCTTAGGGGGTTCCTGCTGTTTTATTCACAAAGCAGCACGCTCTGAGAAGGGCCTGGACACCTCCTAGTCCAGACCATCTCCCTCCCATTGATCTTTGCCTCCGATTTGCTTCCCAATCAAAGACATATAGCTCTGTTAACTACCCAGCCAGCAAACCCTGTGCAGCCTCTAAAAGCCATGATGATCTCTGGTCTTCTCAGCTATCCTCATCAATACAGTCTTTCAGCAATACTGTGCCTGCAGGAGGAGGCACAACCAAAAGCATCTTTGAGTTGTGATGGAACGGGATTGAGTGGGTTATTAAACTATAAACCCAAGTAGAAGTGAGTCCCTGCAACAAACGGAGCAGCAAGGTCTTCCAACGCAATATATCACTTCTAAGACAAAAAAAAAAAAAATCTTTGCTCAGTTTAGTGGCTTGTGAGAGGGAAAATGCTCCTGAAACTGCACATTTTGGCTGGGTGACAGAAATTCAGTATATTGTATGGGCAATGGCAGGGGTGAGGAGTATCTACAATACTAAAGTGACTATGTCCACAATGACAAGAAGAGGAAAGAAAGACGGAGCGCAGAAGGGTGAAGGGAGCAGTTTGAGGAGGTGGATGGAAGAGGATGGGATGGGAGGAAGGGAAAAGCAGGGGATTGAGGGAGCAGGAGGCCAAGTGAGATAGAACCAAACTCCCCTCCCTTTTATGCACTGGAATGTCTGAGACATCCCCACCATGGTGTCAAGGATGTCTTACCCTCTTTCCCTCTCCTCCATGGAAGGTGAGCTCTGGAAGATTCTTTAATGTTGAAGGGTTGCAAATACATCCTCCCTTTAGGCAAAATGAGGTGCTCCTATCTGCTCTGAAGGGCATGAAGGGGCTGCTAAGCAGGCACCTGAGGACATGAGGCAGTCCTCAGTACGGAAAGCTGAGAGCAGCGCAGAAGCACTCAGAGACTGGAGCTGAGAACATGCTCAGCACATCACAGGCTCCAAACCCTGGCACCAGGGTGAAGGGTGGAAAACATCCCCTGGGGCCATTTGCTTCCCACCTTAGCAAGGAGATTCCAAGGAGCTGGACAAATCCTTTGTCTGAGAGCCAAGCTGGAATGAGCTCTGGAACCTCAACACTTTTCTCTAACAGCAGCAAGTCCCAGGGAAAGGGGGAAGTGTTTGATGTTTTCCCAGGCCCCTGAGATTCAGCACCTCCGCAGCAAATGGCATTTCACATTTGAGAGGCCCCAGCTCTCATCAGGCCCCAGCACCTTTGAATCCACCTCTGCACTCTGCTGGCTTGGACCCTGCCTCTGCTTTGGGCAGGGGGATGGCCAGGCCTCCCTGTGCTGGAGAGGGCAGCCCTAGGGAACAGAGACCTACTGGAAGCCTCCTGCACCACAATTAAGGAAATCCAACAGCCACAACACTGAAGTAACAAAACAAACCTTTCCTGGGATTTTTATACCCTTTCAGGAAGCTCAGATTTCAGGTAAACATAACACGAACCCACGTCTGTAGGATGATGCTCCTACGCTCCCCACACCAGCGTCAAACCAACCTGCTCTGGAGATGTTGACACCAGTTAACATCTGGCTACTCACAGACTTTCTGGCTTTAATTACAATCTGCGCTGCTTAACCTGTAATCCTGATATTTTACCAGGAGACAGAGCCCACAAAGGGGATGGTTAATTCATGTCACCCATAACAGATGCTCCAGGGACCTCAGCAGAACAGATCTAGTAGCGATCCCACCAGACTTGCCATGCACGGTGGGGCACAGCTTGGAGACGTGCCCTCCAGCAGACAGGAAAGCTAGTTCTTACCTGGGGATCAAAATTAACTGTGATCAGTTTGGTTTCTGGATCTCGCCGGATAAGCGGTTGAGTAAGGTTGTACTGTGATTTTTCAGAGACTGTCTGGGACCAGTCTGCATAGAGCTTCTCCTGATACCTGCCGAAAAACAAACAAACAAATTAAAACATCCACCACGTAGCTGCCAAGCCCGCACACCAAGACATATAACCAAATAAAAGCCAAGTCCACTTCTGAGGGCTGAAGAACATCAAGGAATATTTAAAACCCACCCACACCACCTCCATAAAGATCTTGGCTTCAAAGACAAACACCTGAAAACCAGTGACAGCATCAAGTCAGGAAAACAAAGATCCCCCAAGTACCATTCTTAGCAGAGGATTCAAATTTGGGGACAAACATTCAAAAGCTCAGAGCAATCAGTTCAGTTTTAGCATCAAACATTAAGATATTAAGTGAGGTGCAACGAATCCCACTCCCACTTGTGGAATACACACATTACAGCCACGGTAAGTACACTGTGAATGGGCACAAGTGGATTGAGACTTCTGGTCAGCTCAGGTTTTCTACCACAGCATCTCCTACATCCAAAAGAATCTCGTTCCAACATTTCTGCTGGGCTGCACAGCCCCTGTCCCTCCCATGCAAACTTCTCATTTCAAGATATCACAGAAAGACTGTGGTGTGTAGCAAAGGATTCCTCCTCCTCTCTCATCACAAAATTCCTTCTGGCTTAGAAAGAGACATTCTCAGGCCCTGGGCTTGCAAATGTGCTGAAAGGTGGTTTAGAGAAGGAGAAGGAAATGGCCTCAAGTTGCACCAGGGGAGGTTCAGACTGGATATTAGGAAACATTTCTTCCCCAAAGGGCTGTCGGGCATTGGAACAGGCTGCGAGGGCAGTGGTGGAGTCATCATCCCTGGAGGGGTGGACAGACGTGGAGACGAGGTTCTCAGGGACACGGGGCAGTGCCAGGGTTGTGTTAATGGATGGACATGAGGGTCTCTTCCAACCAAAACAATTCTATGATTCTATAAGGTTTGGCTTTTTTTCATATAGTTACAGTCATGCCTGAGCCACCACTTACCTGTCGAGCAGCTGGATCATTTCTTCATACTTCTCTATCACCCTTCTTCCTTCAGCAGAGTCCAAGCAGCTGGTGGCACAACAGACAAGCTCAGCGTTACATTCAGCCCTGTGAGGCTGCAGTCTCTATTTACCCCTTCCCAAAACCACCCACCACCTTGCAGGCAGAGCCTGGCTGGGGATCTTACATTCCAACCCCACCATATCGCCCAAAACCATTTCACTGCACAAAAGCTCTCCAAGCCCCAGTGCGCCCTTTTGCGGGTGTTTGCATGGCAACTGGCAAATGAGAACCACGTCCTGGGGGAAGAACAAGGGCCCAGAGCTGCTGGAGGAACACTGGTCTCCGTAACATACTCAATGCTCCGGTGTTTGCACAGAGCAGGGCAACCTCTGCTCACCAGCCACCACTTTCTGAGGTCAAAGAGGCACAGAAAGAAGCAGAGTGTGGCTCCCGGCAGATGAAGCTCTTGGCGGTGCCCAATTCATGCCCCTCAAACCGAAGAGCAAAGGTGTCCCAGAGTGCGGGAGGCAGAGCCCTGGCCACGCTGCCAGGGCTGTACAGCCCAGGGAACAGCAGGCCAGAGGAATTCTTATCATGCTGTCTTTTCCCCACTGTTTCATCTACAATATCCAAGTTTTCCTCAAGATGGTTGTTGATTTTGGAGGACATATTGACAAAACTTGAATTAACTTAACCAAAAGCTGGAAAAAAGGAGCGCCTGAGCAGTCACCGCTGGGCAAGTGCTGAGAAACCTGCTGGAAGTAAACAAGTCCTCTGAGCAAATCCAAGTAAATCCCAGCAAAACCACTTTTGTTTCTCCTTTTTAATCCTTTTTCCCTTTCAACAGCATCATGTCACCACCGTTGCAGAGCATGTTATTAACTACTCTAAACAGAGGACAGAAAATCTGTGTGAAATGCAGATCTGGGTCCTTCATGGTGGACAAAAATTTGCCATTTAGGTTCAAATCAGACATGATAACTTGGGCTCTGTGCTGGGAACAGCCCAAGAGTTTGTTTCATTGCACCAATGTCTTTGCTGCTGCAGAATAACTGTGCACTTAAAGACACTTAATGGCAAGATACAGTGAGAGAAGGTTACAAACATGGTACAGTGACGGTCAAGTTATTTTGGTCAAGTACATTAAAAACGTGGATCCATTTACACAGAATCCTGACCAGCACACGTGAAGCCATTCCTGTGAGCTACCAGGTGCAGTCCCTAGAACACCCTCAGTTGTCATAAGTCCAACACTGCCTTGCTTACAGAGCTCTTAAATGTTGTCTCATGTGGTGCCAGCTGTGAGTATGAGGCCATACTTCCCTGACACCATCCGTTATAACAAGCATTTGGGTGATAAATATACCAGCATTGGTTTCTTTCCTTGATCTTGGGAGATGGCTCCTTTGTTTAACGCTGAGAAAGTTTTCTTCTGCCCAACAAAATGCTCGTCTGCTCCCCAACATGCAAACCCAGCTCCATCGATCCATCTCAGCTGAGTCCAGCCCAGCACTTCTCCGCTATTCACAGTTTGGATGATGCCAGAACCAGGACTTGCAGCTGAGGAGGTCCTGGAGAACATGCTGAGTGGGATTGCAGCAGGAAAGGTTCTGATACCTCTTTCAATTGCAACCCGGGAACTATGTCTGAAAGCTGAATAGCCCACTGTGCCTCTTAATCGCTTCAAAACAAATCCAGTTAATGAGTTTCTTAAAAAAAATAATGATCACAAGGAAGCTGAAAAGCACCAGTGCAACCACTTCACACCTCTTCGACTAAGAATTATTTCAGCTATAACCATGGGATAATGTTCACCACAGAAAGAAAATCAGATTGATTACAGAGAAGATAGCAAGGTGGTCATAAAGCAACTCAGCTGGAACAGACACGCACAGATGTGGGATGTGCCTGAAGTGATCAAACGGCACCTGGATTCGCGCTCGCAGCTCCTGCGCCCAGCGCAGCGCTCCAGCCACCGGCGGCATGTTCTTGTGCACAGGGGGGGATCCTGGGGAGGGCACATTGGAACAGCATTTGACTGAACGCTGCACTTGTAACCCCAAAGATGCAACAACAGAACCTCATTTGCAGAAAACTGCTCTGATTTCCCAGCTTCCTTCCTTAAATCCAACATCTGCCACACTGATGTAGGTCTGTGACCAAGGCGAGTGCCTCTGGATCTTGAATAAGGAGCTGAGATCGAACGAGAAGCCCAGACTATGTCCAAACCTGAGCTGATGTGAGGTGTCCCTTGCCTGGGACACATTCCCCGCCCCTCACAAACACTGACATAGGGATTTCTGACCAGGAGTTACTTCTGTCCGCCTTATCTAACAGCCACAGAACAATAACCACAAATTCACAGCAAATGATTCTCTCCATGATTCTCTCCAGTCCAGGACTTGTCTCGTTCCAGTATGATCTTTCTGAGGCAAGTAAATAGGTTATTGTTCAAAATGACACACTTGAATCCTCATAATCTGATAGAAATCCACCCATTCCCCCCTGTGCCAACAGTCACGGGGAATAATAAACTTGGAAAAGGCTGATTAAACCCTTGGTTACAAAGTCCCACTCGCATACTTTGCATTTTAAGCATTGTAAGGGAAACAAAATAAATTCATTCTGAGGAGCACATGAGTGGGTTTGCAGGTCCCATGGGGTGTTGGAGGCAGCACACAAATGTGGAGAGAAACCTCCTGTCACAGCCTCGCTGGGAGAAAAGCTCAGCATGTGTCTCCATTCCCAGTCACATATCATGCATACACATTTGAAAAAGGGTATTTTTACTCCTAACCAATTATTTGCTTTAATACTAAGAACAGAGCTTTCCCAGGCATTTCCATTGCCACTAGGAGCTACAGAGGCTGAAAACATCTGCAATTTGTAAAGTTTTGGGTTCCTTAGAAAAATAAATCATTTCCCCCCCAAATTAATCTCAATCAAACTCCCTGTAAAACCCATTTTACTCAGCACGTTCTACCTACCGAGCCTCAGCTCTGCCTGGATGTGCCGGGAGTAGATCAGCCTGGCGTGGTCCAGGGCCCTGCTGAACATGCTGATGAGGACGGAGTATTTGCCAGCAGCATCTGCAGCGACTACCGGTCGCTCCAAAAGGCTCCCGAACATGTCCAGCAGCTGTTGGGGTGAACACGCGGGAAAAGAAGAGGGGAAAAATTTACAACCCCGACTCCTGCAGAGAGATCAGCTGGGACCTTCCTCCCCAGCCCAGAGGCTTCAATACTGTCCACACCGATGGGCACTTTGGAAAAAGGAAATTTGCTCCCTTTGTTACGGGGCCTCTCAGACTTTCTCTGGGGTTGGACCACATTCCAACTGTTGTTCTTCAAATGCTTCAAGATTTTCTATTTTTTTTCAAAAAACTTACAAAGATAAACACTGTCACTTGCTAAAGTCTTTTCTACAAATGCTTATATTGATTTTTTTAAAAAAATACCATTTATTATTTCTGCAAGATAGATTAATTGATAAATAAACCAGCTTTGTTTCTAGAAAACCTGTTTCCAAAACTGAAACAGATCCATGTATTAATAATATTAACAAATTGATACTAACAATATCAATTCTCACCAGGAAATCCTAGAAAAAGCATGATTTCCCCCAACTTGCAGAGAGAGACACAAATATATCTCCTGGCATCCAAAAGCTTTGTGAGGGACCCACCAGCCTGAGCATCCCAAACCAAGAGCAGCCCAAAAGCTACAAGTCCCACTGTCCCACCAGCAAACACCAGCCCCATGTGCCTGTGGCTCCAGCACTGCCTGGTCTCCTCAGCGTGATTCTCACCGAGCCGGGTGCCCTGATTTCCCTTTTAGGGAAGAGCAAGGGAGCGATAAACAAACCTTGAAGGCGTGGTCCAAGTTGGAGGCGTCATCAAAAGCCTGGATGAAAATGGTGCCCAGCCGACGGTCCATGTCTTCTACTTTCTGCTGGAAACCAAAGGCATCCTGCTCAAAGTCCTGCACAAAGGCAAAACACAAGCTGTGAGGCTGCAAGATGGCACTAGGAAGGTACCTGTAACTCCTCGATCCAGAGACGCCCTCTCTTATTCACCGTGAACTAAGCCACTCCTCTGGCCAATCTTCAGCCATCGCAACGTGGCAAAGTCCTCACGAAGCTTGAGAACATTTCTGTGCTGTCCCATGGCTGAGATGTTGGCCCTTTCTCTGGGAGGGACCCTTTGGTCCTGAGGGCTTTCCACAGCCCACATGGCACTATCTTCAGCCTACAGGCAAGATGGACTATTTCCACACCCTCTCCCCCACCACTTGGCCTGAAGACCACACCATCATCCAGAAAACCCACGGATGCACCTGCTGAGTCCCAAATCCAACCTACTTTCAAGTCAAAACAAGCCTGTGGTTCCATGGTGAGCTGGTTGTGAGTGAGGCAGTTTCAAAACACTCGCACAGGTTGCCCAGAGAGGCTGTGGAGTCTCCACACTTGGACATAGGTAATCTTGGAGATATTTCACCTGACCAGTCACAGTCCTGCTCTAGCTGAGCCTGCTTTGAGCAGGGAAGGTGGACTGGGTGATCTCCAGAGGTCCTTTTCAAACTCAACAGTACTGGGTTTCTGTAATTTCCATCATCTTCTTGCACTGCTTTTCTTGCTTCAATTGTAATAAATCCTTTGAACTTCAAGAGTAACATCTATATTTGTTTTCCTACACGTAAAAGAGTCCAAATCAAAGACTGAACTTGACAGTCCGTGACAGTCCTTCTGTTCTAGCTTGGACAAAACCACTAAAAATGAGGTCATGTGTCTCTTTTCCAAAGGACAAAGTGCAAGGAAATAGCTTTTACTATTGCTACTGCTGAGCTCCAGCAGATCCAGATGCCATGTTTTAGCTAAAAAAAACGGCTCCAGCAGTGGCAGAGGGTGCAAAACTAGAGCACTGAAAGAACAAACATGACTCAGAGTCACACAAATGGCCATGGGGTCACCAAACCCAAGCCACCTCCTGCAGAGCCACTGTCACCTCTCCTCTGTGCCTGCCCTGCTGAAGGAGGGGTGCTATGGAGCAAGCAGCTTTCCAGCAAGAAACACTGGGGACGTGCCACCCCCTGCAGAGATGTACTGGGAGCTGCAGGAAGCAAAGCACGAGCCACCCATCCCCACACCAGGCAGGTCCCAGAGGGCTGGGAATATTCCTTTAATTAAAGCACTACTGATAATAAAATAGAGCATCCTTGAATTCTGAGAGCCCCAGATGCCATGTGTTCATCTAGGCAGGAGCGAACACATCCCAGAGATGATCTGAGTTGGCCCTCATCAGGCAAACTACCTTGTTTTTCCAAAACTAAGACAGAGTCTTATATTAATTTTTGCTGCAAAAGATGCTTACTTTTTTACATGTATAGCTGCCTGGACCCTATTTAAATTGACTTTTTTATGAACTGTAACTAGGGCTAATTTTTTGAATAGGGTTCATATTTCAAGCATCCTGAAAAATCATGCTATAGCTTGTTTTTGGGGTAGGTCTTATTTTTGGGGAAACATGGTAAATACCAAGAGCAGGAAAGCAAAGAGATGTGGGTGTTGGTATAGCTCTTATACCTCAGCAAGCACCATGTACAGCAAAAGCTTGTGCATAACTCATGGAAATCCCAGTTTCCCAGCTGCACTGATCTAAGGTGCTGATCTAGCAAGATATGTTAGATATAGACGTGCAAGAAGTCCCAAATCTCTGCAGGAAAGGCCAGCGGCTCCCTGTTCCCTCCAGTACCAGATCAGATCATAACGAAAGGAGGAAAGAGCTGGGAAGAAGATAGCAGGAAACTGCTGCTTTGGAAACATGCACATGTTCCTGATGTTCCCGCAAACTGGTCCCACCTACCGTGTTGGTCAGGTCAAGACAGTCATAGGTTCGCTCTGAAAACACCTTGTATGCCTCCTGGAATTCCTCATACATGTCCAGGACCTGCTGGCCCAGGGTCTTCCCTTTAATCCCACTGAATTCAATTTTCTCCAGCTTCATCAAGTCCAAGGAAGTTGCCAGGAGATCCTTCAAAGTCAACGGAGGGAGACACAGGTCATGATGTTGACAAAAGAAGATGACAACAGTTGTCACGACAGAGTTGCACTTGCTGAGGGACCTTCCCAAGCACAGCGCTGGTGCTCAGGCTGGGTGGCAGGGATGGGAAGGGGGGAGCCTGATCTGCCTGTCCTGAGCATCAGTGGCTGCTCATAACACGTCCCTGCCCAGTGAGACCTGCTGCAGCCACTAGAAATACCATGACAACTGTAAAATCGCTTTTAAGTGTATTTAAAGGACAGATCCAAAGCAGGATATGAGACTCTTATATGTCATCCAGCATAGCTAAGAATCCCAATTTTATAGGTATTAACCAAGGACAGATTTCTAATATTTACAGGTACCCAAACTGTCCAAAGCTCCTGCGCAGTCAAACCTCCACGTGTCCAAGTGGGTGTTGCAGCACCTGCCCCGCTGGCCCTCTCTGCTGAGGTGGCACACGGGTCCTTCCCTTCCCTTCCCTTCCCATCCTCTGCAGCCTGGCAGTGTCACCTCTTGGGAAAATGTCCCGCTCCCCCAGTGGTGGTGGCAGCACTGGGCAGCTCTGCTGCCATCCCACCTCATCTGTCTCCCTAGGTAGGGCCAAGTAAGGGCTGGTTGAACATCCATTGTCTCAGAGGACCAGGAGAAATGTGCACAGGAATGTACTGGTGGCCACTCTCTGCTTGCACTTGTCCTGGGGCCACCCGAGCAGGGCAGCAGGTTTTACCACAGACACGTAATGTGAAACAGTGCAACGAACCGAAGGAAAGGGATCCTTCCCTCTTCACGTGCTCATGGGCTACCCATGCACCAGTGTAACTGCAGCTTTTATGAAAATTCGAAAACAAATGCACATATGCATTCATATT
Organism: Patagioenas fasciata; assembly: GCF_037038585.1. Classification (NCBI taxonomy): domain Eukaryota; kingdom Metazoa; phylum Chordata; class Aves; order Columbiformes; family Columbidae; genus Patagioenas; species Patagioenas fasciata. The sequence goes on from NC_092543.1 coordinate 1,218,012, forward strand.
CACTTCGACACACCAGCACATCCGCTTGAACAAATACCTAGTAAGGCAAAAAAATAATGTGGAAATACCAGTTGTCCCTTGCTTTGTCTTGCAAGGTTGCTTGAAATGAAGTGATGAGGGGAAATTGAGACGGAGAGAGATGCAGCAGTTTTCCTCATTAACAGGCTGGTGTGCACTATGCTTTTAATTATTGTTTTACAGCTCACTCCGCAGGCTCTCCCTCTGACTCCAGATACTGCAGCTTCTACTGTCCCTGGAGTGTGGGACAGCCACGGAAGGAGGAAACAGACACTGGTCAAAACGCACAGTGCCCCAGCTCAAAACCTCCCCACTGGCTTTTGTCTGCAGCCCATATCCACAGTGTGCCCATGGCATCCATGGAATCCCAGCAGTCAGTGCCCCAGAGCCTTTACAGGGTCCCAGTAAACCTGTCACCAACACTGTCCTCATGATAACCTGCAGTTATTCCTGTGTCTATTTATATTCCTCTCTACACTGACCAGCATAATTTGGTTTATTTCACATCAAACCCTACTGGAAACCATCATTATGAATACTTTTAAAATAGGCACCAGTCATGACAGTTTTCAACATAGTTAATTAAGGAACACATAAAAGTATATGGCACATTTAAAGCAGTAAAACTGCAAACACCAGCAACCTGTACACTGGCCATCCAACCCTACACACTGAGAACGCAGCAACAATCAACAAAGAAATTCATTTGGGATGTGTGTGGAGAGCAGATGAATGTGTGTGGTTAGCCACGTGAGAGATAACAGGTACATGCAAGGTCTGTACAAGAGGTACATACAGTATCTGTATAAGAGGTATATACAGTGTCTGTATAACAGGTACATATGGTGTCTGTATGTCTGTGGTCTCCAGACACAGCCATGTGGTAAGGAGAGCATAGGGAGCTCCCACATTCACACTCAGACCTGCTCTCTGCAGAACATCTCCTGTGGCTCAAGGAGCCCTTGGCCACACTGGGAGCTCAGGGATGACACCCCAATGTCCCTGCCTCAGGTGACAGATCTGGCAAACAGGGACACCCCTGAGCCACAGCACCCCAGTTTGATGGACTATGAGGATGCGAAGGGACAACCTGGTGAGGAACGTGTCCCTGCTCCTCCCCAGGCCCACGTGGCACAGCCAAGGGGATGCTGCCATCTGGCCTCTCCAAGACAGGCAGGACCCAGCTCTAGGGTGTCATAGAATCATAGAACCATTTCAGTTGCAAGAGACCCTTAAGATCATTGAGTCCAACCATAACCTAAATCTGTCTCTGATGGCACCAGGAGACCTGGGAGATTACATTGCTTTATTTACAGCTGTGCAAACCACACCTCCAGTAATCCTCCTTTTCTTGCCCCAACAGGAGCAAGGAGTCCAACGGGACTCCTGAGAGCAAAAAACACACCTATCAACCTGACCAGCTTACATATGCACTGAGCAGGACATAGTAAAACACAGTCTTAGACTCGCTGTAACAGGAGACCTAACAGCAAAAGAGTGGCCCCATTCCCTGGTATCAGGTGAAGCTATAGAAAGGAAAGATGCCAGCAAGTGATCTCCTGGCTACAGAGTTCTCCTGACGGTTTGCAATGTTTTTCAAGACCAGAGTCTCACCTCCACCATCTCCAGTCTCTTCAGGAAGGTGTCCAGCCTCGCAAACACCATCGTGGAGCTGACGTCCCACTCCCTCACTTCTTGGCCTGGTTCATAATACATGTGCAGTTTTTCCCTTCTCTTCTCAAATGCCTCTTTGAACATGTTCAGGATACCGAGCACCATTCGCACCTTGCCCAGGCTCTCCTCCATGTCCCCTTTCAGAAGGTCTTCTGGAGACAGGTACACCAGGGCCTGGAAGAGCAAAATCACACCTGAGAGGTCACTTCTGCCATCATGGAAAACAAGGACTTCTTGTGTTGAACACATTTGAACCTGTTTATTAAGTTAAATGTTGCCTAAAGAATCACTTTTCCAGGGAAGGACAATAGGAAGAAGGGGAAAGGGGACACAGGGGACTGCAAACACAGGCATCACAGCCACAGACCTGCTCAATGAGAAGGTTGCAGATCTCCTGGAGCAGCACCACTATCCGCACGGGCATGTTGTAGTGCTTGGAGGTGACCCAGATCAAACACACCACGTGGAGCAGGGGGAGCAGGAAAGGCTTCACCTCGCTGAACTCAACCCTCTCTACGTCTTCCAAGCGGCGCTTGAGGGGTGTCAGGTGCAGGTGAACGTCCTGAGCTTCAGTCAAAGCTGTGTTGAGAGACGTGAGAAGCGGTAAGAACCACCCAGCTGCGGTGTGCTGGGTTCCCAGCTAGGTGCTGGCCTCACCACATGGAAAAGTGCCTGGGAAAAGAAACTGTCCTGACAAGCACTGAGCACCCTCAGCCACCTGTGTGCTGCAGGTCACTCACTCGTGAACATCACTCACCTGCGGCAGTAACCAGAACAGAAATAAGCTGATGTGATGGCAGGGGACAGGGAGCTGGGACAGGGCTTCGTGGAGAGCCTGAGTCCACAACTGCTAAAAAGTCACACGGAATTTGCCCAACAGCACCAAAAATACAGTGCTGCCATGGCTGTGAGCCATGGCCTTGCTGTACAGCACGACAGGCTGTACAGCCTTGGCCTGAGCCCTTTTTAGCTCAGTTTTGGCTCAAGCAACTCCTTGTCCAGTGGGCAGATGACGACGGCCCCACTAGTCCTGACTGTAATAGAAAACCTGTCAACAGTAAAGCAACTGATGTCTGACTCGTCGAAAGCTTTAGCTTAGCTCTGTACAGCTGTGTGGTTTTACCCTGAAGAATTACCCCAGAGCGCAAGCATTAATAAAACCAGATCGTTGTGCAATTAAACCTGTGGACCAACAAGAAGTGACAGAAGTGCTTGAATGCATGCAAAAATAACCCCTAAGGCCCAAGACCAAGGAAGAAGAGACTCCCACTATCAGCATCACCCTCCCAGCAAATCCACCAACAGCAGCCACACCAGTACAATGCCAGGGAAAGGGGCAGAGACTTAAAAGCAGGTGCACACAAATCTGAACTGCGCTGTAATGGAAATTAACAATTATAGTCCAAATTATCCAATTAGGGTTAGTATCGCTGTAGCCGGATTAAAACCAAATATTTGTTGTATTTTGATTAAACCCTTAAAGTATTAATTAGTTTAACAATGAACCCTTGGCTCCTTATATAAGGGGTGTTTCTCCAGCCCATTTAAACTGCACAATGCAGAGTGTGACACAGATCCTTAAGAGATTCAATGTTTGCACGTGAAGTGGTGAAGAACAGTGTTTTCTGCCAGCACGTGCACAGCTAACACAGTCTAGATGGTTTCATTGTGCCAGAGAGCAGCTGGGTTGGACATGGATGTCCAGCTGTGTTGGTCTGCAGGGACAGACCAGCAGGACTACACTGTTTTTCACTACAGACAGGGATTTGCAATATTTCCTTGGGCTGCGCTCAACTCCCCTAAGCAAAGCAAAGCAAGGAAATTCGGGCTGCAGTGGCCAAAGCCTGAGAAGCAGCACTCTAACAAAGCAGTCTTAGGTACAAGATCTGTCCTCTTAGTCTGAACTCCCATTCCTGCATAATAACACCAGAGGAGCTGGTGGAAGTTGAGGTGAGTCCTGTTAGAGTAATGCAAACACTTTATTACAGCAGAATAAATTCCCAAACCCATTCACCCTGAACTTTGGCAAGAGTCTGGCTCAACAGACCAGCGATGGAGCTTGTCCCAGCCTGGAAACAAAAGCCTAGACTCAAGCACAAGCAGCCCAGTCTCAATTCACAAACTAGAAAGATTTGGCTTGAAATCAGTCACACCAGGCCATGAAGAAAGGCCAGAAGCCAGCACTGTGGTAAAGTTGCCCCAGCATCTCACCTGCCTCAACATCCATTAGCATGGTTTTGAAGGCTGGGATGTAGCTGCTCTCAACTCTCTCCAGCAGCTCCATCATGTTCCTGACCTTCCTCGTTGTCAGCTGGTTGTAAATGCATTCCAGGTCATCACACCTACAGCAACCGAGACACAGAATCACAGAATCAGTTGGTTGGAAGAGACCCTCAAGATCGAGTCCAACCATAACCTAACCCCTGGCACTGCCCCATGTCCCTGAGAATGTCATCTCTGTGACTGTCCAACCCCTCCAGGAATGGTGACTCCACCACTGCCCTGGGCAGCCTGTTCCAATGCTTCACAACCCCTTCTGGGAAGAAATGTTTCCTAATATCCAACCTCAGCCTCCCCTGGCGCAACTTGAGGCCGTTTCCTCTCATCCTGGCGCTTGTTCCTGGGGAGCAGAGCCCGACCCCCCCTGGCTCCAAGCTCCTTTCAGGCAGTGCAGAGATCAGAAGGTCTCCCCTCAGCTCCTGTTCTCCAGCTGAACCCCCCAGGTCCCTCAGCCACTCCCATCACACTTGTGCTCCAGCCCCTCACCAGCTCCATTCCCTTCTCTCAACTCACTCCTCTACCTCAAGGTCTTTCTTGGCCTGAGGGGCCCAAAACTGATTTGAGGTTTGGCTTCCCCAGCGCTGAGTACAGTGGGACAGTCATTGCCCTGGGCCTGCTGGCCACACTGTTCTTGATGCACACCAGGATGCTGGTGGCCATGTTACCCACCTACACTGGGCCATCAGCTGTCCCCCAACATCATCTGTTTCCCCTGGGCCTGATTCAGGGCTTCCTCCAGCTACACATGGACTGTGGAAATGGGAGAAAGCTGCATGAGGCACAGACAAACCCTACAGGACAGAAAGTGCTGAGTTCAGCATGACAGCAGCTCTGCTACTGACAGAACATTGCTGAAAAAAAGCCATCGTGTTTCTGCAGGCATTAGCAACAGCTCTCCAGCCAGCAGGGCTTTGCCCCGAGTCAGCCTGAACCAGTACAGCACAAAGGTTTTCAAAGGGCAGGAGGAAATACCACTCCCAGGCTCCTGAGCATCTAAAGCCCCTCTGGCCCTGACAGATGAACAGCAGCCAGCTGAGATGCACCATTTCCAGACAGCCCCCAGCAGGTGTCCATCAGCAATTACTCCTGTGGATGGCTCCTAGTGAACAGTGACGAAAGAGTGCCCAGAGCGGGTGTGGAGTCTCCTTCTCTGAGACATTCGAACCCGCCTGGACCCACCTGTGTGATCTGCTCTGTGACCCTGCGTGAGCAGGGCTTGGACTGGGGGATCTGCAGAGGTCCCTTCAGCCCAACCAGCCTGGGATCCTGTAAAGGGCATTTCTGAAAAAAGTCCCTTGAGGTGTAGCCCCTGTGGTGGGGCTAAGTTAAAACACAGCCAGCTGCCCAGTGACCTCCCAGGCACTTTGCAGATCATGATGATTTTCTGTGCGGGAGCAATTTTCCTTAGTTGAAGCCTACATGAACCCCAAGTGGCCTGTTCTTCTCAACTCATGGAATTAGCAGCTCCACCACCAGCACTCTCCCTCTACACAAAACCAGCACCACAGGGCACCATGCACTGGCCAGGCTGCTCTGGGTACCTGTTCTTCCAGAACTCCAGCTCCACCTTCGGGTTCGGGTTGCTGCCTTGCAGGAGAGGCTCTGAAGACTCTTTCTTCAGTGCCTCCTGGATCTGGTGGCTCCAGTCTATGATGGCCGACTCCATGGCATACACCAGAGACTTATCTATCCGTTCCATGCTGTAGTAAACAGAGTACGTGATTAACTTTGTTGATGTGCATTGCTCAGTTGGATCTACTTCCAACGGCTGTGTGGGCAGCTGGATTTTACAGGGTTTCACATTTCAAAACCACAAAACAATCAAACCCCATAAGATTTTGTCACTGGTTTAATATAGGAATTACGCTCTGGAGAAAATGGCTGAATGTCTGCAGCAGTGTGGGCAACAACACTGTTCATAAAGTGAATGGTGGAAATGAAGAGCCAGTCGCCACCTCTCTGCACAGCCAGTCATTGTCACATCAGATCCATTCAGGTTCAGGATCTGACCTGGAGACTCACACATCCAGCAAGATTCTCTCTCCCCATACCATTCTCCCTCAAAATATTCTACATCCCTGCAGTCATTAACTCACTTAATTCAGCAAGAAACACCACCAAGTGGGCTGGGAAGCTGAGGACAGGTCACCCCACTGCCTTGGAAGCAGTAACTTCTCACAAAATCCCACCCGCACCACGTCCTGTCTGAGGAGTGATTCATTCCACTGCACCCACACATCTCCTGGGGTTCCACAGGGGCACGCACGCAGCCCAGACACGATGACAACTTGATGTACAAACGCATCTGCTTCTCTGGACCTTCCAGAACCTGTTATTTTGGGGTGGTACTCACGATTTCTCATTTTCCAGATCAATGTCCTCAATTCCCTCTGAGCCAGCTGGGAGAGGCAGCAAGGTCTTGCCGTCTACTTGGCCAACAACTGTGAAAATGGTACTTTTGAGGTTGTGGACATGACGCACGATGTCTTGTGACACCACTTGTGGCCAGCCCTGATGGTTCTTCTTGTTCGTTAGGATGGGCACGATCACCTACAGCGGGAGTCACGGAAGACCAATGGAGAAAAAAGTGCAGCAGGAGACGGACGGGCCACCAGGCTCTGAGGTCTGTGCTTGGCCAAGCCTGGAGACCCATATTCATTGCTGTCTCAAGCAGTTCCCATGTGAAATAGAGGCAGCTGATGATGAATGGGCATCTCTACAGGCCCACTTTATACAGCAGAACACCCTTTTCCCCAAATCCAAGCAGCCAAGGAGGGTGGAAGCCAGTAGGCAAAGTGAGCAGCCCCATCCCCAGGCTCTCCCAGCCTTTCAAGCCCGCAACTGGAGATGGCCCCATGGGCTGCTGTCCCTTGCCCTCACAACTGTCCCCGGTGCTTGGTCCCCATGTCCCTGCCCATGGGCACAGCCGTCAGGCTGCCCTTTGAGCCTGCCAGGGCTGGGCTGAGCTCAGTGTGCTGCAAGGGAAGGTCTGCTGGTACCCCCTGGGATACACTGGTGGTGAGGGTCCCCCAGGTCCCAGCTGCAGCCCACCAAACAGGAGCTTTGCCTTTATCAGCACTTTTACTGACCCGGCAGCATGGGGTTGTGGGGCTGGTCGGGGTTTGCCCAGATTTGAGCTGCTTTTGGCTTGTTTGAGCTGTGACAGCAACACCGTGTCTGTCACCTATCCTGGCTGGCTCTGCACTGGGACCAGCCTGTGGCAACAGCCTAACAAAGCCAGGTTGTCCCTAGTGACAAACAACAGCCCTTTGTGTTACTGGACTCAGGGTGGGGGTAGGGGAGGGGGGGAGGTGACTAAAGGCATAAAAATAGCTGCAAATGGACATAAAATTGAAACGGAATAAAGCAGCTCAGCACCTCCATGGTGCTGTCCCAGGATGCTGAAGACTCTTTGGAACTGTGGCTGGCTCTGTAGACCCGAAGAAGACCCGACCAGCCACCTTCGTGCCCAGGGAGCCGTGGGAAGGGGGAGCACAACCCCAGGGAACACACGGGCAGGTGCTGACGAGTTCACCTTCAGCAGTTTTAGCTGCATTATTAGCAAGATGTGTCTCTATTACTTAAAGCATGTGGACTGCTAATGCCAGTGATGTTGTAACCAGGCAAATGATAGCCGTTCATTTTCTTTCTGACTGTTAAAATGATAACTGGACTCAGGATGAAGCCCCAGCCCACAGAGCAGGTGTGTTCCCTTCGGCACCGCAGGAGTGAAGCAACAAGTGGACAAGGTCACCAGCTGTGACCCCTCACTGAATAAAGACAAAGTGTGGGCAGAGGAACACACGACCCCAACCCCAGGAAATTCAAGACCTTTTTCACCTTCACGCAGACCCACCCCATCTGCCTGACCCAGCACCACCGCTGCTTTTGCCTTCAAGTGAAGCTTGAGAGGAAAATAGGATGAGAACCAGGCACAATCTGCTCCCTGCAGAAATACTGCATGTCTGCACAGGGGAGAGCAAAGCCTGCAAACACGCAGCTGGGACGCACAATCCCGGCTCCCAAAGGCATTCAGAAAACAGGATTTAACAGGATCTGCCAAAGTGTTCCTACCCCACCATCTACCCATAGCAGACGGTGCTTGCAATGCTATTGGCCAGCCGTGATGCAAAACCACTGTTTGTGCAGACTTCGCAAGACCACGGGGCTCATCAAAACAAAAGCTCCCCGTATAAATAATGTGTTTTCTCACAAAACCAGGATAACCAGTCTGGCAGCCTGCTCTTGGGAATCCAATCTATCAGTCACCATCTTAATATACCAAACATCATGATCAGAGCTTCTCAAATCCAGCAGCTCCTCTGCTTTCCCATTACAGCCTCATTCCTGAGACTTCTCCAGGTGAGGAGCCATCAGGAATAAACCGAAACAACATTGTCTAGTTCAGGCTAATAACACAGCAAAGCAAAAGCACTCGAACCTCTTGACGATCTCTTTAAGAAAACATCAGCCCACCTGAGATAACCCGACACTGAGCTACAGGAGGCTCCTGAACATCACAAAACACTTTTTCACTATGAGAGTAATCGAGCACTGGCCCAGGTTGCTCAAAGAGGTTGTGAAGTCTCCATCCTTAGAGATAATGAAGAGCTACCTGGACATGGCCCTGGGCAACTGGCTCTGGATGGCCCTGCTTGAGCAGGGGTTTGGAGTAGGTGACCTGCAGATGTCCCCTCCAGCACCTGTGGGTACATCAGTCCCACAAGGACCCCACTGATAGACAGAGCTGATGTGGATCAGCATTCAGGTGGTTTATATGAGTTCTAAAGCCGTCCATGGTACTGCAAAGGGCAGAGTTAAGGGTACAAGTGCATCAGCAGAGAAGGGAGGGAGGCCAAGGAGCCTGTCTGTAGGAGGGGACACCTTCCCCGCTGCCATGTGCGAGGGGCACCCGGTACTCATGGGTGCCAGGGCTCCCTCTGCACCTCCGGGGCTGCCCAGGCCTCACAGGATCCCAGCCTGGTTAGGTTGAAGGGATCTCTGCAGATCCCCCAGTCCAAGCCCTGCTCACGCAGGGTCACAGAGCAGATCACACAGGTGGGTCTAGGCGAGTTTCAATGTCTCAGAGAAGGAGACTCCACACCCGCCCTGGGCAGCCTGGGCCAGGCTCTGCCATCTCCCAGCAAACAAATTTCTCCTCCTGTTGAGCCTGCCCCCGTGGCCCCTCATCCTCACCTCCTCCACGAGGGCGGCAAAGTGCCGCAGGGCATCGGCGGGCAGGTCCCCGCAGAGCAGCTCCCCGGGGCCGGCGCCGGGGGCCCGCAGGAAGAACAGCCCCTTGCGGCGGGCGGCGGGGGGCGGCGGGGGCGGCCCCAGCTCCAGCTCCCCGGCCGGGCCCCGCCAGAGCAGCAGCGCCGGCCCCGCCGGCCCCGCCAGGAAGCTCCGCAGCAGCGGCCCCGCCGCCTCCCCGCCTGCCCAGCGCTCCCAGCGCTCCGCCGGCACCCCCAGCCCCCGCGCCGCGCACCGGCACAGCCGCTCGGCGCCGGGCACCGGCTCCACCGCCTGCTCCATCCGGCCGGCACCGGCGGGTGTTTGCGGGGAAGAGCCGCGTTGCCCGGGGGAAGGGACACTGCGAGGAGCCGGGGGCGGGCCGGGGCGGGACCCAGCTCGCCTGGGAGACGCAGCTGCCCCGGGCAACCACGGGTATCAACACAAGCTGGGGATGGAGGGCCTGAGAGCAGCCCTGCGAAGGACTCGGGGGTGCTGGGGGATGCTCCCTCTGGGGGGGGTCTGGATACCACTGGATCCACCTGGGCACCCCCAAAGTGGCTTTTTAGCACTTATTTTTCTCCTGAAAAAGCAAACACAGTGGGGCTTTCTCCCATCCTGCCCCATGGAACCCCACTCAGACCACACCAGTGCTTGGTTGCCCATCACCATTTATTGCAGCTGTTGCCTGCTCAGCGCCCAGGGCAGTGGGACCGGGCCCGAGACCCCCATCCTGCCCGGCTGTCAGGGAGTGATTCACTGCGGGGGGTGGAAACTGGGGATCCCGTACCCCTATATATATGCTAAACCAAATTATTCGGTTGCAAGCAGTGGTTGAAATAATAAGCAACCAGACGGCTGAGGCACCGAATCTCATAGCGAGACAATTGTCTCAGACCAGAGCTGCAGTGTACCAAAATCAGGGAGCGTGAGATTGGCTTTTAGCTGAAGAGAGGGGGGCGTCTGTGGGAAACTGAATACTTCGGAGTGTTGTTTGGAAAGAGATAACGATGGGGAAGCCATAATGAAAATAGCAGAGGAGATAAAACGCGTTGCACATGTACCAGTACAGAAGTGGAATTCTATACTTACTAGCCATTGGTGGGGTAACTTATTTGGGGGAGCCTGGTGGAAGAAAATAGGCTTCATGATAGTATGTGCATTTCTGGGTTTACTGTTTGTGCCACGTACGACCCCGTGCTTTGTTCAGTTAATACATTCAGTAGTCCAAGTCCTCCCCACCCCCCGCCAGCGAGTTCGCCTCCCCCCCGGGAAGCCGGGGCGTCCCTGCCGGCTCCGTGCCCGGGGTGGACGGGGGTGGACGGCGGGGGGGGGTGGACGGGGGCGGGGGGGGCACGCGGGCGTCCCGCGGTTTCTCAGCCCCGCTGTCGGAGGCCTAACCCCCTCACCTGCCCGTGCTGCCGCCTCCCGCGCTTCTTCCTCGGTGGCTCGCTCGCTCGGTCCCTCGGCCCGCTGCCCGCCCCGGCCGCGGGCTGAAGAAGAAACCGACCCCGCCAGCGGCTTTGCCTCCCCCCGGGGAGGCATAGAGACACCGCGTCCCCGTCCCCGTCCCCCCGTCCCGGCCCGCCTGCCTCCCTGCCTACCCGCGCGCGGGGTTCCTCGGCCGATCGGCAAGACGCTCCCGCGCTGGCCTCCCCGCGACCGCCCGCCCGACGGGCTTGACTCCGAGCGACTGACCGTTGGGCACCTGGCGGGGGGCAGGGGGCCGGTTGCCGGGCGGCGGGGAGAGCGCGCATGCGCGGCGCGCGCAGTTGCCGACCCCCTCCGGCCCTTCCCGCGGGTGGGCCGGAGGGGGCGGGGGGCAAGGCGAGGGCGGGAGAGACCGCGCTTTGGGGTGCGGGCGGGGCGGGGGGTGTTTGTGCTCGCCGTGCAGTCTGAGCCGGAACACGAAGTGAAATTATACGGCGGCGGCGGCGGCGGCGGCAGGTGCGGGTGGGGGGCACGACGACACCACCACGACCCCGCCGCCCCTGCCGAAATAAACCCCCACCAAAAAAAAAAAAAACACCGCCACGAAACCCGCATCCCCACGCCACGCGCGAGCCCCGAAACTCCAGACACGGACTCGCCGAGCGTGTGCACGGATCGCGAGGGTCGAAAAGCTCGACTCGTAGAGTCGCGTACGCTGTCCCGCAGCCACCCGCGAGAGGCTCGCTCGGTCGCGTCCAGCTCCTGTCCCTGCGTAGGACCAACCGCCCCGCCGTTCGGTTCAGTCCTTGCCCGCCGGTCCCACTTACTTAGACTAAGCCTAAAATGCAAAGATCTCTCCATAAGGATGGGTTTTATACTCTACTTCCACAATCTGCTGGCAGTACAAAAGAATAAGCGGCAGATCTACTTAGGCTGAGTCACGGTGCTTTGCTCCTAAGACCATGCATACCATGGGAATATTTCAGCTGCATGTCCCACCCCAACCCCAGAGAGCAAGAGCTCCAGGAACAGGTGGAGAAACAGGGAAGAACACTGCAGTGCTTCTGAGAAATAAAGCAAGGACAGAAAGGCAGACGGGCATGCTGTGGAACCTTCTCCTTACCCGACTGTGCTGCTGCCACTCATGAAATGACACTGTAGAGCAAGTACTTTTAGCACCTTTTTTGTGTTTCACGTTCCAGGAACCCTTCCCCTGGAGGTCCAGCTGCTGAGGTGGAGACTCAGGACCTGGACCCCATGGCTTCGGGGCAGAGGCTCTGATGGAGAGGAGAGGAGATCAGGGGTTGCACTGGGAAATGTGTCTGCACTGCAGGGGATGTGAGAGAGGTTCCTAAATCCCATCCCCAGCATTTCTGGTAGCAGTTAACTCTTCCTGCCCATGTCTGTGCTCCTGCAGCTGTGTCTCTGTCCCTGGGTCTGCTCCCTGTCCGTGTCACAGACCCCGTCCCACCCGCTGTGTGCTCAGCTCTGTCCTGCTCACACCGCCTGGCACTGCCCAGGTGTTGCTTTATCCATGCGAGCCACGGAACCTGACACACCAATGTGATGTTCACAGAGTTCGCTTTATTGTCGGACCGGGCTGGCTTTATAGCAAAGCTGCCCTGTCCACGCGCCTTACAACAACGTGATTGGTTGTAACTCGTGCTATACAATAACACGATAGGCTGCATGTACTGTCCACGCGCTCTGCACGCATGTGTCCGGCGATTGCTCACTCATTATTACATTCTAATGGTGCTCCTTTAGTCTCTTTTGTCTCTGGCTTCACCTCTCAGCCAGGCTGGCGACAACCCCATCCCCCTGGGGCGGGGGGGGCTCTGCCACTACATCTCCCCCTCTTTTATTTAATATTAACAATACGCCATATCATGCTTTAAATACAGTGTGAAATACAGGGTAAGAACATTAAGGCTAATACAATTACAATTAACAAGAACAAACCTGTTTTCAATATTCCTTTTAACCAAACAAGGCATTCACCCCAAAAAACCCAGTATCTTCTGTTATTTTCTTGTTCTGCAAATCTTCTATCTTTTTAACTTTTAAGTTCAAACAACACATACAATCAAACTCTTCATAACTGTGAACATGTCCAATAACAAAAAATTAATTGCTGCTCTGTTTTACAAAGTGGTATTCTCAACATTGGCTACATTCATTGCTTAAAGCGATAACATGTCTGAGGTTAAGGGTTGTCATCACTGCAACCGGTTTCTTCTCTGTTAGCTGGCCAAGGTCTCACCCACTTTGCTGGGATCCATGAATTTTTGTGGTTACCTGTAGAAACACAAGCATATCCCCTTCCCCAGGTTATTAGTGACATAGGACCTTCCCATTGTTGTGTTGTCGGATTAAACACACTAACCTTAGGCACATTTTCGGAAAAATCTTTGACATTTTTGATTTGGTGCATAACAACCGGTTCCATTTCAGTTTCACTTTTAGGATTAAGCCAGTTCAGCACATACAATGCCTTCATCAATACCTCTTCTGGGCTCACACCAATTCCCCCTTGTTTTTTCAAAACAGACAAGAGATTTTTAATGCACGGTGTGCACGCTCAATAATTGCTTGGCCAGTAGAATTATAAGGGATTCCAAACAGGTGCTGTACCTTCCACTGGGTGAGGAAGGCTGCAAGTCTGTCAGAGTGGTATGCAGGACCATTATCTGTTTTGATTTGTGTAGGGACACCCATGACAGCAAAAGCTTGTAGTAAATGACGTTTTACTGCCTTTGCATTTGCTGAGGTCAAGGCTGTAGCCCACAGCAGTCCTGAACAGGTATCTATGGAGACATGAATGTACTTTTGTCTGCCAAATGGTGCAAATTCAGTAATATCAGTTTGCCATAACTGACCTGGCTGCAAGCCCCGAGGATTTACTCCCTTTTGTTGGAGAGGGACTATGCGGGCACAATCAGGACAAGCTGCGATAATGGCTCGAGCTTGTTCCTTTGTAATTGTAAACTGCTTTCGGAGTGCTGCTGAGGATTGATGAAAGAATTCGTGAGCTTGTCTGGCTTGTTCAAAAGGGGATATATCTGCTACTGCCACAAGTTTGTCTATGGTGCTGTTTCCCTCTACTAGACCACCTGGTATGTTAGTATGGCTTTTTATATGCATGATAAATACTGGTGCTGTCCTATAATCTAATACGTTCCACAAATCTAACAATGCTTCAAACAACAAGGAATTGGAAACTCGCTGCAAAAGTGCTCTATGTATTCTTTGTACAATTCCCACAACATAAAGAGAATCTGTTACCAGATTAACTGGAGAGTTATGCCATTTTTGCAATGCTGCTGTCACCGCTCGCAATTCTAAAATTTGAACCGATCCTTCAGCTATGACAATCTGTGAATGCCACTGACCATTCTCAAACCATACAAAGCCTCCTTTGCATGAGCGACTACTCGCATCTGTGAAAATGGTTATAGCATCTAGTGGATGCTCACTAAAAATTGACATAGGCTCTAAGGGGAGGTTGGTCTTAAATATAGGATGTGGTGGATAATGATTGTCCACCTGCACCGGAATCCGGGCAAGAGCTGAGGCAAGATCGTCATGTTTGAGAAGGATCTGTTCAAACAAATTGAGGGAAATAGGGATCACAATTTTAGCAACATATAGTCCAGACAATGTCAGAAATCTGCTTAGTCCTTTCACTATCACTTGGGCAATGGCTTCCCACCTCTGAATGATGGTTTTTTGTTTTTGGCTGTTTAAAAATATCCATTCTAATATTACCAATGGATCCTTTTCTTCCGTGCTCCACTGGGCCAAAAGTCCTGCCACTTCCTTATTGGTATTATAGACATAGAGAGTAACAGGCAATTCTGATCTTACCCGCTGAGCAGTATTCTGTGAAACTTTTCTTGCAATCTGCTCAAGCGCTTTCTGTGCTTCTGGTGTGAGGCACCGTGGTTCTTGGGGGTCTCGTCCCCCACGGAGGAGACTAAACAGCGGTTGCAAATCTGTATTTGTAATACCCACAACATTTCTTATCCACTGTAAGTCCCCTACTAACTTCATTGCATCGTGAAGGGTTGCTATCTTTGCTTTCACAGTAAGCTTCTGAGGTCTAATCATGGCCTGAGTTAGTTCATATCCTAAATATTTCCATGGCGCGGTTTGCTGTACCTTTTCTGGTGCCACAACCAGACCCCATTGACCTAATTGCTTTGTCAACTGAGTTATTATGTCCTTACTAATTTTCTCTTTATTGCACAAAAGGATATCATCCATATAATGATAGATGATCATCTGAGGGTGTTGTTGCCTGAATGATTTTAAAGCCAAATCTACATACCATTGGCAAATAGTAGGAGAATTTTTCATTCCCTGAGGTAGCACTACCCAATGATATCTTTTTGTGGGAGCTTGATGATTAAGCACTGGAACAGTAAAGGCAAATTTTTCACAATCCTCTGGGTGTAAAGGAATCGTGAAAAAACAATCCTTCAGATCAATGACAGTTATATCCCAATCTTTTGGAAGCATGGTTGGGGTAGGAAGACCTGGTTGTAGTGCCCCCATATCTTTCATTACTGCATTAATTGCCCTGAGGTCCTGTAACAAACGCCACTTCCCTGATTTCTTCTGGATAGTAAAAACAGGTGTATTCCACGGGCTGGTGGAAGGGACCAAATGTCCGAGACTGAGTTGCTCTTCAACCAGCTCCTCTAAATGTGCGAGCTTTTCTTTTGGTAATGGCCATTGATCCACCCAGACAGGATCATTTGTTTCCCAACTCAGCTTCATACATGGCCGGGTGTCGCTCGCTGCAATGGCCATTATTAAAAAGGTGACTGCATAACTATTCCCCACTGAGACATCACATCCCTTCCCAATAATGCAATTGTTGTGTTTAGAACATAAGGTCGTACCCATGCCTCTAAGCCCTCGCCCTCCTCCCTTATCTTAACCATATGTGTGCTGATGTGGGTGGGAGTGGCCCCCCCTATCCCCACTACCATGGTATTTACTGCTTCTAAAGGCCAACACAAAGGCCAGTCAGTCCGAGGGATAATCGTCACATCTGCGCCTGAATCTAAAAGCATTCTTTTCCTCTTAATCTCACTGCCAGGCCCAATAATGGAAACTACCCTAGATGGTTTGTCCAAAGTCAGTTTTTCCGTGAAAGCAACCACAGGGGCTCCAGTAGAACCAAAACCTTTCTGACCTCTTTCTGTATTTAAAGCCTTTGGAACACATGCTTTAAAAGGTACCAATTGTGCTATACGGGTCCCCTGTTTAATAGTCACAGGGGGTGTTAAGACTTGCAACATAATACCTATGGGTCCAACATAATCAGAGTCTATTAATCCTGGCAAAACAAACAACCCCTGTCTTGAAGCAGAAGAACGACCTATTAAAAGTGCACTCAATCCATACCCTAGGGGCCCTGTTACTGTAGATGGAACTACATGTACAGACCGGTCTGTTATTGTGACATCTGTTCCCACGGCCAGATCGACGCCTGCGCTTCCTGAGGTTGCTGCCCTGAGCTCGGACAAGCAACCATGGCTGTTCCCCCTCTCGGCTGGTATTGTGGTGTCATCGCGCCCCAGCCCCTGGCGCTGGTCCTCCCGTTTCCCGGCAGCGGTGTCCCATCTTTTTTAAATCTTGATCGACACTCCACTACTCGGTGTCCATACTTATCACACCGACTGCACGTGCCATCAAAGCGCAAATTATTGAGAGGGGCTGGTGACTGACTAGTGCCATTACTAGGTCCCCCTCTCCGAGTATACTGAGGGCAATTTCTTCTAATATGTCCTGTTTGTCCACAAGTAAAACATGCTAGGCCGCGAGAAGAAGGGCTTCGACCTTTCATTGCAGGCTTAAGTGCTGCAGCCAAGGCCGCAGCGTGGGCTTGAGCATGTATTTTTGCTTTTTCTACCTCCTGTTGCATAATTGGTACCCGTGTGCAAGCTTCCACCATCTCTGCTAAAGAAGCACTTTTTCCCAAACCGGCTAGTATCTGTTGGCATTGGGTGTTTGCATTCATCATAGCCAAATCTTTCCCCACAGCAGCTTTTGCCTCTGGAGTCAAGTTAGGACAGGCATCTATAGCTTCTTTCAAACGATCTACAAACTTCATATATGGTTCCCCAGGATCCTGCTTTATTGTAGAATAGGGTGGCACAGGGTTACCTCTATTTGGCAATTCTTTCACTGCTGCCAAGGCAAGCCCTTGCGTTTGCTGCAAAATCCTTGGATGAAGTGCTGCCTGAGTAGCACCATCCGCATATTGCCCACGACCCAGTAACTGGTCCATGCTAGCTAACCGCAACGGATCATCAGCTGGTAAACGAACATTTTCTAATACTGCCAATTCCACTTTCCCCTGCCACGTGTCCAAGAACAGCAAATACCCCGTTGGAGGAAGCAATAACTCCATCAATGCCCTAATATCTGTTTGAGTTAGTACTTGCCCCTTGAAAAATGAATTGATTAGCTGCATCACATGCTTATTATCCATACCATATTGCATAACTGCACTTTGCAATTGCTTAACCGTTTTCCAATCAAAAGGCGACCACTGCCTTTGTCCTCTATTATCTATGTGCACTGGCACTGCTGTAATACTACCAGGTAACATGATCCCTTCAATAGCTGCATCTCTGATTACCCCTTGCCAACGTTGCCCTGCATTATAAGAATGATCTCGAGGAATATCTCTACCCTGACGCACAGGGGCAGCACCCAAATTATCATTATTATCACTGCTATACAATTCCCTTGTGTTTCCCTGTGGATCAGTAAGTCGACGCATATTTGCAAACCGATCTGCTAACCCAGTCTCCAGCCCTTTTCCATATCGCGCTCTCAAATATTCATCTGCTTCTCTTACAGACCACATCCCATCTTCAACACATTGTCTAGCCCATTTTTGTATTTGCTCCCTTTTGATACGGAGCTCCTCCGGAGTGAGGTCTAATTCCACCCCCTCCCTTTCCTGTTTTCCCCGTTTTTCACATTCCCTGCCAATTGCCTCCAGCCCGTCCTTAATTGCATCTGACGCCTTTTTATATGCTATTAACCGCGAAGTTTTACTGTTACCGCCATCTAGTCGTTTCATAGCTTCTAGAACTTCTTGCATCTGGCTCTCCTGCCGTCTCAGTAAGTCCTTCAGGCTCTGCACGTGGCTCTCCTCCTGGCAGTCAGGGCGATTCTGCGGTGCTCCGTCCTGGTGTTCCATCGGGTCCTCCGGCAAAGGCACGTCGGCTGGATTAACTTGTCCTGGCTTGTTGAAACTTGCCGGTTGCTGCCATTCGTTGTCGGAGCCAGGCAATGGCTCAACGGGCGCAGAGGGTAGAATTTGCTCTCCGCCCCAGAACTCCAGATCTGATACGGGACATACCAGCGGTGTTGATTCTTCGGAGTTCTTGGAGGGTGGGCAGCTCGCAGCGGGCGGCTCCGAGGGGACGGCACACAGCTCCGGCTCCTCTGAGACTTCCTGCACCAGCTGCCTGACCTCCCGCCAGGGTCCGGCGAGATCGCAAGCCTCGCGGCTCCCCCTTGTAACCGCTTCCCATAGTTCGGTCCCTATGTCCTCCCATGTACCAGGAGAAAAAAATTCGTCCGTCGAACGAACACAGCCCTTACACTGGGCGAATAGTAAAAGGCGCTCCACCGCGTCTTTTTCCAAAATTCTTCCTGTTCTTGCAGCCAGCTGCAGAATACTTTTCACTATTATTTTTTCTTCCACGGATGCCGTGTTTCCCATGCCACCTGCTTCTTCGTAGGCCTACTTTCCGCTATGATTGAGCGCTGGGCTGGTGTCGCCCCCAGGTGGCGTCCTCGCGTCTTCACTTCCGGCGATCTTGCTTCGATACGAAGGATCACGTCGGGGTCACCAAAGTGTTGCTTTATCCATGCGAGCCACGGAACCTGACACACCAATGTGATGTTCACAGAGTTCGCTTTATTGTCGGACCGGGCTGGCTTTATAGCAAAGCTGCCCTGTCCACGCGCCTTACAACAACGTGATTGGTTGTAACTCGTGCTATACAATAACATGATAGGCTGCATGTACTGTCCACGCGCTCTGCACGCATGTGTCCGGCGATTGCTCACTCATTATTACCTTCTAATGGTGCTCCTTTAGTCTCTTTTGTCTCTGGCTTCACCTCTCAGCCAGGCTGGGGACAACCCCATCCCCCTGGGGCGGGGGGGGCTCTGCCACTACAGGTGAGCTGTGGCCAAGTCCCAGGAAGGGACAGGGCTGGAGCCAGAGCCTTGTTGGGGACAGGGACACTGGGACCCACCATGTGGGATCAGCTCTACAGGGCAGGACCCGGGTTGTCTGGGAGGGCACAGTGACCCCGGACAGGGACAGGTGAGAGCCAGGGCAGGGGATGTTCCCTCTGCTCTGTTCTCAGCTGTGGCTGCAGACTGGACCAGTTGGGGGCTGGCGGTGCAGGGGAAATGGGGTGGGCTGGAGCTGGGCACTGACACCACCCCAGCACTTCCCCCAAGCCCAGCCCTCCTCTCCCAGAGCCCAGGATTCACCAGTGCTCCCCATTGGCAGTGCCACCAGTGACTGAGGATCCCAGTCACCAGCTGTCCACATTGCCCCAGCTGTCCTCCCACCTCCCAGAGTTCCCTAATCCTGGGGTCCCTGGTGCCCCAAGAAGAGGAGTGACTCCCAGACCCTCATTTATTTAAGGGGCTGGAAAGGGCTCAGAGATAATTGTGCTTAGAGACCCCAGATTTGAGGCTGGTGTCATCTCTAGGGGGGGTTCCATAGGGAAAGACTGGCCTGGGAGTTGAGGGGCACTGGGAGATGGTGGTGCTGGGAGGTGAGGGGCACTGGCAGGTGGGGGGATCAGGCTTTTGGGGTTGTTGCAGGATGGTTTCGAGTTGGAGCAGTGGGTCATCACCATAGGGTGTCTGGCTGTCAGGGACACACTGCTGTCCCCCCTCACCACTGTGGATGCCCGGGCCCTTCCCCGTGCAGCTGCCCCATGCAGGAAGCGGCACTGATGCCAGGGAAGGCAGCTGGATCAGTGCTCAAGGCGGGGGTGACTCTGTGCCAAGGCTGGGTTGCCAGGGCGGGTGTCTCTGCCAAGCTTTGCCCTGGGGGCTGGAGGCGTGGGGAGGGGCAGGGAGTCCTCCTGGGAGGGATAAAGGTGCCCTCACCTTTTCTGGCATCACCCAGGACTCGCTGCACCGCAGAGGAAGATGAAGGTCGCAGTGCTCAGCGTGGCCCTGCTCTTCACCATCCTGCTGTGCACCCCAGAGGATGCGCAGGTGAGGCTCCAGTGAGGGCCCCCACCGGTTTCTTGTCTTGGTGCCCCCACACCCCTCCTCTTTGGGCCTCCCCATTCCATCCTTTAAGACCCCTCAGGTATCTCCTCCTCAGGATCTCCTCTGTGTCCTATAGAGGGTCCCCAAATGCTCTCCCTTTGATGGATGCCAACGCCTTTCTTTCCATCTTTCCACTCCGCCCTTTGCCTTTCACCCTGTCCCCTGCGGTAGTGCCCCCAGATCCCCCTCCTTGAACACCCCCTCCCAAACACTTTCCCGATCCCCGCGTTTTGTTCCTCTGCTGTCCTCTTCCTCCTGCCCCCACCAACAACCTCACCTGAATTCCCCGTGTCCCCTCCCCTTGAATTCTTTACCCCTCACTTGCATCCCATGCAGTCCTGTCCCTCCAGCACCCCCAGCCCGGTCCCTTGGGTTCTGCGAGTTCACAACAGTGCCCTGCCTCTGGGTCCCCCCCAGCCACCGTCCTCCTTGGAGGCCCCAAATTCCCATGTTATCCTTTTCTCCAACCCAAGCCCTGGTCTGCCATGAACAGGTATCCCAGGTGAAACTTGGAGGAATGAGGTTGGGGGGAGCAGAAGGGATTTTCACGCTCAGATGAGGGAGAATCCAGGGGCCTTGGTGGGGCTGGGGACACCTGTGCCCCACCCACAGCCCCATTTGTCTCCAACCCCTTTCTCTTCTTTCATAGGCATTTCCAGGAACATTGCTGGAAGCAAGTGGAGGGTCTCTCCTGCATGTGAGTAGTGGGGCGGACTTGGAGGGCATCCAGTCACAGTATCACAGTATCACAGTATGTTTGGGATTGGAAGGGACCTCAAAAGATCATCTAGTCCAATCCCCCTGCTGGAGCAGGAACGCCTAGGTGAGGTCGCACAGGAATGTGTCCAGGCGGGCTTTGAATGTCTCCAGGGAAGGAGACTCCACAACCTCCCTGGGCAGCCTGTTCCAGTGCTCTGTTACCCTCACTGAGAAGAAGTTCTTTCTCAAATTTAAGTGGAACCTCTTGTGTTCCAGCTTGATCCCATTGCCCCTTGTCCTATCATTGTTTGCCACTGAGAAGAGCCTGACTCCATCCTCATGGCACTCACCCTTTATATATTTATAAACATTAATAAGGTCACCCCTCAGTCTCCTCTTCTCCAAACTAAAGAGCCCCAGCTCCCTCAGCCTTTCTTCATAAGGGAGATGCTCCACTCCCTTAATCATCTTTGTTGCCCTACGCTGGACCCTCTCCAGCAGTTCCCTGTCCTTCTTGAACTGAGGGGCCCAGAACTGGACACAATATTCCAGATGGGGTCTCACCAGGGCGGAGTAGAGGGGAAGGAGGACCTCTCTCGATCTACTGACCACCCACCTTGTAATACACCCAAGGATGCCATTAGCCTTCCTGGCCACAAGGGAACAGTGCTGGCTCATGGTCATCCTGTTGTCCACCAGGACCCCCAGGTCCCTTTCCCCTACACTGCTCTCTAATAGGTCATTCCCCAACCTATACTGACCCTGGGGTTGTTCCTGCCCAGATGCAGGACTCTACACTTTCCCTTGTTAAATTCCATCAGATTATCCCCCGCCCAACTCTCCAGCCTGTCCAGGTCCCGCTGGATGGCAGCACAGCTTCCAGTGTCAGCCACTCCTCCCAGCTTGGTGTCACCAGCAAACTTGCTGATAGTACACTCAATTCCCTCGTCTAAATCATTAATGAATATATTGAATAATATTGGCCCCAGTACTGACCCCTGAGGCACTCCACTAGATACTGGCCTCCAACTGGACTCCGCACCATTGACCGCCACTCTCTGGCTTCTCTCTTTAAGCCAGTTTGCAACCCAACTCACTACTCTGTTGTCGAGACCACACCTCCTCAATTTAGCTGTGAGGATGCTGTGAGGGACTGTGTCAAAGGCTTTACTGAAGTCAAGGTAGACCACATCCACCGCTCTGCCATCATCCATCCACCTTGTTACATTCTCATAAAAGGCTATGAGGTTGGTCAAGCATGACTTCCCCTTGGTAAAGCCATGCTGACTGCCCCTAATGACCCTCTTATCCCTGATGTGCCTTCAGATGGCACCAAGGATAAGCTGTTCCATTACTTTCCCAGGGACAGAGGTGAGGCTGACCGCTCTATAATTACCCGGGTCCTCCTTCTTGCCCTTTTTGAAGCCTGCAGTGACATTTGCTTTCCTCCAATCCTCGGGCACCTCTCCCGTTTCCCGAGACTTGGCAAAAATGATGGAGAGCGGTCCAGCAATGACTTCAGCCAGCTCCCTCAGCACCCGCGGATGCATCCCATCTGGACCCAGGGATTTATGGATGTCCAGACTATTTAATTGTTCCCTAACCCAGTCCTCATCGACTAAAGCAAACTCCTCCATTGACCTGGCTTCATCCGGGGTCTCAGGGGTACAGGGTTCCCCAGGACAGCCTCCAGCGGAGTAGACAGAGACAAAGAAGGCATTCAGCAATTCTGCCTTCTCTGTGTCTTCTGCCACCAGGGCACCCACCTCATTCATCAGTGGGCCTACATTGCCTCTGGTATTAGTTTTATCTGCTGTGTATTTGGAAAAGTTCTTCTTGCTGTCCTTGACCCCTCTCGCCAGCTGTAATTCTAAGGAGGCCTTGGCTATCCTGGCTGCCTTCCTGCATCCTCTATCAGCAGCCTTATATTCCTCCCAAGTGGCCAGTCCCTGCTTCCATGACCTGTAAACTCTCCTCTTCTGCTTGAGCATACCCAACAGATCCCTATTGAACCACGCAGGCCTTCTGGCTCCCTTCCTCGACTTCCTACGTGTGGGGATGCTCTGATCCTGAGCATGGAAGAAGCAATCTCTGAATGCAATCCAGCTCTCTTGGGCCCCTTTTCCTTCAAGCAGTCTTGCCCATGGGATTTCTCCCAGCAATTGCTTGAAAAGGCCGAAATTAGCCCTGCCAAAGTCCAGGGTTGCAATTCTACTTGCTGTTCTGTTCCTGCCACACGAGATGCTGAACTCCACCATCTTGTGGTCACTGCAACCCAGGCAGCCCTCGACCTTTACTGCTTCGACCAGACCCTCTTTGTTAGTGAGGATGAGATCCAGCAGGGCACCTCTCCTGGTCGGCTCCTCCACCATCTGCATGAGGAAGTTATCATCAATGCGCTGGAGGAACCTCCTGGACTGTGGCTGGCTGGCTGAATGGTCCTTCCAGCCATTAATAAATACTGGCCATCATTAATAAATACTGATCGCCATTAATAAATACTGACCATCATTAATAAATACTGATCCTTATTAATAAATGCTCATCACCATTAATAAATATTGATCCTTATTCATAATGCTGATCATCATTAATAAATACTGGCCATCATTAATAAATACTGATCATCATTAATAAATACCAATCGTTATTAATAAATACTGACCGTCATTAATAAATACTGATTGTCATTAATAAATACCGATCGTTACTAATAAATACTGACCACCATTAATACATACTGATCGCCATTAATAAATACTGACCATCACTAATAAATACTGATCGTTATTAATAAATGCTGATCACCATTAATAAATATCAATCCTTATTAATAATGCTGATTGTCATGAATAAATACTGACCATCATTAATAAATGCTGATTGTCCTTAATAAATACTGGCCATCATTAATAACTACTGATCGTCATTAATAAATACTGACCGTTATTAATAATTACTGATCACCATTAATAAATACTGATCGTCCTTAATAAATACTGACCATCATTAATAAATACTGATCACCATTAATAAATACTGACCATCACTAATAAATACTGATTGTTATTAACAAATACTGATCACCATTAATAAATATTGATCCTTATTAATAATGCTGATCATCATTAATAAATACTGACCATCATTAATAAATACTGACCATCATTAATAAATGCTGATTGTCCTTAATAAATACTGACCATCATTAATAAATTCTGATCGTCATCAATAAATACTGACCGTTATTAATAATTACTGATCACCACTAATAAATACTGATCATCATTAATAAATACTGACCATCATTAATAAATACTGACCATCATTAATAAATACTGATCGTCACTAATAAATACTAGCCGTTATTAATAATTACTGATCACCATTAATAAATACTGATCATCATTAATAAATACTGACCATCATTAGTAAATACTGATCATTAGCAAATACTGAGCTCAAGGCTCAAGTTGGGCTCCAGGTCAGGCTCCAGGCTCAGGTTGGGCTCCAGGTCAGGCTCCAGGCTCACGTTGGGCTCCAGGTCAGGCTCCAGGCTCACGTTGGGCTCCAGGTCGGGCTCCAGGCTCAGGTTGGGCTCCAGGTCGGGCTCCAGGCTCAGGTCGGGCTCCAGGCTCAGGTTGGGCTCCAGGTCGGGCTCCAGGCTCAGACTGGGCTCCAGGCTCAGACTGGGCTCCAGGCTCAGGTCGGGCTCCAGGCTCAGGTCGGGCTCCAGGCTCAGGTTGGGCTCCAGGCTCAGACTGGGCTCCAGGCTCAGGTCCAGCACTTCCCCGCAGAGCAGCCCGGGGCTCTGGGCAAAGCCACGCAGCTCGTCGCCCAAGGGAAACAGGTCCATGGTCACCGGGCTCCAAACACCCCAGAGCAAAAACCAGAGCGGCCCCAGGACACCCGGGCTCCCAAAGAGCCTGGAAAAGGGACACAAAGAGTTAAATTGGGGGGAGTGAAGTGGCTGCTGATGCTGAGAAACCCCCGGGGGTTCGGGGCTGGGGGGAAAGGGGGGATCTGTATGAAAACTGCTCTGGGGAAAAGGGGGGAAGGGGTTGGGCTGCATGGGAATGGGAGGAGGGACGGGAAAACGGGAGAGGGAAACGGGGAAGAGGGAAAAGGGGGGAAAGGGGGAAAAAGGGGGGAAAGAGGGAAAAGGGGGAAAAAGGGAAAAGAGGGGAAAAGGGGGGAAAGAGGGAAAAGGGGGAAAAAGCAAGGAAAGAAGGAAAAGGGGGAAAAAGGGGGGAAAGAGGGAAAAAGAGGGAAAAAGCGAGGAAAGAGGGAAAAGAGGGAAAAAGGGGGGAAAGAGGGAAAAATAGGGAAAAAGCGAGGAAAGAGGGAAAGGGGGGGAAAAGGGAAGAAACAGGGATAAAGGGGGAAAAGAGGGATAAGATGGAAAGAGGGGGGAAGAGGGAAAGGGGGGAAAGAAGGGAAAAGAGGGAAGAGGGAAAAGGGGAGAAAAGGGGGGAAAGAGGAAAAAGGGGGAAAAGGGGGGAAAAGGGAAAAAGGGGGAAGAGGGAAAAGAGGGGGAAGAGGGGGGGAAGAGGAAAAAGAGGGAAAAAGGGGGCAAAGAGGGATAAAGGGGAAAGAGGGAAAAGAGGGAAAAAGGGGGGAAGAGGGAAAAGGGCGGAAAGAGGGAAAAGAGGGATAAAGGGGGAAAGAGGGAAAAGGGAGAAAAGAGGGGGAAGAGGGAAAAAGGGGGGAAAGGGGGAAAAAGGGGGGAAACAGGGATAAAGGGGGAAAGAGCGAAAAGAGGAAAAAACGGTGGAAAGAGGGAAAAGAGGGAAAAAGGGGGGAAGGGAAAAAGGGGGGAAAGAGGCATAAAGGGGGAAAGAGGGAAAAGAGGGAAAAGGGGGAGGAAAGAGAGAAAAAGTCTGTGGGGGGATTGATGGCGGATCTGCCCCAGCCCCGGGGTCTCTCCTGGAGGGGAGGGACGGGCGGGCTCCAGCGGGGGTGCTGAGGAGATGAGGGGACACGAGGGGACCCGAGGGACACGAGGGGACGATGAGGGGACCCGAGGGACACGAGGGGACACGATGGGACATGAAGGGACACGAGGGACCCGACGGGACGCGATCTCCTCACCCGGTGTTTCCCGCCCCGGTGCTTCCCGCCCGCCGGCGCCGCGGCCACGCCCCCTCGCCGCCGGCCACGCCCCCTCGCCGGCGTCACGTGCCGGGAGTGTGTGGCGGGAAAAGGCGGGAGGGAGGAGAGGGAGGCGCCGCCGTTTTGGTGGAGGTTGTGAGGGGACCTGGGGGTCGGCGTGAGGGGCATTGGGGGTCGGTGTGGGGGGAGGAATTGGGGTCGGCGTGAGGGGCATTGGGGGTCGGTGTGAGGGGGGGATTTGGGGGGCAGTGTGGTGGTGGGGATTTGGGGTCGGTGTGAGGGGGGAATTGGGGGGCGGTGTGGGGGAGGAACTGAGGGTCGGTGTGAGCGGGACATTGGGGGTCGGTGTGGGGAGGAATTGAGGATCGGTGGGGGGGGCTTGGGGGGTCGGTGTGAGGGGGAATTGGGGGTCGGTGTGGGGGAAGTTGGGGGTTGGTCTGGGGAGGATTTGAGGGGTCAGTGTGGGGAGGATTTGGGGGTCGATGTGAGGGGCATTAGGGGTTGGTGTGGGGGGCAGGAACTGGGGGTCAGTGTGTGGGGGGGCATTGGGGGTCGGTGCGAGGGGGAATTAGGGTCCAGTGGGGGGGCACTGGGGGTCGGTGTTTGAGGGGGGAATTGGGGGGTCGGTGTGGGGGGGTCAGTGCAGGGGGGGCCTTGGGTGTCGGTGTGAGGGGGCATTGGGGGTCAGTCTGGGGAGGAATTGGGGGTCGGTGTGGGGGGGGGCATTGGGGATCAGTGTGGGGGGAATTGGGGGTCGGTGGGGGGGGGAATTGGGGTCTGGTGTGGGGGGGGGGACATTGGGGGTCGGTGTGAGGGGGAATTGGGGGTCGGTGGGGGGGGGAAGTTGGGGGTTGGTCTGGGGAGGATTTGAGGGGTCAGTCTGGGGAGGATTTGGGGGTCGATGTGAGGGGCATTAGGGGTTGGTGTGGGGGGCGTTGGGGGTCAGTGCGAGGGGGAATTAGGGTCCGGGGGGGGATTGGGGGTCGGTGTTTGAGGGGGGAACTGGGGGGTTGGTGTGCGGGGGCGGCCTTGGGGGTCGGTGTGAGGGGGCATTGGGGGTCAGTCTGGGGAGGAATTGGGGGTCGGTGGGGGGGAGCTGGGGGTCGGGGTTTGGGGGGAGCTGGGGGTCGGGTGGGGGGTGGATTGAGGGTCGGTGTGAAGGGAATGGGGGGGCCATGAGGGGAACGGAGGCGCAGAAACAACTTTACAGCCTCCGGAGCCATGAACCTCCACACCCCGCAGGGCTCCAGAGCAGCTGCGTTCGTTTCGCCGTCGGGCGCAAGGGGAGCGATGGTTCCACCCCTCGTGCGCCGCTCCGAGCGGCAGGAGCTGCGTTTAAATACAGCGAGGTGCTCGTGTCCCAACGACCCCGGAGCGCCCGCGCACATCCATAACCTTTCCCGCTCATCACTGCCGTAGTCTCCGCCTGGACGCCCCCTGTTCGCCTGCGCGGCGCCACCTGGTGCTCTGGAGGAGGGGTCTTTGGATGAAGGCTCCTTCAGCTTCCTCAGGTTTGGCTCCTTGTGTTGAATGGACTGGGACCCAAGCTCCAGGTCGGTTGAACCCAGCCTGGCGCCCCCTTTTTGCTGTAAATCTCGGTTCTCTCGTCCCCTCGAGTTCACAGCTGGTGCCGTAAAACTCCTGATCCTGGCACTGCTGGGTTCTGGTTTCCTTACCATGAGTTCACCTAAAGCTCTGAACTAAGGGCTCGTGTGGCTCAGCCCTAAAGTGTTGGCTCGTTAGTGGGCACCCAATTATGTTTTGTTAACCCTTAAAATGTTCGTGCCCTCTATCAGACCCAGGAGTTCGGGCGGGGATTCAGTTCAGGAGGGACCCGGAAGTAACCCTAAGGACCCAGTAGTTGGGGGGTGTCAAGGGTTAAGATCGTGAAACTGTGGGGACCCCTAATGTCCCCAGGGGCCATTGTGACATCCTGGGGACCCCCTTTGTCCCCAGGGCCCATCGTGGCACTGAGGGGACCCCCCCCCCCCTAGTCCCCAGGGCCCATTGTGGCACCATGGACACCCCCTTTGTCCCCAGGGCCCATTGTGACATCCCAGGACCCCACCTTGTCCCCAGGGTCCCTTCTGACAGGGTGGGGACCCCCCTTTCTCCCCAGGGCTCATTGTGACGTCCCAGGACCCCTTGTTGTCCCCAGTGCCCATTGTGACATCCTGGGGACCCCCCTTGTCCCCAGGGCCCATTGTGAAATCCGGGGAACCCCCTGGTCTCCAGGGCCCATAGTGGTACCGTGGGGACTCGTCCTGTCACTTGGGTCCATTGTGACACCATGGGGACCCCGCCTTTGTCCCCAGTACCCATTGTGACATCCTGGGGACCCCTTTGTCCCCGGGGCCCATTGTGACATCCTGGGGACCCCCCTTTGTCCCCAAGGCCCATTGTGACACCGTGGGAACCCCACTTCTTTCCAGGACCCATTGTGGCATTCTGGGGACTTCCTTTGTCCCCAGGGCCCATTGTGACATCCTGGAGACCCCCTTTATCCCCAGAGCTCGTTGTCGCACCATGGGGACCCCCTTTGTCACTGGGGCCCATTGTGACATCCCAGGACCCCCCATTGTCCCCAGGGCCCATTCTGACACCGTGGGGACCCCGCCTTTTCCCCGGGGCCCATTGTGACATCTCAGGACCCCCTTTGTCCCCAGGGCCCACTGTGGCACCATGGGGACCCCCTTTGTCCTCTGGGCCCATTGTGACATTCCAGGACCCCACTTTGTCCCCAGGGCCCATTGTGACACCGTGGGGACCCCCCTTGTCCCCAGGGCCCATTATGACAATTAAGGGACCCCCTTTGTCCCCAGGGCCCATTGTGACATCCCAGGACCCCCCACTGTCTCCAGGCCCCATCGTGACATCCTGGGGACCCCCCTTGTCCCCAGGGCCCATAGTGGCACTGTGGGGACTCATCACTTGGGCCCATTGTGACATCCTGGAGACCCCCCTTTATCCCCAGGGCCCATTGTGACACCGTGGAGACCCCATTTGTCACTGGGGCCCATTGTGACATCCCAGGACACCCCATTGTCCCCAGGGCCCACTGAGACATCCCGGCGACCACCCTTTGTCCCCAGGGCCCATTATGCACATTCAGGGGACACCCCTTTGTCCCCAAGGCCCATTGTGACATCCTGGGGAGACCCCATTGTCCCCAAGGCCCATTGTGGCACCATGGGGACCCCCTTTGTCCCCAGTGCCCATTGTGACATCTTAGGACCCCACTTTGTTCCCCAGGGCCCATTGTGACATCCTGGGGACCACCTGTGTCCCCAGGGCCCATTGTGACATCCCAGGAGCCACCGTTGTCCCCAGGGCCCATTGTGACATCCTGGGGACCCCCTTGTCCCCAGTGTCCATTGTGGCATCCTGGGACCCCCGTTGTCCCCAGGGCCCATTGTGGCACCATGTGGACCCCCTTTTTCCCGAGGGCCCATTATAACGTCCCAGGACCCCCCATTGTCCCCTGGGCCCATTGTGACATCCTGGGGTCCCCCTTTTGTCCCCTGGGCCCATTGTGACACTGTGGGGATCTCCTTTGTCCCCAGGGACCATTGTGACACTGTGGGGACCCCCTTTGTCCCCAGGGCCCATTGTGACATCCTGGGGAATCCCTTTGTCTCCAGGGCCCATTGTGACGTCCCAGGACCCTGCTTTGTCCCCGGGGCCCATTGTGACATCCTGGGGAACCGCTTTGTCCCCAGGACCCATTGTGACGTCCCAGGACCCCCCCTTGTCCCCAGGGCTCATTGTGATGTCCCAGGATCCCCATTGTCCCCAGAGCCCATTGTGATGTCCTGGGAACCCCCATTGTCCCCATGGCTTATTGTGACACCCTGGGACCGCCTTTGTCCCCAGGGCCCATTGTGACGTCCCAGGACCCCCCATTGTCCCCAGGGACCATTGTGACATCCTGGGGACCCCCTTTGTCCCAAGACCCCATTGTGACATCCTGGGGACCCCGCCTTGTCCCCAAAGCCCATTGTGACACTATGGGGACCCTCTTTGTCCCCAGGGCCCATTGTGGCACCATGGGGACACCCTTTGTCACTGGGGCCAGTTGTGACATCCCAGGACCCCACTTTGTCCCCAGGGCTTATTGTGATACCATGGGGACCCCCCTTGTCCCCAGGGCCCATTGTGACATTCAGGGGGACTCCTCTTTGTCCCCAGGGCCTATTGTGTCATCCTGGGGATCTCCCCTTGTCTCTAGGGCCCATTGTGAGACTGTGGAAGACCCCCTTTGTCCCCAAGTCCCATTGTGACGTCCCAGGACGCCTCGTTGTCCCCAGGACCCATTGTGACTCCATGGGAACCCCCCCTTGTCCCCAGGGCCCATTGTGACATCCTGGGACCCCCCTTTGTCCCCAGTGCTCATTGTGAAATCCTGGGGACCCACTTTGTCCCCAGGGCCCATTGTGGCACCATGGGGAGCGCCTTTGTCACTGGGGACCATTGTGACATTCCAGGATTTTACTTTGTCCCCGGGGCCCATTGTGACATCCTGGGGATCCCCCTTTGTCGCCAGGGCCCACTGTGACACCGTGGGCACCCTCTTTGTCCCATGGGCCCATTGTGACCTTCAAGGGACCCCCCCATTGTCCCCGGGGCCCATTGTGACATCCTGGGGATCCCCCTTTGTCGCCAGGGCCCACTGTGACACCGTGGGCACCCTCTTTGTCCCATGGGCCCATTGTGACCTTCAAGGGACCCCCCATTGTCCCCAGGGCCCATTGTGACATCCTGGGTACCCGCTTTGTCCCCAAGACCCATTGTGACATCCTAGTACCCCCCGCAGTCCCCAGGGCCCATTATGACATCCTGGGGATCCCTTTGGCCCCAGGGCCCATTGTGACAGGGCGGGGATCCCCCTTGTCCCCAGGGCCCATTGTGAAACCGTGGGGACCCTCTTGTCCCCAGGGCCCATTGTGGCACCGTGGAGACCCCCCCTTTGTCTCCAGTGCCCATTGTGACATCCTGGGGACCCCCTTTGTCCCCAGTGCTCATTGTGACAGGGTGGGACCCCCCTTGTACCCAGGGCCCGTTGTGACATCCTGGGGACCCCCTTTGTCCCCAGGGCCTATTGTGACATCCTGGGGAGTCCCCTTTATCCCCAGGGCCCATTGTGACATCCTGGGGACCCCCTTTGTCCCTAGGGTTCATTGTGACATCCCAGGACCCCCATTGTCCCCAGGGCCCATTGTGAACAACCTGGGGACCCCCCTTTTTCCCCGGGCCCATTGTGGCGTCCCAGGATGCTTTGTTGTCCCCTGGGCCCATTGTGACATCCCGGGGACCCCTTTTGTCCCCAGGGTTCATTGTGACATCCTGGGGCCTCCCTTTGTCCCCAGGGCCCATTGTGACATCGCAGGAGCCCCCATTGTCCCAAGGGCACATTGTTACATCCTGGGGACCCCCTTGTCCCCAGGGCCCATCGTGGCACCGTGGGGACCCCCCCTTTGTCTCCAGTGCCCATTGTGACATTCTTGGGACCCCCCTTGTCCCCAGGACCCGTTGTGACATCTTGGGGACCCCTATGTCACCAGAGCCCATTGTGATATCCTGGGGAGCCCCCTTTGTCCCCAGGGCCCATTGTGCACATCCTGTGGACCCCTCTTTGTCCCCAGGGCCCATTGTGATATCCTGGGGAGCCCTCTTTTTCCCCAGGGCCTATTGTGACATCCTGGGGACCCCCTTTGTCCCTCGGGCCCATTGTGACATCCTGAAGACCCCCTTTGTCCCCAGGGCCTATTGTGACATCCCAGGACCCCCCCTTTTCTCCAGGGCCCATTGTGACGTCCCAGGACCCCCTATTGTCCCCAGAGCCCATTGTGACATCCCAGGACCCCCCATTGTCCCCAGGCCCCATTATACACATCCTGGGGTCCCCCTTTATCCCCAGGGCCATTGTGACACCATGGGGACCCCCTTTGTCCCCAGGGCCCATTGTGACGTCCCAGGATGCCCCATTGTCCCCTGGGCCCATTGTGAAATCATGGGGACCCCCTTTGTCCCCAGGGCCTATTGTGACATCCCAGGACCCCCCATTGTCCCCAGGGCCCATTGTGACACCGTGGAGACCCTCCTTGTCCTCAGGGCCCATTATGCATATTCTGGGGACACCCCTTTGTCCCCAAGGCCCATTGTGACATCCTGGGGAGACCCCATTGTCCCCAAGGCCCATTGTGGCACCATGGGGACCCCCTTTGTCCCCAGTGCCCATTGTGACATCTTAGGACCCCACTTTGTCTCCAGGGCCCATTGTGACATCCTGGGGACCACCTGTGTCCCCAGGGCCCATTGTGACATCCCAGGAGCCACCGTTGTCCCCAGGGCCCATTGTGACATCCTGGGGACCCCCTTGTCCCCAGTGTCCATTGTGGCATCCTGGGACCCCCGTTGTCCCCAGGGCCCATTGTGGCACCATGTGGACCCCCTTTTTCCCGAGGGCCCATTATAACGTCCCAGGACCCCCCATTGTCCCCTGGGCCCATTGTGACATCCTGGGGTCCCCCTTTTGTCCCCTGGGCCCATTGTGACACTGTGGGGATCTCCTTTGTCCCCAGGGACCATTGTGACACTGTGGGGACCCCCTTTGTCCCCAGGGCCCATTGTGACATCCTGGGGAATCCCTTTGTCTCCAGGGCCCATTGTGACGTCCCAGGACCCTGCTTTGTCCCCGGGGCCCATTGTGACATCCTGGGGAACCGCTTTGTCCCCAGGACCCATTGTGATGTCCCAGGACCCCCCCTTGTCCCCAGGGCTCATTGTGATGTCCCAGGATCCCCATTGTCCCCAGAGCCCATTGTGATGTCCTGGGAACCCCCTTTGACCCCAGGGTCCATTGTGACACCATGGGGACCCCCTCTTGTCCCCAGGGCCCATCGTGGCACCGTGGGGACCCCCTTGTCACTGGGGACCCATTGTGACACTATGGGGACCCCCCTTTGTGCCCAGGGCCCATTGTAACATCCTGGGGACCGCCTTGCCTCCAGGGCCCCTTGTGACATCAAAGGATCACCCTTTGTCCCCAGGACCCATTGTGACATCCCAGGACCCCACTTACTCCCCAGGGCCCATTGTGGCACCATGAGGACCCCCTTTGTCACCAGGGCCCATTGTGACATCCCAGGACCCCAAGTTGTCCCCAGGGCCCATTGTGACATCCTGGGTACCCGCTTTGTCCCCAAGACCCATTGTGACATCCTAGTACCCCCCGCAGTCCCCCGGGCCCATTGTGACACCATGGGGATCGCCTTTGTCCCCGTGGCCCATTGTGACATCCCAGGACCCCGCGTTGTCCCCAGGGCCCATTCTGACATCCTGGGGACCCCCCTTGTCCCCAGGGCTTATTGTGACATCCTGGGGACCCCTTTTGTCCCAGGGGCACATTGTGGCACCATGGGGACCCCCTTTATCCCCAGGGCCACTTGTGACATCCTGGGGACCCCCCTTGTTCCCAGTGCCCATTATGACATTCTGGGGACCCCCTTTGTCCCAGGGGCACATTGTGGCACCACGGGGACCCCCTTTGTCACCAGGGCCCATTGTGACATCCCAGGACCCCAAGTTGTCCCCAGGGCCCATTGTGACACCATGGGTACCCCCTTTGTCCCATGGGCCCATTGTGACATCCTGGGGACCCCCTTGTCGCCAGGGCCCATCATGGCACCGTGGGGACCCCCCTTTGTCCCCAGTGCCCATTGTGACATCCTGGGGACCCCCCTTGTCCCCATGGCTTATTGTGACACCCTGGGACCGCCTTTGTCCCCAGGGCCCATTGTGATGTCCCAGGACCCCCCATTGTCCCCAGGGACCACTGTGACATCCTGGGGACCCCCTTTGTCCCAAGACCCCATTGTGACATCCTGGGGACCCCGCCTTGTCCCCAAAGCCCATTGTGACATCCTGGGGACCCTCTTTGTCCCCAGGGCCCATTGTGGCACCATGGGGACACCCTTTGTCACTGGGGCCAGTTGTGACATCCCAGGACCCCACTTTGTCCCCAGGGCTTATTGTGATACCATGGGGACCCCCCCTTGTCCCCAGGGCCCATTGTGACATTCAGGGGGACTCCTCTTTGTCCCCAGGGCCTATTGTGTCATCCTGGGGATCTCCCCTTGTCTCTAGGGCCCATTGTGAGACTGTGGAAGACCCCCTTTGTCCCCAAGTCCCATTGTGACGTCCCAGGACGCCTCGTTGTCCCCAGGACCCATTGTGACTCCATGGGAACCCCCCCTTGTCCCCAGGGCCCATTGTGACATCCTGGGACCCCCCTTTGTCCCCAGTGCTCATTGTGAAATCCTGGGGACCCACTTTGTCCCCAGGGCCCATTGTGGCACCATGGGAAGCGCCTTTGTCACTGGGGACCATTGTGACATTCCAGGATTTTACTTTGTCCCCGGGGCCCATTGTGACATCCTGGGGATCCCCCTTTGTCGCCAGGGCCCACTGTGACACCGTGGGCACCCTCTTTGTCCCATGGGCCCATTGTGACCTTCAAGGGACCCCCCATTGTCCCCAGGGCCCATTGTGACATCCTGGGTACCCCCTTTGTCCCCAAGACCCATTGTGACATCCTAGTACCCCCCGCAGTCCCCAGGGCCCATTGTGACATCCTGGGGATCCCTTTGGCCCCAGGGCCCATTGTGACAGGGCGGGGATCCCCCTTGTCCCCAGGGCCCATTGTGAAACCGTGGGGACCCTCTTGTCCCCAGGGCCCATTGTGGCACCGTGGAGACCCCCCCTTTGTCTCCAGTGCCCATTGTGACATCCTGGGGACCCCCTTTGTCCCCAGTGCTCATTGTGACAGGGTGGGACCCCCCTTGTACCCACGGCCCGTTGTGACATCCTGGGGACCCCCTTTGTCCCCAGGGCCTATTGTGACATCCTGGGGAGTACCCTTTATCCCCAGGGCCCATTGTGACATCCTGGGGACCCCCTTTGTCCCTAGGGTTCATTGTGACATCCCAGGACCCCCATTGTCCCCAGGGCCCATTGTGAACAACCTGGGGACCCCCCTTTTTCCCCGGGCCCATTGTGGCGTCCCAGGATGCTTCGTTGTCCCCTGGGCCCATTGTGACATCCCGGGGACCCCTTTTGTCCCCAGGGTCCATTGTGACATCCTGGGGCCTCCCTTTGTCCCCAGGGCCCATTGTGACATCGCAGGAGCCCCCATTGTCCCAAGGGCACATTGTTACATCCTGGGGACCCCCTTGTCCCCAGGGCCCATCGTGGCACCGTGGGGACCCCCCCTTTGTCTCCAGTGCCCATTGTGACATCCTTGGGACCCCCCTTGTCCCCAGGACCCGTTGTGACATCTTGCAGACCCCTATGTCACCAGAGCCCATTGTGATATCCTGGGGAGCCCCCTTTGTCCCCAGGGCCCATTGTGCACATCCTGTGGACCCCTCTTTTTCCCCAGGGCCTATTCTGACATCCTGGGGACCCCCTTTGTCCCCCGGGCCCATTGTGACATCCTGAAGACCCCCTTTGTCCCCAGGGCCTATTGTGACATGCCAGGACCCCCCCTTTTCTCCAGGGCCCATTGTGACGTCCCAGGACCCCCTATTGTCCCCAGAGCCCATTGTGACATCCTGGGGAACCGCTTTGTCCCCAGGACCCATTGTGACGTCCCAGGACCCCCCTTGTCCCCAGGGCTCATTGTGATGTCCCAGGATCCCCATTGTCCCCAGAGCCCATTGTGATGTCCTGGGAACCCCCTTTGACCCCAGGGTCCATTGTGACACCATGGGGACCCCCTCTTGTCCCCAGGGACCATCGTGGTACCGTGGGGACCCCCTTGTCACTGGGGACCCATTGTGACACTATGGGGACCCCCCTTTGTGCCCAGGGCCCATTGTAACATCCTGGGGACCCCCTTGCCTCCAGGGCCCCTTGTGACATCAAAGGATCACCCTTTGTCCCCAGGACCCATTGTGACATCCCAGGACCCCACTTACTCCCCAGGGCCCATTGTGGCACCATGAGGACCCCCTTTGTCACTGGTGCCCATTGTGACATCCCAGGACCCCCCATTGTCTGCAGAGCCCATTGTGACACTATAGGGACCCCCCTTGTCACTAAGGACCCATTGTGACACCATGGGCACCTCCCCTTGTCGTCAGAGCCCATCGTGACATCCCAAAACCCCCAATTGTCTCCAGGGCCCATTGTGACATCCTGGGGACCTCCCTTTCTCCCCAGGGCCCATTGTGACGTTCCAGGAACCCCCATTGTCCTCAGGGCCCATTGTGACATTCAGGGGACCCCCTTTGTCTTCAGGGCCCATTGTGACACCATGGAGACCCCATTTGTCACTCGGGCCCATTGTGACATCCTAGGACCCCCCATTGTCCCCAAGGCC
Organism: Patagioenas fasciata; assembly: GCF_037038585.1. Classification (NCBI taxonomy): domain Eukaryota; kingdom Metazoa; phylum Chordata; class Aves; order Columbiformes; family Columbidae; genus Patagioenas; species Patagioenas fasciata. The sequence continues at coordinate 1,254,172 of NC_092543.1, forward strand.
CATTGCGACATCCTGGGGACCCCCCTTTGTCCTCAGGGCCCATTGTGACATTCAGGGCACCCCTCTTTGTCCCCAGGGCCCATTCTGATACCATGGGGACCACTTTGTCCCCAGGGCCCACTGTGACATCCTGGGGACGCCCTTTGTCCCCAGGGCCCATTTTGACACCATGTGCACCCCCCTTTGTGCCCAGGACCGATTGTGACATCCTGGGGACCCTCTTTGTCCCCAGGGCCCATTGTGACATCCTGGGGACACCCCATTGTCTCCAGGCCCCATTGTGAACATCCTGGGGACCCCCTTGTCCCCAGGGTCCATCGTGGCACCGTGGGGACCCCCCGTTGTCCCCAGGGCCTATAGTGACACCGTGGGTACCCCCTTTATCCCATGAGCCCATTGTGACATCCCAGGACCCCGCGTTGTCCCCAGTGCCCATTGTGACATCCTGGGGACCCCCCTTGTCCCCAGGGCTTATTGTGACATCCTGGGGACCGCCTTTGTCCCCAGGGCCCATTGTGACATCCTGGGGACCCCCCTTGTCCCCAGGGCTTATTGTGACATCCTGGGTACCCCCTTTGTCCCCAGTGCCCATTGTGACATCCTGGGGACCCCCCTTGTCCCCAGGGCTTATTGTGACATCCTGGGGACCGCCTTTGTCCCCAGGGCCCATTGTGACATCCCAGGACCCCAAGTTGTCCCCAGGGACCATTGTGACACCGTGGGGACCCCCTTTGTCCTCAGGGCCCGTTGTGAACATCCTGGGGACCCCCTTGTCCACACGACCCATCGTGGCACCGTGGGGACCCCCGGTTGTCCCCAGGGCCTATAGTGACACCGTGGGTACCCCCTTTATCCCATGAGCCCATTGTGACATCCTGGGGACCCCCTTGTCCCCAGGGCCCATTGTGACACCATGGGGATCGCCTTTGTCCCCGTGGCCCATTGTGACATCCCAGGACCCCGCGTTGTCCCCAGGGCCCATTCTGACATCCTGGGGACCCCCCTTGTCCCCAGGGCTTATTGTGACATCCTGGGGACCCCTTTGTCCCAGGGGCACATTGTGGCACCATGGGGACCCCCTTTATCCCCAGGACCACTTGTGACATCCTGGGGACCCCCCTTGTCCCCAGTGCCCATTATGACATTCTGGGGACCCCCTTTGTCCCAGGGGCACATTGTGGCACCACGGGGACCCCCTTTGTCACCGGGGCCCATTGTGACATCCCAGGACCCCAAGTTGTCCCCAGGGCCCATTGTGACACCATGGGTACCCCCTTTGTCCCATGGGCCCATTGTGACATCCTGGGGACCCCCTTGTCGCCAGGGCCCATCATGGCACCGTGGGGACCCCCCTTTGTCCCCAGTGCCCATTGTGACATCCTGGGGACCCCCCTTGTCCCCATGGCTTATTGTGACACCCTGGGACCGCCTTTGTCCCCAGGGCCCATTGTGACGTCCCAGGACCCCCCATTGTCCCCAGGGACCATTGTGACATCCTGGGGACCCCCTTTGTCCCAAGACCCCATTGTGACATCCTGGGGACCCCGCCTTGTCCCCAAAGCCCATTGTGACATCCTGGGGACCCTCTTTGTCCCCAGGGCCCATTGTGGCACCATGGGGACACCCTTTGTCACTGGGGCCAGTTGTGACATCCCAGGACCCCACTTTGTCCCCAGGGCTTATTGTGATACCATGGGGACCCCCCTTGTCCCCAGGGCCCATTGTGACATTCAGGGGGACTCCTCTTTGTCCCCAGGGCCTATTGTGTCATCCTGGGGATCTCCCCTTGTCTCTAGGGCCCATTGTGAGACTGTGGAAGACCCCCTTTGTCCCCAAGTCCCATTGTGACGTCCCAGGACGCCTCGTTGTCCCCAGGACCCATTGTGACTCCATGGGAACCCCCCCTTGTCCCCAGGGCCCATTGTGACATCCTGGGACCCCCCTTTGTCCCCAGTGCTCATTGTGAAATCCTGGGGACCCACTTTGTCCCCAGGGCCCATTGTGGCACCATGGGGAGCGCCTTTGTCACTGGGGACCATTGTGACATTCCAGGATTTTACTTTGTCCCCGGGGCCCATTGTGACATCCTGGGGATCCCCCTTTGTCGCCAGGGCCCACTGTGACACCGTGGGCACCCTCTTTGTCCCATGGGCCCATTGTGACCTTCAAGGGACCCCCCATTGTCCCCAGGGCCCATTGTGACATCCTGAGTACCCCCTTTGTCCCCAAGACCCATTGTGACATCCTAGTACCCCCCGCAGTCCCCAGGGCCCATTGTGACATCCTGGGGATCCCATTGGCCCCAGGGCCCATTGTGACAGGGCGGGGATCCCCCTTGTCCCCAGGGCCCATTGTGAAACCGTGGGGACCCTCTTGTCCCCAGGGCCCATTGTGGCACCGTGGAGACCCCCTCTTTGTCTCCAGTGCCCATTGTGACATCCTGGGGACCCCCTTTGTCCCCAGTGCTCATTGTGACAGGGTGGGACCCCCCTTGTACCCAGGGCCCGTTGTGACATCCTGGGGACCCCCTTTGTCCCCAGGGCCTATTGTGACATCCTGGGGAGTCCCCTTTATCTCCAGGGCCCATTGTGACGTCCCAGGACCCCCTATTGTCCCCAGAGCCCATTGTGACATCCCAGGACCCCCCATTGTCCCCAGGCCCCATTATACACATCCTGGGGTCCCCCTTTATCCCCAGGGCCATTGTGACACCATGGGGACCCCCTTTGTCCCCAGGGCCCATTGTGACGTCCCAGGATGCCCCATTGTCCCCTGGGCCCATTGTGAAATCATGGGGACCCCCTTTGTCCCCAGGGCCTATTGTGACATCCCAGGACCCCCCATTGTCCCCAGGGCCCATTGTGACACCGTGGAGACCCTCCTTGTCCTCAGGGCCCATTATGACATTCAGGGGACTCCTCTTTGTCCCCAGGGACTATTGTGACATCCTGGGGACCCCCCTTTACTCCAGGGCCCATTGTGACACCGTGGAGACCCCATTTGTCACTGGGGCCCATTGTGACATCCCAGGACACCCCATTGTCCCCAGGGCCCACTGAGACATCCCGGCGACCACCCTTTGTCCCCAGGGCCCATTATGCACATTCAGGGGACACCCCTTTGTCCCCAAGGCCCATTGTGACATCCTGGGGAGACCCCATTGTCCCCAAGGCCCATTGTGGCACCATGGGGACCCCCTTTGTCCCCAGTGCCCATTGTGACATCTTAGGACCCCACTTTGTCCCCAGGGCCCATTGTGACATCCTGGGGACCACCTGTGTCCCCAGGGCCCATTGTGACATCCCAGGACCCCCCATTTTCCTCAGGGCGCATTGTGACATCCTGGGGACCCCCTTTGTCCCCAGGGGCCATTGTGACATACCAGGACCCATTCTTGTCCCCAGAGTCCATTGTGACATCGTGGGCAGCCCCCTTTGTCCCCAGGCCCATTGTGACATCCTGGGGACCCTGTTGTCTCAAGGGCCCATTGTGAGACCGTGGGGACCCCCTTTGTCACTGGGGCCCATTGTGGCATACCAGGACTCCACTTTGTCCCCAGGGCCCATTGTGACACCGTGGGGACCCCTTTGTCCCCAGGACCCATTGTGACATCCCATGACCCCCCTTGTCCCCAGGGCCCATTGTGACATCCTGGGGACCCCTTTGTCCCCAGGCACCATTGTGACAGGGTGGGACCCCCCTTGTACCCAGGGCCCGTTGTGACATCCTGGGGACCCCCTTTGTCCCCAGGGCCTATTGTGACATCCTGGGGAGTCCCCTTTATCCCCAGGGCCCATTGTGACATCCTCGGGACCCCCTTTGTCCCTAGGGTTCATTGTGACATCCCAGGACCCCCATTGTCCCCAGGGCCCATTGTGAACAACCTGGGGACCCCCCTTTTTCCCCGGGCCCATTGTGGCGTCCCAGGATGCCTAGTTGTCCCCTGGGCCCATTGTGACATCCTGGGGACCCCTTTTGTCCCCAGGGTCCATTGTGACATCCTGGGGCCTCCCTTTGTCCCCAGGGCCCATTGTGACATCGCAGGAGCCCCCATTGTCCCAAGGGCACATTGTTACATCCTGGGGACCCCCTTGTCCCCAGGGCCCATCGTGGCACCGTGGGGACCCCCCCTTTGTCTCCAGTGCCCATTGTGACATCCTTGGGACCCCCCTTGTCCCCAGGACCCGTTGTGACATCTTGCAGACCCCTATGTCACCAGAGCCCATTGTGATATCCTGGGGAGCCCCCTTTGTCCCCAGGGCCCATTGTGCACATCCTGTGGACCCCTCTTTGTCCCCAGGGCCCATTGTGATATCCTGGGGAGCCCTCTTTTTCCCCAGGGCCTATTGTGACATCCTGGGGACCCCCTTTGTCCCCCGGGCCCATTGTGACATCCTGAAGACCCCCTTTGTCCCCAGGGCATATTGTGACATCCCAGGACCCCCCCTTTTCTCCAGGGCCCATTGTGACGTCCCAGGACCCCCTATTGTCCCCAGAGCCCATTGTGACATCCCAGGACCCCCCATTGTCCCCAGGCCCCATTATACACATCCTGGGGTCCCCCTTTATCCCCAGGGCCATTGTGACACCATGGGGACCCCCTTTGTCCCCAGGGCCCATTGTGACGTCCCAGGATGCCCCATTGTCCCCTGGGCCCATTGTGAAATCATGGGGACCCCCTTTGTCCCCAGGGCCTATTGTGACATCCCAGGACCGCCCATTGTCCCCAGGGCCCATTGTGACACCGTGGAGACCCTCCTTGTCCTCAGGGCCCATTATGACATTCAGGGGACTCCTCTTTGTCCCCAGGGCCTATTGTGACATCCTGGGGACCCCCCTTTTCTCCAGGTCCCATTGTGACATCCCAGGACCCCCTCTTTTTCCCCAAGGCCCATTGTGACATCCCACGACCCCCCATTGTCCCCAGGCCCCATTATGCACATCCTGCGGTCCCCCTTTATCCCCCGGCCCCATTCTGACACTGTGGGGACCCCCGTTGTCCCCAGGACCCATTGTGACATCCTGGGGACCCCCTTTGTCCCCAGGGCCTATTGTGACATCCCAGAATCCCCCATTGTCCCCAGGGCTTATTGTGACATCGTGGGGACCCCCCCTTTTTCTCCAGTGCCCATTGTGACATCCTGGGGACCCCCCTTTGTCTCCAGGGCCCATTGTGACGTTCAGGGGAACCCCCTTTGTCCCCAGGGCCCATTGTGACATCCTGGGGACTCCCTTTGTCCCCAGGGCCCATTGTGACATCCCAGGACCCCCCATTGTCCCCAGGGCCCATTGTGACATCCTGGGAACCCCCTTGTCTCCAGGGCCCATCGTGGCACCGTGGGGACCCTCCCCTTTTTCTCCAGTGCCAATTGTGACATCCTTGGCACCCCTCTTGTCCTCAGAGCCCATTGTGACATCCTGGGGAGCCCCCTTTGTCCCTAGGGCCCATTGTGACATCCCAGGACCCCCCATTTTCCCCAGGGCGCATTGTGACATCCTGGGGACCCCCTTTGTCTTCAGGGGCCATTGTGACATACCAGGACCCACCCTTGTCCCCAGAGTCCATTGTGACATCCTGGGCAGCCCCCTTTGTCCCCAGGCCCATTGTGACATCCTGGGGACCCTGTTGTCTCAAGGGCCCATTGTGACACCGTGGGGACCCCCTTTGTCACTGGGGCCCATTGTGGCATACCAGGACTCCACTTTGTCCCCAGGGCCCATTGTGACACCGTGGGGACCCCTTTGTCCCCAGGACCCATTGTGACATCCCATGACCCCCCTTGTCCCCAGGGCCCATTGTGACATCCTGGGGACCCCTTTGTCCCCAGGCACCATTGTGACAGGGCGGGACACCCCTTGTCTCCAAGGCCCATTGTGACATCATGGGGATCCCGTTTGTGCCCAGGGCCCATTGTTACATCCTGGGGACCCCCTTTGTCCCCAGAGGCCATTGTGACATCCGGGGGACCCCCCTTGTCCCCAGAGCCCATTGTGATATTCAGGGGACCCCCTCTTTTTCCCCAGGGCCTATTGTGACATCCTTGGGACCTCGTTTGTCCCCAGGGCCCATTGTTGTACCATGGGGACCCCCTTTGTCCCCAGGGCCCATTGTGGCACCATGGTGAACCCCTTTGTCACTGGGGCTCATTGTGACATCCCAGGACCCCCCGTTGTCCCCAGGGCCCATTGTGACATCCTGGGTCCCCCTTTGTCCCTGTCGAGGGTTAGGATTGCGGGGTGACAATCAAACCCTGGCAGATGTGTTGTCAACCTCCTCTGCCCCCCACTTCCCCCTTTTGCCCCTCCCTCTCCCCCCTTCCCACTCAGCACAGGCGATCGGGAGGGGAAGAAGCACAGAGGGGAGAGAGTTGGAAAAGTTCAAGATGTTTTACTGATGCTACTGATGAGAACAGAGAAAATAATACAAATATACAAAACCCATCTTGTAAGTCTGAGCAACTGCAGAGCCAGCACCCAAAGTCCTGGACTGGACTATGCAGCCAACCGGAGCTGGATTCAGTCTCTCACTGGCCTCAGTTCGCAGGGACGACCAGCAAGGTCCTCTCCTGATGTCGGCCATGAGCAGAAGGGAAGGAAAAAGGCAAAAGGGAAGGAAAAGGGATGAGATTCTCGTGATCTCCCGCTTTTATATGAAGTCTTCACGTGAACGGAATGTTATACACAGTTGCTCACCGGTTTCTCGTTGCCCCTCTCGCGAGATGTCCATCTGTGCTTGTCAATAAGTTTCCATTCCATTGCTGGGTTTGCCAAAACATGTGTCTGGTTCTCCAGGAAAATGCAGCTGACATGAAGGCTTTGGCTGACAGGCAAAATTCACTAAAAGAGAAACTTGTTTTTACCAAAACCAGGACAGGTGGGGGCGCAGAGGCTGCTGAGACATGGAGATGGACTGGGACACGGGGGTGGGCTGGGACATAGAGATAGTCTGGGACATGGATGGCCTGGGTCACAGAGACTGCTGGGATGTGCAGACGGGCTGGGTCATGGGCACGAGTCAGAGCCAGCACAGGAGCAGGGAGGCTGGGGCAGCTCCATCCTGCAGACGTGCTTGTCCTGGCCATGCCAGCCATGGGATACGTGCCCCAGCACAGACACACACCCGTGGGACACACAGCTGGCCACAGGGACCCCAGAGACACTCGCACGCCCCGTGCCATCATTCCAGTTTATTGGTGGAGCCATGGTGGTCACTGGTGTGGCGGTGGCGGTGGCCAAGGCTCTGCCGGTTCCGCAGACGCCAGTGCTGGGGTTGGCTCAGCGGCGGCGGCGCCGTGTCCCCCTGCGGCGGCGGCTGCTCCTGTACCGCCGGCGTCGGCTCCGCCCAGAGCGGCGGCCAGAGCGGCTCCGGTAGCGGCGCCGGCCGTGGCGGCGGCTGCGGCTGCGGCTCCTGCTTCGCCGGTACCGGGCCATGGTGGGGTGGCCGCCGCCCTGTGCTGCCAGAGGATGCCGCTCTGCACCCACGGCCCTGCTTTTATAGGGGTGCCTGGGCGGGGCCCTTGGTGACATCAGCAGTGACGTCACAATGCCCACTGTGGCAGTCGCACATCCCCCATGATCCGGAGCCTCCAACGGGGCAGTCGATGGCTCCTTAGCACCTTCTGTGCCCCACTGTGCCTGTCCCCACGTGCACACCGAGGGTGGCACCAAGGTGCTCACAGTCCAAACTGATCACTGTGTTTAAAAAGATAATCGAGGGGGAAGGGCAACCAAAGAGCCAGGAATCCATATTTCAAATAAATCAATAAGGTGAGAGGGTTGTTAATTAGATGAATGAGACAGGTAAACTGAGGCCAGCCCTGGGGAGTCTGTAACCCCTGCAGTGCCAAGCGCTGGGGAGCAGGGCAGGGAATGTGCAGCTGGGGTTGGGGGATGTGTAAGCGGGGGCTTTTTGTCCCATTCCCTGTGCTGTCTTTGGGTAGAACACCTGGTCTTGCCAAATCGTTTATAAAATACGCTTTGCTGAGAGATCCTGCCCGGGGCTGTTCTCTTGGCAAGGGGATTGTTTCCCACAGCAGGGTTTGGCAGCAGAAGTTTGGCAGGACAAGAGGGCCCATGAGGTCAGAAAGCACAGCAGAGCTGGAACGTGGGGTCACGGGCACCAAACCCAGCTCGGGTGGAGCCAAGAGGGTCCCCTCGTGTGCAGGGCCCAAAGCGCCATCTGTAGCATCTGCCCGTCCTTCTGAGCGCCCAGAGCCCTCTTCTTGGGGCCAAATCCTCATGTTTAGGGTCCCAACGCATCTTTCATCACCCACGGCCTTTGGTCAGGGTCCACAGCTTCATTTTCAGGTGGAGCCGCTGCCTGGCAACAACCGCCCGGAAGTCTGTGGACAGCCAGGGGATGAAATGCAGCCAATCACATTTGAGGAGGCGGGGCAAGTCATGTGATTGAAACGTAAGCAGCCAATCGAGCTTTGAGACCTGCAGGACAGTTGGCGACAGTTGAACAAACTGGGCAGCCCTGAGGGGTGGGCTGTGCTGACTGCACCAATCACACCTGGTGGGAGTGCAGCACAGGATGATTGACAAATAGTCTGACCAATCATTTGGTGGGGGGAGCCAGTGGGAAATCCCAGACAGCCAATCAGAGGAAACAGCGGCTCAGGGAAGGCGGACACTGTGGAGGGAGTAACCCCTCAGGTTGCCAATCAGAGAGAGTATCACCTCAGGGCAGGGTGAGCCCCAAACCAGGACAGAATCACTGCCCAGGCAGCCAATCAGCTGCAGGATCAGCTCAGGGGGGGAGACTGACAGCCCTCCTGACCAATGGTGGCGCAGCCCAGGCTGAGCAGGCGGTTGCTCTGCAGGCGGCCAGCGTGAGCTTTGCCATGGCGCCCGTGGAGCTGCCCGAGGCCGAGCAGCCCCCGGCCCAGCCCTGGGGCCCTTTTTCCTCCCTCTGGGGCCCTGGAGATGTCTTGCTGCCTCTGGCCCAGGTGTGTGTGGGCTGCTCTGGCCTTGTTCTCCTGGGCGGGGGAGGGGGCAGGGGGCACTTGCTGGAGAGGAGCAGCTGGGGCTGGAGCTGGAGAGAGCAGGAGAAGGGGAAGCAGCTGGAGGGTGGAGTGCAGGGGATCCCCACAGCTGCTGCTGCAGCTGCACCAGAGACAGCTGCCCCTCTGGGTGAGGAAGAGTCCCTGTGAGCAGCCTCAGCAGAGCAGATCACAAACGTGCACCGCAGGGTCTGTGTAAGTGGGGAAAATCACTGTCCGGCCGTATAGTGTGTGTGTGTGTGGGGTGCGTCTGGGGAGCCTCGTGCTGTGAGAGCTGTCAGACACCCATGTGTTCTCTTAGGTGCGGGATGGACAAACGGCTGGAGCTACAGAATAGGAGGGGAGGGAAAGACAGGCAGACAGAAGTGCCTGAACTGCACAGCTTGCCTGGCAGTGCAGAGAGCAGGAACTGTGGTGAGTGCTGGGCCCTTGGGCTCATTTCGTCCTGTTTTGTGCTCCTCTCCCTCCCTCCCTGCTCCCTCCTCTTTCCTACCGTGTCCTTCTCCCTCTTCATCTCTTCTCTCTCTGCCCCTCTCTGCTTCTTCCTCACCGTTTCCTCCACCCGTCTCCACCTCTGTGCAGGGTTTCTCGTATCTCCCTCTCTGTCTCCGCTGCTCTGTGCTTCTCATCATCCCTGGTTTCTCTTTGTCACATTCTGCTCTGTTGCTGTGTCCTGCTCCCTGCCCCATCATTTCTCACTGTATCCCTCTGTCCTGCTCCCTGCACCTATTCCTGCCCCTCTTCTTTTTTACTCCCTCTCCATCTTGCTGCCCGCCCCAGGATTTTTTCCCCAATCTCTGTCCTGCCCCCAACCCTTGTTGTTCTTTCTCTCTCCTGCTCCCCTTCTGTCTTTCTGCCTGTCTTCCCTTTCCCGGCTGCTTCTTTCTCCATTTCTGTCCAGATTACTGCCCCTCTTCCTTTTGATGTCTTTCTGTCCTGGTTTTCTTTCTGTCTCCCATCCCTGTTCCCAGTGCCATCCCTTCTCACTATATCACCCCTGTCCAGCTGGCTCTGCCTTTTCGTTGTCTTCTCTTCCTCTTTCCTGCTGCTCAGCCCTCTTTTCCTCTTTCTCCAGCTCCTTGCTGCATGTTTCCCCTTTCCAGTCTCTTCATTTGGATCCCAACTTTGCTTTATTTCTCATTCCCTTTGTTCTGTTCCCTGTCTTTCTTTTTGTCTCTCCATCTGTGCATCCCCCTCCCTGTCTTTCTCCAGCCCCTTCCTGCTTCTCCTCCTCCCCCCTCCCCATCCCTCTGTCCTGCTCATCAGCCCTGCTGGTTCTTCCTCCCTGTCTCATCCCAGCTCATTGTGCCTTTTTGCCTTCATCTCTCCGTCCTTTTCCCTGTGTGTTTGTTTCTCTCTCAGCTCCTCTGTCTTCTCTCTTGTCTGATTTGTCTCTTGCTAGTCCTCTGTCCTTCTCCCCAGCAGCTTCAACTGAATGGCCAGGTGTCCCTGCACTCTGGTGGTTCCTCATCACTGCCCTGGGCTGTGTCTGTAGGGCTGGGGATCATTTAGGAGCTGCTCTCCTTCTGCAGACAGCAGAGCCTGGTGCAGCTACAGCAGAGGTTGTTCTCAGCTGCTGCTTATGCAGCTCGTTGGAAGAGCAGCTGTGGGCCTTCTTTGGAAGGGAGGTTTCTTGTTCTGTGCTTACTGCTCCTGGGGACCCTGCACAGGAGCGGTGTTGGGGTCTGCAGGGACGGGTGGGACCTGCTGTGATTCCTGGTGAACGTGAACTGAACTTGTCCTGATGTACTCGAATGAAAACAGACTGACTGGAGATGGTTTACTGCCCTGTTTCAGTTCCAAACTACATGCTTGGCACTGGAGAACATGAGACTTTGTGCTGCTTTCCAGATGTCAGCTGAGAACATCACTGCCTTTGGTACCAGGGCAGGTGGTCTGTGATCAGGGCTGCGGACTTGCATGGCAGTGCTTTAATGAACATTTTATGGTCTTGCCACTTCAAAGCCCTTCATTTTCCTAGAAATTTGAAGATGGCATTTCTCATTCGGAGGTTCAGACTTCGGTTGGACTTGATGTTGAATGGTCCATACAATGGGGTGCATAAAAGAAGAATCTCGCTTCCTTGTTGTTGTTGTTTTCTAACGCTGTCTGAATTTGGTAAGCAAGAGGAAGAGTGGCTTGCAGTGTCTGCTTTTGAGAGGAACGTATTCCTGACTGTCTCCGTCTCTGTATGGTGAAGCTTTCTGCCTGCACTATGATTTTGCTGGGCTGTGAGGCTGTGTTGGAGCAGCAGAGCTCAGAAGTGGTGGCTTTAAAGGCGTTGAAGCTGTGGTCAAACTAGCAGGAAAAGCTGGTTTCTTCCCAGAGAGCTGCCTGACAAATATAGCTACAAGTAAAGACCCTTGAAGTTGGCTTTTTTTATTTAAATTTACTATTAATATGTAGCTTTTGGGATTGATTGATTGATTGATTTCTGGGAAGCAAGAAGTGAGAGCCTGTGCACTCCCACAGGCAGAGCTGCCTCCCAAAATAGGTGCCCCCTTCTCCACTTCTGTTCCTTCCATGCTGGTGTAGCACAAGGCCATGCAGCAGTGTGCAGATGTGGTGATTCCAATGTGACTGTGAGGTCAGAGCCCCTCGGTGACGTGCTGTGCTGTGTCTTGGCAGCAGCAGCATCATGGGGCGAGCGTGGGGGCCATGGTCCTCACCCTGTTCCTCCTCCTGGTGTCCCTGCCAGCCCGGGACGCCCAGGCTGCTCCAGCCGAGCGCAGGGAGCAGGTGGGCGAGCAGGGGCAGCACCCAGCCCCGAGCAGCTCAGCAGGGCAGCAGTGGGGCCAGGGCTGGGGCTGGGGCCGGGAGAGCAGCCGGGCTGGGCCGGGCAGGGCGAGCCAGGCAGCACCAGGGTGTGGGCAGGGGGCAGACACCCGCAGGGAGGGGAGAGGGGCTGCGGCTGCTTCAGGGGCAGGTTCTGGGCAAGCAGGGGCTGGGAGTGCTGGCACAGGGCAGAAACCAGCACTGAGTCCCTGTGGGGCCCTCCCTGCCCCCCAGCCTCGTGCCACACGGCCCCATCCCAGGGCGCGCTTTGAGCCTTTGGGCCCGTTGCAAATCAAAGCTGGGATTGCCTTGGCACTTTGGGCCACTTTAGAGCTAAACCTGGGCACATTTGTGCCCTTTGGGATCGTTTCTGCCTATATCTGGGAGTTCTTTGGTTTTCCAGTTTTGTTTATACCCAAATCTGGGGGTGTTTGGGCCATTTTTGGCCATTTTTTTACCCAAATCTGGGCATACTTCGACTCTTTGGTCCAGTTTCACCCTGAATCTGGGGATGTTATACCCCTTTTTGGCCAGTTTTGCTCAAATCTAGTGGTGCTTTGGTTTTTTCTGCCTCTCTTGACCCGATATACTCAGGTGCTTTTGCCCATTTTTTCCCCTGATATGGGCACTGTGATCCCAAATATGGGATGTTTTCATGTTTGCCGACAGCTTTGCACCCAAGTGTGGATGTTTTTGCCTCTTTGGGCCACTTTTTGCCCAAATACTCAGATTGTTTTGCCTGTATTGACCAATTTAGCCCCCAAATATTTGGAATATTTTGTCATTTTGCCAGTTTTTTCCCCAAATACGGCTATTTTTCTGCAAGATATGGGCACTGTTGTCCTAAATATGTTGTGTTGTGTTTTGTTTTTTCTCTCTTGTCTATGTCCTCTTTTACCTGGAATGCAGGAGTGTTGCTCGGTGAGCCTGGAAACCTCTCTGATCTGTGCTTGACTCCAGGACATGGCCTTGGCAGAGTTGATCGAGCTTCTCAGCTGGGTCCTGGTTAGGAGCCTTGGGCTGTCCCAGAGGTGAGTTGTCACTGTCTGTCTGCTTGAGCGAATAAACACTCGTGTTTTAATAGGTTATTCGTGTGTGATTGTACCCAAGATCCTCTCAGAGGCTTTCCAAAAGCTTTTTGTGCCTTGGTGGTATTACACAGACAAGTCATGAATGTTCAATTTGCCTGAAAACCTGCTAGGTCTCAGCAAAAAGGTCACCCGTGCTCTGTTTCTAGCTGTGGGAACACACACCTCTGTATGTGTCTCGTGTCATTATCTCACCCTCTCCCATCACAGCAGGTGACTGAGGAAGCAGGAGATCACAACGTGCCATGGAAGCTCCCACCCGTGTTTGACTCCCTGTTTGGTTCCTGCAGTCCATGCTGATCAAGCCTCTTGGTGTAATCCTGTTCCTGAGCCTGAGGGGAATCGCAGGGGTAAGTGTTCAGTGTTCATTGGTTACTGGCCTTTTGCGTTTGTTAGTATTTGGTTTATTATTTGTGAACGTTTTCTTGCAATAGTTGAGCCTTGCAGTAGCCAGCAGGCTCTGATTTAGGAGAAACATGGATGATCATTTTTTGCCCTGGTGCTCCATGCTCCCACGTTAGTGTGGGTTTCCTTTTGTGTGTGTGAGAGGTCTCCTGGTCAGAAGGCCCTGAGAGGCCCCGTGTTGGTCCATCTGGTCCTTGAGGGGTGTTGCATGTGGCCTGGACACAGTAGTTTGGAAGCTGCCAGGTCCCAGACAAGGGCTCTGCAGCCCCTCTGCAGCTTTGGCAATTTCAGCATGCGTCTGGGTCCCGTGTTGTTGCCTGACCCCCGTCCAGGCGCTGCAGGTCATTTCACAACGTGAAATGGAAACGCTTTTCCTTTCTGCTCGATTCCAGCCGTCCCTGTAGGCAGCGGCTCCTTGACTGCTTCACCTGAGTGTGTCCGTGAGCCTCGGGGCGATCCCACAGGTACGACCTGGGAACAAATGAGCGTTTCCATGTTAATTTTCCGTTCCTGTGAAATTTAGCTTGCTGCTTTCTTGGCTGACGCTCGGTCACGCAGAGGGGAAGTGGGTCCAGCTCAGTGCTGTGCCCCAGAGGGCTCTGCCTTGCAAAGCTCTTTGCCAACTGCTCCATCTCTGCGCCGCTCGCAGTGCCGGCTGCCGAGGCAGCAGCAGGTTGGGGCTGAGTTTAGAGCTGGGTGAGCTCCAGGGAGTCCTTTCTCCTGACAGCTCCAGGCCTGCTTAGTGGCCACTGCAAGTGCTGGATAAATGTTGGCAAGATGCTCCTGACTGGAAGGAGAGAGGAGCTGCCACTGGGATGGGTTTGGATCCTGCGGTGGCTCACGGAGGTGGCCATTGCGGAGGGGCAGTGTGAGCTCTGGTGCTGCTGTCTCCAGGTTGGATCACCAGACCACCGTGCTGGTTCACCAGATCTTTGGCAGATCCCTGTGCTCCCGTGGTGAGCGCTGGCTGCCAGGTCCTGGGCCTGTGACTCTCAGGGCAGTGGTTTCCCTGAGAGCCTTGGAGCAAAAACCTTTTGGGAAAACTGCTGAGTGTGTGTAACTTCTCCAGAGCTGCAGCTGGTCAGTCTGGATGTTCCTGTGGGTTGTGGGGTGTGTTGTGGTGATGGAAAATGCTGTTGGCTGTGGGCCCCAGCTCTTTGCCACCAGCTGAAGAACCCACGTTGGCAGTTACGGAGCAACACTTGCTGTCCCAGCACGCAGTGGAATTGCACGCTGTGAATCCTGGTGCCGACATCCCAGAGCCCAAAGCTGGAGAGGGGGAACACGGCAGCTGCCTGTGCTGTGCTGGGGTGGTGTTGGGTGCAGGTGTTGTGCCAGGGTGTGCTTACTGCTCTTGCTTTTGCAGTGAAGTTCTCAGTGTGCAGGAGCATCTGGGAGACCTCTGACCCTTTCCTGGACCTGGCGCTGGAGATCAGGTACTGGGGCAGGGTCTGGGTGGGGGGAGCTCTGCTCTCACAGGGGATGTTCCTGCAGCTGCACCGTTCCTGCTCTCAAGGCTGCTTAACTGCCAGTGTCAGGCAGGGTGTGGGCAAGAGGGAAGCAGCTGCTGTTGTTGTGCTGCCTCTGTCTGGCAAAGCAGAGCCCGTTGCCTGAGCATGAGCCACGACTCCTCCAGTGAGGCTCCGTGCTGTGGGGGACAGTGCAGCCGTCCCTCACGGCATGCTGGCCAGGGCCTGGCTGGGGGCAGGCTCAGGGCTTTGGTGCAGTCTGGGGCCCTGTGCTCATGCTCTGTTTTATCTCTTGGGGCCAGCGTCTCTGATCAGGTGAAAAAAGCTGTGACCAACAGACCCGTGTCTTCCCCAGTGACAGGCCAGGTGAGTCCTGAAGGCTGTTCAGGGCCAGAGCACCATGTCACCACTACCAGCCAAGAAGCTGGTGTTTTGTGCCAAAAGGTGAGTCTGAGCTTCTGCCTGGGGTCTTCAATAGGTGCCTTGTGTCTTGTGATCTGGAGATTGTGTTGGGGACAGTGTAGACCAGATGCTGGGTGTCTTGCTCAGCTGGAGGCAGACAGGGAGAGCCCCTCAGCCCCAGGGCTGCAGCAATTGCTCTGGTTTGGGGTGCAGGGCCAGGTCCCTGCTGTTGTTCCCATCCCGGATTAAGGCTGGAGGAACGCCTCCTGTCTTCTTGCTCAGGACAGAGGGGCGGGGGTGCCAGTCCCTGGAGCGGGGTGGCCTCGCCAATCTTCTCTGGGTATCCTGTCCCCTGGGGTGATGGGAGGAGGAGACTCTGCAGCCTCCAGTCAGTGGCTGGGACCGGCCCTCTGGGCGCCGCTGTGCAGCCAGGGCTCAGGACAGTGCGCTGGGGTTTCTGTTGTTTACATTTCCCTCCTTCCTTTTTCCCTTTCTGCTTCTAACAGAAAACACTTCTGATTTGTTGACCACCCCCACTTTCCTCTCCCCTGCTGTGTCTTTACCCTTCCTTTTTCTCTGGGCTCTCCTTCTTATTTTCTTCTCTTGGCTCATGGAAACCTCTTTTCTTTAGATCACCAAGTTTGTTGTGTTTTTTTTTTTCATGTCAATAGCTGCAGCGCAGCATCCTGTGGAAGGCGAGCAGAAGCGACCATTGCACACCACCTCATTCCCAATTTGCCAAGCACACCTTCCCCATGGACAGCACCCAGCCCAACTCCTGGGCCTTTTGGCAAGTCGAGGTTAGTGGTGCCAGTCGCTCTCAGGCTCCTGACTGGCAGCAAGGCCAGTACTCCACGAGACAACTGCATGGCAGGTGGCCCGGGGGAGGGAGTGATTTCAGCAGCCACCTCTCCTGTTCTCTTGGGTTGGCTAAGATGGTAGCAATTGAGTGCTGTGCTTGTGCACTGTGGAGTGTGGAGGAAGAGGGGGGCTCCTGACCTGGCCTTCAGATCATGTCAGCCTCTTTTCCTGTTCTGCAGGCTGTCCTCATCTGCACTGCATCAGGCAAATCCTGAAAAGCCGACCTTCAGCTGCGTCCTCAGCTCAGCCTTTTGGCTCCCAGCTGTCCTAGGGTTAGGATTTACAGTAAAGGTTAGAGTTAGGGTAAAAATTAGGGCTTAGTTTAAGGGTTAAGTTAGGGTTAGATTTAGAGTTAGGGTTAGGATTAGGTTTAGGTTTAGCATTTAGATAAGGGTTAGGTTTTAGTTAAGGTTGAGGGTTAGTGTTAGGTAAGGTTTTGGGTTAGGGGATAGAGTTAGGGTTAGAGTTTGGGATAGGCTTAGGGAGCATGGTTAGGGTTTTGAGTGAGGGTTATGGGTCAGGTTTTGGGTTAGACTTAGTGTTAGAGTTAGGATTAAACTTTGGGCAAGAGGTTAGAGCATAGCGTTAAGGGTTAGGATTAGAAGTTTGTGATTGGGTTCTATGAGGTTTAAGTTAGGGTTAAGTAGTAGGGTTAAGGTATAGGGTTCGATTTAGGGTAAAGGTAAGTGTTAGGAGTTACAGTTAGGGTTAGGCTTAGGAATTAGGGAGTGGGGTTAGACTTTGGGGTTACGGGTTTGATTTATGTTTAAGGGGGAGGGTTAGATCGAAGGTTAGAAATAGGGTTAAACGTAGGGCAAGGGTCAGAGTTAGGGTTAGAATTACTGTTAGGGTTAGGAGTATGTGTTTCAGTTAGGTGATGTTTGGGATTAGGGTTATGTGTTAGAGTTAGGCTTTAGGGTTAGGAATTATGGTTAGTGCTAGACTTAGGAGCTAGGGATTAGTCTGAGAGTTAGGATTTTAGGTTCGGGTATGTGTTTGCATTTGGGTTTAGGTTAGGTGTTCATGTGTTAGGGTTAGGATTTGATTAGTGTTAGGGATAGAGAGTAGTGTCAGTGGAAGTGGTTGGGGTTAGGGGTTGGTTTTAGGAAGTAGGGCTGGGGTTAGGGTTACGTTTGGGTTAGAGTTAGTGGTAGGGTCAGGGTTTGATTAGGATTAGGGTTAGAGTTAAGGTGAGGGGTTTTGGGTGAGGGATAGAGTTTGGTTTTAGGTTTAGGCATAGATTTCTGATTAGAGTAAGAGGGCTAAGCATTAGGTTTAGAGTTGGAGTTAGGGGTAGAGGTTGGTCTTCGATTTAGCCTTGCTTTAGGATTACAGTAAGTGATTGGACTAATACTAGAAGTTTAGATGAAGGGATAGGTGTTAGGGGTAGGTTTAGGGTTATTATTAGGGTTTGATTAGGATTAGGTTTAGGGCTTATGGGTAGGGATGTGGTTAGTGATAAGGGTTAGTATTAGGGTTAATGTTAGGAGTAAGGATTAAGGTTAGGGGTTAGGGAATAGTGTTTGTGTAAGCAGTAAGACTTCAGGTTTAGGGGGAAAGGGTAGGAATATGGTTAAGGTTGGCATAGGGTTAGGAGTTTGGGTTAGGGTTAGGCTTAGGTTTTGGAGTTTGGGTTAGGGTTAGGCTTAGGAGTTTGGGTTAGGCTTAGACTTAGGGTTAGGAGTTTGAGTTAGGATTTAGGGTTAGTCTTAAGGCTAGGAGTTTGGGTTAGGGTTAGGGTTGGGCGTCTGGGTTGGGCTTAGGCGTCTGGGTTGGGCTTAGGCGTCTGGGTTGGGCTTAGGCGTCTGGGTTGGGCTTAGGCTTAGAGTTAGGAGTTTGGGTTAGGGTTAAGGGTTTGGGTTTGGCTTAGAGTTAAGGATTTGGGTTAGGGTTAAGGGATTGGGTTAGGATTGGGTTTAGGGTTAGGAATTAGGCTTAGGTTTAGGATTAGGATTAGCGTTATGGTCTGGGTTAGGAGTTTGGGTTAGGGTTAGAGGTTAGGGTTAAGAGTTAGGGATTAGGGTTAGGAGTTGGGGTTAGGAGTTGGGGTTAGGAATCTTAACCCTCGACAGGGACAAAGGGGGTCCCCAGGATGTCACAATGGGCCCTGGGAAGTCACAATGGGCCCTGGGGACAACGGGCGGTCCTGGGATGTCACAATGGGCCCTGGGGACAAATGGGGGTCCCGACGGTGTCACAATGGGCCCTGGGGACAAGTTGGGGTCCTGGGATGTCACAATGGACCCTGGCGACAAAGGGAGTCCGCAGCATGTCACAATGGGCCCTGGGAACAAAGGAGGCGTCCCCAGGATTTCACAATGGGCCCTAAGGACAATGGGGGGTCCTGCGACGTCACAATGGGCACTGGAGCCAAGGGGGGTCCCCAGGATGTCACAATAGGCCCTGGGGACAAAGAGGGTCCCCAGCATGTCACAATGGGCCCTAAGGGCAAGGGGGGGTCCTTGGATGTCACAGTGGGCCCCAGTGACAAAGGGATCCCCCATGGTGCGAAAATGGGCCCTGGGGACAAAGGGGGTCCCTAGGATGTCACAATGGGCTCTGGGGACAATGGGGGGTCCTGGGATGTCACAATGGGACCTGGGGACAAAGGGGGTCCCCACGGTGTCACAATGGACCCTGGGGACAACAGGGAGTCATGGGACGTCCAGTGGGCCCTGGGGACAATGGGGGGTCCTGTGAAGTCATAATGGGCCCTGGAGAAAAGGGTGGGTCCCCAGGATGTTACAATGGGCTCTGGGGACAATGGGGGGTGTCCAGGATGTCACAATGGGCCCTGAGGACAAGGCGGGGTCCCCATGGTGTCACAATGGGTTCCCAGTGAAAAGGGGGGGTCCCCATAGTGTCACAATGGTCCCTGGGGACAAAGAGGGGTCCCCTGAA
The DNA here is from genome assembly GCF_037038585.1 of Patagioenas fasciata. Classification (NCBI taxonomy): domain Eukaryota; kingdom Metazoa; phylum Chordata; class Aves; order Columbiformes; family Columbidae; genus Patagioenas; species Patagioenas fasciata. The sequence continues at coordinate 1,273,078 of NC_092543.1, forward strand.
TGTCATAATGGGCCCTGGGGACAAAGTGGAGTCCTGGGATGTCACAGTGGGCTCCAGTGACAAAGGGGGTCCCCATTGTGCCACAACGGGCCCTGGGGACAAACGGGATCCCCAGGATGTCACAATGGGCCCTGACGACAAAGGGGGTCCCCAGCATGTCACAATGGGCCCTGAGGACAAGGTGTGGTCTCCATGGTGTCACAATGGGCCCTGGGGACAAAGTGGGGTCCTGGGATGTCAGAAGAGGCACTGGGGACAACGAGGGGTCCTGGGAAGCCTCGATGGTCCCTGGGGACAAAGGGGGTCCCCACAGTGTCCCAATGGGCCCTGGGGACAAAGGGGGGTCCCCAGGATGTCACAATAAGTCCTGGGGACAAAGGGGGTCCCCAGGATGTCACAATAAGTCCTGGGGACAAAGGGGGTCCTGGGACGTCACAATGGGCCCATGGGATAAAGAGTGGTCCCCTGAATGTCACAATGGGCTGTGGGGACAAGCGGGGTCCCCACGGTGTCAGAATGGGTCCTGGGGACAAAGGGGGGTCCTGGATTGTCACAATGTGCACCAGTGACAAAGGGGGTCCCCTGAATGTCACAATGGGCCCTGGGGACAAGAGGGGTCTCCACGGTGTCACAGTGGGCCCTGGGGACAAAGAGGTGTCCCAAGGATGTCACAATAGGCCCTGGGAACAAAGGGGGTCACCATGGTGCCACAATGGGCCCTGGGGACAAGGGGTTAGGGGGTTGTGTTAGGGGTTTGGAGGATTAGGTGGTGCAGGATTTGGGGGTTCAGGGTTTAGGGGTGCAGTGGTTTGGAGTGCAGTGTTTTGGGGTGCAGGGTTTGGGGAAGGAGGATATGGAGGTGCAGGGTTTAGGGTGCAGGATCTTGGGGTGCAGGGGTTTGGGGTGGAGGGCTTGGTAGGGCAGGATTTGGGGGTGGAAAGTTTATTGGGTAGGGCTGGGGGTGCAGGATTTGGGGGTGAAGGGGTTGTGGGGTGCAGGGTTGTGGGGTGCAGGGTTTGGGAGATCGGGACGTGGGGCTGGAGGATTTGGGGGTGCAGGGTTTGGAGCAGCAGGATCTGAGGGTGCAGAGTTGGGGGGTGCAAGATTGGGGGTAGCAGGGTTTTGGGGAGCAGGGTTTCGGGGTCAGGCTTTAGGGGGACAGGGTTTGGGGGGCAGGGTTGGGAGGGATGATTTTGGGGTGCAGGGTTTAGGTCAGCAGGATCTTGGGGTGAAGGGGTTTGGGGTGAAGGGTTGGGTAGGACAGGATTTGGGGTGCAGGTTTTTAGGGTGCAACTTGTGGGGGTCAGGATTTGGGGTACAGGGTTTGGGGGTGCAGGATTTAGTGGTGCAGGGTTTGGGGGTGCAGGTCTTGGGGACGCAGAATTGGGGGTGCAGGTTATTGGAGTTAAGGGATTTGGGGGTGCAGATTTTGGGTGTTCAGGACCTGGGGGTGCAGGATTTGGGGATGTAGGTTTGGGGGGGCAGGGCTTAGGGTTTCAGTATCTTGGGTTGAAGAGGTTTGGAGTGAAGGGTTGTGTACGGCAGGATTTGGGGGTGCAGGGCTTTGGGCTGAAGGTTTGGGGGTGCAGGGTTCGCATGTTCAGGAACTGGGGGTGCAGGATTTGTGTTTGCAGGTTTGGGGAATTTTGCGGTAAAGGATTTGGGGTGCAGGGTTGGGGACGCAGGATCTGAGGGTGCAGCGTTTGGGGTGCAGAGTTAGGGGCTGCAGGATCTGGGGTGCAGGGTTTGGGGGGCACTGTTTTGGGGGGAAGGATTTGCGAGATGCAGGGTTTAAGGGTTTAGAATTTGGAGGTGTCGAATTTTGGGGTGCAGGAGGTGTGGGGTTTGGGGTTGCAGGATTTGGGGCAGAATGGTTTGGGGGTGCAAGACTTGAGGGCGCAGGGTTTGGGGGTTTGGGACATGGGGCTGGAGGATTTGGGGGTGCAGGATTTGGGGTGCAGTGTGTGGGGGTGCAAGATCTTGGGGTGTACGAGCTTTGGGTGTGGGATTTGAAGGACAATGATTTGGGGGTGCAGGGATTGGGGGTGTAGGGTTTTGGGGTTGCTGCGTTTGGAGATTCGGGATGTGGAGGTCAAGGATTTAGGGCTACAAGGGCTGGTTGCAGGATTTGGGGTACAGGGTTTGAAGTGCAGGGCTAAAGGGGCCAGGATTTGGAGGGCCCATTGTGACAGGGTGGGGACCCCCTTTGTCTCCAGGACCCATTGTGAACATCCTGGGGACCCCTTTGTCCCCAGGGCCCGTTGTGACACCGTGGGTACCCCCTTGTCCCCCGGGGCCCATTGTGACGTCCCAGGACCCTCCATTGTTCCCAGGGACCATTGTGACACTGTGGGGACTCCCCGTTGTCCCCAGGGCCCATTGTGACATCCCAGGACTCCCCATTGTCCCCAGGACCCATTGTGACACCATGGGGACCCCCCTTTTCCTCAGGACCCATTGTGACATCCTAGGGACCCCCTTTGTCCCCAGGGCCCATTGTGGCACCATGGGGACTGCCTTTGTCACTGGGGCCCATTGTGACATTCCAGAATTCCACTTTGTCCCTAGGGCCCGTTCTGACACCGTGGGGACCCCCATTGTCCCCAGGGCCCATTGTGACACTGTGGGGACGCCCTCTTGTCCCCAGGACCCATTGTGACGTCCCAGCACTCCCCGTTGTCCCCAGGGCCCATTGTGACACCGTGGGGACCAACCTTGTTAGTGGGGCCCATTTTGACATCCTGGGTGACCTCCTTTGTCCCCAGGCCCCAGTGTGACAGGGTGGGGACCCCCCTTGTCCCCAGGGCCCATTGTGACATCCTGGGGACCCCCCTTGTCACTGGGGACCCATTGTGATACCATGGGGACCCCCCCTTGTTCTCAGGGCACATTGTGACACAGTAGGGACCCCTGTTGTCCCCAGGGCCCATTGTGACATCCGAGGACCCCCCATTGTCCCCAGGGTCCATTGTGACATCCTGGGCACCCCCTTTGTCCCCAGGGCCCATTGTGGCACCATGGGACCCCATTTTGTCACAGTGGCCCAGTGTGACATCCCAGGACCCCACTTTGTACCCAAGGCCCATTGTGACACCGTGGAGACCCACCTTGTCACTTGGGCCCATTGTGACACCATGGGAACCCACCCTTGTCCCCAGGGCCCATTTTGAGATCCTGGGGACCTCCTTGTCCCCAGGGACCATTGTGACACCGTGGAGACCCCCCTGGTCCCCAGGGCTCGTTGTGACATCCTTGGGAACCTCTTTGTCCCCAGAGCCCATTGTGACACCGTGGAGACCCCCCCTTGTCCCCAGGTCCCATTGTGACATCCCAGGACCCCCCATTGTCCCCAGTGCCCATTGTGACACCATGGAGACCCCCATTTTTCCCCAGGGCCCATTGTGACATCCTGGGCACCCCCTTTGTCCCCAGGGCCCATTGTGACATCCTGGGGACCCTCTTTGTCGCCCCGGCCCATTTTGGCACCATGGGGACCCACCTTGTCCCCACAGACTGTTGTGACGTCCCAGGACCCTCCTTTGTCCCCAGGGCCCATTGTGACACCGTGGGGACCCTCCTTTGTCCCCAGGGCCTATTCTGACATCCCAGTACCCCACTTTGTCCCCAGGGCCCATTGTGACACCGTGGGGACCCTCCTTTTTCCCCAGGGCCCATTGTGACGTCCCAGGAGCCCCCGTTATCCCCAGGGCCCATTGTGACATCCTGGTAACCCCCTTTGTCCCCAGGGCCCATTGTGAGCTTCAAGGGACCCCCCATTGTCCCCAAGGCCCATTGTGACATCCTGGGGACTCCCCTTTGTATCCAGGGCCCATTGTGTCATTCAGGGGACCCCTCTTTGTCCCCAGGGCCCATTGTGACATCCCAGGACCCCACCATGTCCCCAGGACACATTGTGACATCCTGTGGACCCCCTTTGTGCCCAGAACCCGTTGTGACATCCTTGGGAGCCCCCTTTGTTCCCAGGGCCCATTGTGTCATTCAGGGGACCCCTCTTTGTTCCCAGGGCCCATTGCGACATCCCAGGACCCCCCATTGTCCCCAGGGTCCATTGCGACATCCTGGGGACCCGCTTTGTCCCCAGGGCCCATTGTAACATCCCAGGACCCCCACTTGTCCCCAGGGCCCATTGTGACATCCTTGGGACCCCCTTGTCCCCAGGGCCCATTGTGACATCCTGGGGACTCCCTTTGTCCCCAGGGCCCATGGTGACATCCCAGGACCCCCCTAGTCCTCAGGGCCCGATTGTGAAATTCAGGGGACCCTCCTTTCTCCCCAGGGCCCATTGTGACATCCTGTGGCCCCCGTTTGTCCCCAGGGCCCGTTGTGACAGGGTGGACACCCCCTTTGTGCCCAGGGCCCATTGTGACATCTCAGGACCCCCCATTGTCCCCAGGGCCCCTTGTGAGTAGCCTGGGGACCACCCTTTGTCCCCAGGGCCTATTCTGACATCCCAGGACCCCCATTGTCCCCAGGGTCCATTGTGAAAGTGTGGGGACCCTCTTGTCCCCAGGGCCCATCGTGGCACCGTGGAGACTCCCCCTTTGTCTCCAGTGCCCAATGTGACATCTTGTGGACCCCCCTTGTCCCCAGAGCCCATTGTGACATCCCAGGACACCCATTGTCTCCAGGGCCCATTGTGAACATCCTGGGAACCCCCATTTATCCACAGGGTCCATTGTGACATCCCAGGACCCCGCATTGTCCCAAGGGCCCATTGTGACATCATGAGGCCGCCCTTTGTCCCCAGGGCCCATTGTGACATCCTGGGGACCCCCTTTGTCCCCAGGGCTCATTGTGGCACCATGAGGACGCCCCTTGTCATTGGGGCCCATTGTGACATCCCAGGACCCCACTATGTCCCCAAGGCCCATTGTGACATTGAGGGGACCCCTGTTTTTCCCCAGGGCCCAATGTGACATCCCAGGACCCCCTCTTGTCCGCAGAGCCCATTGTGACATCCAGGGGAGCCCCCTTTCTCCCCAGGGCCCATTGTGACATCCTGAGGACGCCCTTTGTCTCCAGGGTCCATTGTGATGTCCAAAGACTCCCAGTTGTCTGCAGGGCCGATTGTGACATCCTGGGGATCCCCCTTGTCACCAGAGCCCATTGTGACATTCAGGGGACCCCTCTTTGTCCCCAGGGCCCCTTGTGACATCCTGGGGACCCCGTTTGTCCCCAGGGCCCATTGTGACATCCCAGGACCTCCCATTGTCCCCAGGGCCCATTGTGAACATCCTGGGGACCCTCCTTGTCCACAGAGCCCATTGTGAACACCATGGGGACCCCCTTTGTCCCCAGGTCCCATTGTGACAGGGTGGGACCCCCCTTTTCCCCAGGGTCCATTGTGACATTCAGGGGACCTCTCTTTGTCTCCAGAGCCTATTGTGACATCCTGGGGACCCCGCCTTGATTCCAGGGCCCAGTGTGACATCCCAGGACCCCCTTTGTCCCCAGGGGCCATTGTGACATCCTTGGGACCCCTTTTGTCCCCAGGACCCATTGTGATGTCCCAGGACCCCCGTTGTCCCCAGGGCCCATTGTGACAGGGTGGGGACCCCCTTTGTCCCCAGGGCCCATTGTGACACCATGGGGACGCCCTTTGTCCCCAGGGACCATTGTGACATCCTTGGGACCTCGTTTGTCCCCATGGGCCATTGTGACGTCCCAGGAACCCCCGTTTTCCCCAGGGCCCATTGTGACATTCTGGGGACCCCTCTGTCACCAGAGCCCATTGTGATATCCTAGAGAGCCCCCTTTGTCCCCAGTGTCTGTTGTGACGTCCCAGGACCCCCCGTTGTCCCCAGGGGCCATTGTGACATCCTGGGGACCCCCTTTGTCCCCAGGGTCCATTGTGACACCGTGGGTACCCCCTTTGTCCCCAGGGCCCATTGTGACGTCCCAGGACCCCCAGTTGTCCACAGGGCCCATTGTGAACATCCTGGGGACCCCTCTTTCTCCCCAGGGCCCATTGTGACATTGCAGGACTCCCCATTGTCCCCAGGGCACATTGTGACATCGCAGGACCCCCCATTGTCCCCGGGGCACATTGTGACATCCTGGGGACCCCCCTTTGTCCCCAGGGGCCATTGTGACATCCCAGGACCCCACCTTGTCCCGAGGGCCATCGTGACATCCTGGGGACCCTATTGTCACCAGAGCCCATTGTGATATCCTGGGGACCCCCCTTTGTCCCCAGGGCCCATTGTGACATGCCAGGACCCCTATTGTCCCCAGGGCCCATTGTGAACATCCTGGGGACCCCCCTTTGTCCCCAGGGCCCGTTGTGATATCCTGTGTTCCCCCCCTTGTTCCCAGGGCCCATTGTGACATCCCAGGACCCCCTTTGTCCCTGTCGAGGGTTAAGATTGCGGGGTGACAATCAAACCCTGGCAGATGTGTTGTCAACCTCCTCTCCCCCCCACTCCCCCTTTTGCCCCTCCCTCTCCCCCCTTCCCACTCAGCACAGGCGATCGGGAGGGGAAGAAGCACAGAGGGGAGAGAGTTGGAAAAGTTCAAGATGTTTTACTGATGCTACTGATGAGAACAGAGAAAATAATACAAATATACAAAACCCATCTTGTAAGTCTGAGCAACTGCAGAGCCAGCACCCAAAGTCCTGGATCAGACTCTGCAGCCAACCGGAGCTGGATTCAGTCTCTCACTGGCCTCCGTTCGCAGGGACGACCAGCAAGGTCCTCTCCTGATGTCGGCCATGAGCAGAAGGGAAGGAAAAAGGCAAAAGGGAAGGGAAAAAGGGACGAGATCCTCGTGATCTCCCACTTTTATATGAAGTCTTCACGTGAACGGAATGTTATACACAGTTGGTCACCGGTTTCTCGTTGCCCCTCTCGCGAGATGTCCATCTGTGCTTGTCAATAAGTTTCCATTCCATTGCTGGGTTTGCCAAAACATGTGTCTGGTTCTCCAGGAAAATGCAGCTGACATGAAGGCTTTGGCTGACAGGCAAAATTCACTAAAAGAGAAACTTGTTTTTAACAAAACCAGGACAGGTGGGGGCGCAGAGGCTGCTGAGACATGGAGATGGACTGGGACACGGAGGTGGGCTGGGACATAGAGATAGGCTGGGACATGGATGGCCTGGGTCACAGAGACTGCTGGGATGTGCAGACGGGCTGGGTCATGGGCACGAGTCAGAGCCAGCACAGGAGCAGGGAGGCTGGGGCAGCTCCATCCTGCAGACGTGCTTGTCCTGGCCATGCCAGCCATGGGATACGTGCCCCAGCACAGACACACACCCGTGGGACACACAGCTGGCCACAGGGACCCCAGAGACACACGCACGCCCCGTGCCATCATTCCAGTTCACTGGTGGAGCCGTGGGGGTCACTGGGGTGGCGGTGGCCAAGGGTGGCGAGGGTGGCACCGAGGTGCTCACAGTCCAAACTGATCACTGTGTTTAAAAAGATAATCGAGGGGGAAGGGCAACCAAAGAGCCAGGAATCCATATTTCAAATAAATCAATAAGGTGAGAGGGTTGTTAATTAGATGAATGAGACAGGTAAACTGAGGCCAGCCCTGGGGAGTCTGTAACCCCTGCAGTGCCAAGCGCTGGGGAGCAGGGCAGGGAATGTGCAGCTGGGGTTGGGGGATGTGTAAGCGGGGGCTTTTTGTCCCATTCCCTGTGCTGTCTTTGGGTAGAACACCTGGTCTTGCCAAATCGTTTATAAAATACGCTTTGCTGAGAGATCCTGCCCGGGGCTGTTCTCTTGGCAAGGGGATTGTTTCCCACAGCAGGGTTTGGCAGCAGAAGTTTGGCAGGACAAGAGGGCCCATGAGGTCAGAAAGCACAGCAGAGCTGGAACGTGGGGTCACGGGCACCAAACCCAGCTCGGGTGGGAGCCAAGAGGGTCCCCTCGTGTGCAGGGCCCAAAGCGCCATCTGTGGCATCTGCCCGTCCTTCTGAGCGCCCAGAGCCTCCCTCTTGGGGCCAAATCCTCATGTTTAGGGTCCCAACGCATCTTTCATCACCCACGGCCTTTGGTCAGGGTCCACAGCTTCATTTTCAGGTGGAGCCGCTGCCTGGCAACAACCGCCCGGAAGTCTGTGGACAGCCAGGGGATGAAATGCAGCCAATCACATTTGAGGAGGCGGGGCAAGTCATGTGATTGAAACGTAAGCAGCCAATCGAGCTTTGAGACCTGCAGGACAGTTGGCGACAGTTGGACAAACTGGGCAGCGCTCAGGGGCGGGCAGTGCTGGCTGCACCAATCACACCTGGTGGGAGTGCAGCAGAGGGATGATTGACAAATAACCTGACCAATCATTTGGTGGGGGGAGCCAGTGGGAAATCCCAGACAGCCAATCAGAGAAAAGAGCGGGTCAGGGAAGGCGGACACTGTGGGGGCAGTAACCCCTCAGGCCGCCAATCAGAGAGAGTATCACCTCAGGGCAGGGCGAGCCCCAAAGCAGGACAGAATCACTGCCCAGGCAGCCAATCAGCTCAGGGGAGGAGACTGACAGCCCTCCCGACCAATGGTGGCGCAGCCCAGGCTGAGCAGGCGGTTGCTCTGCAGGCGGCCAGCGTGAGCTTTGCCATGGCGCCCGTGGAGCTGCCCGAGGCCGAGCAGCGCCCGGCCCAGCAGCGCCCGGCCCAGCCCTGGGGCCCTTTTTCCTCCCTCTGGGGCCCTGGAGATGTCTTGCTGCCTCTGGCCCAGGTGTGTGTGGGCTGCTCTGGCCTTGTTCTGCTGGGCGGGGGAGGGGGCAGGGGGCACTTGCTGGAGAGGAGCAGCTGGGGCTGGAGCTGGAGAGAGCAGGAGAAGGGGAAGCAGCTGGAGGGTGAAGTGCAGGGGATCCCCACAGCTGCTGCTGCAGCTGCCCCAGAGACAGCTGCCCCTCTGGGTGAGGAAGAGTCCCTGTGAGCAGCCTCAGCAGAGCAGATCACAAACGTGCACCGCAGGGTCTGTGTAAGTGGGGAAAATCACTGTCCGGCCGTATAGTGTGTGTGTGTGTGGGGTGCGTCTGGGGAGCCTCGTGCTGTGAGAGCTGTCAGACACCCATGTGTTCTCTTAGGTGCGGGATGGACAAACGGCTGGAGCTACAGAATAGGAGGGGAGGGAAAGGCAGGCAGACAGAAGTGCCTGAACTGCACAGCTTACCTGGCAGTGCAGAGAGCAGGAACTGTGGTGAGTGCTGGGCCCTTGGGCTCATTTCGTCCTGTTTTGTGCTCCCCTCCCTGCCTCCCTGCTCCTTCCTCTTTCCTACCGTGTCCTTCTCCCTCTTCATCTCTTCTCTCTCTGCCCCTCTCTGCTTCTTCCTCACCGTTTCCTCCACCCGTCTCCACCTCTGTGCAGGGTTTCTCGTATCTCCCTCTCTGTCTCCGCTGCTCTGTGCTTCTCATCATCCCTGGTTTCTCTTTGTCACCATTCTGCTCTGTTGCTGTGTCCTGCTCCCTGCCCCATCATTTCTCACTGTATCCCTCTGTCCTGCTCCCTGCACCTATTCCTGCCCCTCTTCTTTTTTACTCCCTCTCCATCTTGCTGCCCGCCCCAGGATTTTTTCCCCAATCTCTGTCCTGCCCCCAACCCTTGTTGTTCTTTCTCTCTCCTGCTCCCCTTCTGTCTTCTGCCTGTCTTCCCTTTCCCGGCTGCTTCTTTCTCCAGCTCTGTCCAGATTACTGCCCCTCTTCCTTTTGATGTCTTTCTCGCCTGGTTTTCCTTCTGTCTCCCATCCCTGTTCCCAGTGCCATCCCTTCTCACTATATCACCCCTGTCCAGCTGGCTCTGCCTTTTCTTTGTCTTCTCTTCCTCTTTCCTGCTGCTCAGCCCTCTTTTCCTCTTTCTCCAGCTCCTTGCTGCATGTTTCCCCTTTCCAGTCTCTTCATTTGGATCCCAACTTTGCTTTATTTCTCACTCCCTTTGTTCTGTTCCCTGTCTTTCTTTTTGTCTCTCCATCTGTGCATCCCCCTCCCTGTCTTTCTCCAGCCCCTTCCTGCTTCTCCTCCTCCCCCCTCCCCATCTCTCTGTCCTGCTCATCAGCCCTGCTGGTTCTTCCTCCCTGTCTCATCCCAGCTCATTGTGCCTTTTTGCCTTCATCTCTCCGTCCTTTTCCCTGTGTGTTTGTTTCTCTCTCAGCTCCTCTGTCTTCTCTCTTGTCTGATTTGTCTCTTGCTAGTCCTCTGTCCTTCTCCCCAGCAGCTTCAACTGAATGGCCAGGTGTCCCTGCACTCTGGTGGTTCCTCATCACTGCCCTGGGCTGTGTCTGTAGGGCTGGGGATCATTTAGGAGCTGCTCTCCTTCTGCAGACAGCAGAGCCTGGTGCAGCTACAGCAGAGGTTGTTCTCAGCTGCTGCTTATGCAGCTCGTTGGAAGAGCAGCTGTGGGCCTTCTTTGGAAGGGAGGTTTCTTGTTCTGTGCTTACTGCTCCTGGGGACCCTGCACAGGAGCGGTGTTGGGGTCTGCAGGGACGGGTGGGACCTGCTGTGATTCCTGGTGAACGTGAACTGAACTTGTCCTGATGTACTCGAATGAAAACAGACTGACTGGAGATGGTTTACTGCCCTGTTTCAGTTCCAAACTACATGCTTGGCACTGGAGAACATGAGACTTTGTGCTGCGTTCCAGATGTCAGCTGAGAACATCACTGCCTTTGGTACCAGGGCAGGTGGTCTGTGATCAGGGCTGCGGACTTGCATGGCAGTGCTTTAATGAACATTTTATGGTCTTGCCACTTCAAAGCCCTTCATTTTCCTAGAAATTTGAAGATGGCATTTCTCATTCGGAGGTTCAGACTTCGGTTGGACTTGATGTTGAATGGTCCATACAATGGGGTGCATAAAAGAAGAATCTCGCTTCCTTGTTGTTGTTGTTTTCTAACGCTGTCTGAATTTGGTAAGCAAGAGGAAGAGTGGCTTGCAGTGTCTGCTTTTGAGAGGAACGTATTCCTGACTGTCTCCATCTCTGTATGGTGAAGCTTTCTGCCTGCACTATGATTTTGCTGGGCTGTGAGGCTGTGTTGGAGCAGCAGAGGTCAGAAGTGGTGGCTTTAAAGGCGTTGAAGCTGTGGTCAAACTAGCAGGAAAAGCTGGTTTCTTCCCAGAGAGCTGCCTGACAAATATAGCTACAAGTAAAGACCCTTGAAGTTGGCTTTTTTTATTTAAATTTACTATTAATATGTAGCTTTTGGGATTGATTGATTGATTGATTTCTGGGAAGCAAGAAGTGAGAGCCTGTGCACTCCCACAGGCAGAGCTGCCTCCCAAAATAGGTGCCCCCTTCTCCACTTCTGTTCCTTCCATGCTGGTGTAGCACAAGGCCATGCAGCAGTGTGCAGATGTGGTGATTCCAATGTGACTGTGAGGTCAGAGCCCCTCGGTGACGTGCTGTGCTGTGTCTTGGCAGCAGCAGCATCATGGGGCGAGCGTGGGGGCCATGGTCCTCACCCTGTTCCTCCTCCTGGTGTCCCTGCCAGCCCGGGACGCCCAGGCTGCTCCAGCCGAGCGCAGGGAGCAGGTGGGCGAGCAGGGGCAGCACCCAGCCCCGAGCAGCTCAGCAGGGCAGCAGTGGGGCCAGGGCTGGGGCTGGGGCCGGGAGAGCAGCCGGGCTGCAATAGTTGAGCCTTGCAGTAGCCAGCAGGCTCTGATTTAGGAGAAACATGGATGATCATTTTTTGCCCTGGTGCTCCATGCTCCCACGTTAGTGTGGGTTTCCTTTTGTGTGTGTGAGAGGTCTCCTGGTCAGAAGGCCCTGAGAGGCCCCGTGTTGGTCCATCTGGTCCTTGAGGGGTGTTGCATGTGGCCTGGACACAGTAGTTTGGAAGCTGCCAGGTCCCAGACAAGGGCTCTGCAGCCCCTCTGCAGCTTTGGCAATTTCAGCATGCGTCTGGGTCCCGTGTTGTTGCCTGACCCCCGTCCAGGCGCTGCAGGTCATTTCACAACGTGAAATGGAAACGCTTTTCCTTTCTGCTCGATTCCAGCCGTCCCTGTAGGCAGCGGCTCCTTGACTGCTTCACTTGAGTGTGTCCGTGAGCCTCGGGGCCATCCCACAGGTACGACCTGGGAACAGATGAGCGTTTCCATGTTAATTTTCTGTTCCTGTGAAATTTAGCTTGCTGCTTTCTTGGCTGACGCTCGGTCACGCAGAGGGGAAGTGGGTCCAGCTCAGTGCTGTGCCCCAGAGGGCTCTGCCTTGCAAAGCTCTTTGCCAGCTGCTCCATCTCTGCGCCGCTCGCAGTGCCGGCTGCCGAGGCAGCAGCAGGTTGGGGCTGAGTTTAGAGCTGGGTGAGCTCCAGGGAGTCCTTTCTCCTGACAGCTCCAGGCCTGCTTAGTGGCCACTGAGTTTGGGTTTGGGTTAGGGTTAGGCTTAGGTTTTGGAGTTTGGGTTAGGGTTAGGCTTAGGAGTTTGGGTTAGGCTTAGTCTTAAGCTTAGGAGTTTGGTTTAGGCTTAGACTTAGGGTTAGGAGTTTGAGTTAGGATTTAGGGTTAGTCTTAAGGCTAGGAGTTTGGGTTAGGGTTAGGAGTTTCCGTTAGGGTTAGGCTTAGTGTTAGGAGTTTGGCTTAGGCGTCTGGGTTGGGCTTAGGCGTCTGGGTTGGGCTTAGGCTTAGAGTTAGGAGTTTGGGTTAGGGTTAAGGGATTGGGATAAGGGTTAAGAGATTGGGTTAGGGTTAAGGGATTGGGTTAGGATTGGGTTTAGGGTTAGGAATTAGGCTTAGGTTTAGGATTAGGATTAGCGTTATGGTCTGGGTTAGGAGTTGGGGTTAGGAGTTGGGGTTAGGAATCTTAACCCTCGACAGGGACAAAGGGGGTCCCCAGGATGTCACAATGGGCCCTGGGGACAACATGGGGCCCTGGGAATTCACAATGGGCCCTGGGGACAAAGAGGGGTCCTCTGAATGTCACAATGGGCCCTGGGGACAAATGGGGGTCCCGATGGTGTCACAATGGGCCCTGGGGACAAAGTAAGGTCCTGGAATGTCACAATGGGACCCAGTAACAAAGGGGGTCCCCATGGGGGACAAAGGGGGTCCCTAGGATGTCACAATGGGCTCTGGGGACAATGGGGGGTCCTGGGATGTCACAATGGGCCCTGGGGACAAGGGGGTCCCCCGAATATCACAATGGGCCCTGGGGACAAAGGGGGTCCCCACGGTGTCCCAATGATCCCTGGGGACAATGGGGGGTCCTAGGAAGTCACAATGCGCCCAGGGGAGAAAGCGGGGTCCTCTGGATGTCACAATGGGCCATGGGGACAAGGGGGAGTCATGGGACGTCCAATGGGCCCTGGGGACAAAGGGGGTCCCCAGGATGTCACAATGGGCTCTGGGGACAAGGCGGGGTCCCCATGGTGTCACAAAACACCGTCCTCAGGGATACGGGTCAGTGCCAGGGGTGGGTTATGCTTGGCCTCCATGACCTCGAGGGTCTTTTCCAACCAAAATGAGTTTTTAGGGTTTATCCCAAATGATGGGAACCCCCGCTTCCAGCTCTGCTCTTCACCAAACACCTTTTAGAGGATGAAGAGGAAGGAGACGCAACACCTCAGCATACGGAGGGTCTTCCCCAAAGGGGTGGTCTGGGGTATCCAAAACACAAGGGGTGGTGTGGGCATCCGAAGCACAAGGGGTGGTCTGGGGTATCCAAAACACAAGGGGTGGTGTGGGCATCCGAAGCACAAGGGGTGGTCTGGGGTATCCAAAGCTCTCCTGGAGCGACTGCTGCTTCTTCTTGCTTTCCATCAGCTTCTTGATGTCTTCCCGCGTGGGGACACGCTCGTCATCTTCGTCATCTTCGTCATCTTCGTCATCTTCGTCATCTTCGTCATCTTCGCCATCAGATTCAGAGGATTCTGGAGGAGCGAACAGAGAGAAATGGGCTGGGGAGGGTCCAGCACCGGCCCTGGCTCTTCCTGCCCAGCATCCCAGGCCCATCCCCAGCTGCTCCAGCTTCATCCAAAAGAGGTGGCGAGCTCCAAAAACTCAGTGGCTCCTCCAAGAGCGTCCAATGGGAAGAGGCCCCAGGCAGAGAAGTCGTGGGCTCAAAGGAAAGCACCACGTTGCGAGGATCTCCAGAGGATCCCTGGCCTGCTCCAGAAGATCCCCATCATCAACAAGGTGAGGTCGTCCATGTTGTTTTCAAAGGCGAGGAGGAGCTCAAGGGCCCTCAGCATCGGGGCTCGCGTGCGGTTATGAGAGGGCAAGGAGGGAAGGAAGGAGGGAAGGAAGTAAGGAAGGAAGGAAGGAAGGAAGGAAGGAAGGAACCGGGGGTTCCCATCATTTGGGATAAACCCTAAAAACTCATTAATCACTTTGGTTGGAAAAAAGCACCCACCTCCATAGGACCCCATAGGGACCCATAGAGACCATAGAGGCCCATAGGGAGCCACAGAGCCCCATGGAACCCCATAGAGACCCATAGGGACCGTAAAGCCTGTAGAGACCCATAGGGACCCATAGAGACCCATAGAGCTCCATAGGACCCCATAGGGACCCATAGAGACCATAGAGGCCCATAGGGAGCCGCAGAGCCCCATGGAACCCCATAGGGACCCATAGAGACCCAAAGGGACCCATAGGGACCCATAGAGACCATAGAGACCCATAGGGACCCATAGGGACCGTAGAGCCTGTAGAGACCCATAGGGACCCATAGAGCTCCATAGGACCCCATAGGGACCCATAGAGACCATAGAGGCCCATAGGGAGCCACAGAGCCCCATGGAACCCCATAGGGACCCATAGGGACCCATAGAGACCATAGAGACCCATAGGGACCCATAGGGACCGTAGAGCCTGTAGAGACCCATAGGGACCCATAGAGCTCCATAGGACCCCAGAGGGACCCATAGAGACCATAGAGGCCCATAGGGAGCCACAGAGCCCCATGGAACCCCATAGAGACCCATAGGGACCGTAGAGCCTGTAGAGACCCATAGGGACCCATAGAGCTCCGTAGGACCCCATAGGGACCCATAGAGACCATAGAGGCCCATAGGGAGCCACAGAGCCCCATGGAACCCCATAGAGACCCATAGGGACCGTAGAGCCTGTAGAGACCCATAGGGACCCATAGAGCTCCGTAGGACCCCATAGGGACCCATAGAGACCATAGAGGCCCATAGGGAGCCACAGAGCCCCATGGAACCCCATAGAGACCCATAGGGACCCATAGAGACCCAAAGGGACCCATAGAGAGGGAGGGTTTTAGGACCCTGGGGGTTCCATAGAGACCCATAGAGCATCAAGGAGCCCCATAGGGACCCATAGAGCCTGTAGAGACCCATAGAGACCCATAGGGACCCGTAGAGACCCATAGAGACCCATAGGGACCCATAGAGACCCAAGGAGCCCCATAGAGACCCATTAAGACCCATAAGGACCCATAGGGACCCATAGGGACCCATAGAGCCCCATAGAGGCCCATAGGAAACCACAGAGCCCCATGGAACCCCATAGGGACCTAGAGAGCTCCATAGGGACCCATAGGGACCCATAGAGCTCCATAGGGACCCATAGAGCCCCATAGGGACCCATAGAGAGGGAGGGTTTTAGGACCCCGGGGGTTCCTGCTGGGCTCAACTATGGCAAGAAAACCTTAACGAATAATTAACCGAATATTAATGAATGCAAAAGGCCAGGAACCAATGAAGAGTGAGCACTGAGCCCTGGGACAGCGGGGACAGGGACAGCGGGAATGCGACCCTGGGACCCATTGACTCCCATTGACCCCATTGACCCCATTGACTGACCCCATTGACCCCCATTGATCCCCATTGACCGATTGACCCCCATTGACCCATTGACCCCATTGACCCCATTGACCCATTGATCCCCATTGCCCCCCATTGATCCCCATTGCCCCATTGACCCCATTGACCCATTGATCCCCATTGACCCCATTGACCCATTGACCCCATTGATCCCCATTGACCCATTGATCCCCATTGACCCCATTGACCCCCATTGACCCCATTGATTCCCATTGACCCACTGACCCCACTGACCCCATTGACCCATTGATCCCCATTGACCCCCATTGAGTCATTGAGTCATTGACTTCATTGACCCCCCATTGACCCCCATTGCCCCCCATTGATCCCCATTGCCCCCATTGCCCCCCATTGATCGCCATTGACCCCCATTGACCCCCATTGACCCCGTTGACCCATTGATCCCCATTGCCCCCCATTGACTCCCATTGCCCCCATTGCCCCCATTGACCCCATTGACCCATTGACCCATTGACCGCATTGACTCCCATTGC